>NC_064616.1:794903821-795539535 GCF_023898315.1 Schistocerca nitens | reverse complement strand
GGACGATGTTAGCTGTGTGAACAGGGGCCCTATCGTCTCGGAACACGGCATCACCATTGGGAAACAAACGTTCCCACGAGAACTGACCAGCCGAATGGTCACATAGCCCTCGGCAGTAATGCGACCTCGCAGAATGAGCACGGGGCCCACGACGTGGCTGCCAAGATAGTCACCGCCATATTTCAATCTCGGGACCTAAGCTCGGCCGGAAATTAGAAACAGCGTGAAGCTCCACAGTCCAGGTTTTACGGCTTCGGCACCACGTTTTCCTTTCACGGCCATTTCCAATACTGACGAGTGGTTTTCGAATTCCAGCTCGACCTGTAATTCCCTACTTCTGGAGTTCCCTTCGTGTTATGTTACTGCTGACACGATTCGCGAGTGCGATATTCAGTTCTGCAATGATTTTTGCAGTTGTCATCATCCTATTTTACGGCACAATCCTCTTAGATGATCGTCCGTCACCGTCACTCGACTCACAATTTAGTCAGCATTGTGACTTAGTGGATGATGTTTTTCCGCTTTCCCTGTTGCCGTGTAAATATTCGATATGGTTCCTCACGAAACACTTCCGCTGTCGCGGTTACGGAAGCACCCACCGTACGAGCAGCGACAATTTCCCCACCTTCGAATGCGGCGAGCTACGAGATAACGCACTCGAAACTTCACAGGACACTGTTCTGACCAGCCGTGGCGCTTCCAACTTTTGAGACAATTGCACAGCCGCCGTTCTTAGGCAAATACAACAGTGCAATCTGCAGGATTCATTTATGTTCGCAGTGTTTCCGAGTTTTGGTGCATTGCACGTGCCTTTGCCACGCACACAAAATGGTTCAAATGACTCTCATCAAATGGTTCAAATGGTTCTGAGCATTATGCGACTTAACTTCTGAGGTCATCAGTCCCCTAGACTTAGAACTACTTAAACCTAACTAACCGAAGGACATAACACACATTCATGCCCGAGGCAGGATTCGAACCTGCGACCGTAGCAGCAATTAACTTTCTGACTATTATGAGAACGTAATATTTTATACGGCATTAGATCGAAGGATGCACCACGTAGCACTATGGCTGTGAATACACGTTCAGAAACAATTAGTACTCGAGGGAGGATGCTCTGTCTTTCAGTCACTTGCGATCACGTTTAGCGCAGTCAGTCTGTCTGGGAATTTTCTTTTTACTGCAGGTACCCTTCCCTCGTATCCTGTGGTTTGGCGGTTGCACAAAGCGTGCCACATTTGTTGCTAGCATCAGCTATGGTCAGCACGTTTTCCTGTCTGGAATGTTATTTGCACCCAATCAGGTAACAAACCAACTCACGTGGCTCCGGCCTTAGGAAAGCAACTGAAAAGTTTTCTATGTTAAAGGAAGCGTGTTTTTGTTTTAGAATTTTTTGCCACTTTCGATGCTTAGTTTTCGTAGTATTATACTATCATGAAGTTATATGAGAAATTTGGATATTGTTGTTGTGGTCTTCAGTCCAGAGACTGGTTTGATGCAGCTCTCCATGCTACTCTATCCTGTGCAAGGTTCTTCATCTCCCAGTACCTACTGCAGCCTTCATCTTTCTGAATCTGTTTAGGGTATTCATCTCTTGGCCTCCCTCTGCGATTTTTACCTTCCACGCTGCCCTCCAATACTAAATTAGCGATCCCTTGATGCCTCAGAATATGCCCTACCAACCGATCCCTTCTTCTAGTCAAGTTGTGCCACAAATTTCTCTTCTTACTCCTGATAACAACGTCCTCCTGAGTAGTCCCCGTCCGGAGATCCGAATGGGGGACTATTTTACCTCCGGAGTATTTTGCCCAAGAGGTCGCCATCATCATTTAACCATACAGTAAAGCTGCATGCCCTCGCGAAAAATTACGGCTGTAGTTTCCCCTTGCTTTCAGCCGTTCGCAGCACCAGCACAGCAAAGCCGTTTTGGGTAGTGTTACAAGGCCAGATCAGTCAATCATCCAGACTGTTGCCCCTGCAACTACTGAAAAGGCTGCTGCCCCTCTTCAGGAACCACACGTTTGTCTGGCCTCTCAACAGATACCCCTCCGTTGTGGTTTCACCTACAGTACGGCTATCGGTATCGCTGAGGCATGAAAGCCTCCCCTCCAACGGCAAGGTCCACGGTTCATGGGGGGAGGGGGGGGGGAATTGGATATTAATACATGTAAAACGTAACCGCTCTTAAGATAAGGTTTATGATAAGCGGTAGAACACCTACGCATTCATCATCAGGGCTAATGTTTAGTCTGTATTAAACTGTGTAGTGTCTAAACTAACGAAAAGATAGCAGGGCGCTTTCCGTCTCTCACGCACTCATCAGTACACAATACGTCATGCTGAAAAGTAATGCCTCCCAGGTTTTATGAGAAAAGTCTCAAGATTTACTCTTAAAATTCTACATCTTCATTCTTTGTGTCTTTGCGTCCAGCCCTCCGTCGCTACAAGTTTCAAAATTGTGCGTGTAACACGGCAGTGTGTACATAACTATGTCGGTGCGTGAGGAGCAGTTCGGTGTAATCGAGTTTCCAATTCGAAGAGTTCGTTCACACGTGGACCACCCTCTCCTCGCGGACCGTGACAAGACGCGTAGACCGCGCGGCTACCGCCCTCGGCCGATTTCCTGTCAGAGAGGTGACAGTTCGTAGTAATTGGCGAAAAGTTATCGAGTGAAACAGAAGTGATTTCTGGCCTTCCCCAAGGTAGTGTTACAGGTCCTTTGCTGTTCCTTATCTATATAAACGATTTTGGAGACAATCTGAGCAGCCGTCTTCGGTTGTTTGCAGATGACGCTGTCGTTTATCGACTAATAAAGTCACCAGAAGACCAAAACAAACTGCAAAACGATTTAGAAAAGATGTCTAAATGGTGAGAAAATTGGCAGTTGACCCTAAATAACGAAAAGTGTGAAGTCATCCACATGAGTGCTAAAACGAACTCGTTAAACTTCGGTTACACGATACATCAGTCAAATCTAAAAGCCGTAAATTCAACTAAATACCTAGGTATTACAATTACGAACAACTTAAATTGAAAGGAACACACAGAAAATATTGTGGGGAAGGCTAACCAAAGACTCCCTTTTATTGGCAGGACACTTAGAAAATGTAACAGACCTACTAAGGAGACTGCCTACACTACGCTTGTCCGTCCTCTTTTAGAATACTGCTGCACGGTGTGGGATCCTTACCAGATAGGACTGACGGAGTACATCGAAAAAGTTCAAAGAAGGGCAGCACGTTTTGTATTATCGCGAAATATGGGAGAGAGTGTCACATAAATGATACAGGTTTGGACTGGACATCATTAAAAGAAAGGCGTTTTTCGTTGCGACGGAATCTTCTCACGAAATTCCAATCACCGACCTACATAGGGTGGAACGATCACCAAGATAAAATAAGGGAAACCAGAGCTAGTACGGAAAGATCTACATCTACATTCATACTCCGCAAGCCACCCAACGGTGTGTGGCGGAGGGCACTTTACGTGCCGCTGTCATTACTTCCCTTTCCTGTTCCAGTCGCGTATGGTTCGCGGGAAGAACGACTGTCTGAAAGCCTCCGTGCGCGCTCTAATCTCTCTAATTTTACATTCGTGATCTCCTCGGGAGGTATAAGTAGGGGGAAGCAATATACTCGATACCTCATCCAGAAACGCACCCTCTCGAAACCTGGCGAGCAAGCTACACCGCGATGCAGAGCGCCTCTCTTGCAGAGTCTGCCACTTGAGTTTATTAAATATCTCCGTAACGCTATCACGGTTACCAAATAACCCTGTGACGAAACGCGCCGCTCTTCTTTGGATCTTCTGTTCATTCTTTCCGCGCGCTATATGAGATTGGAATAATAGAGAATTGTGATGGTGGGTCGATGAACCCTCTGTCAGGCACTTAAATGTGATTTGCAGAATATCTATGTAGATTAAATGTGGATTAACTTGAAGCGTATTGTGCTACCCTCAGGAAATTGAAGAAACGAGCTTAACGTGTTCGTCGCCACGAAAATACAAACGAACTTTTTCTCCATGACAATACAAGGCCTCATACAAGTCTGCGCACCCCAGAGGATTTCACAAAACTTCACTGGACTGTTCTTCCTCGTCCCCGCTATAGCACGCATCTCGCACCTTCCGACTTCTATCTGTCTGGCCCAATGAAGGACGCACTCCGCGAAAGCACTACGTGGATTTTGGTGAGGTTACTGAGGCAGCAAGACGTCGACCAGTAGAGTGGTATTATGCGAGCATACAGGCCCTTCAGTAAGGTGGCGTAAGGCCGCAGCGTTGGACGGAAACTGTGTTGAAAAAAAGGTTTTGTAGCAAAACGAATGGGGAATAATATGGCGTGTTGGAAACCTGAATAAAACCAACCCGCTTTCAGAAAAAAATGTGTTGCATTACTCATTGAACGAACCTCGTACAACAGAATTTCATAGCTCGTGGCAAGGAAAATACAGTAATAAAACGGATTCCAGAATTAGCGAAACGTGCCAGTGTAACGTTAAGTGTATGTAGCGGAGCGATTTGGCCGCCTGGAGGTGGTATGAGGTAAGGTGAAATTATTGTACGACTGAACGCTAGCGTGCCCACGGAGGAGGGCACCCCGCGTCATTTCCGGCGAGGTGACAAGTACGGACGAGGCCAGTACAAAGACGAGCAGCGTCGCCAGAAATAGGTAAATCCCAAAGCTGGGAATTTGGACGTCTCTTGCTTGCATGACCTTTGTGCAGAAGATGCACCAAAAAGGATCTCAGTAAAATCTGATCTGCGATCCAATGACAACAATATTTTCACCATCTTTAAAAGTGTGGAAGTTAATATTTCACAGTGAATAAACATTTACCCAATAAACCTCTGAATTAACATCTTCATGCGATTTCAACAAACGATATCTCACATGATAAAACTGCACGATAGCTATCATCCCACAGAGCCACTCATTCGCATCTACTTTATTTATTGACTTAGGACGATTACGACGACTTTTATATCCTTTATATTACACAAATGTTGGTCAAAGCAATGTATTCTCCACAATTACACAGCATATTAACGCAGCATGAATTCCTCATATCTTGACATACTTGTGTAGTTATTTAATGAACAGTTTACTAGTAATTTTATTTAAATGTTGATTGCAAGTGCTATTAAAAATCTGTGCTAATTTAAGAGTGCTTAATCGTATGTGTTAGCGGACACCACAGTTAAAAAATGAACCAAAAGACGCTTCTGTCAAGAAGGCATGAATAATTTTTAAACAGTATTTAACGACAATTCGTTATCATTTAACGTGAGCCCACATGCGCGAGAATACTAGCTTAATTATTTATTAACAAACCCATATTTGTAATTATTGTGGATGATCAGAGTGTGAATGTACATTTATAACATTTTTGTTTAAATATTGTTGAAATATATTACATTAGTCTGAGAAGTGGTCAAATTGAGTGAAATCATGTCTTTAGACCTTAAGAACAATGTATTTTTGGTGGGGACAGGCTCCAGACAATGGAAAAGCAGACTGCAGTAGAACGCTGAGGGAGTGGAGACTGGAACTTTTGGAATGAAGAGCTTAAGGGAGCGATTCTGGGACCTATATGTTCGTTCTATAAGAAGACAGAACTCCCTGTGGTAACGGGTGCAATATGATTGAGTGGGTGACAGATTCTGCGCGGTGAATGGCCGTTACCATACTTTAACTTCAAAACGGGGCTTTATTTCTCGAGAGGTCTGAATGTTCTCCAGTGTAGGATTGCAACTTTTTCCGCTTGTATTACGGAACTGAGGACAGACTGGCTGTGCGTTACTATTCTTTGTATTGTGTATGTTAATTTGTGAATCATCAAGTTGAACTCTGAACTATTTTGAGCTGGTGAACATTTCATGTGTTGCAATCACAAAATGGTCTTAGCTTTTGTGTATCTTTGATGACTATTTCGTTTGGGTATTTTTGTATCACTCGCGTAACAACGCTCTCAACGCCTTTTACTGCATTTGATACAGATATTTTCTGTCTGTATTTTAACTGAAAACAGTAGGACCACTTCCTGTTTATCTGAGATGTCCTTTCCTGAATAAACATTATTAATCATAATTCACTGTCGTCTACCTCAATTACAGATGTTAGAATAGAACCTTTGTTATTAAAGCAATTACTTAACTTTTATTTTGTATTTCTGTATATTTTATTAACTCCCAAGTCTAGCCAATGCATAGACTGTTTGTATGATCACAGCTACAGTTTACTTATTATTTGCAGCGAATTAGCCGCGGAGCACGAAAGCAGACGTGCGCTGCTCACCCTACGACTACATCGAGCTATACTTTTAAACAGAGTCGTGCATAGCCCAAGTACCTAAAGTACGAGTAACCACAGGTAAAGACGCAACTGGTTTGCTCGTTAGGGATGCTGTTTGGAAGAGCAACTACACTAGCAGTAACAGTTGGGTACCGTTCCACCGATTAAGAAGCTTCATGTAAGTTTCGTTATCCGGTATTTAATGGAAATGATGGTAAAACTTTATTGTCTCGATACGATTCGTCTTCATATTTAGGACACATTCTGTTTCCGCACAGTTCCATTACACGTATTTTACACATATTGGCACATGCTTGACAATTCACTAACGTTTTTAGGAGATATTCAACGCAGATAAAAGGTACACCTTTTACTTTAGAAAAATATCTGCTCCAGAATCTCCTTCGATGAAATAAAGAGTATTAGCCATACTACAAAATGATGGGTTCTTTGTCTATTACCTCTTGCACTACAGTTTTTTTTTTTTCGGTATGTTAAACTACTTCATTCTACGTATTAACTTGCTCATTCTAAGAAGCGTTACGGCGCTGTGGGCGACGGAAAAGACGTTTCTATACAAGATGCACAACTTCGTGCCGATATTTATTTGTTTCCGTTCGCTGCAAATGGTAGCTTTCGATCACGTGTGCGTCGATTATTTTCATCAAAGTGTCAACAAATTTAAACAATTTCAAATTCAATTCCAAATAAGATTTCTGTGGTCTCTCGGTTGCGAGTGTGTAGACGCGTCTGCTAACTGCTGCCATCACGAGCGAGCCCACTAGAAACACCTAATCCCGTCTGCCACCGTTTGAGAGTACAATTTGTATATTCTGCCCATACCCGAGGAAAAATGGAAAAAAATCGTATTTAAGAAAGCCCAATGAGCATAATGCTGAGACAATTATTGCGGGTTGGAGTTTGCTTACTCCTGCGTAAGGATATTCAGCACTGAAGAAGTACAGCAGCAGGACAGCGAGGTGAGCAATAAAAGGCGGCAATATATTTGTATAACTATTATTAGAGTAAAGTGCGGGTGGCTTACCGAAGAAGCGCGACACGAGGCCCCATACGCTGCTCCCCAGGGCGCTCATGGCGGACTGTGACGAGGCTGCTAATTCGCCTTCCACTGTCACTTCGCAGCAGCGCTCATTAGCGGCTTCTAAACAACTGCTGCCTCGCGCGATGTGTGGCCGAAACTCTCCTGCGCTGTGCGTCACGCCACCGAGCGACTTTTAGGAAGGTACGGGTCGACGGAGTATTTTTTCCGAAGTACGCACAGCAGTTAGATCAGTCCTTAGTGAGATGCAAACATCAGGGAAGAACTTCGCAATTTCCGATGTGCAAATCATTTCGAGTAGTCTAGTACAGTGACATAGTGGGGCGCTCGTGCACATACTACAAAATTATGCCACCTAGCGTGCTACTACACGTCTTATTTTCTTTAGCGGTTTCCCCGTCTAGTACGTGCTCCACTGTACTCAAGTTTGGGCGATTTTATTTTTCTGAACTCGGAGGCTGGAGTCGTCAGTTAACTAAGGGAGGGACGTAGTAAGCGCCTGTCTTTCAACTGTGTAAACTTTGTTGTGTGTGAGATCGTATTTTAGTTGCTCGTGTATCAAAGTGGGGACCAGCCCAGCATTTGCCTAAACGAGCGTGGGAAGCACAGTGAGGCTGTCCGGAGGAACAGTACGGTCGACCCGGTTTTGCCTCATATTCCTCTCTCGCAAGCTAGCGCGATGTGCTTAACCTGTTTATTTAGATCTTTACGGTTACACGACTAGGCTGCTCGAGACTTCATAAAATATTTAAACAGGTATAAGTAATTACATCAAACCAATATGTTACATTTAATTGCATTCCACTCTCACTTTACATTGTCACTTCATAATGCATAGTTGTATGTTACTTAACTGCCAGTATTAATTTAAACTCTAAAAGTAGCTGATAGCTGAAAGCAGCATTGCACGCGGTTCACGTAGTAATTTATTCGCTAGTAGCAATCGAATACTTCAATCTGCACCAGTCACGACTTATTGCATTTTAAAGTCGTATTTGATACATGTTTCTACCATGTAGAATATCATATTTTCATGCAGAACACGATTGTGGTATGGAAGCGCGGATAAATATATTCATTTGCGGCCGGCCGGGGTGGCCGAGCGGTTCTAGGCGCTACAGTCTGGAACCGCGAGACCGCTACGCTCGCAGGTTCGAATCCTGCCTCGAACATGGATGAGTGTGATGTCCTTAGGTTAGTTCGGTTTAAGTAGTTCTAAGTTCTATGGGACTGATGACCTCCGAAGTTAAGTCCCATAGTGCTCAGATCCATTTGAACCATTCATTTGCGAGTCTGGAAACTTCCAGATCACTGTTGCCGTGAGCTGTGTAGTAACCGCCGCCATTATGATCTTTTTTTGTAGCTCAGTATTTGTCTTACGTCAGAAGATGCCTTCCTCACTAAACTGTGCGCTATATTAAAGATTTTTCTGCGCTGTACAAACGATTTTGTAGACGTGTAAGATATTTAACTTAGAACTCAGTAATAATTTCTTAGGAGGAATCTAAATTAATGAGCATAACCGTGAACCTTTGAGCCTCATTTGGTAGACGAAATCCGGCTGCTTCAAATGAAAAAGTTTCTCCCAGTTGCGTCAAATTCTTACATTTGTGACAGTCTTGCCCAAATTATAAGTCAGCTTAGTTTTAGCTTTCGCGCTAATGCTCTGCAGATGAAAAATACAGTACGAATAGTACTGATAACAGTTTAATTGCGACATGAAAACGGGGAGGGTCGCTTACGTTACACGAAATTCCTAACGTTACGTTGCGAACCTAGATGTAGAGCACACTATACCCAAACAACAAAAGAACTATTGCAGACGATTTCCGCTGAAGGTTAGTGTCGAGTGACGTTTCTGCGGTCATAATGCTGTCAAGAAATCACTGAGCGTGTAGCGAATAAAGCCATCATCAGTTTGTCAGGCAGTTGACGGAAGAAAGCTTTATGGAGTGGTGAGTCATGGGTCACACGACTTGGGACTTAAATGGGCGAGTACAGATTTATCGGATGCAGCGTAATCAGTATTTACCTGCGTTTATTGCGGCGGCAGCGAAATTAGTCTGACTTGATGTGACGATCGGGTCCGTTTCCCTCTTTTACGCCCACATCTTTATTTTGATGGCAAAGTGAATGTAGAGGCTGGCATGATTTTGACACCGTGACAGCGGTATTGAATCGGATCTTTCCTATACTGCCATTGCTATATGATTACTGGCATTGCTCGGTTACTTAATAATTCACCATCCGTATACCGACGCCAGTAACCGCCTTTACTGAAGCTGGTATTTCTATGTTTCTGTATAATACGATTAGTAAATTCTCAGAACGTAAATGCATGAAACATTATTTTTCGCTCATATATTACTTTGTACATCGTTCCAGGAGTTCTATTTGTCCCTAAAAATTTGATGAAGTTCTACAGAGTCATGGGGACTGTTACCAATACGGGCCCCAAAGACTACGGATTCGATGGCAATATCGATCGTTTTTGCCTTTTTTTTTTAATGTCAACCATTTGCGGCGGGGCGGGGTCGGTCGTCTGCGTTTTGGTTAACGCTATCGTTCAGTCCACCTACCTCGATAGGATTCTTGCCGATGTCCCTTGACTCTGTGTTAGCAGATACGTGCTAGGCAGTGTAAAGCAGCCTTGATGAAACCACCACCTAATACCTACCACACAGAGGCCGCGTAACTCTAGTTGAAAGTCAGATCCTGGAATTACATGATTAAAAAATCGGGCGTTCGGGATCTTCAGTCTACTTCCAGAAAAGCGTTTAAAATTAGATTAACTCTGCTTTTAATCATATTGAAACACATGAAATGGCTATCAAGTCCGCATTTAATTTGGTAAAACGTTATCATTCAAAGTTCACTGTCTCTATAGCAAACATTCACTCGAAAAGCAACCAGAATTTTAGTAAGTCCGACCCGACTAATTTTCACGTTCTACCAGTCACGGACCCACAACTATTCGCGAGTTAAACATTCGGTTGTTTCAGTGGTCTTCTTCGGAAGAGGTGCTCGCCAAAATATTCCGTACAGACCACGAAACACGACACGCGGAGTTGTTACTACGACCAGAAAGTTCACACGCTCATATCTCTCAAAACTATTTGATTTAGAAACACCAAACTTTCATTAAAATGTTCGTAATTCCAATCGCTTCAGTCACGATATGTTCGAACCGAAATTAGCTCACTATTTCCTCATCTTACAATTTTTAAGGAGGAATCTGACATCGTGTTATCCGTAGACCGGCTAGCAAGCGACTCTTCTCGAGGTACTCTCCTATTATGCCTCCTCTTTTCGAGCGGGAACAGCTTAATTCTGATTGGCTGTTGATCTAAACGACCAATCAGAACGTTCATTCCAGATCATTCTCGCGGCAAATCTTACCTTATCCAGTCACTAATTTGATAGTAATTAATGTCAGAAGAACTTCAAATTCTTGTAGTTTGTTTAATCACACTAAACAAAGTGCGAAATAGTCTTCAAATTGATAAATAAACTTATTCCGTCTCTAACTTTCATTCTGGCTAATTTTATACAAAAGCAAGCACTCACCGACATACGTCACCCGAATCGTGGTTGCATCATAACTTTCCCACGGTTCGTTTGTACAAGGTTTTACGAAAAATGAAATATTAAATTTTAACGTATGTCTCAAATACACTCTCTCAATCATTCTCACGCACTCACACGGCAAAATATAATCAGATAATGATTTTGACCAATTTTTGTATTACGATATGCACAGTGACTAAAGTTTTAAAAAGAAAATTCTAATTAACTGATTTTTATGCACTGATAACTTTGGAATGGCTTCAGATGATAATGAAAGTCAATCTGTTATTGTTCCTAACTTAGTTTTAAAAAAGAAGTGTAGGTTTTAGGAGTTTTAAGTAATTAACTTTATCTCCAAAACTATAATAAATAAAAATCTGAAATTTTGACAGCATCGTTCCGTTAATAACAAAAGGCTGTGCACCAAATTTGAACGAAATCGGATAATAACTAATACTGATTATTTAGATTCGTAGAGGGTATGAATATTCGTATCGACTGAATGTTACGCTATGCAGTTCTCACGGCAGGCATCAGCTGTGCTGTGAGCAAAGCCAAGAAGAAAATAGCCATCCTGCAACCACCGTGCTAGACGGCTCCTTGCCTTACTGCAACGAATGTCATCTCGTAATAACTTGCTGCGTTACACGTTCCCACAGCCACCCCTAATTACAAGAGTGCCTTTCCTCCATAGTAGTTTCTTTTTGCAGTTAGTACGCGGCATGTAAAGTTAGTTTTATTGTTATTCCTGTAGTCGCTTTCAGAGTTACGCTTATTTCTATTTGTCAGCCTCTTCCCACTTCTCACTACCAATCCTACAGACTATACCACTTGCACAGTAACTTCCCACGTATTAAGTCACATTTGTGCAAAGTTGGGTTGAAATTTCTCCAGGCGTTTAAGATGTATGCTTATTTGTAAATGTGATATCCTTTCATCCCCATCCATAGGGATGCTAGAGGTGTTTCGCTAGAGGAGTTTCATGCACGTAGTATTTATTTCCAAAGTGTAGCTCACATGTTTACCTGTTCTGTTTGAGATTGCTGAAGTCATTCCAGAATTATGGTGGCACACACACACACATTTAACCGAATGTTTCTCCTAAAAGTCGTTAAGTCCATTTTCTCGGTTGTTTCGGCAGATAAAACCGAGCGTGGTGGCTCAGTGAATAGCAAACTGGACTCGCATTTGGGAGGACGACGGTTCAAACCCACGTCCGTCCATTCAGATTTAGGTTTTTCGTGATTTCCCTAAATCACTGCAGGTAAATGCCGGAGTGGTTCCTTTGAAAGGACACGGCCGGTTTGCTTCCCACCCTTGTCACAATTCAAGCTTGTGCTCCGTCTGTGGTGACCTCGATGTCGACAGGACTTTAAATCCAATCTTGCTCCCTTCCTTCGGTAGGTATTTTCAATTTCGCTTTTGCTGTGTGCGGATGGTGGAAGCACAAACAAATACTGTTCATCATGTCTTTCATGCGACGCCTAGTGTCGACGAAAGAGTCGGTTTGTTTCCCTTTACGAACAAAATAAGTTTTAAAACGGAATTTTGCATGCCCATTCGGTACACCTGTTCCGAATCAGTGTTTTGTGATACGCGTTTTACCGATATTTATTAATGCGAACAGAAAGAAACGAGGAATAGCCGGTATTCCAGGTCCATGGACCCTGCAAGTCAGCAGGGGACTGTTCAAGCTGGTGGAGGCTCTGTAATGGTGTGGGGCGTGTGCAGTTGGAGTGATATGGGACCCCTGATACGTCTAGATACGACTCTGACAGGTGACCGGTTCGTAAGCATCCTGTCTGAACACCTGCATCCATTCATGTCCATTGTGCATTCCAACGGACTTGGCAATTCCGGCAGGACAATGCGACACACTACACGTCCAGAATTGCCACAGAGTGGCTCCAGGAACACTCTTCTGAATTTAAGCACTTCCGCTGGCAACCAAATTCCCCAGACATGAACGTTATTGAGCATATCTGGAATGCCATGAAACGTGCTGTTCAGAAGATATCTCCATCCTCTCGTACTCTTGCGGATTTACGTACAGCCCTGCAGGATTCATGGTGTCAGTTCCCTCCAGCACTACTTCAGACATTAGTTGAGCTCATGACACGTCGTGTTGCCGCACTTCTGCGTGCTCATGGGGGCCCTACACGATATTAATAAGATGTAGCAGTTTCTTTGGCTCTGCAGTGTAAGAGGTACATGAAGTTCAGAACTCAATTTACCGAAGCACTTCAATGCAGCTCTAAAATCGAGAAAACTGACTTCGAAGTTTTCCGAGAGTCTTTAAAACGCTAAAGAACGACTGTTTTCGCGACACGATGCGTGTGGAAGAAGCTCGCCTACCATGGAGGTTGGCCCGCGTTCGATTCCTGGCCTTTGTAGCATATTAAACAAAGGTGCATGTCCCATGAGCATTTCTGTGAAGGACGGAAACAAATTTATTTGTAAAGTATTTTTAATTTAAATAGTCTTTATTAACAACCCTTACTAACATTATAAATGCGAAAGTAGCTCTGCTAAGTTTTCACGACTCAACTGCTGAACCAATTTCGATGTAGTTTGGTATGGAGATAGCTTTAACATTGAGGAATACTACAGGATACTTTAAAAATGGTTCAAATGGCTCTGAGCACTATGACCGAGTGAGGTGGCGCAGTGGTTAGCACACTGGACTCGCATTCGGGAGGACGACGGTTCAATCCCGTCTCCGGCCACCCTGATTTAGGTTTTCCGTGATTTCCCTAAATCGTTTCAGGCAAATGCCTGGATGGTTCCTTTGAAAGGGCACGGCCGATTTCCTTCCCAATCCTTCCCTAACCCGAGCTTGCGCTCCGTCTCTAATGACCTCGTTGTCGACGGGACGTTAAACACTAACTACCACCACCACTGAGCACTATGGGACTTAACTTCTGAGGTCATCAGTCCCCTAGAACTTAGAACTACTTAAACCTAACTAACCTAAGGACATCACACACATCCATGCCCGAGGCAGGATTCGAACCTGCGACCGTAGCGATCGCGCAGTTCCAGACTGTAGCGCCTAGAACCGCTCGGCCACCCCGCAGGATACTTTAAAATCGACCCCTACGAGGTGAAATGGAGAATAGAATATCTTAATTTTACATTACGAATATAAACCGAGTTAAAAATTATGAAATTTATCGCATAATGTACACGTTGTATAATGTATACTTACTCCAGTGGCACGATGTGTAGTTGCGCGTTGTATTTGCAATGAAAACTGCATTTTTGTGTGCAATACGTATTTAGAAATTAGAAGTCGCTCATTTTCCCCAAAAATGATAATTAGATATGTGTTAATTAGCACATATCTGGCGAATTTTATATTTAAATGATGTAGGTATTCGAGCTTAACAAAAAAAAAAAAGAAAAAAATAATGACAGAAACGTGCCTCGAAACAGCGATTGCAAATCTCGAGAGCTATTGATTTTTTTCTATCTTTAACTATTTTACGCTTCACGGAAATGCTAGCAGAACACGCACCTCCGAAAATTTGCATCGGCCAGTAATTAGACCTACGGCCCCTGCGTACTATGCAAGCAACTATCACAAAGTCACACAGCCACACAATACATATAAACTTTCTTTATGGTATCTAATAAGATCGGAACACTTCAACTCGATCTCCTTGAGAATTTTTGAGTGTTTCGCCGAATTTCTTTGGGAAACTGATATTTGAGTTCTGAACTTGACGTACCATCTGTGGTGTCACCGCCAGACACCACACTTGCTAGGTGGTAGCCTTTAAATCGGCCGCGGTCCGTTAGTATACGCCGGACCCGCGTGTCGCCACTGTCAGTGATTGCAGACCGAGCGCCGCAACACGGCAGGTCTAGAGAGACTTCCTAGCACTCGTCCCAGTTGTACAGCCGACTTTGCTAGCGATGGTTCACTGACAAATTACGCTCTCATTTGCCGAGACGATTGTTAGCATAGCCTTCAGCTACGTCATTAGCTACGGCCTAGCAAGGCGCCATTATCATTTGATATTTATCTTGTGATGCATGTACCGTCAGACCGATGTTCACCAATTATGGATTAAAGTTAAGTATTCCAGCAGCTACGTACTTTTCTTGATAGTATAATTACTTTACCTGTTCCAGACCTCACGCCAGCCTGCGTGAGCTTAAACGCGTGCCTTTCGGCTTCCTCCAAACCCCGTGAATTGGCTCCTGCCAATTCACAACACCATCAACATAAAAAAAATTACGGAAATCCGATTGCCGTGTGATCTCCCTGGCTCACGCTGACTACCACCACCAGGCGGCAGCACTGCTGAGTTGCTGGTTGGTTTTGGGGAAAGAGACCAAACAGCGAGGTCATCGGTCTCATCGGATTAGGGAAGGAAGTCGACCGTGCCCTTTCAGAGGAACCATCCCGGCATTTGCCTGGAGCGATTTAGGGAAATCACGGAAAACCTAAATCAGGATGGCCGGACGCGGGATTGAACCGTCGTCCTCCCGAATCCGAGTCCAGTGTGCTAACCACTGCGCCACCTCGCTCGGTCTGCTCAGTTGCTGCTGGAATACTAGCTAATACATAGCGATAAAAAGAATATCACATTAGACTAATTTGGGACAGCTCTATCGAATGGGGACATAAAATTCCGCTTGAAAAATAATTTTGTCCGTAACGGGAAACAAACCGACGCTTTCCACCGATACTGGGGGTCACATGAAAGAGGTGATGAACATGATATGTTTGGGATGACTCCAGATACGTACTGCAAAAACGAGATTGCAAATACCTGCCGCAACAGCAGAGAAAACGTGCCTGACGGCTCTTAGCAGGAACACCCTGTATATATTACTCCAGTCCAAAACACAAGAATCATCGGTTCCGAAGCAGATACTAGCGAACTACTTAAATCCCAAATGTTAAATCCATAGTATGTATTTGAGATAAACTAGGAAAAAACTGTAAGGTTATAGTTTTGGATCCTGTCAGTACCGAAGTCATTAGAACTCGTTGCTGAAGGATAGGGCATAAAAGCGGCTGCTATATTTTCAAAGGAACCATCCCAGCACTTGCCTTAAGCGGTTTAGTGAAACGACGGAAGCTTAAATATAGATGGACAGGTGGGGATTTGAGCCCTCGCATAAACTAGAGTGTCAGCTGAGCGCTCGATCAGGTTTTCTAAAATCCTGGTAATAATGATTCACTACACTTATCCCGCTCCGAATTGATGGATGTGATTTTTAGGGCCCGCATCTCGTGGTCGTGCGGTAGCGTTCTCGCTTCCCACGCCCGGGTTCCCGGGTTCGATTCCCGGCAGGGTCAGGGATTTTCTCTGCCTCGTGATGGCTGGGTGTTGTGTGCTGTCCTTAGGTTAGTTAGGTTTAAGTAGTTCTAAGTTCTAGGGGACTTATGACCACAGCAGTTGAGTCCCATAGTGCTCAGAGCAATTTGAATTTGATTTTTAGGCAGTTTCCTCAGATCCATCTAGATGAATACGGGGCTCTTTAGACACGGACAAATGGCATACACAAATTCTGTCCCAAGGGGAGCTGTGGCGTCAGGAAGGCAATGCGACCACTCAATGTGACAAACACTGCCAAAATAATGACAATGCCGAGATACGGGACAAGGCAAGGAAGAAGAACAGATTAACTAATTACTACGCTGGGAACAAATTTAGTGTCCAGTGTAATAGAAAGGCTGTTACGAAGAATAATTACTACGATAATACGAGGTGTTCAAAAAGTCTCTCCGCAGTGCTTATGATTGTGAGCCGCGCGTGCCGTATGATTGTTCGTCTGCCTGGGTTACTTACCTTCAAGTGGACTCTCCCAACATGCCACTGTTTCGTTTATCTCATCCAACGTCAGTATCGTTGGTGTGTGTCGTTGCGTGTTGACGTTAACGTTTAAGTTTAGTTCCTTTTTTCGTTTGTTTCGTTTTTGTCAGTGTTAAAATGCTAACCATTGAAGAACGTGATTTTTAGTCGAACAAGTGCTCAAAGCTGGCGATAAATACACGGTTTCAGTTCGTGAACCATTTAATTCAGTTTTCCCAGAGACAACACTCCCACATCGCGATACTGTGCGAGATTTGATTAACAAATTTCGAAGTACGGGTTCAGTGACAGATGAACCGAGAAGTGGTCGTCCTAGCGTTTTGTCCGAGGATAAACTACTCGATATTTCCGATAAAATGTCCATGAGTCCAAAGAAGTCAGTAATAAAACTCGCCCAGGAAACCGATGTTAGTGTCGGAACGGCCCACACAGCTATAAGGAAAAAATTAGAACTTTTCCCATACAAAGTGACAGTCGTGCAAGAACTGAAAAATACTGAACATGGAAAGAAACTGCATTATTGTCAACGGTTCAAAAACTTCGTTCAACAAAATGGAAGTGATATTTTTAACGAAACGTTTTTCACTGATGAGGCGTGTTTTCATTTATCCGGGTACATGAACTCGCAAAATCCTCGTATGTAGATACTGCAAATCCATTATTTATTCATGGGGAACCACTTCTGTGAAAATAGGAGTTTGGATTGCATTTTCTAGACGTTGGATTGTGGGTCCCATATTTTTCAAAGAAACAATAGACGCACAACGATACTGCAGTGAGTTTTATTTCGGTACATTCACTGCGGCATACGGCACGTGCGGCCAACAGTCATGCGGCACTGCGGAGACTATTTGAACACCCCGTAGTAAAGTAGGTCAACACGTTGCTACTTGCACAGTTGATATCAAACAATAATGTGTGTGGAGAACATACTGTTATACAGTGAGAATAGAATGCGGCCGGCCGCGGTGGTCTAGCGGTTCTGGCGCTGCAGTCCGGAACCGCGGGACTGCTACGGTCGCAGGTTCGAATCCTGCCTTGGGCATGGGTGTGTGTGATGTCCTTAGGTTAGTTAGGTTTAAGTAGTTCTAAGTTCTAGGGGACTTATGACCTAAGCTGTTGAGTCCCATAGTGCTCAGAGACATTTGAACCGATAGAATGCGCAAGTCCACGCGCATGGCTCGGAATGCCGGTTGGTGAAAAGTACCTTAATACTGGGTTCACAGAGAGTGACAAGTTCTAATGCTTGGGAACTGACGTACCACTCTAGACGATGTCAGTTTGACACGTTTGTCTATATCTGGTGCTTGTGGACTCCTGGCTGTTTCGGAGATTTTGTTAGAGGCTCATACCTATACCGAAAAATAATAAAATAGCGTTCTTAATCTACGATTACACTGACAAGTTTTTCAAGTTTTTGACTAATAATATTCAGACTTTTGGTTTGATCACCACAATGGACTATAGCTTATTACTTAAACTGTCATCTGAAGTACCTATGGACGTATTAGTAATGTTAAATATAGTTATACACATCTGTTTTGGTAAGAACTGTAATATATCGGTCTTTCGCTCCTACTCAAAGTTTGGGTTTCGTTTTGGTACGTTAATCCGCTTACAGCTTTGAGGCACAGCAGAGCGCATTTCCAAGTAGTGCAGTGCGCAACTCTGAGATAACTTAGCTGCCATCTGCCTGTGAGATCTGCAAACATGTGATGAGCCGCCGTCGCGACGGCGTGTTAATGGGTTTGAATTTTAACCCGCCTGCGCCTTCTGCCGATGCGCTCGTCGATCGCCGAGAAAAGCTCGGCTCGCACCTTGATATGTATGAAAAGCAACCACCGAATAGCCGTAACAACACAAGAACAATATTGCACTACAAAAGTGTGGAGCACAGCGCATACTGAATGTCGGCGGACAGGGTGACAATCAGTCTTTACAGTACAACGTGTTTATTTCTGCGAACAATAGCCAACTAAACTGGAAACTTCTAGGTGGATATTAGCTACAATACCACCCATACTGCCGCAAGCCAGTAGCCAACATAACGAGCACAAAATAAAGATGTAACTTCAGCATGCTCCATCTGAAGATGAGCCTGAAAAGGCTCGAAAATTCGTTTATGGAAACTGACACATTTCCAAAGTGACCGGTCACAGTAATCTTTATTTATATTCAAGTAACACAATCACGTGTCCTAAAATGTCTGTAATGTGTAAGAGTAATAAATAAAAACTTCCCTCAGCATCAACCAAATTTTAATCATTTTCTAATGAAAGGTGAGTCAGCAAACGGAATATGGAACGGGTACAACAAGTACTGGAATTGACCGAATGTCCACAAAACATGGTGCGAAAAAGCAATCAAAATATTAATACGAATTTGTTTCGTTTTCTCCTTTTAGGAGAGACGCGGATCCGAAGCCGTACAGGTAGGCCAGCTCCTTGGAACATTCCCAAAACTATATGCGTCAGCTCAACGAAATTGGTTCGAGACCTGGCCTGGCTGAAAGTTAGTTTGTGTCGATTCTCTGAAACACGAGTGAATGCTGCACGGTTCTCACAACGAAGCCATCCTGCAGCCTGTAACAACTACGCTGCCAGCGACAGATACAGACAACTAGTCGATACCAACACGTGCAAACACTGAGCTATTCCTTTCTTATTCTGATTAGACTTGCAACTCATTCCAGTACCGTTACCCACTGCATCGCTTCGAGGCCTGCGTACCCCTACATTTCTTTTCTCATTGGATCGACATGCTATAACTTCCCACCTTTGCCCACTACTTACAAGGGAGGGATGAAAAGTAATGCCTCACAATTTTTTATTCTGTTCTCAATACCGGTTTGTCGTATTACAAGTCACGCATACTACTCGATCGACTTTCCCGCTTCGCTGTAACCCCCTGCCGCTACAGGGCTTCGAATTATAGCGGTGTGTAGCGTAACTGTGTAGGTGCCTGAGAAACAGCAGGAAACCTGACTGCAATTAAAATAATAGAAGAAAGAGAGCTATGTATGGTGATGATTCTAGCGACATCATAATGTGCGACGTCTGGTTGTTCGTGCTGGTAATGAAGAAAAGTGTAGCGCCAACCTCAACATGAGTGACAGAGCTCGGAGTACGGCAACCGACGAGGCTCGGGATCGGGTTGATGAGCTCATCAGAGAAAACCGTCGTTCAACACAGACACAGCTTTCAGCTAAGTACGGCGTATCATGGGAGTGTGTACGGCTCATCACTGCAGAAATGCGGTAAAAACGCTGTGAGCACGGTGGGTGCCTCGAATGCTCAGTCCTGACATGAAACAGTGGAGATTGTCAAAAATTTCTTTTACATTTTGAGCGTGAAGGTCATGACGTACTTAACAATAATTTAATAGACGATGGAAACTGCTTTCACAAATTTGAGCACGAAAACATGAGGGCATCACACACACACACACACACACACACACACACACGGCACTAACAAGGGAACCTCCCCATCGCACCCCCCTCAGATTTAGTTATAAGTTGGCACAGTGGATAGGCCTTGAAAAACTGGACACAGATCAATCGAGAAAACAGGAAGAAGTTGTGTGGAACTATGAAAAAAATTAGTAAAATATACAAACTGAGTAGTCCATGTGCAACATATGCGTGGTCCAGTGGTTAGCGTGAGTAGCTGCGGAACGAGAGGTCCTTGGTTCAAGTCTTGCCTCGACTGAAAATTTTACTTTATTTTCGCAAAGTTATGATCTGTCCGTTCGTTCATTGACGTCTCTGTTCACTGTAAGAAGTTTAGTGTCTGTGTTTTGCGACCGCACCGCAAAACCGTGCGATTAGTAGACGAAAGGACGTGCCTCTCCAATGGGAACCGAAAACATTTGATCGCAAGGTCATAGGTCAACCGATTCGTCCACAGAAAAACACGTCTGATATATTCTGTACGACACTGGTGACGGCATGTGCGTCACATGACAGGAATATGTTGTCGACCTACCTAACTTGTACACTTGGCGAATGGGTAAAAAGATTCTTCTACCTTGCCCGATTTATGTTTTCTTGTGGATGTGATAATCACTCCGAAAAAAGTGATTAAAACGTAAGAGTTTGTCACATAAACTGAAAATAAAAATTTAAACTTTTCACTCGAGGGAAGACTTGAACCTAGGACCTCTCGATTGGTAGCTGCTCTCGCTAACCACGGGACCACGGCGCTCCGTGACACCCATTGTCCTTGATGTTGCCTATCTTCGCATGGACTACTCAGTTTGTATATTTTACTAAGTTTTTTCATAGTTCCACACAACTTCTTCCGGTTTTCTCGGTTGATCTGTGTTCAGTTTTTCAAGGCCTATCCACTGTGCCAACTTATAACTAAATCTGAGGGGGGTGCGATGGGGAGATTCCCTTGTAAGTAGTATGGGACTTAACATCTGAGGTCATCAGTCCCCTAGACTTGGTAGAACTACTTAAACCTAACTAACCTAAGGACATCACACACATCCACGGCCGAGGCAGAATTCGAATCTGCGGCCGTAGCAGCAGCGCGGTTCAGGACTGAAGCGCCTAGAACCGCTCGATCACAGCGGCCGGCTTCAGGGCATCAGTGGAGTTCTACATCTACTTCTAAATGTTCGTGACTGCTCTGCAGATCACAACTAAGTGCCTGGCAGTGGGTTCTTTTGGACTATTTCTCTACCGTCACGCTTTATAATAGTGTGAGGGAAAAACCAACACACAAATCTTTCTGTACGAGCTCTGATATAGTTTATTAGGATGATGACCTCTCCCTACGTACGTTGGCGACAGTAAAATATTTTCACATTCAGAGGAGAAAGTTGGTGATCGAAATTTCATAAAAACGTGCCGCCACAACGAAAAACACCTTTGTTTAAATGACTGCCACCCCAGCTCGCCTGTCATGCCCTTGACACTCTCTCCCTTATTTCGCTATAATACGAGGGGCGTTCAATAAGTAATGTAACACTTTTTCTTCCTGAAGGCAGGTTGGTTTTATTCAGGATTCCAATACACCATATCATTCACCACTCTTTTGGTCACAAAACCCTATTTTTTTTAACATAATCTCCGTTCAATGTGCAGGCCCTAGGCCACATTACTAACAGGGCCCGCATGCCAGCATGGTGCCACTACTGATCGACGTCGGAGCCGAGGTGTTGCTGCATCAGTAACCTCCCCAACATGCGCGTAGTGCTTCCCGCGGACTGCATCCTTCGTTGTGCCAGACAGATGGAAGTCGGAAGGTGCGAGATCCGGACCGTAGGGTGGATGAGGAAGAACGGTCCAATGAAGTTTTGTGAGCTCTTCTCGGGTGCGCAGACTTGTCTGTGGCCTTGCGCTGTCACGGAGAATAGAAGCTCGTTCGTATTTTTGTGGCGAAGAACACGCTGAAGTCGTTTCTTCAGTTTCCTGAGGGCAGCACAGTACATTTCAGAGATGAAGGGTATCAGACGGATGCCATATTCCTTGACTTCCGGAAAGCTTTTGACTCGGTGCCCCACTGCAGACTCCTAACTAAGGTACGAGCATATGGGATTGGTTAACAAATATTTGAGTGGCTCGAAGACTTCTAAGTAATAGAGCCCAGTACGATGTCCTCGATGGTGAGTGTTCATCGGAGGTGAGGGTATCATCTGGAGTGCCCCAGGGAAGTGTGGTAGGTCCGCTGTTGTTTTCTATCTACATAAATGATCTTCTGGATAGGGTGGATAGCAATGTGCGGCTGTTTGCTGATGATGCTGTGGTGTACGGGGAGGTGTCGTCGTTGAGTGACTGTAGGAGGCCGGCCGGGGTGGCCGAGCGGTTCTAGACGCTGCAATCTGGAACTGCGCAACCGCTACGGTCGCAGGTTCGAATCCTGCCTCGGGCATGGATGTGTGTGATGTCCTTAGGTTAGTTAGGTTTAAGTAGTTCTACGTTCTAGGGGACTGATGACCTCAGAAGTTAAGTCCAATAGTGCTCAGAGCCATTTGACCATTTGACTGTAGGAGGATACAAGATGACTTGGACAGGATTTGTGATTGGTGTAAAGAATGGCAGCTAACTCTAAATATAGATAAATGTAAATTAATGCAGATGAATAGGAAAAAGAATCCCATAATGTTTGAATACTCCATTAGTAGTGTAGCGCTTGACACAGTCACGTCGGTTGTATATTTGGGTGTAACATTGCAGAGCGATATGAAGTGGGACAAGCATGTAATGGGGAGGGCGGATAGTCGTCTTTGGTTCATTGGTAGAATTTTGGGAAGATGTGGTTCATCTGTAAAGGAGACCGCTTATAAAAGACTAATACGACCTAATCTTGAGTACTGCTCGAGCGTTTGGGATCCCTATCAGGTCGGATTGAGGGAGGACATAGAAGCAATTCAGAGGCGGGCTGCTAGATTTGTTACTGGTAGGTTTGATCACCACGCGAGTGTTAAGGAAATGCTTCAGGAACTCGGGTGGGAGTCATTTTTCCCTCGTTCTGTTTGGGAGTGGAACAGGGAGAGAAGATGCTAGTTGTGGTACGAGGTACCCTCCGCCACCCACCGTATGGTGGATTGCGGAGTATGTATGTAGATGTAGATGATCGTTGCACTATGAGGATGGACATCAGACAGAATAATCCCATGACAGTCCCAGAAGACCGTCGCCACGACTTTACAGGCTAAGTGTGCGGCTTTGAAAATTTTATTCGGAGGAGAGGCGGTGTGGCGCCAGTGCATTTGACGGTCGTTTTGTTTCCTGTTCAAAGGGATGAACCCACGTTTCATCGCTTGTGACGGTGTTCGACAAAATATTGTCACGACCAGACTCCTAACGTACAAGCAATTCTGCACAGGTGGTTCTTTCTTGCTCTTTATGGTCATCTGTTAGGCGATGGGCACAAACGTTTGTGTACCTCATCTGGTGGACGGGTGTGTCACCACTAGCTACAGAGACGTACAGCTGCGCAGCGAGGTGTCTGATTGTGTTCCGTCGACCACCTCAAATGAGAGTGTTCACACATTCCAACACTGCATGAGTCACAGCTGTAAACGGCCGGTCGGTACGTAGAACATCGGGCAGGTTGTTTCGATGATGAGACGCTTTGGCCAACGACTCGCCGTGCTTTTGTTCACTGCCAGGTCTCCGTAGGCATTCTGCAAGCGCCTATGAATATCTGCGATACTCTGGTTTTCCGCCTAAAGAAACTCAATGACAGGGAAGGCTACGTACAGCGCCCCCACTACCGGAACTCCGTGAAACTATCTACATCAACATCGGTACTCCGCAACGCACATTTAAGTGCCTGGCAGAGGATTCATCGAACCACCTTCACAATTCTCTATTATTCCAATCTCGTATAGAACGCGGAAACAACGAACACCTATATCTTTCCGTACGAGCTGTGATTTCCCTTATTTCATCGTGGTGATCGTTTCTCCCTGTGTAGGTCGGTGTCAACAAAATATTTTCGCATTCGGAGGAGAAAGCTGGTGATTGGAATTTCGTGAGAAGATTCCGTCGCAACGAAAAACGCCTTTCTTTTAATGATGTCCAGCCCAAATCCTGTATCATTTATGTGACACTCTCTCCCATATTTCGCGATAATACAAAACGTGCTGCCCTTCTTTGAACTTTTTCGATGTACTCCGTCAGTCCTATCTGGTAAGGATCCCACACCGTGCAGCAGTATTCTAAAAGAGGACGGACAAGCGTAGTGTAGGCAGTCTCCTTAGTAGGTCTGTTACATTTTCTAAGTGTCCTGCCAATAAAAGGGAGTCTTTGGTTAGCCTTCCCCACAATATTTTCTGTGTGTTCCTTTCAATTTAAGTTGTTCGTAATTGTAATACCTAGGTATTTAGTTGAATTTACGGCTTTTAGATTTGACTGATGTATCGTGTAACCGAAGTTTAACGAGTTCGTTTTAGCACTCATGTGGATGACTTCACACTTTTCGTTATTTAGGGTCAACTGCCAATTTTCTCACCATTTAGACATCTTTTCTAAATCGTTTTGTAATTTGTTTTGATCTTCTGATGACTTTATTAGTCGATAAACGACAGCGTCATCTGCGAACAACCTAAGACGGCTGCTCCGATTGTCACCCAAATCGTTTATATAGATAAGGAACAGCAAAGGGCCTATGACATTACCTTGGGGAACGCCAGAAATCACTTCTGTTTTACTCGATGACTTTCCGTCAGATGAACTGTGACCTCTCTGACAGGAGATCACAAATCCAGTCACATACCTCAGACGATATTCCATAAGCACGCAATTTCACTACGAGCCGCTTGTGTGGTACAGTGTCAAAAGCCTTCCGGAAATCCAGAAATACGGAATCGATGTGAAATCCCTTGTCAATAGCACTCAACATTTCATGCAAATAAAGACCTAGTTGCGTTTCACAAGAACGATGTTTTCTAACCTAATGCTGAGTGTGTGTCAGTAGACCGTTTTCTTCGAGGTAATTCATTATGTTCGAACACAATCACAATATATGTTCCAGAATATTGCTGCATATCGACGTTAACTATATGGGCCTGTAATTTAGCGGATGACTCCTACTACCTTTCTTGAATATTGGTGTGACCTGTGCAACTTTCCAGTCTTTGGGTACGGATCTTTCGTCCAGCGAACTGTTGTATATGATTGTTAAGTATGGAGCTGATACATCAGCCTACTCTGAAAGGAACCTACTTGGTGTACAGCCTGGATCAGAAGACTTGCTTTTATTAAGTGATTTGAATTGCTTCACTACTCCGAGAACATTTACTTCTACTTTACTCATGTTGGCAGCTGTTCTTGTTTCGAATTCTGGAATATTTACTTCGTCTTCTTTTGTGAAGGTATTTCGGAAGGCTGTGTTAAGTAACTCAGCTTTGGCAGCACTGTCTTCGATAGTATCTCCACTGCTATTGCGCAGAGAAGGCATTGATTGTTTCTTGCCGCTAACATAATTCACATACGACCCGAATCTCTTTTGATTTTCTGCTAGGTTTCGAGACAAAGTTTTGTTGTGGAAACTTTTATAAGCATCTCGCATTGAAGTCCGCGCTAAATTTCGAGCTTCTGTAAAAGATCGCCAATCTTGGGGATTTTGCGTCTGTTTAAATTTGGCATGTTTGCTTCGTTGTTTCTGCAACAGTTTTCTTACCCATTTTGTGCTCCAAGGAGGATCAGCTCCGTCGTTAGTTAATTTATTTGGTGTATATCTCTCAATTGCTGCCGATGCTATTTCTTTGAATTCAAGCCACATCTGGTCTACACTTATAGCGGCTGAAGCGATAATATTCTTCATGCTCCGCAACAAATTCAACATTTTTTCAACCGAATTTGGCCGAGAAAGAACATGCGTTGCTTTACTTATTTCACGTTCCTCGTACAAAACGAGCAGCCCTTATTTGGACTTTTTCGATTTCCTTCGTCAGTTTTATGTGGTAAAGATCCCATACAGCACAGCAATATTCTAGAAGCGGACGAACAGTTGTACGGTAGGCAGTTCTTTAGTACACCTGTTGCATCCTCAGAACGATGTCTATGTGTCCGCTCCAATTTAAGTTTTTCGTAATTGTACTCCCTAGGTATTTAGTGGAACTGCAGCCTTAAATTTGTGTGATTTATCGTGAGACAAATTTAACGCCCACAAAGGATCACCGACGCCGATAAAGTTAAAGACCATGCCATCATCAGGCAAATTTATAATCAAACTCTTTTGGGATATTCAAGGCGTGGTGTATTTGGAAGTTGTGCCTAAAGGCACCACTATAAACTCTTCGAGGTACTGAGAGACCATCAGAAAACTGAAATCACTAATTCGCATCCTCACCTTCAACATGATAATGCCAGACCACACGAGCAAATGCCATCGATCATCATCCACACATATGAAAACCGGATAGTGCGAAGTGGAGACTGTATCCAAAACTTCAAAGACCACCTTCGAGGACATCATTTTGATAATAATGCAATGCAAGTAGAGTTGAGTTTGTAGCTCCGTCAACAAAGTCAAACATCCTACTCCGACGCTATCAAAAGATGGTCTCTAGCTGGTAGAAGTATGTTCGTCGCCATGTGCTATGCTGAGAAATAAATGTGTAGGCATGAAGCATAAAGATGTAGAATTGTAAAAAAATTGTTTAATTTTAAAAGCTTTAAGAGTTTTCATGTTAAAAATTCAGATACATTACTTTTCAGCACGTCCTTGTAGATACTGATGCCAACTCGAGTTACAGTTGACATCTGGTTTCGTTCCTCCCTTACGTCATTAGCTGTGATACAGTCTAAGAAAGTATTTGTTCTTACACTCCTTAAAAATTTCATTACTGTTGTTTTAATTTTGTTCTCGTCAGCGTCATGAAGATCTTACTGTTCAGAATCACAATACAACCTCTAACTGCCAAACTTTTATAATTAAGTTGTGCATCTTTCAATGTTTGCCTTTTAAACGTTTTTTTTATTACAGCTGACGAGATGGTTTGGAAGCAGCTTACATTTAGCGACTTCTCGTTCCCTTTCGTACTTATATTACATCTGAAACGTTTGTAGCGTGAAGCTTGTACGAGTGACTTATTGTTTGACACACTTTTTGCAAGCCTCCATTGGAAAAGGAAGTCTATCCTGTTTTTCTTTTTCTTTCTTTTTTTTTTTTTTTTCAAAGGAACGATCCCGGCAGTTGCCTTAAGAGATTTAAACAAATCACGGAATTTTTAAATATTGATGGCCTGCCGGGAGTAAGTGTATCAACATTGTTTCGGAATTTCCAGCTGACATGTTTAGCTTATAATTAGACCGTAACTCCTATACTTGATATGCCACGATGGTATACATCAAAATTCGGAAAATGTTTAGGAAGCAGAGACTGTTACAATCCCGATTAAAAAACGAACAAAGAAATATCGACAGTCAAAAGTTGTAAGAAATTCGTTACACACAAACAGATCCATGCGCGCTGCATACAACTTCTAGCGTCATACCGTAGCGAAACATCTTGCAAAGAATTCAATAAAATTCTGGTCCTACGTAAAATCACTATGTGGATCAAATGCTTATATTCAGTTCTACGGCATTGCTTACATTTATCGTGAATCTCTCACCTAGTGCAAAGACCCAAGAGACCGGGAAAAACGCAGGTGACCCGTGCGTATAGGAAGGGCAAAAGAACGGACCAGATAATTACAGACCAACATTCTTAACATCGGTTTGCTACAGAATTACTGAACATATTCTGTGCTCGAACACAACTTATGCTCTTGGCACTAAAACACGTCCATCCACAAATCAGTAAGAACTTAGAAAGCATCGTTCGTGTGAAACTCAGCTTGCCATTTTCCCACAAGATATCCTGCGAACTATGGATGAAGGGTGCAGGTAACATCAATATTCTTAGATTTCCGGTGCCCCACTCCAGACTGTGAACGAAGGTACGGAACGGTTTCCCAGGTATATCAGTGGCTCGAAGGCTTCTTAAGCAACAGAAACCAATATGCTGTCCTCGAAGGTGAGACTTTATCGTCTGGAGTGCCCCAGGGAAGTGTGACAGCAGCACTCTTTTCTCTGTCTACATAAATGAATTGACGGATAGGGTGAGCAACAGTCAGCGACTGTTTGCTGACGACGCTTAGTGTTCGGGAAAACATTGTAGGAACATACAGAATGAGCTAGACAGAATTTCTATTTCGAGTGATGAATGGCAGCTTGCTCTCAACGTAGAAAAATGTAGGTTAATGCGCCCGAGTAGGAGAAACAACCCCGTAACGTTCCATTAGAATATTAATAACATCATATTTGACAAAATCACTTCTGTTAAACATATGGGCGTAGCGTTTCAAAGCGATCTTTTCGTGGAATATTACTGAGAACATCAGAGAACCGGCATTTGCAGCTGACTGCAGAACGATTGTGCTTTTCCCAGCTTACGTTACGCGTAGGGGTCCCGAAGACAAGATGAGAGAAATTGGGGCTCGAACGGAAGAGTATATACAATCGTTGTTCCCTCATTCCATTTGAGAGTGGAACAGGAAAGGAAATGACTATAGTGGTACTAGGTACCCTCCGGCATGCACCATACGATGCCTTGCGAAGTATGTATGTAGATGTAGATGCAGATCAGTTCTATGGATGCTAAGCTATTCGTATGTTTGACTTGCCGTAGCGGTTTGAAACATTATTTATTGTTCGACATCAAATATTGCATCCCATTTTCGGTTTTCCGGTCGACATTTCGTCCCTGTCAGAGCTCACCCTAAAAAAAAAAAAAAATGGCTCTGAGCACTATGCGACTTAACTTCTGAGGTCATCAGTCGCCTAGAACTTAGAACTAATTAAACCTAACTAACCTAAGGACATCACACACATCCATGCCCGAGGCAGGATTCGAACCTGCGACCGTAGCGGTCGCTCGGTTCCAGACTGTAGCGCCCAGAACCGCACGGCCACTCCGGCCGGCAGCTCACCCTCAGATTTCGGTTGTGTAATGCGGGAGACAGCAGCAGCAACAGTTTCTAGACATGGAGGATAACACAAATGAAACTCAAATGCTGGCACTACGAACCTTCAAGATAAACGTTTCTGCTAATTATCAAGCAATAGTTATGGCAGGTATAGCATGTAACGTTAAAGTATTTGTTTTATGCTATTAAAAGTCTCATTAGTTATTTATTTAATACATTGGTAAGCTATTATTCAAAGTTTGCTAAACACTAGATCAGTGGTTCCCAACAGGTGGTCCGCGGACCTCCAGGGGTCCGCGAGCTATGCCAGAGGGGTCCGCAAGATGCTATTAGAATAAAAATATATTAAATATATTTCGTATGATAACAGATTTTTTTGTTTTGGCTGCTTCCTGCATGTGCAGAGCTAAAGAACTGAAAATTAAAACTAACTGTATACTGACAAACTGCCTATTGGCTTCTGTCTCGGGTTCTTCGGCCGACGTTCATCTAAAGATTTTTCTGACGTTTCGCCAGCACGAGTGGCTGGCATTGTCAAAGCTTCACCCTCCATTGCCGGTGGTGAACTGGAGGGTGAAGCTTTGACAATGCCAGCCACTCGTGCTGGCGAAACGTCAGAAAAATCATTAGATGAACGTCGGCCGAAGAACCCGAGACAGAAGCCAATAGGCAGTTTGTCAACAAATGGCCACGAAAGCCTCAACAATTTTGTAACTGTATACTGATGGAGTACTCTGTTGTAACTGTATTTTTTCAAATAAATAATACCTTGTATGAAATTAGTGTTTTCTTATTTTTCACACATGTCTACTCAACGCAATCTCAAGTGTAGTACACTTGAAAGACCAACACACTGTGTTTTAATTTTTTCCTGTCATTTTCAGTTCATACTCAATTTTTTTAAGGAATTTGTTATACTAAACACCCAGATTTGAAGACAAAGATTTTGAGCAATAATCAAAAATTTAACAATAACAATGATAGCTATATTGAAAAAGTTTTAGGCTCAATATTTTTTCAATAATGATTATGTCAATGTTTTTTCTAAGTACCAAAAATAGAAAACGTATAAAATGACTCTTACTTTGGCTTTTTTAGGTACTTGATACTATGAAATGACAAGGTACCAATCATGCTTGATGAGGGGGTCCTCGAGAAAATTTTGTTGGGAACCCCTGCACAAGATGCTTTGTATTGCATACATATAAAAACGAACGATATTGAAATAATTTAAAATTAACTATTTGATAGCTTATAAAATATGTCTAACATAATCTTAAAGTAGTGACCTCTTCTTAGAAAATGGGATGAGTTCAAAAAAATGGTTCAAATGGCTCTGAGCACTATGGGACTTAACATATATGGTCATCAGTCCCCTAGAACTTAGAACGACTTAAACCTAACTAACCTAAGGACATCACACAACACCCAGTCATCACGAGGCAGAGAAAATCCCTGACCCCGCCGGGAATCGAACCCGGGCGTGGGAAGCGAGAACGCTACCGCACGACCACGAGTTGCGGACAATGGGATGAGTGGTTGATATCCACTGTCCTTGTTATTAAACTGTTGTTAACTTTGGTTGTATCTTGCTGATTGTGGAATTGCCTGTGTTGGATGCTCGACCGTATTTTGGCATCACTAACAGATTGTCGTCAATTTTCTCGCAAGATCCGATTGCGCCAAGATAACATTAGCCGCATTTTATAAATCATCAAATACTTAAATTTAGATTATATCTGTAGCTTTTGTTTTCATATGCGTGAAACAGAAAACACGTAACGATGAGCAAAAAAATTCAAAGCGCATAGAAATGTATTGAATAAATACTGATAGCAGTAGAAAACAGTTTTTCATAACATTCACACAATTACTAAGGCCGTAGTCAAGGCCGGCCGCGGTGGTCTCGCGGTTCTAGGCGCGCAGTCCGGAACCGTGCGACTGCTACGGTTGCAGGTTCGAATCCTGCCTCGGGCATGGATGTGTGTGATGTCGTTAGGTTAGTTAGGTTTAAGTAGTTCTAAGTTCTAGGGGACTTATGACCACAGCAGTTGAGTCCCATAGTGCTCAGAGCCATTTGAGCCATTTTTGAGCCGTAGTCAAGCATGTAAGGTATACTATTGGTGAGAAACCGTGACAAAGCCGTCGAACGAAGGACGAGTGGTGCATGACAAAGTGACATCACCGTCCATCTGTCCAAACAACGTACCATTTACTCAACGGCGCATTAGCCCTACAAGGGCCTCTCTGCTATTCCAGGCAAGATCAGTTACAATGGTTCACCGCTGCAGCCTCCAGAAAATTTATCAGAAAAGGAACATGACACGACATATTTCGCAAATAAAAGTAAGTAACACGAGCTTCATTGCCTATAAGGATAAATACTATGAAAGTATAAGATGCGACGAAGTATCGAGCGTGGTTGCGCAGCCGTTAAAATACTGTCATCGTATTCGGCAGGAGCGAAGTTCAGATGTCCGTCTGGTCATCAGATTTAAGTTTTCGGTGCAATTCCTAAATCGATTAAGGCGAATTCTTGGAGGTTTCCTTTGAAAATGACCAAAAAGATATCATACTCCGTTCTCTCCCAATCCTAGCTCGCCGTTCCATCGCTATTGACCCAGTTGACGACGAGGCGTTAAACCACTGTTTTCGTTTTGATACAACGAAGTTTTACAGGCTGGAAGTGCATACACAGTGTGCATACGGTATTAAAAACAGCTTTAAAATTTTATATTTCTTACCACAAAACACCAAAAAGTGTATAAACACACGTCCGAAAATTCATCGTCTCTAAGTTATTTGAAAACGTCACGATTAACAGTTCCTTAGTAATCTTAGCAATAGGAGTAGTCAAGATTATTTCCCTTAATATAGGTATGTAACACATAGGCTGCTTCCGAGACCGTATGGTTAAACTGTACATAAAAAACACTGCGGCTAATATATTTGTAAATTAAACTTAGCAATGGTCTGATTTACACGGATGAGCTCAAGATTACCATCACTTGCTTAGCAACGAGCTGATCTAAACTACAGCAGAGATTCTGCGCGGCAAGTCGTTGCCAGGTTTCCGGAATAATGTGGCACACGATGTCTACGCACAGGTCACGTATCTTCTGTCAATTACTAAAAATGTTCAAAAAGTGTGTGTGAAATCTTGTGGGACTTAATTGATAAGGTCATCAGTCCCTAAACTTACACACTACTTAACCTAAATTATCCTAAGGACAGACACACACAACCATGCCCGAGGGAGGACTCGAACCTCCGCCAGGACTCCGTCAATTACTGGCCGGTGGTTTGTGTGTTCCCAGCTGGCGCCTTATAGCGTCCCAGATCAGCGAATCTCGTCAGCTCATTATCATGCTGCTCAAATCACTGTAACACTACTGTGGCCTTGTGATACGGACGGTAATCCTGTCGGAAGGTGCCATCGGCATAGGGGAAGTCGTCAGGCATGAAGGGATGGATGCAGGGTGTCTGTAATGATATTCAGGTACTCCACAGTTATATGGTGCCTTCGATTTCTACTGCAATCATAGTTGGCGACGTCGTCGGGTGAACATGGAAACATGTAGTCGTCGTCCCCTGCCGAACACCAGTCTCGCACTGTCGTCAAACATGCCACAGACCGCCGCCTGTCCTGCTTTCTAGAGCGGGCGAGCCTCGGATGTCGACGCGCTGCGATGAGACGTGGCTGTGGTGTCACCGTCCTTCAGCCAGACAGCAGCACGCCAACAGCCGACCAGCTCCGTCCTTTCTGAGATGCTCGTTGGCCATAACAATCTACCGTCTGTAAGAAACCCTTATGCCACGGGATTTCCAGATTTGTTGCCCGTATCATAATTAACACTATGCCGTCCGGCGACACCACAGTGGTGTCGTGCGCGAAATAGCGGTCAACGGCCGGCGACACCACAGTGGTGTCGTGTGCGTAGTGTCGCTCAGGGGCCGGCGACACCACAGTGGTGTCGTGTGCATAGTGTCGCTCAGGGGCCGGCAACACCACAGTGGTGTCATGTGCATAGTGTCGCACAGGGGCCGGCGACACCACAGTGGTGTCGTGTGCATAGTGTCGCACAGGGGCCGGCGACACCACAGTGGTGTCGTGTGCATAGTGTCGCACAGGGGCCGGCGACACCACAGTGGTGTCGTGTGCATAGTGTCGCTCAGGGGCCGGCAACACCACAGTGGTGTCGTGTGCATAGCATCGCTCAGCGGCCGGCGATACCACAGTGGTGTAATGAGCATAGTATCGCGCAGTGGCCGGCGACAGCACTTTAGTATCTTTTGCATTCTGTTGGTGTTTTGTTTAGGTAACAATAAGTTACAGCTGGCCGCAGTGGCCAAGCGGTTCTAGGCGCTTCAGTTTGGAACCGCGCGACCGCTACGGTCGCAGGTTCGAATCCTGCCTCGGGCATGGATGTGTGTGGTGTCCTTAGGTTAGTTAGGTTTAAGTAGTTCTACGTTCCAGGGGACTGATGACCTCAGATGTTAAGTCCCATAGTGCTCAGAGCCATTTGAACCAATAAGTTACACACGTCAAAAAGTTTTTTGTTTTTATAAGTACTTGTGCCCTTTCATCATGGCAGACGAAAGAGACAATAGGATTATTTATGATGAATGCGCGGACGTCCTGTCTGACGTTCGGGACGACTTCGCTGATTGGGAAGAAGACATTGGATATAAAAAAAATGAAAGTGAAGCAGAATCGTAGGAAGATAGTAAAATACGTCCAAGAAGAATTTGGCGAACGCTACGGTTGCCAACTGATTCGGCTGAATCAGACGAAGAAGCCAGTGCACAGTTGTCAGACTTTGATTTACCGAGAACAAATAATAAATTTTAAGGTTCCTCGGGTCCAAACATATTTACCAAAGATACACAGAGCGTCGAGGATATCGTAGAATTATATACTAGGTACGATCTATTTGAACATATTAGAAACGAAACCAGTAAGTACTACAGTCAAAATTGCAATAGAAGGAAACTGGATTTAAAAAATGCCAAATTTGTCTACGTTACGGCACCCGAACTTAGAAAATCGTTTGGGCTTGCTATCCTTATGGGAATAGTAAAAAAAGCAAGGATCGATGATTATTGGTCCACGAATCCGTTGATAGACACTCCGATATTTCGCAAAACGATGTCCCACAATCGATTCAGACAAATATGATCATTTTTACATTTTTCCGACAGCCACAATAAACCGAATAATGCCGACCGGCTTGTCAAAGAGCAATTCGCAATTGATTATTTTTTCAAATAGTTTAAAGAAACGTTTAATCCAAGTCAAAACATCTCAATTGATGAAGGAATGATACCAGGGCGTAGACGGTTAAATTTTAGAGTTTACAATCCGTCGAAAATTACGAAATACGTCATACTCATTCGGATGCTGTGTGATTCGAGTACGGGATACATTTCCTCATTCAAGGTAAATTCCGGCGCTGGACGGCCTTTAGCAAAAACAGTGATGGAACTACTGACATCTTCTGATGGAAAGTGGCATCACCTCTGCATGGATAATTAGTATAACAGTGTAGAATTATCAGAGAAGTTACTTGAAAAGAAAATTCAAGTTTGTGGCACGATACGGTAAAACAGGGGATTTCCGGAAAGTTAAAGCGCGCAAAAGTCTATGTGTTTGAAGCTTATCATCAACGGAAAGGTGACAAGCGGCCGGCGACAAGCCAAGCAATCCGAACTAGCGCTGCCGGCGCCAAGCGAATAAATCTGTACGAGACGTGCGGACGACAAAGTGTTAAAATGATACGCCATCCGCGTCAACTCCACTCATATACTTCCCTTAGCGCAGCACGTGCCGCCCGCATCTCGTGGTCGTGCGGCAGCGTTCTCGCTTCCCACGCCCGGGTTCCCGGGTTCGATTCCCGGCGGGGTCAGGGATTTTCTCTGCCTCGTGATGGCTGGGTGTTGTGTGATCTCCTTAGGTTAGTTAGGTTTAAGTAGTTCTAAGTTCTAGGGGACTGATGACCATAGATGTTAAGTCCCATAGTGCTCAGAGCCATTTGAACCATTTGAACCAGCACATCTTTGAAACAGTTTGTAAACAATGAATATGTGAGGCTCAGATGCTGAGCTGTACGTCGAAGTGATAAGTCTGACATCGTTACTTTCCTGGAAGCTACAACTCAAAAATGTCACCTTTTTATGTGCCAGAGACCGAAAATCACGCCGTAATTGAAGAATTAAGACTTTTAACATTGTGTTTATTTACTTACTGTATCGTATTGTGTTGCCAAATAAGTAAATAAATAAAGCGTGAAATCTTATGGGACTTAACTGCTAAGGACATCAGTCCCTAAGCTTACACACTACTTAACCTAAATTATCCTAAGGACAAACACACACACCCATGCCCGAGGGAGGGCTCGAACCTCCGCCGGGACCAGCCGCACAGTCCATGACTGCAGCGCCATAGACCGCTCGGCTAATCCCTCGCGGGTACAAAAGAAGTTATTTGAAACTCGCTCTTACGAAGATGGTGTCCCTTTCTTTCGTCACGATCCGGCTACGAAGAAGATGATGAGTATCTCGAAAAGCTCAAGTTTTAGCTCTGACACGGTACGGTGAGAGAATTTTGTACCTCGATGTCTTCGCGAAAAACTCCGAAGTCACCTAGGATCAGAGGTCAAGCAGTAATACGGGTGTTCTGGTAAAAATCTCCTTGGTATTATGTAATCAATGAGGCGAAGCAAAACACATTACTTGCTGGAATGCAGTACGACTTGTGGGGCGGCTGGTGGAATTTATCGTTATTTAAAATGTAGAATGTTTTGTAATGTAGATGCATTTCCCGGCCGATTAACCATATGTGGGGCGGCGGGTGCAATGATTGTTTATAAAAATGTTCCTATTATTTATTTATTTATTTAATGCTGTTGTTTGCCATTCTCAACACTGGCTCTCTAACTACAACATTGGCTACCAGAAAGTGATTAGCAAAACGTGAAGCCTGTAATTAGAATTCCTAGTGCCCACTTCATCTGAGAAATACACTTATAGCTACAGCTTATAGCTCTGAGGAATTAGGAGATTGTCTGGGATTCATAATCAAAAACGATTCTGTCTAAAATGTTCACTATATTCTGAAAGTCACAGACCAAAAAAGAATCCACACAATCCAACTACCAGAGCAGTTCAGAGTCTAATGCGCTGATGCAACTATAACTGTCCAAATTAAATGTTTAAGTGAATGCTCGCCATAATTTGATGATAATGCTCATCAAACGCCACGCTAAATAATGGTAGAATGTCTGTCCCGCGGTGGCACGTGAAAATGCGACATACACAAACTGAAGATAGATCATTAAAGTCATCCCAGAATTAACACTTAACTCGAAAACGATTTCATGGTTACGCGTATCCCGAGTAACTTAATACGGCATCCGAGGCTGTTTATAGCAATGATACTGATGCGACGCGACTCCCCGCACAGATGGTGCGCTAATCAGCGTCTGGAGAGAACTGGGGCCTTACTTCCTCGCGCAGCGTTCTTACATATAAAGCCGCGGTGCGGACGGCTATAAGGGAACGCCTGATCAAATCGGCTCTCCCGACTGGCCGCTGGGCTAGTAATGCACCACTTTAAGTTATCGAATAAATCATTGCTTCCTTTGCTGATGGCCGATGAAGCTCTCAATTTAAATGTGCAATCAGCACACAGATAAGTAATCATAATAAAAGTCTGACGTGGCTAAGTCAAATATTTTGGTCGAGAGAATTAATTTAATTAACACTACACGCAGTAGACGAGCTCTGAACTTGCCCTTTGGAGATACGCTATCGCTATAGTTTTATAGGTATTCAAATGAAACTTCTCACATCTTTATGATTATAGCGGATCTCCCTTAGACTTAAATTTAAACATCCAAGCTTTATTTATTCACCTACTTAATCTATCTCGCTTCCTTAATTTCTAAGACAAAAACCAGAAAATTATGAATTTCAACTAAAATTTTAATTTGTGAGATCCAAAATACTGTTTCTACTAAATTATTATGAAATAGGAATCTAAATAGAAATTTTTAAGTTTCTAGCTCTTTTCTGTTGCGCCAATGATTTTTACAGAAAAACGTCCAAATTTCGAAAATGGTTAAAGTTATTGAACTGATATTCAACACATATTGATTTAGTATTACTCCTGACATGCTAGAACCGTTTCAGGTTATTTACTTGATTTTTAAAGTATTGCGCAACATTTATGACGTCAGAGCTGGTTACAGTGGGCTAGTCTGGCACACAATGGAAAGACTGATGTGAACTTTATAAGGCGTGAGTATGCTGCTTCCCTACAGACTCTATGCGGTGTGAGCTACTGCGGCACAGTAGCAGGCATTCATTATCTGCCCGCCTGTGGGGAATCATTACGAACAATCAGCCCCGTGGTAGCGTAATGGCTGCTGCTATGTTCTAGTCTGCCCCATACAGGCGACAACTACTCGTAGCGACTACGGATACTGAAGTTAATAAAGCCATCGAGAAGACAAGAACAGTATTTACGCTAGAAAAAGCAGATAAGCAGTTGTTAACATCTCACTTAAACAATAAATGGCCATCATTTAGTTACCCGATGATGAACGTAGAGGAATTATTGCCAAAGTTTAAAATGATTATAAATTGCGCTCTCGAGAAGTATGTGCCGAGTAAGAGGATTAAGAAGCGACAGTACCCTCGTTCGTCTAGCTTATGGAGGTCCAGACAAGTATAAGAACGAAGTCTTTCGCGATGGCACTGTTGTATAAAACATTCTCGGACTTCTTGCCGCGTCAAATAGGGGTGAAACCTAGAGCTTTCGACTATTCCCTCCACGGTTTTCGTCAGGAGCTACTGGCTGTCAAAACCGGCGCTGTGTTGGCCTGATACAGCCCGTAGAAGGCTTCTGATAGGTCGGTAATTACGTAATGTTGTCACAGATGGTGTCAACGTCTGCGCTATTGGTGCCACCGCCCCCATCGTAGGCTAAACATAGAGACGAATGTTTCTGCCTCTGCTCTGCATCGAGAGCTCGCTTCCGTACACTGCTAAGATTGTATCCACTGTCACCGTTGAAGTTCTTCTCCCACGTTCTTATTTCTACAACCTCTTTAATTACAGAACCCCAGTAAGTAGGAGCCTGGGAAATCCAAGTAGTCCTCGCCAGAAACTGTTAATGTCCTGTTTTTGCCTAGGACCACTTAGATTCCGAAATTAATCACATGAAGTACGTGTTCCGAAAGAACGGCTACGGTTCACTCGATATGAAGTCAGCGTTCTCCAAGAAAAGGAAACGTGAAAATGTTGAACGTTCACCTGATGAGACACCGATTGTATTTCTTCCTTTCCGTGACGCTACATCCAACAAAATAGGCAGAGTTTTGTGAACACTAGGTATATGACCTATTTTCCGACCTCCTAAGAAGATAACGGAGATCCAACGCCCTGTTAAGGACATTCTCACCATCAGGATCTCTGGGATTTACAATATCAGTTTTTCCCAGGCTCCTACATACTGCCAATTAAGGAGGTTATAGCAATAAGAATGTAGGAGAAGAACTTCAACAGTGACAGCGGATACAACCTCAGCCACGTATGGAAGCGAGCCGCCGATGCAGAGAAGAGGCAGAGATATTCGTCGGGATCTGTGGCGCCCCTAACGCACACGTTGACACCATCTGCGACAGCATGACGTAATTACGTAATTTCTGTTACATTTGAACTTTTTATTGTTGTATCACTTTTGTGTTCACTCTTCAATGACAACTATGTACTGCTGTTTGTTGCTCAGTAGGCCAGGCTTGAATATAAGCCCGTAAGGTTCGAAACTAGTCACCTAATACAAATCCTGCAATTTTTGACATAATCGTCAATAAACTCGTCAAGGTATCATGTTAGTTATTTTCATCACGGATAAGGGGGTGAGTACTTCGAGAATTTTGTTCTTTCCGCCTGGAATATAAGCTACCTGCTGGAATGCGAGTCGTCTACTTATGAAATGATTACTTCGAAACTTGTCATCGACGTAATAGAGACTGTCGCTGGTAGTTTTTTTTCTTTATTGTTATCTTAATACGTTGTACAAAAGGTGGGCCGGCAGCGGCCTATCTACGCCGCTCTTCGGCCGCAGAAAAACATAGAACAGATAACATGTAGACAGATATACAGAAAATATGAATATGAAACAACAGGTGACACATACAATGATAATAACGAAGACGTACGAACTGAAGACACTGAATTGCATAAACAAGTGCAACCGTACACGAAGCCACAATGAGTACACTGTCGAACGGTGGAGGACACTGAAGAGACACACTTGGACTGGAACGGAGAAACACTGCACAGAAAACATTGACGATGATCTTCGACGCACTGCACACACTATTGCACGAAAAAAAAGTGGGGGGGGGGGGGCTGCCACATGGAATACGGGAGGGTAGGAGAGAGGTGGAGAGGACGCCAGTGGGAGAGAGGACGCCAGTGGGAGAGAGGAAGTGAGGGGAAGGGGAGAGGGTAGGGTTGGAAGGAAGTCAGGGGGGAGAGAAGGGAAAGATGGAGCCCTGGAGGAAAAGCTCAGGAGGAGGAAGGGGAGGATAAAATCTGGTAGGAGGGGTAGATGGAGGGGACGAGGGCATCATCTGGGAGGAGGAGTTGGCGGAAGCCACCTTGAACAAGGGTCTGGAGGGTGGTAAGATGGAGAGTGGATGGGGTGCAGGAGTACAGGCGCAGCAGCGGATTGGGGTGGGAAAGGACGGGAGAGACAAGCGGGTGAGGGGGATCAAGTTTATGGGAGGTGTAATGGATCAGTATCCATTCAAGGAAGAGGAGGAGGTGTGGGAAAGGAATTAAGTCGGAGAGGAGCCGCGTGGGGGATGGGAGGCGGATGCGATAGGCGAGGCGGAGCGTATGGCGTTCCATGATTTGAAGGGACTTGTAGTAGGTAGGAGGGATGGAGATCCATGTGGGATGGGCACAACAGATAATGGGGCGGATAAGGGATTTCTAAGTGTGGAGGACAGTGGATGGATCCAAACCCGATGTGCGGCTGGAGAGGAGTTTGAGGAGGCGGAGTCAGGAGCGTGCCTTGGCTTGGATTGTCCAGAGATGGGAGGTCCAGGAAAGGCGACGGTCAAGGGTGACGCCAAGGTACTTGAGGGTGGGGGTAAAGTTGATAGGACGGCTGTAGATAGTGATATAAAAATCAAGGAGACGGAAGGAAGGAGTGGTTTTGCCTACAATGATTGCCGGGTTTTGGAAGGATTGACCTTGAGCAGCAACTGGTTGCATCGGTGGTGAACCAGTCAAGATGGGATTGGAGAAGGTGCTGGGCGTGTTGCAGGGTGAGGGCGAGGGCAAGGAAGGCGGTGTCATCGGCGTATTGGAGAAAGTATATGGGGAGTGAGGGAGGCGGCATGTCCGCCCTATAAAGGAGGTGGAGAAGAGGGGAGAGGACAGAACCTTGGGGCACACCGGCAGAGGGGTAGAAGGTGTAGGAATCTGTGTTATGGATGGTGACATAGGAAGGACGTTGAGAAAGGAACGAGGCGATCAGGCGGACGTAGTTAATAGGGAGGGCGAAGATTTGGAGCTTGAAGAGGAGACCGGAATGCCATACACGGTCGTAGGCACGTTCAAGGTCGAGAGAGAGTAAGATGGCGGAGCGACAAAAATTTAGTTTCTCGGAGAGGAGGTGAGTGAGGTGAAGGAGAAGATCATCTGCAGAGAAGGATGGTCGAAATCCACATTGGGTAGAGGGAAGGAGGTGGTGCAGGTGGAGGTGCTGGTGGATGCGCCAGGTGAGGATGGATTCCAGGACCTGGCTGAAGACCGCGGTGAGGCTGATGGGACGGTAGGAGGAGACAGCGGACGGTGGTTTGTCTGGTTTGAGAACTTCAGAATCCAGGTAGGTTTTTCACAGGTCGGGGTAGAAGCCGGTAGACAAGACCACATTATATAGTCTGGCCAGGGTGGTAAGGAAGGATGCGGGAGCTTGACGGAGGTGACGGTAGGTAACACAGTCGTGACTGGGAGCGGTGCTGCGTTTCGTGCGGAATGTAGCTATGATATCTTGAGTAGTGATGGGGGTGTTGAGTTCAGTGTGTGGAATGTTGCCCGCTGGTTGGTGATTACCTCTTACAAATTTACAGTAAAATACGAGTGTGTCTCGAAGCAGACAAGCACGTTACATTTGCACTGGAAATCATTTAAACCTGAATTTTTGTTCTTTTACTTTGACAATTTCAGTTTTTATATCACTGCAGAGGGTTGGAAATTGCTTTAGCATAAAGGAAACCAGAAAATATATTTTTTCGACCTTTAGTCCAGTTTTTTATGGGTCTGGAGAGCGCCTCCAGGTGTCAGTGGTATAGTCATCGACAAATCTTAGCCGGCCGGGGTTGCCGAGCGGTTCTAGGCGCTACAGTCTGAAACCAGGAAACCGCTACGGTCGCAAAAAATGGTTCAAATGGCTCTGAGCACTATGGGACTCAACTGCTGAGGTCATTAGTCCCCTAGAACTTAGAACTAGTTAAACCTAACTGACCTAAGGACATCACAAACATCCATGCCCGAGGCAGGATTCGAACCTGCGACCGTAGCGGTCTTGCGGTTCCAGACTGCAGCGCCTTTAACCGCACGGCCACTTCGGCCGGCCGCTACGGTCGCAGGTTTGAATCCTGCATCGGGCATGGATGTGTGTGCTGTCCTTAGGTTAGTTAGGTTTCATTAGTTCTAAGTTCTAGGGGACTGATGACCTCAGAAGTTAAGTCCCATAGTGCTCAGAGCCATTTGAACCATTTTTAACAAATCTTACTGCACGAAAAGTGCTACTGATTTAAAAAAATAGTATTTTTCTCTCCTTGATACAGGAAAACGCCTTATATTGGAAACAATTTGAATAATGTGCTGATTCAGTATTGTAAATGGCAAAGTTTTCACATCTCCTACGATTAGCAATAGAATTCGGCCATATACCTATTCCAAGATTTTGTGTTCGAATTTCATATGAAAGTGAAAATCCCTTCTTTCTTGTTTTGCTATGTACAGAGCCGGGAGATGTTTCTCGTTACCACTGCTGTCTACATATTTAACTGCATCATCTTCTCTAGTCTAAGTGGAAGTATTCTGTTGATGATTGATTTATGGCGTGATGTCATTTCTCACTTGTTTGACCTGTGAATTGTTTGAGTCAAAATTCTTAAAGAACCTGTTCTTTCTCACTCTTTCTGAATAATTGCTTTCCTCACTTGGTGGATCAATATCAGATGAAAAATTCTTCTGGAGCAACTCCGATATCACTTTGTCTTTCAACTTTCTTGCCATAGCCTGTCATGCAAATACAGGGAACTATAGGCCTGACGGGACTTACAAGCACATAATTTTTTATAGGAAAATTTTGTAATGATCTTCAAGATTTTTGTGTTTGTAAACAATGACTGGCATACATATACTTAACCCGGTCTTCATATTTTCTCTCCATTTCGTGTTATCACTGGAAACACTCAGAATCGAGCGCAAAATGATCATCTTCCAATTGCACACAAGCAAATGGCGCGAAGACTGCACGAGCTGAAACTCAAATTGCTCTGGAGCCACCGGTACTACATCCGTGGATGTTCTGCGATACGTTAACAATGTACCAAACTAAGAATTAACGGAGGGCTGCAGTCGCTTCAGGTCTCGAAGGACAGATACTATTATACGCTCTTTTTTAACGGGACTCAGAAGTCACCCCAAATCTTAAACATAACATTGTGAGGATGGCAAGCAACTAGCCTACGTTCAGTGGGCGTGGCAAGCATTCAGGCTAAGTGGAGCATACTGCGAGCGAAAACAATGATGCAGGAGACACACGAGAGCTGAATAGGTTGCTGAGACAGCTGCGCTTCGTAATATGGGTTAAGCGTCACGTGCGTCCTCGCAAGGTGTGCCGCCGGGCCTGCCATCTGGCGGCCGCTGGGCCGCTGGCAATGTCTGCAGTAGTGATGGGCTAAACTGCGATTTTCCGATATCAGTGATTTCTGTGAATGCTACTTTTCAGTATCTGCTATTCTTAACTGCGATTTGTCGCAGTTAAGAGTCGCAGTTAAGGAACATAGGTCGCGTATCCCTCCGCCACTGCTATTTCTGCGATTTCTGCTACTTCCGCGATTTCTGCTACTTCTGCGATTTCTGTGACTTCTGCTACTTCTGCGATTTCTGTGACTTACTACTGTATGAAAAAGTTACATCTGTCAACACGGAAAATTGCATCGCAACAAACCTGTCATTGGCAAGTATGTTTTACGTTTTTTCTTCCGTTGGCTTTAATTTTGTATTAAAGAAACAACTGTGAAAATATTAATAGTGTAATTAATATGTAAGTAGCCGTACAGTACCGTAATAGTTCGTATTTAGAAAATGAATTCTAACATATTGTTATGTTCACAGGTACCTGAACAACATTTCAGTCACTCAGTAAAGTGATAACTGAAAATATCATTGTCAACAGATCTGAAGAAATTGCCACTGCATCTTTAGACCGTTTTCGTCAGACGAGAGGTTAGTTTCTAAGCGTTTCGATGGACTTAATTACTTCAGTGAGATCGTTCTTGCAAATGTGATATTCATTATAGCAAATATTAGCAATCTACTCTGTCAATTATACTTCTAGTAATTAATGACAGCAAAAATTGTTTAATAATCCTTGTGTTTTTGCAGACACAGTTCTGACTCTGATTACTGGTTGCTGTACGTATCTATCCACATCAAGGCTGTTGGGAGGGACTCGTGAAGATTCAAGACAGCTCTTAGAGGATTTGCAGTTTAAAAGTGAAACAATTGTGAAAGAAGTGTGTGAATGATTAAGCTGTGTTTTATCGAAGTTGTTGTGCGATTTTAAAGGAATAATAAATGTCAAATACAGTGAGTGAATAATAAAAATCTCATTTTCCACATGTTTAAGCCGTCCTATACCCATAATTTTCCGCCACTTACTTATTGGTAAACACTTGTTGGAGAGCGACATGCCCCCCCCCCCCCGCCCCCTTTCTCCACAATCTTGGTGTGACACTGACCTGTAACATATCCCGAAGTCTACAATATGCATTTTGAGGCTGTTGATATGAAAGTGGTAAGTACAGATCTTCCAGTTAAATCAGGAATAGCTTAAGTGCATTACTTGAAAGTAACACAGGAAAAGTTTACTTATGTGGGTGGTAGTAGTGTCGGCAAAAAGTTCTTGTGTGTGAAGTTGCCATGTAGAACACCAGGTGTAAAACTTTTCTCACGAGTCTTGAACTGTGTCGTAACAAAAGTGAGGCATTCATATGACTGTTTTCATTTCTCTACACTTATACAGATGTCTGAGTTCTGCTGTGTTAACATTGCAAAGTCCTGTAGGCATGTGGAGTATTAACCAAAACTGTCATATTGGAAGCAGAATCAAACACATTTGTTACGTTACTTGATATTTTCAGGAGAAAACGGCATTGTTGCTTCTTATTAATATAATACATTCAGAGTCACAGCAGTATTTGACCAACCATAACTGATGCTGAATGTGCATGTCGTCATATAATATGAAAGGCTTATTTCAATAGTGGTACAAGTCCATTACCTCCACTTTTCTGTCTATAATGCTTCTGAAATTAGTGATCCAAACAAACATAAATAAAGGTTCATCTCTAGCAAGAAGCCATATGCTTGAATATTTCTGGTATCTCAACTGCAGATTTTTCAGCGCTCATTTAACTTTACGACTCTATATCTCAAAATTAACAAAAATGGACTTGTACCACTATTGAAATAAGCCCTTCATATGCACACACAGCACATCGATCTCGTGAGGCACAAGGCTCTCATAACAAAGTACGTACGTCGGTCAACAGATGACACTAGGAAAAGTATGTTAACTGCGCTTTTTAGTTGCTACTTGCGACTCTTAGTTGCGACTTGTCACGGAAATCGCAGTTAGACTCCATAGCGTACCGCAGAGATGGGCGTAGTACGAACTTTGACCCACAGATGGCACTGTTAACCGCGCTTTTTAGCTGCTACTTGCGACTCTTAGTTGCGACTTGTCACGGAAATCGCAGTTAGACTCCATAGCGTACTGCAGAGATGGACGTAGTACGAACTTCGGCCAACAGATGCCACTGTTAACCGCGCTTTTTAGTTGCTACTTGCGACTCTTAGTTGCGACTTGTCACTGAAATCGCAGAAAGCAGTGCTAAATTCGACCAATAGATGGCTCACGTCTTTGAATGTGAAATACTACTTGCGACTGCTAACTGTGACTGAAATCGCAGTTAGATTTTGTAAAGTTGCTACTGTGATATCTGTGACTTCTCAGTCACTGCGATTTCTAACAGATACGCGATTTCCTGCCCACCACTAGTCTGCAGTCTACCGACGGGCGAACTGAGGTACGCGCCGTGCTTCACGCTCAGCTGTTCCCTGCCTCCGACAACTGATTATCATTTTCTCAAGTCAATAATGGAGATATAATTGTACGTAGAGATTTCAGAAGGTAAATTACACATTTCGTCCCGAGCTAACACCAATGCGCAACAAGAGTGGCGCGTTGTCACAAGACAGTACATGTTCCGGGTTTTCAGCAGACACAGCTCTGCTGCCGTAAACAACAGAGACGCATCACAATAGGCAAGTGAAATGTGGCGACAACTGGAAACGTACTCCAAAGCTGCAGCACGCGGGGCAGTACGATTCTTGCGGACAAAGCGTTTACATAGCACACAGATACACCGTCAAATTCTGACCGTGCAATGGTTGCGGAGTGTCTATGTACATCTACATCTAAATTTATACTCTGCAAGCCACCCAACGGTGTGTGGCGGAGGGCACTACGTGCCATTGTCATTACCTCCCTTTCCTGTTCCAGTCGCGTATGGTTCGCGGGAAGAACGACTGCCGGAAAGCCTCCGTGCGCGCTCGAATTTCTCTAATTTTACATTTGTGATCTGCTCGGGAGACATAAGTAGGGGGAAGCAATATATTCGATACCTCATCCAGAAACGCACCCTCTCGAAACCTGGACAGCAAGCTACACCGCGATGCAGAGCGCCTCTCTTGCAGAGTCTGCCACTTGAGTTTATTAAAATCTCCGTAACGCTATCACGCTTACCAAATAACCCTGTGACGGAACGCGGCGCTCTTCTTTGGATCTTCTCTATCTCCTCCGTCAACCGACCTGGTACGGATCTCACACTGATGAGCAATACTCAAGTATAGGTCGAACGAGTGTTTTGTAAGCCACCTCCTTTGTTGATGGACTACATTTTCTAAGGACTCTCCCAATGAATCTCAACCTGGCACCCGCCTTACCAACAATTAATTTTATATGAGCATTCCACTTCAAATCGTTCCGTACGCATACTCCCAGATATTTTACAGAAGTAACTGCTACCAGTGTTTGTTCCGCTATCATGTAATCATACAATAAAGGATCCTTCTTTCTATGTATTCGCAATACATTACATTTGTCTATGTTAAGGGTCAGTTGCCACTCCCTGCACCAAGTGCCTATGCGCTGCCGATCTTCCTGCATTTCGCTGCAATTTTCTAATGTTGCAACTTCTCTGTATACTACAGCATCATCCGCGAAAAGCCACATGGAACTTCCGACACTATCTACTGGGTCATTTATATATATATTGTGAAAAGCAATGGTCCAATAACACTCCCCTGTGGCTCGCCAGAAGTTACTTTAACGTCTGTAGACGTCTCTCCATTGAGAACGACATGCTGTGTTCTGTTTGCTAAAAACTCTTCAACCCAGCCACACAGCTAGTCTGATATTCCGTAGGCTCTTACTTTGTACTAGATGTAGAACTAAAAGGAATAATACGTCCAGGCCTAGTGAAACGGCGCCAACCATTTGATCGAGGCAGCAAAGACGTGGGTGATGCTGATCGGGAACTGCAAATCTTGGACCGTGCGATTTCCATCTTCTCGGCAAGCTGAGAGAACATCTGAAGGGGAAGAGATTTTTCTAACGATCAGGACGTTCGCACAACGGTTCTCGAGTGGCTCCACGATCAGTGAGCGAATTTTTATCGTCGAGGAACTGAACAATTGGTAGAACATTCCTGCCGTTGCTTTAACAGATTTTGTGACCGTGCTGAAAAAGGTGTCATGTATTTGTGCCACTTTGAAGTGTTGTGCAGCAGTCAATGAAAATTGCTTTCCTTGTTCTAATAGTGTGCAACTTTCTTTTTGAAGTGCCCTAGTAGAAAACTAAGCAAAGTTTCGAACTTTTTGTCAAATTTATATTGACCACAGCAAATAACCTTTTGCCCAGAAGCAGGTTAAAAACGTATGAAGCAAATCTACATCTACACATTCCTCTCCAGGCCACAATACGGAGCCTGGCCGCAGTTACCTTGTAGCAGAACTTATTCACTAATACTCGCGTGTTGATCGAATCTACCGGTAACAAATCTAGCAGCCCGCCTCTGAACTGTTTCGCTGTCTTTACATACACTTTTATTTTAAACAAGAAAATATTATTCCAGTTATTAGTCTCGTAAATTACGTCATCCATAAGTGAGTAGCATTTTTAGCTTCACTTCGTTGGTGTATGCTGTATTCAAACAAACCTTCAACTGTTGACGGCTGATGAATGACTAGAGTGCATTTTCCTTGAGTTTCCAATTGGTTACTGTCAGCTTCAATAAGTCGACGAGTTACGTTACCTGGGGTTCGTGCATACTAGAGTCAAAGTCAATTTTCAGATACGCTTTTAATAACGTTATATTTGCGTAAATGGTACACCGTGATACAGTTTTGAACAGGCCTTTAGAAGAGGAATTAAAAATTTAGAGCGTTATTAATTTTACCTCTGGACAAAAAGATACTTGGTGTGGTGAGTATAACTGAGACACTCCGTACACAGGTTGTTCCGAAACTATTAGTTCAGATTAATATATTGAGTTATGGTTCATATGGTCCCTGACGGCAGTTTCTGATGCTAGAGACGATTTACACATAAGATAGTTTAGCATACTAATTAAAGCAGTGGCATTGACAGGAACTACTCGAATGTGTGACCACTGCCCTGCATGCATGCAGTACATCGTCAGTATCTGCAGTGAGGGCACTTCTAGCAACGAGGTCTTCTGTTTCCACAGTCCGCAGCTCGTGGTCGTGCGGTAGCGTTCTCGCTTCCCGCGCACGGGTTCCCGGCGGGGTCAGGGATTTTCTCTGCCTCGTGATGACTGGGTGTTGTGTGCTGTCCTTAGGTTAGTTAGGTTTAAGTAGTTCTAAGTTCTAGGGGACTGATGACCATAGATGTTAAGTCCCATAGTGCTCAGAGCCATTTGAACCATTTGTTTCCACAACAGTGTCATACATCAACCATTACATACACCAGAGGAAAAAATCCAGACACGTGAGGGCAGGTGACCTGGGTGGTCCGTCAGACCACTGGGCCACATCGGCCGATACATCGATTCCAGAAGGCGGCTCTCAGACGATTCCTCACAGCAACGCTGAAATGGGGTGGCACCGTATCGTTCTGGAAGTACATCCTTCGTCTAACATTCAGAGATACAGCCTCCAGCAATTCTGGAGACATGTTCCGTGAAGATGCGATATCTCTGTCCGTTACGGCGAAATGGAAGAAGGTATGGCCCAGTCACCCTATCACCAATAATGTGGCCTACACATTAACACCGAATCGCTGTTGTTGAGCGCTACGTGTGAAATGTGAACGTCAGAACACATTCCCAGTCAGCGCCACCGATAACAGCTTACGTCAGCACCACTGACAAAATGTTCCCTAATACAAGTTCACTTCAGAGACCACATGTTCCTTGTTGTTGTTGTTGTTGTGGTCTTCAGTCCTGAGACTGGTTTGATGCAGCTCTCCATGCTACTCTATCCTGTGCAAGCTTCTTCATCTCCCAGTACCTACTGCAACCTACATCCTTCTCAATCTGCTTAGTGTATTCATCTCTTGGTCTCCCCCTACGATTTTTACCCTCCACGCTGCCCTCCAATACTAAATTGGTGATCCCTTGATGCCTCAGAACATGTCCTACCAACCGATCCCTTCTTCTGGTCAAGTTGTCCCACAAACTCCTCTTCTCCCCAATCCTATTCAGTACCTCCTCATTAGTTATGTGATCTACCCATCTAATCTTCAGCATTCTTCTGTAGCACCACATTTCGAAAGCTTCTATTCTCTTCTTGTCCAAACTATTTACCGTCCATGTTTCACTTCCTTACATGGCTACACTCCATACAAATACTTTCAGAAATGACTTCCTGACACTTAAATCTATACTCGATGTTAACAAATTTCTCTTCTTCAGAAACGCTTTCCCTGCCATTGCCAGTCTACATTTTATATCCTCTCTACTTCGAACATCATCAGTTATTTTGCTCCCCAAATAGCAAAACTCCTTTACTACTTTAAGTGTCTCATTTCCTAATCAAATACCCTCAACATCACCCGATTTCATTCGACTACATTCCATTATCTTCGTTTTGCTTTTGTCGATGTTCATCTTATATCCTCCCTTCAAGACACCATCCATTCCGTTCAACTGCTCTTCCAAGTCCTTTGCTGTCTCTGACAGAATTACAATGTCATCGGCGAACCTCAAAGTTTTTATTTCTTCTCCATGGATTTTAATACCTACTCCGAATTTTTCTTTTGTTTCCTTTACTGCTTGCTCAATATACAGATTGAATAACATCGGGGAGAGGCTACAACCCTGTCTCACTCCTTTCCCAACCACTGCTTCCCTTTCATGTCCCTCGACTCTTATAACTGCCATCTGGTTTCTGTACAAATTGTAAATAGCCTTTCGCTCCCTGTATTTTACCCCTGCCACCTTTAGAATTTGAAAGAGAGTATTCCAGTCCACATTGTGAAAAGCTTTCTCCAAGTCTACAAATGCTAGAAACGTAGGCTTGCCTTTCCTTAATCTTTCTTCTAAGATAAGTCGTAAGGTCAGTATTGCCTCACGTGTTCCAACATTTCTACGGAATCCAAACTGATCTTCCCCGAGGTCGGCTTCTACTAGTTTTTCCATTCGTCTGTAAAGAATTCGTGTTAGTATTTTGCAGCTGTGGCTTATTAAACTGATTGTTTGGTAATTCTCACATCTGTCAACACCAGCTTTCTTTGGGATTGGAATTATATTCTTCTTGAAGTCTGAGGGTATTTCGCCTGTTTCATACATCTTGCTCACCAGATGGTAGAGTTTTGTCAGGACTGGCTCTCCCAAGGCCGTCAGTAGTTCCAATGGAATGTTGTCTACTCCGGGGGCCTTGTTTTGACTCAGGTCTTTCAGTGCTCTGTCAAACTCTTCATCCAGTATCGTATCTCCCATTTCATCTTCATCTACATCCTCTTCCATTTCCATAATATTGTCCTCAAGTACATCGCCCTTGTATAGACCCTCTATATACTCCTTCCACCTGTCTGCTTTCCCTTCTTTGCTTAGAACTGGGTTTCCATCTGAGCTCTTGATATTCATACAAGTGGTTCTCTTTTCTCCAAAGGTCTCTTTAATTTTCCTGTAGGCAGTATCTATCTTACCCCTAGTGAGATAAGCCTCTACATCCTTACATTTGTCCTCTAGCCATCCCTGCTTAGCCATTTTGCACTTCCTGTCGATCTCATTTTTGAGATGTTTGTATTCCTTTTTGCCTGCTTCATTTACTGCATTTTTATATTGTTCCTTATCGAAATATATTTGTTTTGATGCACCCTACCTCCTGTATTAATTTGAATGAATAGTATATTTGGAAGGTTACAACCCATCTACCTTGCCTTCTTTCATTTATACTAAATTTATCTGCCTCTTGTCACGAATGGCGATAGGCATGAGACTTGGTTGCATCTACTTAAACTCACATTATGTTGATTTATTATAGGGAAATGTATTTTACGAAATTTCAGTGGTCGTCGGTAAAGGGGATAATAGTCTGTAAATGCGTGAGAAATGCACAGCTTGCACACTGCTATTATGCGTTACGTGTGTCGTGGGCACTCAGAGCTTTTTGATGGCTTGCGCATGTCAAGCGGCCACCTACGGAAGCTTACGGAACCTACCAGTCCTTTTCACTAAGTCGGGGTTAGCGGCTTGCGGCACGACTCGCCTCTCGCTATGGCCGAGGGCAACAGTTTCGTGTGCTTGCTGGGACACCACAATTTATGACGGAAATGTTCGAGTATTGGAATTTTGGGGCAAACCACGGTAAGAACAGGGACCTCGGGAAATTCAGAGGTGTTCAACAACGCTCTGATTCGCCTATCGTCGGGTGACGTCAGACGGGAATTTCTGGGACAAACTACCGAGAAAGATTCACTCTGATTGGCCTATGACTGACGACAATCCGGGGTGCGAATTTGTAAAACGTAGCATTGACACGCTATTGGCGGAAAACAGTAACGTTTTTCCTGAATTGCGTTTGCGGGCAGACTGGCGCAAACTGCCGAGTCGGGAGCTGGTGGAAGAAAAAGGGACGTTCCTGGTTTGTTGGTAGACGTAGACCGGTCGCTGGTTCTAGACGTCGTGGCGGTTGGAGGTTTCAGAGTCCTGACAAGCGAGATTCTGATTCCCCACTACGACCACGGTCCCCAGACTTAACTGCCACAGTTGACTGGTAAGGGTACACAGCGGCACGGTTTACCAGATGGGGCTTAATGTTAAATAGGAAGCGGACCGTTGCCACAACTCCGCTAAACCCGTTTCATACCTTAGCATCGTTTGTTGCAGTATACAGTCGACCACTGGAATTTCTAAGTTAATCGTTGAGCTGTATTGGATTAAGGATTTGATGTGCAGCTAGCATACGGTATGATATTTAAGGATTTTGAGGAGAAAGCACTTGAGTCAGCAACCTTCAAACCAACTGTTTTTTGCAGGTACGTGGATGACACTTTCGTAGTGTGGCCTCATGGAGAAGACAAATTAATGGAGTTTTTAGATCACCTCAACTCCATTCATGAGAACATTCGGTTTACCATGGAGTTAGAGAAAAAATGGTTCAAATGGCTCTGAGCACTATGGGACTCAACTGCTGAGGTCATAAGTCCCCTAGAACTTAGAACTACTTAAACCTAACTAACCTAAGAACATCACACACATCCATGCCCGAGGCAGGATTCGAACCTGCGACCGTAGCGGTCGCGCGGTTCCGGACTGTAGCGCCTCGAACCGCTTGGCCACTCTGGCCGGCAGAGAAAAATGGTTGCCTCCCTTTCTTGGATGTGCTAGTTAGACGGAAGAGTGATCGCTCTCTGGGGCATTCAGTTTATCGAAAGCCCACACATACCGATTTGTATTTAAATTCGTCCAGCTGCCATCACCCATCGCAAACAATGAGTGTACTGAAAACACTTGTACACAGAGCTCATGTAGTGTCAGATACAGATAGTTTGCCTGAAGAGCTTGCCCACCTGAAGATGGTTTTCAAAGAGAATGGATATTCTACCCAGCAAATTAGCAAGGCACTGGAAACTAAGCCAAAGCAACAGGGAGTGGAGAAAGAAGAGAGTACGGCTACTAAATCTTTAGCTTTTCTTCCTTTTGTTGGCAACATTTCATTCAAAATTGCAAGAATCCTCCACGGTTTCGAAGTGAAAGTGATTTTCCGTCCACCATCGAAGATTTCCGACCTGCTGGGATCAGTGAAAGACGATCTGGTATTGCGGAAGGCGGGAATTTATAAAATACCGTGTCAGTGTGGCATGTCATATATAGGACAAACATTGCGAACAGTAGAATAACGTTGCACTGAACATCAGCGCTGTACTCGCCTTTTGCAACCTAGCAAGTCAGCAATTGCTGAGCACTGCATTTCCACTGGACACTCAATGGAGTATGACAAGACAACAATTTTGGCCACAGCAACATCCTTTTGGGACTCTGTCATAAAAGAATCAGTGGAAATTCGCATGACAGACAATCTTATGAACCGTGACAATGGCTACCAGCTAGATAATGCGTGGAACGCCGTCATCTCTAAGATCTGCTCCAGACGATGACGTCAGACTACTCCGATGGCCGCGGCAATTGACAACGCCGAAGACAGCCGAGTTCTGCAGTTCCACCAGCGAGGGCGATGCTGGCGGGCGGTGTGGTTCGTCTGTCCATATGATTTTGACGCATGCGCGGAATACTCGCTGTACGCTATATATTGTGGAACAGAGGGCGTCTTCGTCAGTCTTCGATGGCTCACCTGAGGATGGCTGGAAGTTGTCCAGTCGAAATATCGTGGATGGAAGCTAACGACGACCGGCTGCAAGCCCGAAATCTTTTTGGATGGGGTACGGTAGTTATCCCTCTGTTTGTGTTGTTGATTGTCATCAGCAATTAACTTCGTTTTTTCGTAGAATGTTGATACAAATACGTTGTAACTGGTTAATATAATAAATAATCGGTGTATGTTTCATTTGAATTTTTATTTGAGGGAGCACAGAGTACTCTTAGATTCATGGTAGAAGCGTATTATTTTGGCATGGCTACATGGGTCATCGAGGAACTTGTTCTTTTTACCTAGCGCCTCAATGAGTTTGGCAGAACTTTTAAATCCCGAGGCGACCAGATCCTTGCAAAACATGACTTCATCTTTGATGCGCTCCTGCGTCTTGGTCGACCAGTAATTTGTCAATAACGCATTCCTGAACTCTTTATGCGATGAGCACGTTGCCGCCATCGCACGCATTCCTTCTGCGACACTTCCTTCGAGGTGCACACACACAAAATCTAATTTACACTCGATTGGCCATTGTGGTGGTAGCGAGAGGTCAAACTGAGAAATGAAGGTCCTTTGGTTTAGGGCATTTCCGTTGTCCCTGTACTTCTGGAATTATACGACGGACAAAAAGTACAGGGTGATTCAAAAAGAATACCACAACTTTAGGAATTTAAAACTCTGCAACGACAAAAGGCAGAGCTAAGCACTATCTGTCGGCGAATTAAGGGAGCTATAAAGTTTCATTTAGTTGTACATTTGTTCGCTTGAGGCGCTGTTGACTAGGCGTCAGCGTCAGTTGATGCTAAGATGGCGACAGCTCAACAGAAAGCTTTTTGTGTTATTGAGTACGGCAGAAGTGAATCGACGACAGTTGTTCAGCGTGCATTTCGAACGAAGTATGGTGTTAAACCTCCTGATAGGTGGTGTATTAAACGTTGGTATAAACAGTTTACAGAGAATGGGTGTTTGTGCAAAGGGAAAAGTTCTGGACGGCCGAGAACGAGTGATGAAAATGTAGCACGCATCCAGCAAGCATTTGTTCGCAGCCCAGGAAAATCGACTCGCAGAGCTAGCAGAGAGCTGCAAATTCCACAATCAACTGTATGGAGAGTCCTACGAAAAAGGTTAGTTATGAAACCTGAACGTCAACTACCCGAGGCGATGGATTGGCCTCCAGGCAGCCCGTGACAGAGCACTTCATCACTGGCCTCCAAGAAGCCCTGATCTTACCCCCTGCGATTTTTTATTATGGGGTATGTTAAGGATATGGTGTTTCTGCCACCTCTCCCAGCCACCACTGATGATTTGAAACGAGAAATAACAGCAGCTATCCAAACTGTTACGCCTGATATGATACAGAGAGTGTGGAACGAGTTGGAGTATCGGGTTGATATTGCTCGTGTGTCTGGAGGGGGCCATATTGAACATCTCTGAACTTGTTTTTGAGTGAAAAAAAACCTTTTTAAATACTCTTTGTAGTGATGTATAACAGAAGGTTGTATTATGTTTCTTTCATTAAATACACATTTTTAAAGTTGTGGTATTCTTTTTGAATCACCCTGTATTTAAAATCAATCGTGTCGTCCGTACGTCCGCGTAATGATGTTCCTGACAGATTGTCTGGTACTGACTACGAACTCGTAATGCCTGCGTCGCTTATTACAGGACACGCCACATTGCTGATGTGCTCGTCAGTTTTGCGTAGTGGTATGCAGTTGTTTGTACGACTCGTTGTTCTATCGTTCCGTGATATTATTTCCATCCGAATTTTCGTCATGACGGACGATGGATTTCGTGTTCGCCTTATCTATTTCATGCTTTGTCTAGCGAATTTGCTCACTTAACGTGTTGATTGACGTGTGAGCCTTCTTCGCCTCTTTGGCCGCTGCTGTTGCTAACTTTAGTTTCTTGTGCCTCCTTAACGCACGCACAGCTATTGTTCGGATCTTTATGCCTTCCTCTTTCACTTCCGATTTAATCTTCTCAATCACTACTTGCGCCCTCTGTTCTCCTCTCCACACTGCCCTGCCTTCCGCTTCTTTTTCCCCTTTGTATTGCTCTTGCTTCCATTTTCTTTACGAACTTGTCCCCGCACTGTTCGTTTGCCACCCTACAGTTGCGTGAGGATGTGTGTGAATCTGGCCGTGGTGTGATATCATCATCGTCCTTGTCTACGCCATCCCTATAGTTGTGGGTATCGACTTCAACTTAGATCTGATCCTACTCATTTGCGTGATCGATGCGCTCATCTAAGACTGGTTGTACCTCAGGAATGACCGCCAGATTTTGCCCCGTGTTGGCGACACTGTCAGCCTGACTTCCCTCTATACTTGCCATTGCGTCAACTTGTATTACAGTAATTTGTTCCCGTGCCTTACTACGTGTAATATGCGCACAGAATACTAATGCACACGTTTACCAAACACGGAGCATAACGCAATAGAATTGATCCCTAAAAGGTACCCTATAACGATAATGGCAGCATCTCGGTAGCCTTCGCACACACACAACGCCAGTGTCAGCGTCGTCAAACGATACAGAGAGGTCGGACAGAGCCCACGGATCCACAGCACACAAGTAAAGAAGGAATAGGCACCAGCAGACTGATACTGATCTAGTACGAATGCGGATCTAGTAAATGTTGCCACAGATCGTGAAATCGGATGAACAAAATGAAAAGTACATTACGTCAACTAACTGACTATGTAATAACAAAATAAAAAGTTAGACTGCCCACAGAATCTCCCAAAGAACGAAGACTGAGCAGGGTTCGCCAAGTTATGTAGTATCCCGCAATGTGTGAGACTGTGAAACCTGACAGAGTAATGGACCAACTTCAAACGTCTTTTAGAACCTTACATAAGCCCCCCCCCCCCCCCCTTACAACAGAATTTTGAGTGGGAGCTGTCCTACTGAAGCATCGTTAAAACACTGAAACATGCAGTATGGAATGGTATAATAGGGATGGAAGCAGAATAAACACTCGGTGTTCGGCCACAGGATAGGCCTCTCCTACACACAACAGGAGCCGGCCGCGGTGGTCTCGCGGTTCTAGGCGCGCAGTCCGGAGCCGTGCGACTGCTACGGTCGCAGGTTCGAATCCTGCCTCGGGCGTGGATGTGTGTGATGTCCTTAGGTTAGTTAGGTTTAAGTAGTTCTAAGTTCTAGGGGACTGATAACCACAGCAGTTGAGTCCCATAGTGCTCAGAGCCATTTTGAACCACACAACAGGAATAAATATAAACTGGCCTAATGTTGATAGTACACAGTATCTGCACCGGCAGACTTAACAAGTACAAAACATCAACGTAACAAGAAGTGGCTGCTACTACAAATACTAATTGCTTAGCGTTACAGTGCAATATACAGTGTATTATGTGTGTATGAAGTGAGGAATCAAGGATGTATTTGTTTTTTTGGGATGATATTACAGAAGATTTTTGAATAGCAACATGAAAAATTTGTATGCTGAAAGAAAGAGCAGAAGAAAGTGGATTGCACACATAGTTTTGAAAAACAGGAGTAATGTCAAATATCAAGGACAGTACGACCCAATATCTTTGAATACCTAGACGAATAGATTACAGCCAATGGGCAAGATGAAGAACCTCGAAAGCAGGAGCCAGTAAAATGAAAATAGCTTTCCAAAACAGAAGAAACATTTACAACTCAAATGCTTTTCCATAAATACCAAATACCAAAAGCCGGCCGAAGTGGCCGTGCGGTTAAAGGCGCTGCAGTCTGGAACCGCAAGACCGCTACGGTCGCAGGTGCGAATCCCGCCTCGGGCATGGATGTTTGTGATGTCCTTAGGTTAGTTAGGTTTAACTAGTTCTAAGTTCTAGGGGACTAATGACCTCAGCAGTTGAGTCCCATAGTGCTCAGAGCCATTTGAACCAAATACCAAAACTCATTATTACACACATCAAAAATGTTTTGCATCACCTCGGTTCCGAGAGTTCCGGAATCTGTACAGAAAATTGGAACAGAGATCAACGTAACCATCATTTCCGCCCTTTTTATTACTCATGAAAACTACACGTTGCATGTTGTACCACCATACAGCGCGACCTTCAGAGGTGCTGGTCCAGATTGCTGTACACACCGGTACCTCAAATACCCAGTAGCACGTCCTCTTGCATTGATGCATGCCTGTATTCACCGTGGCATACTATCCACAAGTTCATCATGGCACTGTTGGTCCAGATTGTCCCACTCCTCAACGGCGATTCGGGGTAGATCCCTCAGAGTGGTTGATGGGTCACGTTGTCCATAAACAGCCCTTTTAAATGTATCCCAGGCATGTTCGATATGGTTCATGTCTGGAGAACAAGCTGACCACTCTAGTCGAGCGACGTTGTTATCCTGAAGGAAGTCATTCACAAAATGTGCACGATGGTGGCGCGAATTGTCGTCCATGAAGACGAATACCTCGCCAATATGCTGCCTATATGGTTGCACTATCGGTCGGAGGATGGCAATCAGGTATCGTACAGCCGTTACGGCGCCTTCCATGACCACCAGCGGCGTACGTCGGCCCCACATAATTCCACCCCAAAACAGCAGGGAACCTCCACCTTGCTGCACTTGCTGGAAAGTGTGTCTATGGTGTTCAGCCTGACCGGGTTACCTCTAAACACGTCTCCGACAATTGTCTGGTTGACGGAATATGCGACACTCATCGGTGGAGAGAACGTGATGCCTGAGCGGTCCATTCGGCATGTTGTTGGGCCCATCTGTACCGTGCTGCATGGTGGCGTAGTTGCAAAGATGGACCTCGCCATGGACGTCGGGAGTGAAGTTGCGCATCATGCAGCCTATTGCGTACAGTTTGAGTCGTAACTCGACGTCCTGTGGTTGCACGAAAAGCATTATTCAACATGGTGGCGTTGCTGTCAGGGTTCCTCCGAGCCGTAATCCGTAGGTAGCGGTCATCCACTGTAGTAGTAGCCCTTTGGTGGCCCGAGCGAGGCATGTCATCGACAGATCCCGTCTCTCTTTATCTCCTTCACCGCCGAACAATATCGCTTTGGCTCATTTCGAACGCCTCGACACTTCCTTTGTTGAGAGCCCCTCCTGGCATAAAATGGCAGCGCGGACGCGATCGAACCGCGGTACTGACAGTCTAGGCATGGTTGAACTACAGACAACATGAACCCTGTGCCTTCTTCCTGGTGGAATGATTCGAACTGATCGGCTATCGGACCCCCTCCGTCTAATATGTGCTGCTCATGCATGGTTGTTTACATCGTTGGGCGGGTTTAGTGATATCTCTGAACAGTCCAAGGGGCTGTGTGTGTGTGTGATACAATATTCACAGTCAACGCCTATCTTCAGGACTTCTGGGAACCCGGGTGACGCAAAACTTTTTTTGATGTATGTAGAACTCTTGTCAGAAAACCAGTGTGCCTTTAAGCATAGAGCGTCTTATCCTCTCTGAGCGACGTTTACTAGTGAAAAGAGAAAGATTTTACAAAACAATGGGTCCAAATTAGAGAATCGAGATTTACATAAAACCTGAAACAAGAAATGTTTTCTAAAACAGAAAGAAAATTGCGCACACAACGAGAAATCGCAGAGTCGGTTTTAAGGCCTCGTGAAAAGAATAAATGGTTTCAAATGGACGAAACGCGCCTCGAATATCTTTTGCTCAAAACCGTAAACAAGAATTGTGTGGTAAATGAACGTTAAAAAAGATCTAGAGGGAAAGAATAAGACGCGCAAAACAGACGTCTTCAGAATAACTGCAGGGACGTTTGTGAGTTTTCGAAGTGAGAAATGAACGACTGGTACCAAATGATCAGGTGAATGCCTTGCATTGATGAAGAACTTCTGGCTTGAACGAAAGAATAAGAACTGTCATAGTAGTTGTAAGCTTAGTGTGGTGCGTAATTGAGCTACTAACGAAATAATGAATAAAGGGATCTTTAACAACCTTTAATACTTGTCACCCGACTAGTTCCTTAATTTACCAATTTAAAAAAAGGTTAACTTGCATCATCACAACGTTCAATGTCTCTATGTTCGTGTCTTATATCTAAAGTAACCGCGATTTCGTTTTCCCTCATGTTTCTGAATTCTACACTTGCTTGTATAGGCCATTTAAAAAAATAACATAGAAAAATAAAAGCCAGGAATACCTAATGGAGCGTACAATACGAAGTCATCCCTACCTTTCCACTGATTAGCAGAGTATAAATCTAGATGCAGAAATTCCTGAGGGGACTGGAGAACGATGTCCTAGTTTGCCGTGAGAGCAGCTCATAATGGCTTATGAACGTGCTGCGCTGTTCTGACATGCAGAACCTACTACAAGAACTAACACCTTGGCTTGAAGTATTCAGAGAAACAGTTACAAGGATCAGTGAGTTTTTGGTCGAAAGCTCGTGATGAGGCTGGGGATGGATTAAATAAAAGAAGATGGCCGCGAGACTTTCATTGTTGCCAACATTTTTTTCGTTGTGGCAGTGTTGGATTACACAAATAAGAAAAGAACTAGAAAGAAAAAACACCAAAAAATCAGAATAACAAAAACAAACTGTTTCTACATCTACATTTATACTGCGCAAGCCACCCAACGGTGTGTGGCGGAGGGCACTTTACGTGCCACTGTCATTACCTCACTTTCCTGTTCCAGTCGCGTATGGTTCGCGGGAAGAACGACTGTCTGAAAGCCTCCGTGCGCGCTCTAATCTCTCTAATTTTACATTCGTGATCTCCTCGGGAGGTATAAGTAGGGGGAAGCAATATATTCGATACCTCATCCAGAAACGCACCCTCTCGAAACCTGGACAGCAAGCTACACCGCGATGCAGAGCGCCTCTCTTGCAGAGTCTGCCACTTGAGTTTATTAAAATCTCCGTAACGCTATCACGGTTACCAAATAACCCTGTGATGAAACGCGCCGCTCTTCTTTGGATCTTCTCTATCTCCTCCGTCAACCCGATCTGGTACGGATCCCACACTGATGAACAATACTCAAGTATAGGTCGAACGAGTGTTTTGTAAGCCACCTCCTTTGTTGATGGACTACATTTTCTAAGCACTCTCCCAATGAATCTCAACCTGGTGCCCGCCTTACCAACAATTAATTTTATATGATCATTCCACTTCAAATCGTTCCGCACGCATACTCCCAGATATTTTACAGAAGTAACTGCTACCAGTGTTTCTTCCGCTATCATATAATCATACAATAAAGGATCCTACTTTCTATGTATTCGCAAGGCATTACATTTGTCTATGTTAAGGGACAGTTGCCACTCCCTGCACCAAGTGCCTATGCGCTGCAGATCTTCCTGCATTTCGCTGCAATTTTCTAATGTTGCAACTTCTCTGTATACTACAGCATCATCCGCGAAAAGCCGCATGGAACTTCCGACACTATCTACTAGGTCATTTATATATATTGTGAAAAGCAATGGTCCCATAACACTCCCCTGTGGCACGCCAGAGGTTACTTTAACGTCTGTAGACGTCTCTCCATTGATAACAACATGCTGTGTTCTGTTTGCTAAAAACTCTTCAATCCAGCCACACAGCTGGTCTGATATTCCGTAGGCTCTTACTTTGTTTATCAGGCGATAGTGCGGAACTGTATCGAACGCCTTCCGGAAGTCAAGAAAAATAGCATCTACCTGGGAGCCTGTATCTAATATTTTCTGGGTCTCATGAACAAATAACGCGAGTTGGGTCTCACACGATCGCTGTTTCCGGAATCCATGTTGATTCCTACATAGTAGATTCTGGGTTTCCAAAAACGACATGATACTCGAGCAAAAAACATGATCTAAAATTCTACAACAGATCGACGTCAGAGATATAGGTCTATAGCTTTGCGCATCTGCTCGACGACCCTTCTTGAAGACTGGGACTACCTGTGCTCTTTTCCAATCATTTGGAACCCTCCGTTCCTCTAGAGACTTGCGGTACACGGCTGTTAGAAGGGGGGCAACTTCTTTCGCGTAATCTGTGTAGAATCGAATTGGTATCCCGTCAGGTCCAGTGGACTTTCCTCTGTTGAGTGATTCCAGTTGATTTTCTATTCCTTGGACACTTATTTCGATGTCAGCCATTTTTTCGTTTGTGCGAGGATTTAGAGAAGAAACTGCAGTGCGGTCTTCCTCTGTGAAACAGCTTTGGAAAAAGGTGTTTAGTATTTCAGCTTTACGCGTGTCATCCTCTGTTTCAATGCCATCATCATCCCGGAGTGTCTGGATATGCTGTTTCGAGCCACTTACTGATTTAACATAAGTCCAGAACTTCCTAGGATTTTCTGTCAAGTCGGTACATAGAATTTTACTTTCGAATTCACTGAACGCTTCTCGCATAGCCCTCCTTACGCTAACTTTGACATCGCTTAGCTTCTGTTTGTCTGAGAGATTTTGGCTGCGTTTAAACTTGGAGTGAAGCTCTCTTTGCTTTCGCAGTAGTTTCCTAACTTCGTTGTTGTACCACGGTGGGTTTTTCCCGTCCCTCACAGTTTTACTCGGCACGTACCTGTCTAAAACGCATTTTACGATTGCCTTGAACTTTTTCCATAAACACTCAACATTGTCAGTGTCGGAACAGAAATTTTCGTTTTGATCTGTTAGGTAGTCTGAAATCTGCCTTCTATTACTCTTGCTAAACAGATAAACCTTCCTCCCTTTTTTTATATTCCTATTAACTTCCATATTCAGGGATGCTGCAACGGCCTTATGTTTAAGAATAAAATAATACATTTAGAAAGCCTTCAAGGTAGAAGAAATAAGTGATGACTCAAGAAAGTACTTTGTTCAGTTCCAAGACAGAAAACAAGAAACATAATAAGGTGGGTAAAACAAGCAGGGGCATCATGGAGGAACGTAGGTAAGACCATTATGCATTAAGGAAACCTTCATCGACCAGTTGATGCAAATGTCTTATGACTGTAATGATAATAATAATGATGATGATTATGATGATGATTATGATGATGATAACGACGATGCCAGTGAATTCTCGGGTAAAAGGGTAGACGAACGAGAAAACCATTTTGACAGCACAGTCGAATGTTATCTTGTCGGGTTACAACTCTGGAAACATGTTGACGGATGGTCGAGTCAGTTCAACAGACTCCATATAGTAGTGTTTGTTATTGACAGCGCCCACAAGTCCGCTTCCGCTTTGTAATGACACTGACTACGTGTCCGTAACATGTCACACGCCACAGATAAGTAAAAAGGTCGATTGTCGCCAACGCGACGGATGATGGCGTCACAGTAGCAGTCCCGTCGAAATAGCTTTTGTCTCCCACCCAGTGCTGACTCAGACACGCGCCACGCTCTTGGATTCCACTGGAATTTCCCTGTTACGAAGAAAGCGAAGACGGAATTTCAGTACAGTGGAAGCACAAGATTAATAGGGGATTCAACATTTGAGAAGAGGATGTTTTTCTTCTGTTAAATGTAGTCAAATAATTCTCGTTACAACCTACTAAGTGCACGTGACAAAAAATTAATCATCCTAAGGAAACATCCCTTTAATTTTGTGCTGAGCGAGGTGGCGCAGTGGCTAACACACTGGACTCGCATTCGGGAGAACGGCGGTTCAATCCTGCGTCCGGCCATCCTAATTTAGGTTCTCTGTGATTTCCCTAAATCGTTCTAGGCAAATGTCGGGATGGTTCCTCTGAAAGGGCACGGCCGATCTCCTTCCCCGTCCTTCCCTGATCCGATGAGACCGATGACCTCGCTCTCTCGTCCCCTTCCCCCCCCCCAATCAATCACGCTGTCTGGTCTCCTCCCCCAAACAAACAATCAACCATCCCCTTTAATTATGATAATTTACTGTAACTGCAGAAAAAGGCACTAGCTGTTCCAAACATATTAGTAATAGCTTGCCACAGGGATCTGTCTTGGTCCTTTATAGCTTACTTTGTTCTGTACATATCTGATATTCCTCAAACACAGTTTGGCTATGTGGACGACAGGGTACCCGCTACCCAACAAAAATTCTTATTGACAACTGAAGAAATCCTAACTTCTGATCTAGACATCTTAAGCCAATATTTCCGCAAATTAAGATTACAACCAAATGCAAATAAAGCAGAAGTTGCATGTTTTCATATGTCCAATAGATTGGCATTCTTTGCCCTTGATGTCTATTTTGAAGGAGATATACTCCATTATAACATGAATCCAAAATACCTTGTCCATGATAGGTAGGACACTTTCTTTTAAGGAGCATTTGACGCAAACATATGCTAACCTCAAAAGCAGAAACAATATTCTCCACAAACTGTATCGCTAGTTGTGGATCGTCAGCAGACTCTTTCGAGTATTGGCATTCGCATTTGTACGAGGGCAGTTCAATAAGTAATGCAACACATTTTTTTTCTGAAACAGGGGTTGTTTTATTCAGCATTGAAATACACCAGGTTATTCCCCAATCTTTTAGCTACACAACACTATTTTTCAACGTAATCTCCATTCAATGCTACGGCCTTACGCCACCTTGAAATGAGAGCCTGTATGCCTGCACGGTACCATTCCACTGGTCGATGTCGGAGCCAACGTCGTACTGCATCAATAACTTCTTCATCATCCGCGTAGTGCCTCCCACGGATTGCGTCCTTCATTGGGCCAAACATATGGAAATCCGACGGTGCGAGATCGGGGCTGTAGGGTGCATGAGGAAGAACAGTCCACTGAAGTTTTGTGAGCTCCTCTCGGGTGCGAAGACTTGTGTGAGGTCTTGCGTTGTCATGAAGAAGGAGAAGTTCGTTCTGATTTTTGTGCCAACGAACACGCTGAAGTCGTTTCTTCAATTTCTGAAGAGTAGCACAATACACTTCAGAGTTGATCGTTTGACCATGGGGAAGGACATCGAACAGAATAACCCCTTCAGCGTCCCAGAAGACTGTAACCATGACTTTACTGGCTGAGGGTATGGCTTTAAACTTTTTCTTGGTAGGGGAGTGGGTGTGGCGCCACTCCATTGATTGCCGTTTTGTTTCAGGTTCGAAGTGATGAACCCATGTTTCATCGCCTGTAACAATCTTTGACAAGAAATTGTCACCCTCAGCCACATGACGAGCAAGCAATTCCGCACAGATGGTTCTCCTTTGCTCTTTATGGTGTTCGGTTAGACAATGAGGGACCCAGCGGGAACAAACCTTTGAATATCCCAACTGGTGAACAATTGTGACAGCACTACCAACAGAGATGTCAAGTTGAGCACTGAGTTGTTTGATGGTGATCCGTCGATCATCTCGAACGAGTGTGTTCGCACGCTCCACCATTGCAGGAGTCACAGCTGTGCACGGCCGGCCCGCACGCGGGAGATCAGACAGTCTTGCTTGACCTTGCGGCGATGATGACACACGCTTTGCCCAACGACTCACCGTGCTTTTGTCCACTGCCAGATCACCGTAGACATTCTGCAAGCGCCTATGAATATCTGAGATGCCCTGGTTTTCCGCCAAAAGAAACTCGATCACTGCCCGTTGTTTGCAACGCACATCCGTTACAGACGCCATTTTAACAGCTCCGTACAGCGCTGCCACCTGTCGGAAGTCAATGAAACTATACGAGACGAAGCGGGAATGTTTGAAAATATTCCACAAGAAATTTCCGGTTTTTTCAACCAAAATTGGCCGAGAAAAAAATGTGTTGCATTACTTATTGAACTGCCCTCGTATAATCAACAGCAGCATAACAGATGCCTGTCTGGCTTAATAGTCCGTGCGAAAAAAAGATAGAAATACAACTTAAGTAAGCCATGTGCATTGTTAGTGGGTCAATGTGATCTACTCCCACATAGTGGTTATCTATCTCGAACCACATTCCACCTCCTGATATCGGGCTGGGAGCTTGCCAATAACCCTGACCTTCCAATGTTGGGTGTTGTATTTCCTGCACAGCGAAAAAGATTAAGATCGAGACATACCACTCTTATCACAACCAGGACTCTTAGGAAAACTGAATTCAGTGCCATCGATGAATGGGAAAGCTGCTGGCAAGAAAACTGTCCTCCACAATGCCTAAAAATGTCCTGCCCTGGCCGAGTCTAGCGAGCGAAGAGATGCCATTAGGGTATGGTACTCCTCTTGCAGCCGTGTCCTACAACTAATCCCTGGCTGCGAACGAGAGACATCCACGTGTCTGCGCAATCATCTCCCCAGACATGGTAGAGAAATCTGCATAATTTAAACAATACGTATGTGTAATCGTCTCCGAGGCGACTGACCTGGTGGCTGGTGTAAAAGGCATTGCAATGAAATTCACTACAGCAAAGCTGTCGTAACTCGCTGACGCCTACACGCTTATCTGCGGAAATCTGTGGAAGACTTTTCAGATAAACGGTTCTAACAGTTTAAATGCTAAGTACCCCACCCCTGCCCCCTTATCTCTGGACCAATCAGACTGAAGCTTTAAAAACGAGCACTTACGCGTGGACAATGTCAGTCTGGGTCAACCAGAGCTCCCAGGTGGTATGAAGACACACATCACGATATAAATCATAACATAATAATTATTAGATAGTCTGTGAAATTGCTAACAGACAAATAGTAAAATTCGGGTAGCAGAGCTCCCAAATACTTCTGTGATCATCACATTGGTAAAGTTAGTCTGGAGTTTCCTTCAAATGTGAACAGGATGCGCAACTGCTATATTCCCCATCCCTATACACGAAACATACTGACCATATTCGGAAAATTTTAGCAACAAATACAGTCCTGGAGCCACACTGGCTGGACGAGATCCATCAGGCCTCACAGGTACAATAAAAATATTTTGCAGTGAACACATAGTGCTTAGTGGGGCGATCACTCTGTTCTAGAAATAATTCAAAAGCCAAAATCGCTTAAATACTGTTTACTGGATAATCGGTTTTAACACACTAAAGGTGCCATCATCGGATCTGAATGTAGATTAACATTTATAAACCATTTGGATATAACGATACAAGAGGCAGACCAGCTGATATAAAAGCATTGTCACAAAAAATTTAAAAAACGTTCTCATGGTCATTCTTTTCCACACGATATGTACCAAATAGTTTATCGTGTGACTTCGGTTTTACATATCGTATGGAAAAGAATGACCATGAGAGTAGTTTTTTATTTTTTGTGACACTGATTTTATATCAGCTGGTCAGCCTCATTTATGGTTATATCCAAATGGTTTATAAATGTTAATCTACATTCAGATCCCATGATGGCACCTTTATTGTGTTGAAACCGGTTATCCAGTGAACAGTATTTAAACGATCTTGGCTTTTGAATTATTTCTACAATAAAAATACATGTAACTCTCACAGTATTAGTGTGTGACGTCACTATAGCACTTGTAAATAGACACGAAAATAATCCGGAGTATATACATCTTCGCCACAGATAAATGAGACTGGGCAGTGGCCACAGTGTTGCAAAAATAAACTCTTCCTACATATAAAGTAATAGACATACAGAGGTCACAACACCTTCCTCGCTATATGATAAAATGCGACCTTTCAGAGCTGCAGTGTGTGTGTGTGTGTGTGTGTGTGTGTGTGTGTGTGTGTGTGTGTTACAACGAACGGGATTCAAATTACGGACAACACGCGCACAATGGCTCCTGGAAAAAAAGGAGCTGCACATGCCTCATAACAGTAGGATCGCCACCGTTTCTTCTCGATTCTTGTGACCACTGCAAGGTTCCAGATAGCTCAGAGGGGTCGTCGCAACGGTTCTCTTTGCATAAATGAAACTGATAGCCCTGGGTAAGAAACATCACAGCGTCAGAGTGCGGTCATGCCTGAGAGCAGCCGCCGGAAAACGTCTTGCGCAAACTGGTGAATGGGTGGAATTATCAGCCTGTTTGTCCATCTAGTTAATGGTTTAGAATTTCTTCCCCCCCATCAGACGGCTCTCCAACGCACCGTCCTGAGGCTGCTCGGCGATCAGTAATACGAAACATAAGCCGAACAGTGCCCAGCCCACGCACTGTTATCAAGACGGACAGAGCGTGCATCACCTGTAGAAAGCGCTCTGCAGCCAGGGGACAATGTATGAATAAAAACATTCTAAAAGAAATTTTCTTTTTATGCCTTTAAGTACTGACAATAAGTCCAGTATGACGTATTACTAACGGGAGCAGAGTTTACAAACACAGCGAGAAATTTTTAAGGGACGATCAAAAATGTTCCTTTTGAATGGGTTGTAGCACCGTATACGCAGCTTAGCGCGACTCCTATGTGGATATATAAGCATCGATATGGCAAAGGATTAGTGTGGCATTTGTGTATTTTCGACTTACGTGCAGTAAATTCGGGAACGTGAACTATGGCGACGTTACTACCAAATGCGTCCAAACATGGCCATCATGCTCTCATTCATTTCTTGGCTGCCGAATGACAAACAGCAGTAGACACCCGTCGGGAATGAAGAATGTTTGTGGGGAAATTTTTCTGCCGAAACCAACCGTTAAGGAATGATGCGCCAAGTTCCATGCCGATTGCGATTCCACACAGGACGCCAAATCAAATAGGAGACACTCGAGCACACATTCCATAGTACTCATCTCTCCACACGACATTATTATCCCTTTGGTTCCTCACAAGGGAACCTCCCCATCGCACCCCCTCAGATTTAGTTATAAGTTGGCACAGTGGATAGGCCTTGAAAAACTGAACACAGATCAATCAAGAAAACAGGAAGAAGTTGTGTGGAACTGTGAAAAAATAAGCAAAATATACAAACCGAGTAGTCCATTTGCAAGATAGGCAACATGAAGGACAGATTGAAATCACGAGCGCCGTGGTCCCGTGGTTAGCGTGAGCAGCTGCGGAACGAGAGGTCCTATGTTCAAGTCTCCCTTCGAGCGAAAAGTTTAATTTTTTTTATTTTCAGACAACTATCAAAGTTCAGGCACTCACACATAATCAACTTCGCTCTCCAAAATTCCAGGACATGTTCAGATTTGCTTGGACATAGGCAGGATTTGACGGTCTACACACGGAAAAATTTGAAACATATGTTTTGACAGACCACAGGGAAAAGTGAGCGACTGCGAAACTGTTGGATTCATTTGTTGCAGTTTATGTGACAAACTCTTATGTTTTCATCACTTTTTTGGGAGAAATTATCACATCCACAAGAAAACCTAAATCGGGCAACGTAGAAGAATGTTTTTACCCATTCGCCAAGTGTACAAGTTAGGTGGGTCGACAACATATTCCTGTCATGTGACGCACATGCCGTCACCAGTGTCGTATAGAATATATCAGACGTGTTTTCCTGTGGAGGAATCGGTTGACCTATGACCTTGCGATCAAATGTTTTCGGTTCCCATTGGAGAGGCACGTCCTTTCGTCTACTAATCGCACGGTTTTGCGGTGCGGTCGCAAAACACAAAACTTATTACAATGAACAGAGACGCCAATGAACGAATGGACAGATCATAACTTTGCCGAAATAAAGAAAAACTTTTCGCTGGAGGGGAGACTTGAACCAAGGACCTCTCTTTCCGCAGTTGCTCACGCTAACCACGAGACCACGGAGCTCCTGAGCTGAGATTATCCTTGATGTTGCTTATGTTCGCTTGGACTACTCAGTTTGTATATTTTGCTTATTTTTTCATAGTTCCACACAACTTCTTCCTGTTTTCTCGATTGGTCTGTCTTCAGTTTTTCAAGGCCTATCCACTGTGCCAACTTATAATTAAATCTGAGGGGGGTGTGATGGGAAGGTTCCCTTGTCAGAAAGGGCTCTGAAGGGCCGACGATTCCTATCGGGCGAGAATGTGCGGCAGGCAGTTACGGACTTCTTCACATATCAGGATACAGTGTTTTACAAAAGGGTATTTCTACCTGGTTCATCAGTGGGATGATTGCCTCAATACTCACGGCGATATTGCCTATTGCCTTATAAACTCTAGACGGTACTACGTTCGAACAGAAACTTTCTGATCGCCCCCTTATATCCAGCTGCTGTACTAAGAAAAACCGTTCTAAGACAAATATGCAGTACCGGTAACTGCGTCATTTTTACCATTGTCATGGGACCATTAGATATGGCTTTTCCCTATGTATGCAGTGTTAACTGCAGCTTCAGTCAACACATTCTTTTCGTGAGTACACTATCGAGAAGCAACAATCACAGCGAACGTAAGATACGTCAAATTAGGACTCGTACTGGTAGATGGTTTCCTCTCCCCCCCTCCCCCACCTCTCTCTCTCTCTCTCTCTCTCTCTCTCTCTCTCTCTCTCCCCCCCCCCCCCCTCCATATTTGTAAGTGGCACATGGAACCATGCAAAATGTGTGTGTGTGTGTGTGTGTGTGTGTCTTCTAAAGAAGATTAGGGAGAGACGTCATGATCGTGTGATCCTCGTATAAGTGAGCTTGTGTTTGGACAGGTATAAAAAAACATTTGAATCGGTGCGCCAGTGTGTGTCTAATATAAGGGGCGTTCATTTAATAATGCAACATATTTTCTTCTGACGTGATGGCTGGGTGTTGTGTGCTGTCCTTAGGTTAGTTAGGTTTAAGTAGTTCTAAGTTCTAGGGGACTGATGACCATAGATGTTAAGTCCCATAGTGCTCAGAGCCATTTGAACCATTTTTTTCTTCTGAAATCAGATTGGTTTAATTCACGCTTCCAATACACCATATTATTCACCACTCTTTTAGCTACAAGACCATGTTTTCAACATAAATTTCATTGAAACTTCCTGTAGATTAAAACTGTGTGTCGGACCGAGACTCGAACTCGGGACCTTTGCCTTTCGCGGGCAAGTGCTCTACCTACTGAGCTACCCAAGCACGACTCACGCCCCGTCCTCACAGCTTTAATCCCGCCATTACTTCGTCTCCTACCTTCCAAACTTCACAGAATCTCTCCTGCGAACCTTGCAGAACTAGCACTCCTGGAAGAAAGGATATTGCGGAGATATGGCTTTGCTACAGCCTGGGGGATGTTTCCATAATGAAATTTTCACTCTGCATCGGAGTGTGCGCTGATATGAAATATCCGCAGCAGAGTGAAAATTTCATTCTGGGTAAATTTTATTCATTGCGAAGTCCTTACGCCACCTTACTTCGGAGGTCTGTATGCCCGCATGGTACCACACTACTGGTCGACGTCGTAACAACCGTCTTGCTGCATCAATAATTATCCACGTACTGCTTCCCGCAGAGTGTATCCTTCATTGGTCCAAACAGGTGGAAGACGGAAGGTGCGAGATCTGCGCTGCAGGGTGGATGAGGAAAAACAGTGCGGTGAAGTTTGTGAGCTCTTCTCGTGTGCGCAGACGTGTGGAAGGCCGTGCGTTGTCATGGAAAAGGATAAGTCTGTTTGTGGTGATGAACATGCTGAAGTCGTTTCTTCAGTTTCGGAAGGTAGCACAATCCACTTCAGAGTAGACCGTTGCACCATGAGGCAGTACATCAAACAGAATAATCCCATGAAAGTGCCAGAAGATCGTCTCCATGAATTTATAGATTGAGGGCGTGCCTTTGAATTTCCTCGAAGGACTCCATGGATTGCATTTTCTTTTCCAGTTCAAATGCCGGCCGCGGTGGTCTCGCGGTTCTAGGCGCTCAGTCCGGAACCGCGTGACCGCTACGGTCGCAGGTTCGAATCCTGCCTCGGGCATGGATGTGTGTGATGTCCTTAGGTTAGTTAGGTTTAAGTAGTTCTAAGTTCTAGGGCACTGATGACCACAGATGTTAAGTCCCATAGTGCTCAGAGCCATTTGAACCAGTTCAAATGACGAACCCTTATTTCATCACCTGCGACGACCTTATACAAAAAATGGTCGCTATCAGGCTCGTAACGCGCAAGCAATTCCGCAAAGATGGTCCTTCATTGCTCTTTATGGTCTTGTGTTAGGCGGTGAAGACCCAGCGGGCTCACACCTTTGAGTACCCAAACTGATCTACGAGTGTGCCAGCACTACCGACAGAGACGTCCAGTTATGCAGCGAGGTTTTGATTGTGATCCGTCGATCGCCTCGTGTGAGTGTGTCCACACGTTCCAACATTGCAGAAGTCACAGCCGTGTGAGGCCGGCCAGCATGTGGGAGATGTGACAGATTTGCGAGACCTTGTTGCAGTGATGAGAGACGCCTCGCCAAATGACTCACAGTGGTTTCGATCACTGCCATATCTCTGCAGAGATTCTGTAAACGCCTATGAATATCTGCCATGCTTCTGTTTCCCGCCAAAAGAAACAACGATATCCGTCTGCTTGGAACGCACCTCCATCCAGACACCAATCTGAAGGCTACATACAGCGCCGCCACTTGTCGTAACTTCATGAAACTGCAGAACCTGAAGAGAGAATATTCCACGATGTCCCACAACGAATTCCGCATTTTTTCAACTGAAATTGGCCGAGAAAAGAAATATGTTGCATTACTTATTGAATGCACCTCTTATTTGTGCAGAAATATGCATATGTAAACACTGGAATGACAGTACAATAAGCTACAATAAAGTTCTCACTGTAATTATAGGCCACATATAGTAATCCAACAGCCGACCGCTGTGGCCGAGCGGTTCTAGTTTCTTCAGTCCGGAACCACGCTGCTAGTACGGTCGCAGGTTCGAATACTGCCTCGGGCATGGATGTACGTGATGTCCTTAGGTTAGTTAGGTTTAAGTAATTCTAAATCTAGGGGACTGAAGACCTCAGATGTTAAGTCCCAGAGTGCTCAGAGCCTCTTATTAATCCAACCCAGTAAGTGTCTCTGATGAGCAAATCCCATATATTTTTCGTAACACAACACGAAAATCCGAAACATGTTGTGCATGTGTTGACATTAGCGCTACGTTGTGTAACAGCAGCACATCTGGGAAGGCTATGTTTCTGATAGTCCTATTTTTGAATGAATAATAACGCATGTTTTCCTGTCTTAGTTTTATAGGAAGTAGAAGTTAAAAAAAAATGGTTCAAATGGCTCTGAGCACTATGGGACTCAACTGCTTTGGTTATCAGTCCCCTAGAACTTAGAACAACTTAAACCTAACTAACCTAAGGACATCACACACATCCATGCCCGAGGCAGGATTCGAACCTGCGACCGTAGCAGTCGCGCGGTTCCGGACTGAGCGCCTGGAACCACGAGACCACCGCGTCCGGCAAGTAGAAGTGTGAACAAAAAAATGGCTCTGAGCACTATGGGACTTAACATCTATGGTCATCAGTCCCCTAGAACTTAGAACTACTTAAACCTAACTAACCTAAGGACATCACACAACACCCAGCCATCACGAGGCAGAGAAAATTCCTGACCCCGCCGGGAATCGAACCCGGGAACCCGGGCGTGGGAAGCGAGAACGCTACCGCACGACCACGAGATGCGGGCAGAAGTGTGAACAAAATTATTTCAGTCGTGGATAGATGTTTTGTGTAACTTTTCTCACGTTAAAACTATAGGCATGTAGCGCATAAGGAGCCATTATAGGTCCTATAAGTGTTGCCTTCCGCGGCCGTTATCATAGTCAATAGAACTCTTCTCGGTTCGTGACCGCATTCAAATATGGTTCAAATGCCTCTGAGCATTATGGGACTTAACATCTGAGGTCATCAGTCCCCCAGAACTTAGAACTACTTAAACCTAAGTAACCTAAGGACATCACACACATCCATGCCCGAGGGAGGATTCGAACCTGCGATCGTAGCAGCAGCGCGGTTCCGGACTGAAGCGCCTAGAACCGCTCGGTCACAGCAGCCGGCCAAGCAGCAACAGAATAAAAGATCTTCTTGGCTCAGTGAAAGATGCAGTTGACAAGCTACATGCTGCTACAGTTTACGAAATCGGGTGCGGGTGTGGTCCGGTGTATGTAGGCGAGACAGGGCGACCGATTAGCACACGCGTATCTGAACATGAAAGATATACAGGGTGACAGTTATTGAACTACATCAAATAAAATCGTCGTAACTTCTGAACGGATTGCGTCAGAACGTTCAAATTGCACGGTTGGCCGCGGGGCATGATGGGAATTAGTATGCGCTTGCGCACGCGGATTGTTGTTGTCGGCCCACTTTAATTTGGATGGGTTCGTCAATAAGCAAAACTGGCGCATTTGGGGGACTGAGAATACGCATTTCGTGATCGAGAAGGCTCTTCACCCTCACCTTGGAACTGTGTGATGTGCAATATCCAGTCACGGAACAGTCGGTGCGATACTCCTTGATGGCACGCTGACTACTGAATGGTACGTGAAGATTTTGGAAGATGATTTCATCCCCATTATCCAAAGCGACCCTGATTTTGACAAGATGTGGTTCATGCAAGTCGGAGCGCGACCCCATCGAAGCAGATGAGTGTTTGATGTCCTGGAGGACCATTTTGGGGACCGCATTCTGGTTCTGTGGTACCCAGAGGCCACTTGCATTGGCCTCGATAGGCCGCCATATTCTCCGGATCTGAGCACATGGGACTCCTTTTTTGGGGGGCTGCATTAAAGACAAGGTGTACAGCAATAACCCCAAAACCATTGCTGAGCTGAAAACAGCAATTCAGGAGGTCATCGACCGCATCGATGTTCCGACACGTCAGCGGGTCATGCAGAATTTCGCTATTTGTGTGCGCCACATCATCGCCAATGATGCCAGACATTTCGAACACCAGTCAAGAACGTCTGTTTCCACCAATGGCAAGAAATAAAAGAAACACCAATAAAGGATATTTAACTCCCCTCCTCTTCATCCTCAATACTCTATCAGATCAAGGCAGCAGCCTCTTCCACTAGTATGTGTAAAAACTTTTTCCCATTCAGCAGTTAGGGGAAAAAAAAGAACTGACGAAGGTGATTGGGAACAGCGACTGAAACGTCAGACAATTTTACACATAGGCAATTTGTTCACATGCCCAGAAGAATTTTATTCGTCATTATAGGTGCATGGTGTCTTCTTTGACTATGCTACAAATATAGCACCATTCTTATCCATCACCTACCAGAAATCATTGGAACAGCGGAAATTTCCACGGTAATGGAAGAAGGCCCACGTCATAGCAATCTGTAAAAAGGGTAGAAAATCGGATGCACATAATTTCCGGCCAATTTCACAGACATCGATTTGTTGTAGACTCATGGGACATATTTTGGGTTCAGACATAATGACCTTTCTAGACTCTGAGAAGCTCACCTGCAGAAACTAGGAAACAGCGGTCATGCGAGACACAGCTGGACCTCTTTGTGCATGATATACTACAGGCTCTAGGTACCGGCTCCCAGGTTGATGCCATATTTCTCGACTTTCGAAAGACGTTCGACTCAGTTCCGCACTGTCGCTTGCTCCAAAAAGTGCGCGCTTACGGTCTATCCGATGACACATGCGGTCGTCCTGAATGGGGTGACTTCAACAGACACAAGCGTAACTTCAGGTGTGTCCCAGAGCAGCGTAATAGGTCCGCTGCTTTTTACTATTTACATAAACAATATGGTTGATGGTATTGACAGCGGCATTAGATTGTTTGCCGATAATGCTGTAGTCTACAGGAAAGTAGTATCACACGAAAGTTGTGAACAAATCAATTAGGATTTGCAGAAAATAAATGCGTGGTGTAATGACTGGCAGTTATCTTTCAAAATTAGTAAGTGTAACCTACTGCTTATAACAAGGCGAAAATCCCCATTAATGTACGAGTACAAAACAAATGCCCAGCCTTTGGAAGCGGTAACATCCGTCAAGTATCTGGGTGTGACTATTCGAAATAATCTCAAATGGAATGATCAGATCACACAAGTAACGGGCAAGGCGAACTCTAGACTGCGGCTTATTGGTAGAATCCTGAAACGTTGCAGTCCTTCAACGAAGGAAATTGCTTACAATACGTTAGTTCGTCCAGTCTTAGAGTATTGTTCGTCTGTATGGAACCATTACCAGTTGGGTCCCATTCAAGGGATTGAGAAGGTCCAAAGGAAAGCAGCAAGATTCGTGACTGGTACATTTAGCCATCGCGAGAGCGTTACAAATCTCATAGAAAGTTTGAAGTGGGATAAAAAAATGGTTCAAAGGGCTCTGAGCACTATGGGACTTAACATCTATGGTCAGCAGTCCCCTAGAACTTAGAACTACTTAAACCTAACTAACCTAAGGACAACACACAACACCCAGTCATCACGAGGCAGAGAAAATGAAGTGGGATACACTTGCAGATAGACGACGCGCTAAACGGAAGGGGTTGCACACTAAATTCCGAAATCCGATCTTCGCCGAGGATGTAGAACATACACTCCTGGAAATGGAAAAAAGAACACATTGACACCGGTGTGTCAGACCCACCATACTTGCTCCGGACACTGCGAGAGGGCTGTACAAGCAATGATCACACGCACGGCACAGCGGACACACCAGGACCTGCGGTGTTGGCCGTCGAATGGCGCTAGCTGCGCAGCATTTGTGCACCGCCGCCGTCAGTGTCAGCCAGTTTGCCGCGGCATACGGAGCTCCATCGCAGTCTTTAACACTGGTAGCATGCCGCGACAGCGTGGACGTGAACCGTATGTGCAGTTGACGGACTTTGAGCGAGGGCGTATAGTGGGCATGCGGGAGGCCGGGTGGACGTACCGCCGAATTGCTCAACACGTGGGGCGTGAGGTCTCCACAGTACATCGATGTTGTCGCCAGTGGTCGGCGGAAGGTGCACGTGCCCGTCGACCTGGGACCGGACCGCAGCGACGCACGGATGCACGCCAAGACCGTAGGATCCTACGCAGTGCCGTAGGGGACCGCACCGCCACTTCCCAGCAAATTAGGGACACTGTTGCTCCTGGGGTATCGGCGAGGACCATTCGCAACCGTCTCCATGAAGCTGGGCTACGGTCCCGCACACCGTTAGGCCGTCTTCCGCTCACGCCCCAACATCGTGCAGCCCGCCTCCAGTGGTGTCGCGACAGGCGTGAATGGAGGGACGAATGGAGACGTGTCGTCTTCAGCGATGAGAGTCGCTTCTGCCTTGGTGCCAATGATGGTCGTATGCGTGTTTGGCGCCGTGCAGGTGAGCGCCACAATCAGGACTGCATACGACCGAGGCACACAGGGCCAACACCCGGCATCATGGTGTGGGGAGCGATCTCCTACACTGGCCGTACACCACTGGTGATCGTCGAGGGGACACTGAATAGTGCACGGTACATCCAAACCGTCATCGAACCCATCGTTCTACCATTCCTAGACCGGCAAGGGAACTTGCTGTTCCAACAGGACAATGCACGTCCGCATGTATCCCGTGCCACCCAACGTGCTCTAGAAGGTGTAAGTCAACTACCCTGGCCAGTAAGATCTCCGGATCTGTCCCCCATTGAGCATGTTTGGGACTGGATGAAGCGTCGTCTCACGCGGTCTGCACGTCCAGCACGAACGCTGGTCCAACTGAGGCGCCAGGTGGAAATGGCATGGCAAGCCGTTCCACAGGACTACATCCAGCATCTCTACGATCGTCTCCATGGGAGAATAGCAGCCTGCATTGCTGCGAAAGGTGGATATACACTGTACTAGTGCCGACATTGTGCATGCTCTGTTGCCTGTGTCTATGTGCCTGTGGTTCTGTCAGTGTGATCATGTGATGTATCTGACCCCAGGAATGTGTCAATAAAGTTTCCCCTTCCTGGGACAATGAATTCACGGTGTTCTTATTTCAATTTCCAGGAGTGTATATTATTACTACCAACTTTCAAATTGCGCAATGATCACCATTAAAAGATAAGGGAAATTAGAGCTCGTACTGAGGCGCACAGACAGTCGTTTTTCTCTCGTGCGATCCGCGAGTGGAACAATGGGGGGGGGGGGGGGCGGAATATGACTTTGGCGCGAATTGTGCCCTCCGCCACACACCGCTTGGTGGCTAGCGGAGTATATATGTAGATATTTCAGGTCATCAGTTACCTTTATGGAAACACCAATCTATCAACAACCATTATGGAGTCATTTATAGATTTATTAATTTGTACACATATATATTTTCCGTTTTTTAACAATCGTGATTGTGTGCTACAGCGCAGTTTTTAACAAATACAGATATTAAAAGTGATTACTACGGTCGTGGCCGCACAAATTAAAAAGTTAAGAACTTGTCGTTAACCTGTAACGTGTGCGGCAGGTAAGGCATCCGTATTATAATGATAGGGCGGGGAGGAGGAGAACAGGTTTTACAGTCCGGTCCGCGCCTCGCTCTGGTGCCAGCCTCGCGCCGCTCCGCTTTTCAGAACGGCCGTCAAAATCTGTAAAGACTGCTGGCTGCTTCACCGAAACAATGACGGCTATAAACCGGCACAAGGTCCTTCTGGCCATTGTAAACGGGACGACTGGGAATACAGTGCTTATCGTTGCTTACGTTTTACGACCGTTTTCTACGCGCTGTTCGCATAAACCTGTAGAAGAATGCACGCCGCCAGTGGTTCGCCTGCGCCCAGAAGAAATGGCATAGTTTACCTCTTTTTCGATTGGAAAGGATGACTATTGAAATGTAGTTACGTTCCCCATACGCGTGTCTTTAGAAGCTAATTATTAAATGCATTACATAAAAGTAGGTACTGGCAGCGGCATAGGATACACAGAATGAAAGCCAGCTCCACCACCGAGCGAGATGACGCAGTTGTTAGCACACTGGGCTCGCATTCGGGAAGACGACAGTTCAAATCCGTGTCCGACTATCAAGATTTATGTTTCTCGTGATAAAAATTTAGCTCGTGGATCAACCGGAACGAAAAAGAGAATCAAACGAGTCTGTTACAATATGTAAAGGAGAGCTCTTCATTAAGGCACAAATGTAAAACTGGCCAAGAAATCAACGCTAACATCTGACGATGCGTTCGTGTCCAAAATCATTAACAGTACTATAAAGCCATTTCAAAAAAAAAAAAAAAAAAAAATAATGTGGTTGGTTCAAATGGCTCTGAGCACTATGGGACTTAACTGCTGAGGTCATCAGTCCCCTAGAACTTAGAACTACTTAAACCTAACTAACCTAAGGACAGCACACACACCCATGCCCGAGGCAGGATTCGAACCTGCGACCGTAGCGGTCGCGCGGTTCCAGACTGTAGCGCCTAGAACCGCTTGGCCACTACGGCCGGCATTGTGGCTGGTTGTTGTAGTATTTCCTCCTGGTAATTTACGAAAACAGCTGGGATGTTCTATAAAGATAATGGATAAAATAAAGACTATGAAGTAGTGTGACGTGCGCTGCAGTCATGGACTGTGCGGCTGGTCCCGGCGGAGGTTCGAGTCCTCCCTCGGGCATGGGTGTGTGTGTTTGTCCTTAGCATAATTTAGGTTAAGTAGTGTGTATGCTTAGGGACTGATGACCTTAGCAGTTTAGTCCCATAAGATTTCACACACATTTGAACATTTTTGAGTGTGACGTGTTGCTGTCGCTGCAAGAACAAGTCATCATAGCACAGTTGTGCCGCTCTTGCATTTTATTGAGTGAACCCGCACACAAGACGTTCAAATTGGCCAACTCTTTAGTCAGTACAGCAATCCACTGTACCGAATGTCACAGTTAACGTAAAACTATCGCTTCCGCAAAAACAAATCCGAGAAAGAACTGTTCAGTACTCAATGCACTTTTGAAGACAAAGTATAAAGTCAGTATGCATTTCTGTTGTCAACAGTATGTACCCTGAGTGAATGCAACAAATTGCTTCCCAAACAAGGGACACGCAGCGTACACCTTCGACATTTACACTATTATGCAAATATTTTTCCTTGAAATGCAGATTAAAAAGCGAGGAAAAGAAGTAGACGAAATGCATGTGCTTTGCAACGAGCCAGTGGACACGCGTCCCTGACATCAGAATATTCGTGAACAACCCCCAGATTTTGTTGGTGGAACTGACGTTCACAGCTGGTCGTGCCTGTCGCATACTTGCTATCCTTGCCCCTCGCCATTCACCTTGTTTGCGTGGTGCGATACGTAACTCGCGTGCGGAAGGATGCTGGTTCAGTTCACCACTGGGCCGACCACATTCACTTTTTCCGTGATTGCCTTATATCGTTCAAGGCGAAAGCCGGAATGATTGCTTCGAAAGGGCGTGGCGAAATACATTTACCATCATTCCACACTGCTTGCTTGTGTTTCGTCTCTAATAACCTTATCGTCGACAGGCTATTAAACTCTAACCTTCCTTCCTTCTTATTTTATACGTCCTATTTGCATATTGCGTTACACGAAAGCAATAACTGCATGTGAGCAGCAATAAAAAACGTCAAAATGTTATTTCCTTTAATGTGTAAGAAAACGAAACAAAAGATAAATAGTCACAGTTAACTACAGAATATGTTATCCTCATCAGTCGTTTGTCATTTTCTGCTGCATAAGGGCCTCCTTCAACGTTCCGCTTCCGTTACGGTACTGAGAGATAGGTATTCGTACTGCCCCTACATGTCTCTAACCACCTTCCGTTAGGTAGTTCTCAGTCTTATCTTGCCCGCAGCTCGTGGTCGTGCGGTAGCGTTCTCGCTTCCAAGGCCCGGGTTCCCGGGTTCGATTCCCGGCGGGGTCAGGGATTTTCTCTGCCTCGTGATGGCTGGGTGTTGTGTGATGTCCTTAGGTTAGTTAGGTTTAAGTAGTTCTAAGTTCTAGGGGACTGATGACCATGGATGTTAAGTCCCATAGTGCTCAGAGCCATTTGAACCATTTTGAATTCTTATCTTATCGCCTGGAATCCATCTAAGTAATGCCTCGGTACGTCGAACATCCTCTTTCAGTAGTATCGTAAGGAGAGAATGAGTCCACATAACGACCTTTTCTCAAGGTCACGGGTAAGAACTTCCAGTGTCAGGTTTCACACTTGGGTCAGTTACATTCCTCTCGTCCCGGGGACTCACCGACAGTTGTGTGTTGTTCACCTAGAGGATTCCCCCCACCCTACCCACACACCTTAGGTCGTGACGTAACTTGATACTTGTGGTCTTGTGTGACATATAATTGGCGGAAAACCTCTAAATATCTCTCGGCCAATGGGAACACATTAAAATACGTAATACCCTCCCCTTCTCCTTGGACCAATAAGGTACCAGGTCTCCTACCCCTCTCATCGTTCACAACTAGTTCAACATTGTAGGTCTCTTCATTCGAGGTCTGTGCACAGTAGGAACATGTTCATATTTATTACACAATAATTAATATTAACAATAATTCTATAGTGAAAGGGTTTGGAATTAATAACAACGATATAATAAATTAACTAATGGTTCAATAATAACAATTTTTGCAATATAATTGGTTGACAGTAGTGCTTGATTTCTTTATTAACATTTTTTCCAATGTTGGTTTATTTACAAAGCTATTTGTTTATGGTGAACAATAATTTGCGAAGCCGTCAGCACTGGAGGTATCCAATGGTGAGCACAGCATGAGGCTACTGAGCGTAGATCAACTGCTTAGTCGACGAGTAACTCGTAACAATGAAATAGTGCTTGTGGTACTGATACAAAGCAGAGCAGTGGCAACGACAAACAAAGCAAATATTGCATTATATCTACAACCACAGTTGCTGAAGTTGACATTTCATCAGAAAGGGAGCCAAAGAATTTCGCAGAGTGAGAAAGAAGTAGCAGATGAAATATTAGCGATTCTGCAAGATCATTCTGTGCGGACTATGTACGTGAGGAGTACAATGACGACAATATATGCTTAACAAGTGAAAGTGATATTTAAACAGATGTCGAGCCATGTAATTCATAATCCTTGTCGGACAGGGAGCCATAAGTCCCGTCACCAGCGAAACGTAGTGAAGGACAACCGTTGTCCAAAGAACTGAACTTAATTACGTCTATGGAAGATCATCCGCAGCATAGTAAAAAGGCAGTTATGAACAGATTTAGTGTAAGTCCACAGCAATATGACCGTGTAGTGAATAAGAAAAACTACGGATTTTCGAGGGAGGACAAGACTCACTCGGTACAAAAACTGGCGTTTACATGTTTCAAGGATGCTCTATACAATTTACAGGATGTGCATGATTGCGACCTAATCCGTTATGCGCGTCAAATGGCGCGAGAAATAGATTACAGTGATTTCGAGGGAGCCGGCCGGAGTGACCGAGCGGTTCTAGGTGCTACAGTCTGGAACCGCGCGACCGCTACGGTCGCAGGTTCGAATCCTGCCTCGGGCATGGATGTGTGTGATGTCCTTAGGTTAGTTAGGTTTAAGTAGTTCTAAGTTCTAGGGGACTGATGACCGCAACAGTTAAGTCCCATAGTACTCAGAGCCATTTGAACCATTTCGAGGAAAGCAGTGGAAGGTTGAATAACTTCAAACAGTACTGCAGAACTGGAAGACGTAAGATAACGAAATTTCAAGCAAAGCGTCAGCTTGACGGTGCACAGCACACTGTGAAATTGACCTGAAAGTTTGTAGATGAGATAAACAAACACCCTATCGTTTGGTTAGGAATTTGTTTTCAACTCCTGCTAATCGGGATTTAAAGAAGAAATGCATATGAAAGGAACCCTGAAAATTAGAAGTGCCAAGAAGTTGTATCAAGATCAAGGTAAATTGCCTAGAAAGTTATTGTGCTGCGAGAGGATGCAGGTGCTATTCCCCCTATGATTCATTCTTGTGTGCGTGATCCTTCAAGAACAGTAGGGAATATTTACGTCACAACAAGTAAAAGTGAGAAACTGGGCAGAAGAGAACTACAACTATGATATGAGCACTGCTTTTGGCCAATAGCTAATCAAAATAACTTGCTTTTGCTTGATTTTCCGTCTGCGCGTAGAAGTCATACGCCTTTAGAATGAAGTATCCCTCCTGAAAAGTGTGTGACGTTGCAGTTCATACGACCTGGAACCACTGGACAAATTCAGACTCGGCATTCTTGTTTTCTCCATGTCTATAAAACACATTATAGCTCTATCTGCAGCTACACCTTAAAGGATGAGCTCCACGACAGACTGATTCGCATTCGGTTGCGTGCCATCACAGTCCATCAGTTCTCATCACTCTGTCACACCAATGTCATTCTAAATGCATTCTTTATGAGTGGATACCTAACTGAACGTCCTGCACGGTTTGTAAATCCCAACGAGTTTGCCTTCGATCCTGGGCCTTTGGGATCACTGTGGAGCGCCGTTTTTCATTCGGTGTTCACTGTGCAACTTAATGGTTTGTTTTGAAGATTTCTTGCATGCCGACTTGGCCGGCTGCGGTGGTCTCGCGGTTCTAGGCACGCAGTCCGGAGCCGCGCGACTGCTACGGTCGCAGGTTCGAATCCTGCCTCGGGCATGGATGTGTGTGATGTCCTTAGGTTAGTTAGGTTTAACTAGTTCTAAGTTCTAGGGGACTGATGACCTAAGATGTTAAGTCCCATAGTGCTCAGAGGCATTTGAATTTTTGCATGCCGACGACGTCCATTTTGTAAAGTGTAATACATACATCCCATAGAAGGTTGATCTCGGCACACCCCGGACCCTCATTTTCAGTCGATTTCCTGATGCGTGAGTCATTAGCACCTAATATTTTTCCTGTCATAATTGTTAACACAACTCTTTCAAATGAGCCTTACTAAAGATTGAAATTGTGACCTCACACTCAAGAGATTCCTTATAAAAACTTAAGCACCACGTTCCCCACTGAAATTGAATTTGTATCTGTTTTCCTTTTACATTCTGTAAAGGGTATATATATATATATATATATATATATATATATATATATATATATATATATATATATATATATATATGTGTGTGTGTGTGTGTGTGTGTGTGTGTGTGTATGTATGTGTGTGTGGAGAAACAGGGACTAACAGCAGCAGGTGAAGAAACTCCACACATACACAGATACACAGTGGCAGGAAAAGATGTTTATGCCAACATCACTGGTTGTGGGTTTTTGGTAAATTTGAAAGGCATGTTTGTCATTTACGTTAGAGATTGTAAGATCAAGAAAATTGGTTCCCCTATCTAACTGATGTTCTACAGTGAAGTTATCGTGTTATGCATGCTACTGAGAGTTTGCAAGTTTTTCAATCTCCTCAGTTGTATCAATGTACAGGGTTATGGTATCATCAATATACCTTTTGTAATAAATTATTTTACCTTTAAACAAGCATTCTGACCTGAAGAACAACCTCTGTTTTCCTATGTAAACACTTTAGATGTTGTGAGCTGTGTACTACTGAAGATATTAATATCGACTGTATCGAACACATAACACCGAGAGATGTGGCGCACTGGTTAGCACACTGGACTCGCATCAGGGAGTACGACCTGTCAAATCCGCGTCCGGTCGTTATGATTGGGGTTTTCTGCAATTTCTCGTTGGCGTGGTTGTCCGTTGACTGGACTGCCACCTTCCATGCAGAACACTATCGTACGGACATCCGTTGACAGTTTGTATCATTACATCGGGACTTAGACACAAAACGGGGAATTAGCGGTTTTTTGCTTTAATTTTAGACATCAATGTAGTTTTCCGCTTTGTGTTCATGTTCAATGTATTCCGTCTTCTCATATGATATTAATAATCCGGTTTTAGCTGCAGTTTTCTGAAGTGATTTTATCATTATCTTTGCATCTGTTTTGTTCTTAGAAATTACTGCAATATCGTCAGCAAAAGCGAGACATTTCACCTCAAATCTTCCTCTTTCCTGTCCTAGATGGATTTCTTCGATGTTTTTCTAGTTTAGTTCTTTATCCCACTCTATCATAATTTTGTTTAAGCCCAGACTCAAGAGAATCGACGAGAGCGCATCACCATGCCGAACACCTGTGTTAATTCTGAAGGCTTTAGAAACTTCTCTTAGAAATTTAATTTTTGAATTCTGTTCCACAAATTATCTGGTGGTTTTGTCGATACCTGCTTCTTCCAGTGATAGAAATGCTGTCTGTCTACAGAATCGGATCACTGAATGTAACGTCTGTGTTAAGGTTCCTGATTGTTCTGTCCCTGGGGATAGTTTTGAAGTTAAAAATTTGCTCTGGGCATGATCTATTTTTTCTGAACCCTGCTTGGTACTCGCCAGTTGTGTATTCTGCTTGATCTTCTACCTTATTCAGTATAGCTTTGTACATAATTTTGTAGGTGACTGGAAGTAGAAATATGCTTCGGTAATTGTTCGTGTCTGTCATGTCACCCTTCTTAAGTAGCGGATTGATTATGGCTTGTTTCCAGTCGTCCGGTATTTTTTTTTTTTTCAAGAATCGTTAATAGCCTCAAATGGTTTCAGCTGCCCGCTTCCCTCCCAGTTTCCACATCTAAGATAATATCCCATCTTCACCTGGCGCTCTTGTTGTTTCTAAGCTGGCCAATGTATTCTTCAATTTGATGCAATAACGGTGGTTCTGAAGGTGGGTTGTCCTTTTGAGGTTGTCTGAAAATTAGTCGTTGTGTTGGTTCCTTGCAGTTTAGAAGATTTTTGAAGTATTTTTCAAGTTACTCAAGTTGTCTTTGTCGTTGGTAATGTTTGCATGTTGAATCATCTTTGAAGAGTGGGCTCGTTACTTTTTTCTTAAAAACTTTGAAGAAGTCTCTAGCATTGTTCTGTCTGAAATTTGTATCTGTTTCCTCTAATCGTTTTTTTCATATTTCCGTTTCTCTGTTCGAATAATTTTTATGTCTGTTTTCTGATCTCAGCGAATGTGTTGCAGTTTCTTTCCTTTTTGCAGGAGTTCTGTTTTTTTCCAGGCACTTAGTCTATGCTCTATCGTTTCGTCACACATCTTTTTCCCCCACCCATGTTTCCTTCTTCTTCGTGGTTGTTCTAGTTCTTTCACCGTTTCTATCACTTCTCTTAGTTCATCCCAGTTTCTCGTCTCATTCGCGTGAAGCTTTCTAACCAATTTCTTTATCGCTGGAAACAGTGGTGTAACTAGGCCGTCGGATTCTGGAGAGACTAAAACATCATGTACGGAAGCGTTGGAGCCTCCTAGAACATCATGATGTATAGTATAAAGTTAACGATATTTTAAAAAAAATGTGATGAACACAATGTGGAAACGACATGGATACTCCAGCTGTATGTAAGTGCTATGATACTTTGCAACACATGTCGCTTAGCAATTTCCAGTTGTTTCAGTTGGGTGTATATAGTCATCACCACATTATTTCTTTTTTATTTAAACAGTGATCTCGAGCACTGAACATTGAAACATGTAATTGAATTTAAAACCACGTGAAGATAGACACAAGAACGAAAACTGTCGTGCATTAAATGAAATCACCTACTGCAAAAAAAATGGTTCAAATGGCTCTGAGTACTATGGGACTCAACTGCTGTGGTCATCAGTCCCCTAGAACTTAGAACTACTTAAACCTAACTAACCTAAGGACATCACACACATGCATGCCCGAGGCAGGATTCGAACCTGCGACCGTAGCAGTCGCGCGGTTCCTGACTGCGCGCCTAGAACCGCGAGACCACCGCAGCCGGCTCACCTACTGCAAATGCATCAATTATGGATAAACTACGCATGCTTTAATACCTATGAGCACTTTTTCATCTTCCACTTCAAGTTCTCTGCTATTAAGAGCAATTTACAGAATTAAATTAACAAATGACAGATTCCTTTGTTCTTGTCCATGGATAGGGGACATACCATTCAAACAACAGCTGGAGAGGGGGTTCATGTATGGCGGAGCGCCAGCCGATTTTCTCCTCAATCTTAAGCCCTTGGATTTATGACTGAGGGGACATTTGAAATCTCTGGTGTATGCAAGCCCGATTAATGATGTACAGCCACGCGGAGTAGCCGCGCGGTCTTGGGGGCTTTGTCACGGTTCGTACGGCTCCCCCCGTCGGAGGTTCGAGTCCTCCCTCGGGTATGTGTGTGTGTGTGTGTGTGTATGTATGTATGTATGTGTGTGTGTGTGTGTGTGTGTGTGTGTGTGTGTGTGTGTGTGTGTGTGTGTGTGTGTTAGCGTAAGTTAGATTAAGTAGTGTGTAAGCCTAGGAACCGATGACCTCAGAAGTTTGGTCCCATGGGAACTTACCACAAATTTCCAAAAATGATGTACAAACGCTACAGGAAAGCATCATCAACAAATGCCTGCCAGAGCATCCGTGACCAAGCGAAGTCTTTTAGAGAGTGCGTAATTACCCAAGACGTCGGACAGAAGCACGCCTTACTATGAATGGACACCATATTGTTGAGTACCTCCTTTTGCGATGTGCCACGAGTGCAGGTCGTATCTAATATCAGGCAGATTAAATTAAAAGCTCTGTTGTTCGAGAGTAAGAGAAAAATATGGTCTCCCTTGTTTACTGCATTCTGTAGGTCGCTTCTAATAGCAAATAACTTGCAGTAGAAGAGATGTGTTTCACAGTAGCGAAGATGTACAAGTTCCAGTAGCTCTTTAGGTATGTATTTTAGCGCCCATGTTTACTGGACTTTTTTCCTCTTGTTTTGGTCCTCTCAAAATACAGAATACTTTTTTTAACAGCGACTATAGATGTCGCCACACGCGTTAAGATCCATAACCATGACAGTGTTCGGACTGGATTACGCTATCCACCCTCTAGTTCTCAGCGGTGTGGTTTACTGCTTTCACCTGGTCATGCTTTCGGATAGTTCGTCCTGAGAATGAAGCTCCCAACCTTCGCATAGAGGGGGACGGCTTCGATTCCCTGCCGGATAGAGATTTTCTCTGTTCGAGGACTGGCTGTTGTGTTGTCCTTGCCTTCGTACCGTCATAACTGACACGAAAATCGCCTACATATCGTCACATGACGAGTCTAAGCCTATGTAACTTCGTACTAGGATACGGCGTGACTAATGAAAATTCTGTATTGTCGAAGCACACCGTCGAATCGTTTTCCACTGCGGGAATGGCTGTCTAGGCAAGTACCGGAAACCAATAACTTAAAAAAATATCGCACAGTCGACTCAGGGGTCCCGTTAACCTCACGCCGGCGAGACAAACAAGCGAGCGTCCGCAACATTTCCTTCAGCGAATGCCACCTTGCAGCGGTCATCTTCACGACCCGTTTTTGGTCGCACACTTTTCCAACCAACGGCGGGCGCCAACCGAGTGGTAAAACACTGGATGGAGTGCGGTTCGGATCCCGATCGTCCAGCCAGATATAATTGGGTTATGTATGTTGGGTTGCATAGTCACCAATTAATAAAACGACAGATTCGTTTTCTACCTTAGCAGTATTTATTGAGGTAAGTGCGTTTACTTATCCACGACGGGCCGATTCAAGCTGTAAGTCGTTTTCAGGTAGACAGAAAAATGTACATCAAAAACTATAATAAGCCCCCTCGAAAAAACGAATTAAATACAAAAGTAAGCCTCCCTAAATCGAATAATTCCGTAACGTAGGTAACACCATCTTGTGGTACAGAACTCTCCGTGCTCCACTGTAAAGACGGGAAAAATCGACCGGTTAAAACTGATACTGGTATTTTAGTTCTGAATATCAGATATTTTTCGGTTTTTGTTTGGTCTCGGTTATAGCATGTTTTTTTCATTTTTTCTAATATTGCGTAAAAATGATGTCATATACATTTTGCCATAGCCGCAGTGTTAAAATTCTTCGTTTTTCAATAAATATTTTTAAAAAAAGATAGCATTATTTATTTGTAAAGTTTCTATCGCTTTGAAATATTTGGTGGGCAAAGAAAATGGGAAAAGGGATAAGTCCTATTTTAGTACCAATGCGCAGAGTTGGAAATTGGCAAAAAACACATGACATAAGAATCGGTACAGGAGTGCTGAGACAACAGTGTTCGTGTTGTCATTTGGCCTGTAGGGCGACTTATGAGACGGTGCGAGTGAACGTGCAGCCAGCAAGACTCGCTCCACCTGGTCGGACGCTGTCGTCCTCGGATATCGGTTCTACTGCAAACTTCTACCATCCCTCGTTTGGAAGTCTTTTGCGAAGTGCAGTAGCAATCAAATTTTAATGCTTCATTAGCTTTAACAGATTAAAAATAGGAAGAGGCACAAAAAACTTGCGACGTCATATGAGACGAAACATCCAAAATGTCTCTTGGAAAAGAAGGAAGATCCTTATAATTTTATTGACGTGCTATGAACATGGGGTAATAATTAGACCTTAATTTTGCGGTTGCTTCGAGGATGAAAAATTGATATCCTCCAAAAATAAGGCTGCCCCAAAGCCAGCGCTGTCTCGTTCAATTTCGCCTTTTTTGTTGGAGACAATGAGACCGATTTCTGCCACAGCCCATATCGATCGAGATCTTCTACTCGTTCACCTTCAGGAACAAAGGAAGGAATTAATTGAAACTTCGACTGGCTGGTTACATGTTATAACTCTGTGCTGATAATGCAGAATAGTTTAAAAATTTAGTTTCGTCTCGTGGCGAGGGCACGTTATCATTGGTCCGTCACAAGATGGCACTCGTTCTTAGAGGGTTAAGGTCAGTTTCCGGATGGTCCCTTAGAAATGGACGTGGTTGCTTTCCTTCTCAATGTTTGCAAACTCCAATCTTTTGCAGCGTCTTTAATGACCTCGTTATCAACGGAATGGAGTGCAGTAGCAAAATGAATTGGTCACTTCTACCCTGACTTCAGTTCCAGAATGGTCTAGAGAGCTAGATGTTTGCTCTGTAAATCCTTGTGTTCTTTCGATTCCATTTACGGGTAGGGCGTGGGAGCAGCGACAGAATGTATTTTTCTGTTCGAGTTATTTACAGTCAAATTTTATGTTCACTGTCTCGATGAGCGTTGTTCGTTCAGATCTTTAAAATAAGAGTAGTATTCCAGTGAAGGTAGAAGATGTGCCCTTAAACAATTTCTTTCGTAGGAAAACCGTCGTTTCTCGTTACCCTACCAGAGGAATCGAAGTCTGCCATTTGCTTTACTCAAAACTGAGTATGAGATCGCTCCATTGCTACCTCCAATTCATCTTTTTAATCGACATGGTTATTATCTGTATTCTTACATGATCCTGTCTCTCAAAAAATAAAAAACGAACGTTAACCGCGAACACCGTTAACAAGCAAGGAAACTAAATTAACGAATCATATTTCGCGCGCTTTGTTCTACTAACTGTTCGTGAAAATCTCGCTAGGTGATGATACTTATGTTACTATTGTGGTGTCACCGCCAGACACCACACTTGCTAGGTGGTAGCTTAAATCGGCCGCGGTCCATTAGTACATGTCGGACCCGCGTGTCGCCACTGAGTGATCGCAGACCGAGCGCCACCACACGGCAGGTCTCGAGAGACTGACTAGCACTCGCCCCAGTTGTACGACGACGTTGCTAGCGACTATACTGACGAAGCCTTTCTCTCATTTGCCGAGAGACAGTTAGAATAGCCTTCAGCTAAGTTAATGGCTACGACCTAGCAAGGCGCCATTAGTTACTTCATGAATCTAAAGAGTCTCACTTGTATCATCAAGAATGCTGTATACCAAAGGACGATATAAAAGTTAAGTGTTCTAGTAGCTACGTTCTTTTCTTTATCACATTCAGCACGTATCCTGTTCCAGACTTAACGCCAGACGGCGTGAGTTGACGCGTGCCCTTTCGGCTACTTCACTGTGGACTGGCTGCCTTTGTCAGTCCACTACAACTATGTTACCATATCCTAGTGCACTCTAGAGAGAGATTTCCGAACTTATTTTAACAGTGGCCAGAACAACAAGTATCTGAAACTATTTCAGAACAATAATAGTGATCGTCGATTAATGACGCATCAGAGCATAACAGAGATTCGATGGCGAAGTTTTAGCAACTCTGTTCATTCTCTTCTGGTATAAGCAGCGGATCGTGAAAACTGTGCGGAGGTTGGTAGAACACGCGTAGGCTGAAGGAGCAGAGGCTACGGCCGGCCAGAGTACCCAACAGTAGCCACGGAGAGATGGGCGAACTCAACTAGTTCACTGCTGATCGCTCATTTTTGGGAACCGTTTATTTTTCTCGTTCGCTGTTCACATGTGCATGGTATATGGTTCTTATGAAAAACTGAAAATTAGTAGCATACCCAGAGAGAGGACAGCAGGATGTGTTATATTTTTATGACTGTGTAGCTGTTTAATATTTTTATGCATTTATTTATAACAATTTCCGTAGCGTTTCAATATTAGTAGAGATATGTAACTAAGTTACTTTTTCATTGTTTCTGTTTTGCAAAATTTGTTTTCAGATTATTTTTCTTTTTTCGAAATTCGTAAGTCTTAGTCTACCGTAAAAAAAAAAGTCATGCTTCGCCATTGCCAACAACCACCCCATCATCCACGTTCTGTTTCTCACGGACTGCATCCTTCATTGTACCGAACAGATGGAAGTCAGAAGGTGCTAGTTTCAGGCTGCAGAGTAGATGAGGAGACTGGACAGGTTTACGCTACCTTGTTGCGATGATAACAGATGCCTCGCCCTACGGCTCGCCGTGCATTTGTTTACTGTCAGGTCTCTGTTGACATTCTACAAGAGGCCATAAATATCTGTGATGCTCTAATTTTCCTCTAGAAGAAACTCAACGACATTTCTGCTTGGAACGCACCTCCGTTACAGACGCCATTTTGAATGCTACGTATAGCGCCGACACCTATCGGAACTTCATGAAACTATAGTGGCTGAAGGGGGAATATTCCACGATATCCCACAACAAATTCCGCATTTTTTTCAACCGAAACAAACCGAGGAAAGAAGTGTTGCATTAGTTATTGAAAGCCCCTCGTATAAAGTGGGATAACGGATGGAGAGTTGTTCCAAGGCACTTGAACAGCAGCCTACACCAATATCGTAAGCTGACACCGCAGATCCTTTTGATAGCCCTCATCTAGTCTGTGAATATTTTTCGTCAGTACTCTGTGCTGTCCCGAGATTGTTACCATAAGACATAACTGACCAAATACTCGCAAAGTAAAAAAGTTTCGAGTTTCATAGTCAGTGACAAAGTAGATTATTGTGACGGTGAAGATTATGGCATAAAGTTCTGAATATGATCCACATCTCTGCAGTTTCGAATTCTAAAATTTCCGAACTCCGCCACATTAAGTTTGGGGATCGTTCATGTATAATTTCTTACTGTTCTGGTGGAAGGGACCTGTGGTGTTGTTACAGGGTAATTGCATTTTGTTTTATTTTCTACACACATTTAATTATGCATCTGTACATGCCCTAGTACGTCTACACATATTGTTCAGGTTCTTGTCACAGTTCATTAAAGACTACTGCGTAATGAAGGCAGGCTTTGCAGAGAACACATTGGTTGGCTGTTTGGCGCCCGCTATATAAACTACGTAATATTATGGAGGTTGTGTGTTATGCTGCTCATATAGGCGGCGCCACACAGCCAACCGATATGTTCTTTGAAAACCTACCTTCGTTACACAGTAGTCTTTAATGAACTGTGACAAGAGCCTGGGCCGTCCGCGGTGGTCTCGCGGTTCTAGGCGCGCAGTCCGGAGCCGTGCGACTACTACGGTCGCAGGTTCGAATCCTGCCTCGGGCATGGATGTGTGTGATGTCCTTAGGTTAGTTAGGTTTAAGTAGTTCTAAGTTCTAGGGGACTGATAACCACAGCAGTTGAGTCCCATAGTCCTCAGAGCCATTTTGAACCAAGAGCCTGAACAACAGATGTGGATGTACTAGGGCATACATAACAACTCCAAAATATCCCGTCTCCAGCCATCCTGATTTAGGTTTTCCGTGATTTCCCTAAATCGTTTCAGGCAAATGCCGGGATGGTTCCTTTGAAAGGGCACGGCCGATTTCCTTCCCCACCCTTCCCTAACCCGAGCTTGCGCTCCGTCTCTAATGACCTCGTTGTTGACGGGACGTTAAACAACACTAACCTAACCAACTCCGAAATACTGCCATGTAATTTAATATACAAGCGATATAGTTTATGTCAAGAGTTATAATTTTTGTGTACTATGCTCTGACTATGTACTTATTGTATATTTAGCACTGATAATGAATAGCTACTAGCCGAAATCTGGATATGATCTAATAAAGCTAGAACGGAAACGACGACTGATTGCTGCTCTTTACCATTTTGAAAGTTATTTCACAGTCGTGGAGCGCATTCCAATTTCCTAACGGAATGTAATTTGGTGTTGTTCCATTCACTCACGGTACTTGTTGTTGACGGTGTTCTTCGTCCTCAAGCTAAGATTCAGAACTGCTCGGTTCTGTCTCTAGTGTTTTTCTGAAAGCACGTTAGCAAATGGTTCAAATGGCTCTGAGCACTATGGGACTTAACATCTCAGGTCATCAGTCCCCTAGAACTTAGAACGGCTTAAACCTAACTAACCTAAGGACATCACACACATCCATGCCCGAGGCAGGATTCGAACCTGCGACCGTAGCAGTCGCGCGGTTCCGGACTGAAGCGCCTAGAACCGCTCGGCCACCGCGGCCGGCGCACGTTATCAGTGGTAGATAGTAGACAGGATAGTTTTACGGATTAAGTGTTGGTCGGTATGCACCTCGTGTGAGGGTTCACAACGGCGCTACGATGAGCTGTTTCTGCAACCACATCACACTACTTTTACATATTCTGAGGGTTGCTGCATTATTGTGTTGTGATTTTTGGTGATTTCATAGAACAAGATTTTTCACTTTTATTAAGGTATTTTCACAGAAACATAAGTAACAGGAGTACTAAACTAAATAAACCGTAACTACATAATTACTCAGTAACGAGCCACCGAAGACGAAGTGTAGTTTGTACCAATGTACACCCAGAATAACCCTGGACAGCTTCCGACAATTCGACGGTGGCGGTCGATTTACCGTGTATTTTAAGAAAAGAAGTGACCGTGAAAATAATTCTTTTGATCTTCTGCTTTCCAGCAGTGTCATCGTACTGAAATTTTTTCACCTTCTTTTGACGAATCCATAATGGCCCCACTTGAAGTACAAGACCAGGAAGGTTTGGGTTTAACATCACGTCAGTTGGCGATGTCGTTACAGGCGGGGCAGAAGCTGAGCTTGATGGGAGAGTGGGGAGGAAATCAGCCGAGTCCTTTCAAAAACACCCCGGCATGTCCCTTACGTGATACAGGGGAAACCACAGGTGACCTAAATCTAGATGATCGGGCCGATCGTTGTGACCGAGAGGTTTTGGGCTCTTCAGTCCGGAACCGCGCTGCTGCTACGGTCGCAGGTTCGAATCCTGCCTCGGGCGTGGATGTGTGTGATGTCCTTAGGTTAGTTAGGTTTAAGTAGTTCCAAGTCTAGGGAACTGATGACCTCAGATTTTAAGTACCATAGTGTGCAGACACATTTGACCCATTTGGATAATCGGACGGGGATCGAACCATTGCTCTCCCAGGTCAACTGTGCCGCTTCACACAGTGACAGAGACAGTGGGAGATACATCAGTTTTAATACTCACCTACGCCTGTTTCAGAGGTAAAGCTCCAACTTGTGGGTTCAAGAGTTTAAATGTCGCTTTCCATCATGGCCTGGTGAAGAAGTTGCACCAGAAAGAGGTTTTAGTATTTTATAGTTGGGAAAGGCACACGAATTTCATGAGAAACCAACTACAGCACTATTAAGCAATTAAATTTTACGAAAAACTGCCTCACTGTTTGTCCACGGTGAAATAACGCAAAGAAGAATCCTTACTTTAAAAATAATCGACGCGATTGAACAAAGGCACAAACACAAAATACTTCGTTGCCTGTCGATATAAAGAAGACAAACTTCTAATAGTTGCGTGGCACTTTCGAGGTCGCTACGAACAAGGGACACATTATCATTGAATGTCAGCCGCAATCTTCGCCACGTGTTTGCTGCAACGCCCTTCCTGTTGCTACAGAGAACGCTTAGAACGCTCGTATTTCCTTCCATAGTTTTCCGTCGTTAACTGTCGTCGGTCTCACACGTCTGTTCCAGATACGAAAAGACACCGAAGAAGTTGCTAACCCGGAAGAACTGCGTATCTACTACCAACTATGAGTAGAGGTTATACCTGACAATCGGACTAAACTATTAACTGGATCGTTTTACCGACCCCCTGACTCAGAAGATATAGTTGCTGAACAGTTCAAATAAAACTTGAGTCTCATTTCAAGTAAGTACCCCAATTATTTTGAACAATTAGTTCATGAGCCCACTCGAAGCGTAAATGGTAGCGAAAGCATACTTCACCTTTTAGCAACAAATAATCCTGGGCAAATAGTGAGTATTGTGACGAATACAGGGATTAGCGTCCACAAGGCAGTTGCTGCTAGACTGAAGACCGTAATACCTACAACCATCAAAAAGAAAGGCAAAGTATATCTATTTAAAAAAGCCGATAAAAACGCTCTTAACGCCTTTCTAAGAGACAGTCTTCACTCCTTCCGATCTGATCATGTAAGTGTAGAAAAGTTGTGGATGTTTTCAAAGGGATGGTATCGACAGCAATTAAGATATATATATACCACATAAATTAACAAATGATTGTACTGATCCCCCATGGTACACAAAACGGGTCAGAACGATGTTGCAGTAGCAACTAAAAAAGCATGTCAAATTTAAAAGAACGCAAAATTCCCAAGATTGGCAAAGTTTTACAGAAGTTAGAAATATGGCTCGTACTTCAATGCGAGATGCTTTTAATAATTTCCACAACGAAATTCTGTCTCGAAATCTGGCAGAAAACCCAAAGAGATTGTGGTCATACATAAAGCACACCAGTGGCAAGACGCAATCAATACCTTCGCTGCGCGACAACAACGGTGAAGTCACTGATGACAGTGCCACTAAAGCTGAGTTATTTAACACGGTTTTCCGAAACTACTTCACAAAAGAAGACGAAGTAAATATTCCTGGATTCAAATCAAGAACAAATGCCAAGATGACAGACATAGAAGTAGATATCCAGGGAGTAACGGAGCACCTTAAATCACTTAATAAAGGCAAGGCCTCCGGTCCAGATTGTATTCCAGTCAGGTTCCTCTCAGAGTACGCTGATAATGGCTCTGAGCACTATGGGACTTAACATCTATGGTCATCAGTCCCCTAGAACTTAGAACTACTTAAACCTAACTAACCTGAGGACATCACACAACACCCAGTCATCACGAGGCAGAGAAAATCCCTGACCCCGCCGGGAATCGAACCCGGGAACCCGGGCGCGCGAAGCGAGAACGCTACCGCACGACCACGAGCTGCTGACTACGCTGATAAAATAGCTCCATATTTAGCAATTATATGCAACCACTCGCTCACATAAAGATCCGTACCTAAAGACTAGAAAATTTCTCAAGTCACACTAATACCCGAAAAGGGAAGTAGGAGTAATCCGCTAAATTACAGGCCTATATCACTAACGTCGATTTGCAATAGGGTTTTGGAACATATACTGTAGTCGAACATTATGAACTATCTAGAAGAAAACGATTTATTGACACAGTCAGCACGGTTTCAGAAAACATCGTTCTTGTGAAACACAAGTAGCTCTTTATACTCATGAAGTAATAAGTGCTATCGACAGGGGATGTCAAATTGATTCCATATTTTTAGATTTCCAGAAGGCTTTCGACACCGTTCCTCAGAAGCGTCTTCTAACCAAACTGCGTGCCTACGGAGTATCGCCTCAGCTGTGCGACTGGATTCGTGATTTCCTGTCAGAAAGGTCACAGTTCGCAGTAATAGACGGAAAGTCATACAGTTAAAAAATGTTAAAATGTGTGTGAAATCTCATTGGACTTAACTGCTAAGGTCATCAGTCCCTAAGGTTACACACTACTTAACCTAAATTATCCTAAGGACAAACACACACCCATGTCCGAGGGAGGACTCGAACCTCCGCCGGGACCAGCCGCACAGTCTATGACTGCAGCGCCCAAGACCGCTCGGCTAATCCCGCGCGGCAAAGTCATCGAGTAAAATAGAAGTGATATCCGGGGTTCCCCAAGGAAGTGTTATAGGCCATCTATTGTTCCTGATCTATATTAACAACATAGGAGACGATCTAAGTAGCCGTCTTCGATTGTTTGCAGATGATGCTGTCATTTACCGTCTTGTAAAGTCATCAGATGATCGAAACGATTTGCAGAATGATTTAGATAAGATATCTGTATGTTGCGAAAAGTGGCATTTGACCCTGAATAAGGAAAGTATGAACTTATTCACACGAGTACTAAAAGAAAGCCGGGCGCGGTGGCCTTGCGGTTCTAGGCGCTCCAGCTACGGTGGCAGGTTCGAATCCTGCCTCTGGCATGGATGCGTGTGATGTCCTTAGGTTAGTTAGGTTTAAGTAGTTCTAAGTTCTAGGGGACTGATGACCACAGCAGTTGAGTCCCATAGTGCTCAGAGCCATTTGAACTAAAAGAAATCAGCTAAATCTCGATTACGCGATAAGTCACACAAATCCGAAGGCTTTAAAGTAAAGTAAATACTTAGCGATTACAATTACAAATAACCTAAATTGGAACGATCACATAGGTAATGCTGTGGGTAGAGCAAACCAAAGACTGCGATTCATTGGCAGAACACTTAGAAGGTGCAACAGGTCTACTAAAGAGACTGCTTACACTACGCTTGTCCTCCCTATTCTGGAGTATTGCTGTGCGATGTGGCATCCGCGTCAGGTGGGACTGACGGCTGACATCGAAAAAGTACAAAGAAGGGCAGCTCGTTTTGTATTATCGCGAAATAGGGGAGATAGTACCACAGACATGATACTTGAATTGGTGTGGCAATCATTTAAACAAAGTTTTGCTGACGGAGCCACAATCGCACCTCTGTTTGCACCGCTCCATCACTATCAAAATTAAGTCCTCGAATGTAGTCTTTAACCTTTGAAAACAAATGAAAATAGGGCGGGACCAAGTCGGGACTTTATGGACGATGATCGATGACAGCGAACCCGAGGCGTAGGACTGTTGCGGGTGTCGCAGCGCTCGTGCGTCGTATGGCATTGTCACGCTGAAGGAGACGGTGCCCTGTGTGTGGACGAACTCTTAGAATTCGTGCTTTCAGTTTCCTGAGGGACTCGCAGTACATTGCAGAGTTTATGATGGTGCCTTTAGGCACGTATTCCAAATGCATCACACCTCGAAAATCCCAGAACAGTGTGAGCACGATTTTGACTGCTGATGGCACGGTCTTGCAGTTTTTTGGCGTCAGTCACCCTTTGTGGCGGAACTCCATTGACGATCTTTTGTTTTCTAGGTCAAAATGGTAAACTTTCAAAATGGTAAGCTTTCATCACCTGTCCCAATCTTGTTAAGGAACCCGTGACTCTCGCGCTCAAAACAAAATAAATTGTTGACAGACGTCGAATCTCCTCTGTTTGCATTCGGGGCACTATAAGATTAATAAGACAACATTCTTAGTTGGGGTGATGAATTGAATCTTGCTCTAAATGTTGAAAACTGTAAGTTGTTGCAGATGAGTAGGAAAAACAATCCCGTAATGTTCGAATACAGCATTAGTAGTGCTGTTTGACACAAGCGCGTCGATTAAATATCTACGTGTAGCGTTGCCTAGCGATATGAAATGGAACAAGTACTTAAGGACGATAGGAAAAAGGAGAATGGTCGACTTCGGTTTCTTGGGAGAATTTTAGAAGAATATGACTGCGGTTTCTTAGGAGAATTTTAGAAGAATATGATTCATGTGTAAAGGAGACCGCTATAGAACAGTAGTGCAACTCATTCCTCAGTCTGATCCAGCGCTTTGGGTCCCCACCAGGTCGGATTCCCGCAATACGCAGAAGCATTCAGAGGCGAGCTGCTAGAGTTGTTACCGGCAGGTTAGATCAACATGCGAGTATTACGCAGATGTTTCGTGAAGTCAAGTGGGAATCCCTGGACGGGAAGGTGACGTTCATTCCGAGGATCACTACTGAGAAAATTGAGAGAATCCGCATTTGAAGCTGATCACAGAATGATTCTACTGCCGCGAACGTACATTTCTCGTGAGGACCACGAAAGTAAGACAAGACAAATTGGACGCGTACGGAGGCATATGGACGGTCGTTTTCCATCGGTCCATTTTCGAGTGGAACACGAGAGGTAATACCTACTAGTGTATAAAGTATGCACCGTACAGTGGCTTGTGGACTATGTACGTGTGCACAGATTTGTTATCAGAGCATCTTCGTACGTGGGCACTCAGAACACCTGGAGGAATTTTAACTAAATGCGGTACATACGTGACTTACAGTATGAAACATTGGACTGACGTGGTGCGGGGTCAAGTGAGAGTAGGAGGTTAGGAAAAATAGAAGCAAGCCTAATTCTGGAACACTTGCAGAAATTATAATCAAACATTTTTGACTTATTATCGGAAAAAGACGTAGAGGTGCTGATGGGAACGGGTTTTCGTGGAAAACTAATCGAAAACAACCGATGTTAGTGTCAAATTTACTGTCTTTCAGGCCGATAGGTGGATTTTCTGTGGACTCTTCTGGATATTTTAGTTCTCTGAAGTACGTTCTAGAAGGAACAAAACGTCCTAGAAATAATTTTTTGATAAAATTACGTTACGAATGATTGTTTATCCCTTTACACATTTACATACATATCCCGGTATTTTTGTGAATGAAGTTTGGTGGGGTCAAGGGAAATGGGAGGGGGACAAGGCCCAAGTAAATAATCTTGAAACGAGGGGTGATTAGTTATAGTCGCTACAGCCAGGGAGCACCCCTCGGCTAGGCACGGCTGTCTCATTGTCTGCCACAACCAGCCACGTAACATGATTTTGTTTATGTTCTGTTAAGAAGTCTCAATGCCAGGCGACTACAGGTTGCAGTCAGTCCTGCAGTTGAATCTGGCAATAGCCCTGACATACGTGAGGCATCTTGTTCGATCGTAAGGAGTATAGTGCAGTATATATGGTGACACGCAGCAATAGCAAGAGATCAGTAACCTAGCGTTCCGTCTCATTTGCTCAGTAAAGTTTATTTCACGAACTTCAAAATGGTTCAGATGGCTCTGAGCACTCTGGGACTTAACATCTGAGATCATCAGTCCCCTAGACTTAGAACTACTTAAACCTAACTAACCTAAGGACTTCACACACATCCATGCCCGAGGCAGGATTCGAACCTGCGACCGTAGCGGTCGGGCGGTTCCAGACTGTAGCGCCTAGAACACCTCGGCCACTATTTCACGAACTGTTTTGGATGTGAACCATACTTGGGAAGTTGCTTCTTAAGACAAGAACAGAATTAAAATTACTAACATTACTGCGAAAACTCAAAATCCAATCTTAAAAAGCGGTGAAGCCAGCACATAAAGAGGGCATCAGGCTAGCCCCGCCTCCTGTGCCCCTGCTTATCTATTTCTCGGAAAATGACACATTAAGTAAACTAGTATGGCACGAATTGCTGGGAGGCCCCGAAGGGCAGATTCAGTCTCCTGATTGGTAAGGTTTTCCGTGTCCGCCACGCCCGCAGACACGCAGCACCTATCCTTTGCGATGGATTAGAGCTGTGTTGTAAGTGTAGATGACTGTAGTGGTGTGCGTAGGGTAATGTTGTGAAGATGTCGAGAGAAGGGAGAGGATGAAAGCACACAGCCTGCTTCTCACCGAGGGGGTCGCCAAGCTTAATATGCCCATCCGACGGACGGATAAGTATCGACAGTGCGACCTGCCCTCACTTCGTGAGACACTGCGGAGAGGTTTGGAATGAAATGCGTGACATTGGCGCAAAGACTGACGATTGGGAGCTTTACTCCACCACCTCTTCTGTCCCCTCTTCCGCGAATAGGAAGGGAAAAATTGTCAACAGCGCGTGCCCTACCCGGATGGTCACCCATCTAAGTACTGGCCGCGCCCGATAGTGCATATTTTCGACAATGCTTGTAGAGTTTTTACAGTAAACTCAGTAACCTTAGCCTTTTACTTGTTATGAGAAAACATTGATAGAAGCCAAACTCTGTACGTCTTAAAAAAAAGGAATGTTCGTGTCTGATGTCTCGCCGACGTCTCAGAGCCTGACCGTTAGCTCAGTTCGAGAATGGCATAACAGGGAAAGCGGTTGTAGCCTAATCGAGAACTATTACAACATTCCCCTTAGATGTTTTAGAGAACAGACCTTCACCAGGACGGTTGGAAGGGTATTTGGACCCAGAATACAAGTCCAGTGTCTCGACCACTTAATTACGAGGTGCATTCAAGTTCTAAGGACTCCGATTTTTTTTCTCCGGACTGGAAAGGGATAGAAACATGCGGATTGTTTTAAAATGAGGCCGCGTTCATTGTCAATACATCCCAGAGATGGCAGCACCGTACGGCAGATGGAATTTTACCGCCAGCGGCGAGAATGAGAACTGTTTTAAATACTTAAAATGGCGACGTTTTCCTTTCTTGAACAGCGTGCAATCATTCGTTTTCTGAATTTGCGTGGTGTGAAACCAATTGAAATTCATCGACAGTTGAAGGAGACATGTGGTGATGGAGTTATGGATGTGTCGAAAGTGCGTTCGTGGGTGCAACAGTTTAATGAAGGCAGAACATCGAGTGACAACAAACCGAAACAACCTCGGGCTCGCACAAGCCGGTCTGACGACATGATCGAGAAAGTGGAGAGAATTGTTCTGGGAGATCGCCGAATGACTGTTGAACAGATCGCCTCCAGAGCTGGCATTTCTGTGGGTTCTGTGCACACAATCCTGCATGACGACCTGAAAATGCGAAAAGTGTCATCCAGGTGGGTGCCACGAACGCTGACGGACGACCACATGGCTGCCGGTGTGGCATGTTGCCAAGCAATGTTGACGCACAACGACAGCATGAATGGGACTTTCTTTTCGTCGGTTGTGACAATGGATGAGACGTGGATACCATTTTTCAATCCAGAAACAAAGCGCCAGTCAGCTCAAAGGAAGCACACAGATTCAACGCCACCAAAAAAATTTCGGGTAACCGCCAGTGCTGAAAAAATGATGGTGTCCATGTTCTGGGACAGCGAGGGCGTAATCCTTACCCATTGCGTTCCAAAGGGCACTACGGTAACAGGTGCATCCTACGAAAATGTTTTGAAGAACAAATTCCTTCCTGCACTGCAACAAAAACGTCCGGGAAGGGCTGCGCGTGTGCTGTTTCACCAAGACAACACACCCACACATCGAACTAACGTTACGCAATAGTTTCTTCGTGATAACAACTTTGAAGTGATTCCTCATACTCCCTACCCACCTGAGCTGGCCTAGTGACTTTTGGCTTTTTCCATCAATGAAAGACACTCTCCGTGGCCGCACATTCACCAGCCGTGCTGATATTGCCTCAGCGATTTTCCAGTGGTCAAAACAGACTCCTAAAGAAGCCTTCGCCGCTGCCATGGAATCATGGCGTCAGCGTTGTGAAATATGTGTACATCTGCAGGGCGATTACGTCGAGAAGTAACGCCAGTTTCATCGATTTCGGGTGAGTAGTTAATTAGAAAAAAAATCGGAGGCCTTAGAACTTGAATGCACCTCGTAATTCGTTCGGAAAATGTAGCGCGAGTGTCCAAAGGGAAATTTGATCTCTGCACGAGTACACCGTCGGCGTGTCATTAACCTAACGTCTTTCTGCCTTCTTCAGCCTACGCACGCTTCGTTAATGAAACGAGGCGATTAAGCCATTAGGCTAAATCACAAACCGCTAACAATGACATGTGCCTCATTACACTCCGAGTGGCGCCCTGCGACAGCCAAGTTAGCCGCCGGGAACGCGTGTCGCCAGTGACGAAGCGGTTTTCTTACGGAAGTTCATCGATTTCTTAGCTCGCTATTCGCACAGCTAGACGTTGGTCGATATCTGTGCCGTAAAGGTCAGGCCGCGTCGGCCTGGCAGAGAAAGTGGAGGGAACGCCCCCGCAAATACACGCAGCCGCCGCATGTCCTGCGCCGCGAGGTCCGTAGAGGCTGACGTGTTGGCAGAGATCCTTCTCATACATACCAATAGAGTAGTCCATCTGTTATCGAGTGCCATGTACAGTGATGGAAATCGGATGTTACACCATCGAGCACTTGTCCGATATTTGTCTGACCTTGTGGAACGTTCGTAACAAAACGGGTATTAAACCGTCAGATTTTCATTTCATTCAGAAGTGATTTTCATCGTTGAAATAAGTACGAGATGAGGGCCCCACGAGCACAAATCACGTTGTCACATGGAAGCAAACAGCCTCCGAATGTCACATCGAGGAATTTCTTGCCTTGTGATGCCTGTATCAATTCTTCAAGGCTGCTGCTGGAAGCTCGCCAGGACATCACAGACAAGCTCTGTGGATTAAAAATGAGGGGGCCAAGCCTGCGTGGCCCAGCGGTTCTAGGCGCTTCAGTCTGGAACTGCGCGACCGCTACGGTCGCAGGTTCGAATCCTGCCTCGGGCATGGATGTGTGTGATGTCCTTAGGTTAGTTAGGTTTAAGTAGTTCTAAGTTCTAGGGGACTGATGACCTCAGATGTTAAGTCCCATAGTACTCAGAGCCATTTGAACCATTTTTGAGCCAGGCCGGCCAGTCAAGGATTCGCACGTTCCTCGATACGGCTGTGCTACGAACTGAAGTGTTTGTTCTTCTCTCCCGCTGGTCACGAATGGTACGTTTACCATTCTTGCCGCATACTGGCAATTACCAAGCCAGTCCTGCCGTCATATCCAATTGCTCGCCACGATTTGGAGAATATTTCACCAGGTCGTGACTAAGATAAACCTGTGGTGTCAGCGGTAAACGACACATGGTAACTCGAGACCGCAATCCGGCTTACAGTAATCTTTTCCAGAAAGTTGTTGGCGACGGTTGGCCAGTAAACTCTATCCAAATTTCAGCTGCTGTCGTCCGTCTCTTGGTCAGATCCGGCCGAACAGTCGTACCGTCTCCTCCTGGTCTAGTCCTTCTGGAAGCACCTCGTGCCGATGATTCGATCTACCTCAAAGTTCTAAAGATGGCAACTGGTGACAGGCTGCAATTGCACGTCTTTCGGACATTCGACATGCTCCTAAAAACGTTCCAGTAACGTAAGACACACCCAACAGCCGTTATGTACTCACACCATTCGTCTGTAGGAATGGCTGTTTACTGTACTAGAAATAGCGGAAATAAATTCGCAAGAGGATAAAACTGTAGCCAACAAATTCCACAGGCGTGGAAACATTAGAGTGTAAGTTCCGTAGAGTTAAGTTGTTCCTGGTGCAGCACTGCTCATTCTCGCCACTGCGTTAATTTAAAAAATTGTTCAAATGTATGTGAAATCTTATGGGACTTAAATGCTAAGGTCATCAGTCCCTAAGCTTACACACTACTTCACCTAAATTATCCTAAGGACAAACACAGACACACCCATGCCGGAGGGAGGACTCGAACCTCCGCCGGGACCAGCCGCACAGTCCATGACTGCAGCGCCGCAGACCGCGCGGCTAATCCCGCGCGGCCTGCGTAAAACATCAACATACGATCAGACGCAATATCACATCAGTTGTGTTAGGGCATTGAACATTTTCCAACATAAAGAACACAGCATGTCATTCTTAACGGAGAGAAAACTACAGACGTAATAGAAGCTACATGTGTACCCAAAGAACATATATATAAATAACCTAGGGCATAACGCCCAGAGCTCCCTGGGGCTGTTGCCTAAAGAAAGGTCTTAAAAGGTCTTAACGGCACAAAATTTGTGAAAAATGCACGAAGAGAGGGGTGCAGGGATCGTTAACTGACACTCGTCGCAAATAAACGAAAAGTACTGCGCGTAAATAGGCAGAAATACCCGGTAATGTTTCATAGCACGATTGCCCAGCAGTCTCTGGAAACAGTCACATCCTTTAAATATTAGAAAGTACGGTTAATCAGTGATTTAAATTGAAACGCCCTTATAAAGTTAAACGTTGAAAAGGCAGATGCTAGACTGAGGTTCATTGCAAGAAACCTCAGAAGTATAGTCCACCCACGAATGAGATAACTTAGCATATTGCTCCTGAGTCAGGGGGGACTGATACAGTAAATAGAAAAAATAAGTATGTTGTGTCACGGGTATCTTCAGTTAGTGTGAGTCACCAAGCTGCTCATCCCACTCCAGTGCCAGAGGAAACAAGAGACACGTTGTGCATAACGATGTGTTTTACACTTAAAATTCCGTGATCGTGTGTTTCTATAGGACTCAACGAAGACATTTCTTATTCTTCTTATATACAGCTGACGAAAGGACCGTGAAAGTAAACTAGGTGAGGTTTGAGCTCACACGACGGCATATCAACAGGTCTTCATCCCGCGCATCATACCCGACTAGCACAACAAAGGGAAGGGAGGGAATGACAGTGTGTGGGGATACAAACCCATAGCATCGACTGCATAAAAGAGGCAAACTCAGATGATTAACTTTACCAGTTGATATTTGTCAAATTATTAGGTAGATAAACAGTTCAGACAAGAAGAAAATAGAAGCTTCGCAAATGCGCTACTACAAAAATAAATAAATAAATAAAAAAATAAAAAACACGCTGAAGATTAGATGGGTAAATCGGATGATAGGATACATTGTGGGGCATCGAGGGATACTCAGTTTGATAGCAGAATGATGGGGATGGGAGGCGGAGGGGTGTAAAAACTGTAGAGGGATGCAAGGCTTGAATACAGCAAACGGATACAGGTTAGAGATTTGCACAGGATAGGCTCGCTGGAAAGCTACATCAACCACTCTTCGGCCTGAAGACCACCAGAACAACAACAACAATAACAACGGCAAATATCAATGGCGTTGAGAAACACCTAAATCCGCTAGAATTGAACACTGTTCCAGGGCCTGATTTTTTTTTTTTTTTTTTAACGTGACATCTATGTAACGAACAGCAATATGTCTAGAGGCTTTGTGGCTCATGAAATATTTTCAAAAAGTAAAAGAAAATTCGTATAGCACTCATCCATAAGAGATGAAAATGCTGAGCGACGATTTTGCATATTGTCTCAAGCAGGAAGCACGAGAATAAGACGAGAGAGATCCGGACGCATACTGCCAGTTACAGACAGCGCATTTCCTTCGTTCCGTACGTGAATGGAATAAGACAGGAAATCGCTTATCTTGGCACAAAGTATGCACCGCCATCACTGCAAAAGTAGATATGTAAGAGGACGTAGCCGTTCGCACTTATAAACACTTTTTCCCTTGCGCTTTGTAGCGTTTTTAGTGTAGATGCGTGTGATGGTTGAGGAAAGTGCGTTGTTCTTTGTTTCCTGTTGTAGATGGCTGTGAGACAGACGCGAAAGACTCGATCTCGAAATATAGTACCACTCCGGCGGAATGCTCCCCATCAGCATTGTCACATGCCCTCGGTCTAAGAGTGTCTGCCGAAATGTTTGGGACTGTACCCAACAAAATGACACTCTGATTTTCGCCATAAATTACAGATACAATGAATCGAAGGCTCCCGCTCTTTTGTATTTTACAGACTTCGGCTGCGGTGGTGGGTACTATTTTGCAGTGTACTGGCCCGTCTTATGCGCCATGCCTGGGGGAGGGGGGGGGGGGGCTCTCTGGTTGCAAATCTCGTACAGGTGCGCAGGCTTTTAGTAATAAATATTGGAATAATTTACAGTAGCTTTAAAAATAGGCATTATGAGAACTCCGGAATGTACGGAACACAACCATATTGTTCATCAATCTAGGACCCTTACCAGCTAAGACTGACAGAACAGATGGACAAAATCCAACAGAGTGTGGCGCGTTTCGTCACAGGATCATTTGGTCGGTGCGAAAACGTTACACAGATGGTCAACAAACTGCACTGCTGCTGCTCTCGGTCATTAAGTGAAGGTCATCAGCCACTGTCTTGTCTGTGGTGAGAGGTAATGCCTGAAATTTGGTATTCTCGACACACTGTTGACACTGTAAATCTTGGTATACTAAATTCTATAACGATTTCTGGAATGGTATGTTCCATTCGTGTAGCTCCAATTAGCATTCCACATGCAGAGGCTGTTAATTCCTGTTGTGCATCTATATTCTCGTCAGGAACCTTTTCAGCTAAGCAGGCGCACAGCCCCACCTATGCAATGCCCTCTTATAGCTTGGGTATGTTATACTACTGCTGTCTGTATAAATGCGTATCACTATCAGATTACTTTTGTCGCCTCATTGTATATTTATGGCTGGGCATCCAGTTGAGCTGAATTTGCAGCACACATGCGGGAACGTCACTTCATACCAGTGGCGTATACTTGGGCGCCCCCTCTCCCCCTTGCGGGGTCACCCGCATTGCCACTCGCGCCGCCCCCGCCAGTCAGCCCGCACGCTGTTCGTTCGTTTCTCTCGTCAGTCGACGTGACTGAATCGAGTTATCGAGTAGTTGTACTTTGCTATGTAGCACGCGCGTCCGCGTCATCGTATTTTATACGTTTCTGTCTGGCATATAGATAGCTAACACACACTTACGAGAAAAGTCGCGGCCATTCTAGTGATATCGATACGTTATTCTGTCTGGCATTTGTTCGAGAAAAGTCGCGAATATTCTACTGTTTCCTTGTACAGAGAATTTCGATACGTAGCATTATAAATACCGACTATTCACCGAATAGGAAGCTAGTTTACGATCAGAAACATAAATATTAAGACTGAAGAATGAAGAAGTAAAAAGTCCTAGTTGTAGCAAGTGCAAGTGTGAAGATTAGTCAAGAGCGAGAGTGACAATATTTTTACTAGTAACGTAACAATAGTTTTCCGTACTTAACTCGTAATACGAGTTACATATGGGAAACTATTGATGCATATATCTCCGGTAATAGCGATTTTCGAGAAGATTCCTAAAAACGTATTGTTACTATACAGGCCCTCTATCGAATGCACTAGAAAGGAACGGAATCGACAATAAAAGTTCCACACACATAGATTGTCAGATGACTTCATCATTGGAAACTCGCCCTTATATTTTACGTCGTAAGGTACATATTGGCTTCTGGCTTTCACAGTAGGTATTTGTTCACACTCCACTGATTAAAAAGAGACTAATGGGAGAGATTCTTCAATACAAGCAAACGAGCATAAACGGCCTTAATGATCGTGCGTTATGCAAGCGTTGTCTGTCTGTCCTAGATCTGACTCTCCTACTTAGCACACGTTGTACAAAATATTTGTTTGTCTACCTGCATCTATTGCTACAGCAGAAAGAATTTTTTCAACATTGCAGCGTACAAAGACATGACTGAGGTCGACAATAAAGGATGATCGACTTAATAGGTTTGTTTATAAATAAATAAATCTTCTGCTACCAGTCACGATTTTTCTTTTACTTCTCGCACGACGCGTTTCGAGAAATAATTCCCATTTTCAAGTGCGTTTTTTGTGTGTATTAAGCCATTTCTTTTGATGCTGTCAGTGTGTGAGAGTCTGCTTCATTTCGTTGACTTTTACTACAATACATAAGAAACACGCGATTTTTTAGTTGGCTATCAACACTTTTTGTGAAATTAGTGGCGAAATTTTGAAGAATTTGTACTTAGTTTTCTAATGGTCCTTTTGTGCGGAGTCACACACACACACACACACACACACACACACACACACACACACACACACTATAAACATACCACACACTAAACATCACACATAACTTGTTGTAAGCTGTACACATCGAAAATATCTTACATAAACTAGTTACAAAGATCTTCTTACAGGTAGTCCACAGAGCTAACATTATAGCTTTTTTCACATGTTAATTGAGCACCTATTGAGAAAAATACTGGCAAAAATCATCATCAGAACATAAACGTATGAATTATTATTTGAGGCGTGCATACACTATCCCCAAATCAGCACGTCTCAAATAAGGACCATATATATTATTATAAGTGTGGTGACGGACTTTCAGCATTACTCTTTAATATCATTCTTGAAAAAATCATCAGGACATGGGAAAAAGAAGTCAAAGGAATCAAAATTGGGATTAGAAAAGATAATAGATTCAATGTGAAGTGTTTAGCTTTTGCAGATGACCTTGCAATCCTCACAAATAATAGAAAAGAAGCCACTAACGCCATAGAGAAGTTACACGAAATTGCACAAAGAACTGGCCTGCAAATCTCATATGAGAAAACCCAGTACATAGAAAGAGTGCCACAAGACAAATTGCCTATTGTGACAACCCATGGGAAAATCGTACAAGTACCACATTTTAAGTACCTGGGAGAAATCATCCAGCCATCAGGGATCAACCTCAAGGCCAATGAGGAAAGAATAAAAAAAACTACAGAAAGCATATAAACTCACGTGGAACTATTATAACAAAAAGTCCATATCCATTAACGCAAAATTGAGGCACTACAACACTGTCTTACTTCCGGAGGCACTGTATGCATCTGAAACAACACAAATAGGTGGGCAAACTAAAATCAAAGAAATAGAGAAACAAGAAAGGAAAATTCTCAGGAAAATTTTTGGCCCGATACAAGAGCAAGGAATCTGGAAGAAGAGACCAACATCAGAATTATATAAATACCCAGACAAGATTACGGATACAATAAGGAAAAGAAGACTGCAGTTCTACGGACATATCCACAGGATGAATGAAAACAGAATTTCAAAGCGAATTCTTAAAGTCATCAACTCAGTCAGGGGAAAAACAAAATGGATAAAAGAAGTTGAAGGGGACCTCAGACAAGCACACATAACAGTAAACGATGCAGAAAATAGAACTGAGTTCAGGAACATCATCAAAAAACATAAATTTGACACCACAACACAGAAGAGACCAGGATGCAAATGGACAGCGGAGCGAAAGAAACAACACAGTGAACACATGAAGAAAATTTGGGCTCAGAAAAAAACATAAACAATCATCATAAAGGAATTCAAGTTTAAACGCTCTCTTAAATGGGAATAAATGAAAATAAAAAAAAAAAATAATAATAATAATAAGTGTGGTGCCTGTTCTGCCTGATGCTAATGATAACTTCAGTGCTGGTGCACACTATGTCCGAACTCTTGCGAATGTTACGTGAAGCTGCGAGCAATGAGGATAATGGTGGACGTTACATGTGTAATGTGCGACAAGTTGATAATTTTGCTTTGAAGGGAAGCGTGTTTGGATAGCCGAAGCGCTTCAAGCGACCGCTCGCGTAAGGCGAGAAACCCGAGTTTGAGTCCCGGTTCGGCACAAATTTTCACTTCTCACCATCGAATTTCATTCAGTGCCCAATTGCTGTATTTCTTCTTAAATCGTGTTTTTGTAGTGTTTGAATGCTCTGCCACACTACCGCCAGGTCAATTTCAATAGGTACGCCATTTCTTTCTTCTACGCCAATGCTTTATTAATACTGTGTGAAGCTCGAATTGAGATTTAAAAAATCACAAAATACATCAGTAAAGTGCAATTCTCACTCATACTACACAGATACCTGTTACAGACAACTGGGGTGTACTTCTTGCAAGCTTCTATAATTATTAAAAGTAAATGGTGTACTTACGTCGGGTGTCCGGATCATGTGAGCCGTAAAGACCTGAAGCCCATGGACCGCTTTGAAAAAGAGAAGAGGATTGTTACAATTTCAGTGCTGCAAAGGTTCGAATTTACATGTACATCTACATACATACTATCCAAGCCACGATACGGTGCACGGCAGAGGGTACCTTGCACCACTGCTCGTCATTCCCTTCTCCGTTCCAGTCGCAAATGAAGCAAGGGTAACACGATGTCTGTAGGCTTGTATTCGCAGTCCTTACACGAGACGAACGTTCGTTACAGCAGGATCATTCTACAGCCTGTCGCAAATGTTGGTTCTGTAAATTTTCTCACCAGCGTTTCGCGAAAAGAAATTCTTCTTCGCTCCAGGTATTCCCATTTGAATTGATAGAGCATTTTCGTAATGCTCGAACGTCGATCGAATCTATCTATGACAAATCTAGCAGCATGCCTCTGCACTGCTTAGACGTCTATCCTCGATCTGTCGCGATGGCGATACCAGACAGAAGAGCAGTACTCGAGACTGGGTCGCGCAAGTGTGCGCGGCTTCCTTTACAGGTGTCTGACACTCTCCTAGAATTCTTCGTATAAACTGAAGTCGATCATTCGTCTTCCGTACAATTGAGCTTACACGCTCCTTCAATTTCTTGTCGCTTTGTAAAGTTTCGAGAGCGGTGTGCTGACCACATGCCCCTCCTATCCGCATCCTCAGGCCTCCTTGTGGCCTGAAGACGGAGTACTTGTAAAGTTTCGCCTAGAGTGACAAGAATTTGAAAAATAGTATCATTTTAAAATTTTTTCGCAAAGTAAATCTTTATTATCACAGTAAGTAACGAATACAAGAAGAAATTGAGAAAAAGTAAATAACAATTGTTTTAAGAAGACGGCTTCCATAATTTCGTGTGATAAATTTAAAGCAATTTCGTATTTTTCCTAGACATCTTCGAAACTCTCACGCCTACAACACATTAATCCTAAATAACAAGCAAAAATGTTCGTAAAATTTAACAAATCTATATCAAAAATATATACTGCGGCAATGGTTTCATTTTGAAACAACACATAAAATCAGTAGTACAAACTCAAATTTACATTACAATAACTTAAGATATACTTATCTTACCTGTCAATGACCCCTTCAGTATGATCACTACAAAACGCGACACACACACACACACACACACACACACACACACACACACACACGTAACCATCTACTACAATCACGTATAGTAGCACAATCTTCGCACAGACTTGATTTGAACAATGTAAATGACTGTTGCTATGCACTAAATTCGTAGAAGTACCTCAGTGTACAACTAGATGTCTTTGTCTCGCAACAGCATCGGTGGTTTCATGCGATAGATACTCGTACTTCATATTTTTAAAAAATTAATAAAATGCTGGTTTGAGGCAGAAACTTAGATGGTTAAAGAAACTGACTTTGTCAAGCGCACGCCACCAATATCGTATCGAATATTACAGAATTGTTCTCGTAACGCATTCGCATTTCTTGACGCCGCTGGTGTCGTACTCAGCCGCTAGCGGGGCTAACGAGCCCAAAGGGTAGGGACCGTGACGCGTTCCGCTCCGTGACACCACCTGCAGCCTAATGCAGTCAGCCCCCAGAGTTCATCTCAGCACACCACCACTACGAACGCTCTTTATTTTAAATTCGCTGTGGTTGTTGGTGACACTGGTTTGATGATCATCTCCACACTGTTCTATTTTGTACTTCATAACTGTTGCACCCTACATCTATTTGAACGTACCTAATGGATTCGAGCGTTAGTCCCGCTCTAGATTTTTTCATAGTTAATAATTCCTCGATGTATCATCACGTATCCCATCAACTTATCCCTTACTTTAGTCAAATTGAGGCACAACGCTTTTATATCTTAGATTCGATTAACTATCTCTTTACTACTTATCCAATCTGCCCATATAATCATCTTTCTGATGCAACACCACATTTTACAAGCTTACAGCTTCTGTTTTCTTCTCATCTGTACTACTTACCGCCGACTATTCATAAGACAACGCTCCAGACGTATACTCTCAGAAAAGACTTCAATACACGTACATTTATATTCGATGTTAAAAAATTTCTCAGAGGACACCTCCTAGACACCACGAGCGGAATGCTTATTTGTCAGATCGGTACTCGGGTGTATAACCCATCGTCAGAGGCGTCTCATAAAGACGGAACAAACAATTGAATGTACATCAGTTCCTGCAACGAGACGACTGTGTGTATAACAGCATAAATATTATACAGGGCGAATAAAAAATGCCGCACTGGCAGGTCGGCATGCGATTCCTCATCGAGATTCGAAACAAAAGTTTATCTAGCAAAGTCAGATGAGATGCATTTTGAAACCACATGCATGAAAAAGAGGAGCTGGTTAAAAAAAAAATGGCTCTGAGCACTATGGGACTTAACATCTTAGGTCATCAGTCCCCTAGAACTTAGAACTACTTAAACCTAACTAACCTAAGGACATCACACACATCCATGCCCGAGGCAGGATTCGAACCTGCGACCGTAGCAGTCCCGCGGTTCCGGACTGCAGAGCCTAGAACCGCACAGCCACCGCGGCCGGCAAAAGAGGAGCTGCTAAGTCCCATAGTGCAGCTCATCCGAATATACAGAGCAACGTGTACAAGGGGCGTTTGAAAAATCCGTGCAAACATAAAAACTACTTACGTGTTTGGGGGTAAACCTTTTTTATTTTTCGACATAGTCTCCTTTTAGACTGATAGACTTCGTTCAACGCTGTTCTAATTTTTTGATCCCTTCCGAATAATAGGAATTGTCCAAATCTGCAAAATAGCTATTAGCTGCCGCAATAACCAAATCGTTTGAATAAAATCTTTGCCCCACCAGCCATTTCTTCAAATTGAGGAACAAATAGTAGTCCGAGGAAGCCAAGTCAGGAGAACAGGGGGGATGTTAAACGAGTTGGAATCCTATTTCCATTAATTTTGCGACAACAACTGCTGAGGTGTATGCTGGTGCATTGTCGTGATGGAAAAGGACATTTTTGCGGTCCAGTCACCGGCGTTTTTCTTGCAGCTCTGTTTTCAAACGGTCCAATAACGATGAATAATATGCACCTGCAATAGTTTTACCCTTTTCCAGATAGTTGATGAGGATTATCTCTTGCGAATCCCAAAAGACAGTCGCCATAACCTTTCTGGTCGAAGGAATGGTCTTCGCCTTTTTTGGTGCAGATTCTCCCTTGGCAACCCATTGTTTAGATTGTTCTTTGGTCTCAGGAGTATAGTAACGTATCCATATTTCATCCACAGTGCCGAAACGGCGCTTGAAGTCCTGTGGATTCTTCCTGAACAGCTGCAAACCATCCTTTCAACACTTCACACGATTCCGTTTTTGGTCAAGCGTGAGCAATCGCGGAACCCATCTTGCGGATAGCTTTCTCATGTCCAAATGTTTACACAAAATATTATGTACCCATTCATTTGAGATGCTCAACGCACTAGCAATCTCACGCACCTTAATTCTTCTGTCATCCATCATCATATCATGGATTTTATCAATGATTTCTGGAGTCGTAACCTCCACAGGGCGTCCAGAACGTTCAGCATCACTTGTGCCTATATGGACACTCCGAAAATTTTGAAACCACTTATAAACTGTTCTAATCGAATGTGCAGAGTCACAGTAATGTCCATCAAGCTTCTCTTTAGTGTCCTGGGGCGTTTTGCCTTTGATAAGTAATATTTAATCACCACACGAAATTCTTCTTCGTCCATTTTTTGACAATTACTAGACTTCTTTGATTCACACGAATGCCAAACAAAAAGAAAGACCAATATGGCTGAAACTTAGTATGCGTTCTTTCCAAAGATACTACTAACTAAACATGACCTCGATACGCGCCGGTGATGCCATCTCTCGGTATTTACACGGACTTTTCAAACGCCTCTCGTATCAGGCCGCACTACCGTATCACCCATCATAACTCACTGAGTAGACTTCTGGGTCATCAAATTCACATTCATCCTGAAGCTATGGTTCGAATCTTCATCAGGTTTTTATTTTTTATTTTTTAGACGTCCGTTCTATAGTTCTCGTCGTTTATGATCAGGACATCATTTTGTCACATGACAGTGAGATCCATTAAACTGCATGCATATGTCAACTAACAGAGCGGTGCACAACCGTAACTGGTTGTCTCAATTTCACGTAGGGCGGCTTCCGGATGGAGTACGGAAATGATGAATACGTCGACATTCTTTTGATGCTGGGTGCATCCAATAACAGACCAGCTGCTGTCGCTGCTCGTGCGTATGCTGCACTGTACCCTCCAAGGCACCATCGCGATAAGAACGTTTTCGGTCGCCCGAAGCGACGACTTAGGGAAACTGGTAATCTTCGTCAACAAGTAATGGACAGAAGTCGTCCAAGAGCTAGACGTACTTCACAACTAGAGGACGCGATTCTTGAAACCGTTCACCAGTCACCTCGGTGAAGTATCCGTGGTATTGCAAAGCAGCTCCGGATGTCTCAAAGGTCAATTGTTGAAGTGTTGCACGATGAAGAACTGCATCCATACTATTACACGTTAACTCAACTCCAGCGGCCAGAAGACCACATTCGACGAATACAGTCTTGTGAATAGTTTTTGCACCAAGTGTAAGGTAACAAACATTTTATGAGTAATGTGATATGGACTGACGAATGTAGCTCCACTCGTTAAGGAGTTTTCAACCTTCATAACAGCCATTATTGGTCGGAACACAACCCACGTGTCACCTGTGAGCGAGGTTTTGGAACACGCTTTGACATAAACCTGTAGGCTGGAACCCTGTGAGGAGTGTCTTTGGGCCCTTAGCTATTGCCGGACAAGTTAAATGCGCCTCCTGTATCGTACGTTTCTTTGCTGCACCGCCACATTTTGTAATGAATGTGCGTAACTATTTAAATGAAGTCTTTCCAAGGCAATGGATTGCTCGTGGAGTCCAGTGTCTGGCGTCCAGTTTCCTCGTATATTAATCGACTATATTTTTTTATTTTTGGGGACACTTACAGGAACAAGTTTATAGTACACCACCCATGAATGTGCACGACCTAATAGCTCGCGTACATGCCGCTTTGGCAGTGGTGGATGCAGGTGTGTTGCACAGGGTCCAGCAAAGTATGATCCAGCAAGAGGCGAAGTGTTTGCAAATGCAAGGTGGTCGCCTTGAACACCTTCTTTAAATTGAACGCTGCTCGTACGTGTGCGTATCGGCTCTGGGAAGATAAGCCTACACGTCAAACGCATAGAATGGAATTGTTTTGCATAGCATAATGTAGCCTACCTGTTGTGTTTTTGTACATCACTGAATACAGACGATGTTACTGTATCCGCTATTATTTCTGATGGCTTTATTTGTGCCACGGACGACACAAAGTGGTCATTTACGTCTGTAACAAGTTCACATAGATTCCGCACTGTGGAGATGTAAATTGGATACAATTTCACGCTCTAACTCGAAAAAAAAAGGATAAAATGTTCGATGCGAACATCATAAACTCGTTGTAACCTCTCCAAAACAGGAGGGGCAGCATGTCCACGACGTACTGTTGTGCCGTCAGAGTTCCCTCGAACATTACCAGCGGTGATCTGAAGTCATTAAATGGCTCCCCAAACCCTGATGCCAGCTGTGCCTCTCCAGTACACTGGAAGGATGGGAACTCCGAGGTCGCCTCCGTACTCGCAGAGGACGGTCATTCGGGTTACTGCAGAACCGTGATGAAGATATGGGAGACGCACTTCGACAACATACTGAACAAGGAAGGACTAAGAGGGAGACTTGAGGACAGAGAGAATACAATGCCACCAACAACTCTGGAATGGGTCCCATTGGCCACAAGAGATTTAAGATGCCATTAACAGCACGAAGAACAAAAAATCTGCAGGCCCTGACTGAATTTATAACGAATATTTAAAAGACACTGCCCAAATACTAACATTATATTATAACCAGGAATAACACAATAACCTCGTCAGTCTGGCTTATTAAATCACAAATCACTTTTTAACAATTATGTTAGCCAAGCGTCTACCCAGGCTCACACTCAGAAGTAATGCATAATTAAAGTTTGGTTATACCAATGTCCGAACGTGCATAGTGGGGTGCACGTTCCGTAATTATTCCCAAGTCCAGTGAAGTTCAGTCTCTCCAAGTGAAGTCGCTAGACTTCCGCCGAGCAGACAGGTAACCTCGAGTGGTACGGGGAGTCATCCACAAGCAGCTGGAACACGGCGTACCGCACTTCCCGATGAGAACTGCCGTTTGCGGCGGCGGCCGGGTTTATATAAGGCTTGCTACTTATTGGAGACGTCGGCTGGGGTCGCTGTTTTCCAGGGAAAACCAATCGCAATGTTTCCTGGCGTAGCCAATTGCTGTGCTGACAAACGCGCGCGCGCGAAGGCGGCTAGCGATGGTAGCCGCGAGCCGCCCGGAGAAGTGCGGCCAGCGATGTATTTGGCGGCCGCGTACTGGAGCGCGTTGTCCGGTGTTTGTTAGAAGTGGTGTATACCACACACCAATGTGAACAAAACTCTACAATAAGTGCATGGAAACAGCCTCCATTCCAGAACAGTAGAGACAGTCAATAGTAAAAGTGTTGTATAAATGGAAACGAGACCTCAAGGACCCACCAAATACAGAGGCAGAGCCGTAGGAAACTTTACAGAGGCATAGCCCTAGGAAACTTATCTTTCAATGTGTTCACAAAAATAATAGAAAGAATACAGCAAACAATCGATGAACACCTCCGCGAAAGCCAAATGGGATCCAGGAAGGGAAGATCAACTGACTGCAGTAGAACTCCTGTTAAAGAGCGTATGGAAAGCTCTCTAAGACAGAGAAAAGTTTTATGTGGTATTTATAGACTTTATAAAAGCCTTTGACTTTATAACCAGAAAATTTATGACTAAAAAACTAGAGGAAACCCTGGGAGAAAACAACATATGGACACAAATCATAAGCGCAATACTGCGATGGAACGAAATAAGGATCTCAGACACTCTCTCCCTATCGGAGCCGATACTCCAGTCAAACGGAGTACTACAGGGAGACCCACTGAGTTCTCTGTTATTTATCTTTCCAGCGGAAGAAATCGTAAGAGTACCCAAAAGGGATGGTGTAATCTCATATGCATACGCAGACGTTATTGTAATAGGCGTAAAGGACATTGCAAAGTTACAAAAAGCGATGCGCGCCCGGCTAGCCTCGCGGTCCAAGGCGTTGCTTTCCGAGCGAGAAGGCGTACCGGTCCCCGGCACGAAGCCGCCCGGCGAGTTAGTGTCAAGGTCCGGTGTGCCGGCCAGCCCATGGATGGCTTTTAAGGCGGTTTTCCATCTGCCTCGGCGAATGCGGGCTGGTTCCACTTATTCCGCCTCAGTTACACTGTCTCCACGTACGCGTACACCATAATTACTCTACCACGCAAACATTTTGGGTTACACTCGTCTGGTATGAGACGTTCCCGGGCGGTTGTGAACCACTGTGGGCTACGGCGGGACGAAGCCTTTCCGTCGTTTCTAGGTCCCCGGTTCAATACACAATACACACAGTACTAGAAGCGATAGACGATATGGAAGATTGGTAAGTCGAACGCGGCTTCGAAATGAATGTGTCGAAAACAGAAATGATGGTACTCAGAAATGGAGGAAGAGCACCTGCTTCAGCTGAGATCTCCATACATGAGAAGAAATTGAAGATGGTACCAGAATTGAAGTACCTGGGGGTCACAATACAAACAACTGCAAAATGCTTCCCCAATGAGATTTTCACTCTGCAGCGGAGTGTGTGCTGATATGAAACTTCCTGGCAGATAAAAACTGTGTGCCGGACCGAGACTCGAACTCGGGGCCTTTGCCTTTTGCGGGCAAGTGCCCTACCATATGAGATACCCAAGCACGACTCACGCCCCGTCCTCACAGCTTACTTCCGCCAGTACCTCGTCTCCTACTTACCAAACTTCACAGAAGCTCTCCTGCGAACCTTGCTGAGACGAGGTACTGGCGGAAGTGCAGCTGTGAGGACGGGGCGTGAGTCGTGCTTGGGTAGCTTAGATGGTAGAGCGCTTGCCCGCGAAAGGCAAAGGTCCCGAGTTCGAGTCTCGGTCCGGCACACAGTTTTAATCGGACAGGAAGTTTGATATCAGCGCACAATCCGCCGCAGAGTGAAAATCTCATTCTGGAAACGTCCCCCAGGCTGTGGCTTAGCCATGTCTTGGCTATATCCTTTCTTCCAGGAGTGCTAGTTCTGCAAGGTACGCAGGAGAGTTTCTGTCAAGTTTGGAAAGTAGGAGACGAGGTACTGGCGGAAGTAAAACTGTGAGGACGGGGCCTGAGTCGTGCTTGGGTAGCTCAGATCGTAGAGCACTTGCCCGCGAAAGACAAAGGTCCCGAGTTCGAATCTCGGTCCGGTACACAGTTTTAATCTGCCAGGAAGTTTCATAGCTGCAAAATGTTTCACAAATCATGTAACAGAGAAAGCAGTGCAAGCAATAATGGCAATCCTTGAAATACAGTACATCAGATCACTTAGCGGCCGGCCGCGGTGGCCGTGCGGTTCTGGCGCTGCAGTCAGGAACCGCGGGACTGCTACGGTCGCAGGTTCGAATCCTGCCTCGGGCATGGGTGTGTGTTGTGTCCTTAGGTTAGTTAGGTTTAAGTAGTTCTAAGTTCTAGGGGACTTATGACCTAAGATGTTGAGTCCCATAGTGCTCAGAGCCCATCACTTAGCGTAGAGTTAGCAATGACACTATTCAGAGCCAAAATCTTCTCAATACTGACGTACAGTATGGAAATTGTCGGACCACATATTACAGTGATAAACCTAACGACACTCGAAAGAGTGAAGACGACCTATATAAACAAAGGAATAAGAGTATCCAAAATAACACGAGCCAGACTTGTACACCTGGAGCGAGGGAAACCTTCCTCATCGAAGACCTAGGGACAACAGCAGGGCTTTGGAAAGTCTATTTAAAACATTGAAGGAAAAAAGGAAAGACGTACCTCCAGAATTTTACAGCACAGGCGCCATGATTGACCGAACATGGACAAATGAAAACTTCTATATGAGACACGTGATCACCATAATGGCAGTCCATGGTTTCCACAACCTTATTTGCAACAACACGCAATATCATGAAACAAACGCAATGTGCGAGTGTAAACTGTAACATCAAATATGCAAACGTTACCATATAGAACTCTGTACCTAAAGGACACGGTCAATAAGTGACTACGCAAATCACAATACGTAAAATTTCTAATTTCGTTTATTATTATCATTGTACTTTGAATTTGTATGGCTATTTGGCTGCAATAAACTTATTACTATCTCTCGACACAATGCGACGCCACTCATCGGCAGTGCATACTTTCCGGTCACGTAGCTGTCGTGTTGTGTTTACGGCAGTCTTAGCACGGGACAGAAATTCCCCAGTCCGGTTGCTGCTAGTCTGGACGACACAGAATCCTGGACGGAGTCCGTGACGTGTTCTCGGATGGCAGGAGCAGATATGAAGGCGTTAAGATATGCTCGGTGCAGAACACGGCGACTGACAGTTGTGGTGGTCACATGGGGTCGACCGGAACCCCACGTTCCCGTGCTATCCAACATCGGGCCCTTGCCACATGCGAATGCCCCAGAAATCTGTATATTTCACGATTCGACCAGCCAGCCAAATGGAGACTACAATGAAGCACCTTTCAATCCCTGTGAGGTGCCGATAAAGCCGTCTCGCGTATCTCACGCTCATATTCAAGTACACTACTGGCCATTAAAACTGCTACACCACGAAGATGACGGGCTAAAGACGCGAAATTTAACGGACAGGAAGAAGATGATGTGATTTGCAAATGATTAGCTTTTCAGAGCATTTACACAACGTTGGTGACGGTGGCGACACCTACAACGTGCTGACATGGCGAAAGTTTCCAACCGATTTCTCAAACACAAACAGCAGTTGGCCGGCGTTGCATGGTGAAACGTTGTTGTGATGCCTCGTGTAAGGAGGAGAAATGAGTACCATCACGTTTCCGACTTTGATAAAGGTCGGATTGTAGCCTACAGCGATTGCGGTTTATCGCATTGCGACATTGCTGCTCCAATGACTGTTAGCAGAATATGGAATCGGTGGGTTCAGGAGGGTAATACGGAACGCCGTGCTGGATCCCAACATCCTCGTAACACTAGCACTCGAGATAACAGGCATCTTATCCGCATGGCTGTAACGAATCGTGCAGCCACGTATCGATCCCTGAGTCAACAGATGGGGACGTTTGCAACACGACAACCATCTGCACGAACAGTTCTGACGACGTTTGCAGCAGCATGGGCTATCAGCTCGGACACCATGGCTGCGGTTACCCTTGACGCTGCATCACAGACAGGAGCGCCTGCGATGGTGTACTCAATGACGAAACTGGGTGCACGAATGGCAAAACGTTATTTTTTCGGATGAATCCAGGTTCTGTTTACAGCATCATGATGGTCGCATCCGCATTCGGCGACATCGCGGTGAACGTACATTGGAAGCGTGTGTTCGTCATCGCCATACTTGCGTATCTGCCGGCATGATGGTATGGGGTGTCACTGGTTACACGTCTCGGTCACCTCTTGTTCGCATTGACGGCACTTTGAACAGTGGACGTTACATTTCAGATGTGTTACGACCCGTGGCTCTACCCTTCATTCGATCCCTGCGAAACCCTACATTTCAGCAGGATAATGCACGACCGCATCTTGCAGGTCCTGTACGGGCCTTTCTGGATACAGAAAATGTTCGACTGCTGCCCTGGCCAGCACATTCTCCAGATCTCTCACCAAATGAAAACGTCTGGTCAATGGTGGCCGAGCAACTGGTTCGTCTCAATACGCCAGTCACTAGTTTTGATGAACTGTGGTATCGTGTTGAAGCTGCATGGGCAGCTGTACCTGTACACGCCATCCGAGCTCTGTTTGACTCAATGCCCAGGCGTATCAAGACCGTTATTACGGCCAGATGTGGTTATTCTGGGTACTGATTTCTCAGGATCTGTGCACCCAAATTGCGTGAAAATGTAATCACACGTCAGTTCTAGTATAATATATTTGTGCTATGAATACCCGTTTATCATCTGCATTTCTTCCTGGTGTAGCAATTTTAATGGCCAGTAGTGTATTACTGAAGTTTTGCTCGCTAATTCCCACGGTCGTTCTGAACGTACACGAAATCGAGGAAGACTGTGGATACGCGGCGTCTACATTGATGCCGTTTTCCCAGATTCCACACCGTTCCCCACTGATGCCTACGAGCTTGCGGACCGGCATTGTGACTGGAGTGAGGACTTGAGGTAAATAAAATTCACCACTTCCTTCTTAACCAGAGAAATCGTCGCACAACAAAGACGGTGTTACAGAGCCATTACTGTTTATAATGGGTATACTCTGGTGGATAACACAGAGACGCCACGAGGCTGTTAGCGGATGATGTTTGGTTTAGTTATTTGTTTCGTGGATCAGAACTGCAACAAAAGCCAGCTTTTGTGTTGAATGTACTGAGCATCTAATCGAGAGATTACAGGAGCGCAAGCGCTAATGAAACGACAGCATATACACCACAGCCAATCATTTGCTTTGAAAGACATACGAAGTGCTGTGTTGTCGGATGTCTTCACTTATACGTCATGCATGGTTCAATGTCAAGTCTCCACGAAGTGATTAAACTCAACAGAACGAAACAGCGCGTGGCAAAGCTCTGGATACTGTGATCACTGAGGCTTTTGATAGTGGACTGCCGTAGGGCGAATGCGCAGGAAATGCTTTACTGTTGCCGAGAATTCTTCCGGATTGTATGGCCGTGGTCCATGGAACTGTTCTTTCCCTGACGTTTCGTCCAAAGCTACGTTGGACATCTTCGGAGGTGATCCTGGTTGTGCTGAGTCTTGCAGCCGGCCGGAGTGGCCGAGCGGTTCTAGGCGCTTCAGTCTGGAACCGCGCGACCGCTACAGTCGCAGGTTCGAATCCTGCCTTGGGCATCATTGTGTGTAATGTCCTTAGGTTAGTTAGGTTTAAGTAGTTCTAAGTTCTAGGGGACTGATGACCTCAGATGTTAAGTCCCATAGTGCTCAGAGCCATTTGAACCATTTTTTTTTTTTGTAGTCTTGGCCATATGAACCATTTTTTGTTTTTTAGTCTTGCAGTCGGCAAGACTCAGCACAACCAGGATCACCTCCGAAGATGTCCAACGTAGCTTTGGACGAAACTTCAGGGATAGAAGAGTTCCATGGACCACGGCCATACAACCCGGAAGAATTCTCGGCAGCTGAAACATCCGGTCGTGAAAGCCTTCATTGTATGAATGATGTACAGTGGCTATATGCTGCTCTCGTGAAGTGTGCATGCAGTTCCGTTTCGCTGTGTTACAATCAATTCATCGAAATTTCTCACTTTCACTTCGATGAAGAATAAGGCAAAAACGTATAACAACGTGGCAGAAAAGAATAGAAGCTTCTGAAATGTACTACAGAAGAATATTGAAGATTAGAAGAGTACATCGGATAACTAATCCAAAGGTACTGCATCGAGTATGGAGAAATATTTATGGCACAACTTGACTACTTATACCTCCCGAGGAGATCACGAATGTAAAATTAGAGAGATTAGAGCGCGCACGGAGGCTTTCAGACAGTCGTTCTTCCCGCGAACCATACGCGACTGGAACAGGAAAGGGAGGTAATGACAGTGGCACGTAAAGTGCCCTCCGCCACACACCGTTGGGTGGCTTGCGGAGTATGAATGTAGATGTAGATGTAGACTAAAAAAAAGGATCGATTGATAGAATACATCTTGCCGCATCAATGAATAGTCAATCTGGTTATGTGAAGAACTGTAGAGCGAGAACACGGCTTGACTACGGAGCACAAGTACAAGATGATGTAGGCTGCAGTCGTTATGCACAGATGAAGAGCCTTGCGCAGCACAGACTAGCCTGTCCAGCAGCTTCAAACCAGCTCAACAGCCACTACAATAACAAGTACTGCATGTGTTAATATATGCCATTTCAAGTAAATATTTTGCTTTTTGCCAGACTCTTGTGAATCTGTTGTTCCTGACGCTATACTTTGCCCTCAGACACTTATGCTTGTGTAGTACGTCGATTCGTCTACCTTCCCAACATCGATTGTACACAAATGCAGAGTTTTACAGACAAAAGGTACTGATGGGTGGTGAAACTGACAAACCACCGTATTATTAAGTATTTTTTACTTGTTTTCAGCTGTTCGAGCTGAGGTAGGCACTACTTCCGTTGTAAGTCGACCACTAGCTGTGACCGCACACTGTGATCGGGGTGCTTTCACACCACATTTACGTGTTGCTCTTCTCGGTGCTGGAGATAAGGGCCGCGGCACGTTGATAGACGAGTCATGCCACTAGCTGTAAGATTCGTCACCGGTCAGAGAGATAGTGGCACAGACGTTACAAGAAAAGCGTTGCGTGTCACGGACAACGACAGCTTTACTCGCAACATTCCACAACGAGTCGACAAACGTATTACTTCACAATATGCAGGGTGTTCCGAAATTCCCATTACAAACTTCTAGGTCGTATAGAGGGCAGTGAGTACGTAATATTTAGAACAGGGACCCACGTTTCTAAACGTACAGTTTCCGTTCTACGACGGTTTCATTTCAGATGTTTAACTCATCCACTCCTGCTTGAGGAATTGAATTGGGCGCGACGTCGTACAATTAATAGGTAACAATTCGAAAGGAAACATAAAGAAACAACCGTTTATCACTTAAGCATATTCGTATGTACTCAGACTTAAACATCACGTGTTTACATTACTAAGAATTGAGCATACATTACGTACAAAACACTACTGATTCATTACAACAGCGGCTCCATGTGGCGACCAACAACGTCGTTACAGACATTGTATCTACGAAGCATATTCTGGTACATACTCTCCGTTGGTGTCTTCCATTTCTATTACAGCGACCAGAACCCGTGCCAACAGATCTTCCTCTGTCTCTACAGGAGTCTCGTAAACTAAGCTTAGCATACGACCGCACAAGAAGTATATGAAGATGGCATCTGTTTTTTTTTTTTCGGACATGTCCGAAAGAACAGATGCCATCTTCATATCGTTTAAGGCTAACCGGCTGATGACCTCCTTCAGTGCGGATGCACACGTCTTGCTTGAACTCTTACGGGATTCGATGGATGTTTGCCCCGAGTAATGGGTATAATGGCAGGGGCATTACGAATGTAGTGTGTGGATTATACCGTTGAGAATGTGGGTCTCACGGGGAGCGTGCCAGCGATAAATCCCTGCAGTCGCACTATCCTCTGTGTCCTCGGCGGCTCATATGGATAGAGCGTCTGCTATGTACGCAGCAGATCCCGCGTTCGAGTCCTGGTCGGGGCACACGTTTTCAACTGTCCCCGTTGATATACACTCCTGGAAATTGAAATAAGAACACCGTGAATTCATTGTCCCAGGAAGGGGAAACTTTATTGACACATTCCTGGGGTCAGATACATCACATGATCACACTGACAGAACCACAGGCACATAGACACAGGCAACAGAGCATGCACAATGTCGGCACTAGTACAGTGTATATCCACCTTTCGCAGCAATGCAGGCTGCTATTCTCCCATGGAGACGATCGTAGAGATGCTGGATGTAGTCCTGTGGAACGGCTTGCCATGCCATTTCCACCTGGCGCCTCAGTTGGACCAGCGTTCGTGCTGGACGTGCAGACCGCGTGAGACGACGCTTCATCCAGTCCCAAACATGCTCAATGGGGGACAGATCCGGAGATCTTGCTGGCCAGGGTAGTTGACTTACACCTTCTAGAGCACGTTGGGTGGCACGGGATACATGCGGACGTGCATTGTCCTGTTGGAACAGCAAGTTCCCTTGCCGGTCTAGGAATGGTAGAACGATGGGTTCGATGACGGTTTGGATGTACCGTGCACTATTCAGTGTCCCCTCGACGATCACCAGTGGTGTACGGCCAGTGTAGGAGATCGCTCCCCACACCATGATGCCGGGTGTTGGCCCTGTGTGCCTCGGTCGTATGCAGTCCTGATTGTGGCGCTCACCTGCACGGCGCCAAACACGCATACGACCATCATTGGCACCAAGGCAGAAGCGACTCTCATCGCTGAAGACGACACGTCTCCATTCGTCCCTCCATTCACGCCTGTCGCGACACCACTGGAGGCGGGCTGCACGATGTTGAGGCGTGAGCGGAAGACGGCCTAACGGTGTGCGGGACCGTAGCCCAGCTTCATGGAGACGGTTGCGAATGGTCCTCGCCGATACCCCAGGAGCAACAGTGTCCCTAATTTGCTGGGAAGTGGCGGTGCGGTCCCCTACGGCACTGCGTAGGATCCTACGGTCTTGGCGTGCATCCGTGCGTCGCTGCGGTCCGGTCCCAGGTCGACGGGCACGTGCACCTTCCGCCGACCACTGGCGACAACATCGATGTACTGTGGAGACCTCACGCCCCACGTGTTGAGCAATTCGGCGGTACGTCCACCCGGCCTCCCGCATGGCCACTATACGCCCTCGCTCAAAGTCCGTCAACTGCACATACGGTTCACGTCCACGCTGTCGCGGCATGCTACCAGTGTTAAAGACTGCGATGGAGCTCCGTATGCCACGGCAAACTGGCTGACACTGACGGCGGCGGTGCACAAATGCTGCGCAGCTAGCGCCATTCGACGGCCAACACCGCGGTTCCTGGTGTGTCCGCTGTGCCGTGCGTGTGACCATTGCTTGTACAGCCCTCTCGCAGTGTCCGGAGCAAGTACGGTGGGTCTGACACACCGGTGTCAATGTGTTCTTTTTTCCATTTCCAGGAGTGTATATCAACGCCCGCCAGCAGCTAATGGTATTGATTTAATTGTAATTTCGCACAAGAAGTAGTCCGTAGGAGTTTAATGCGGCAATCGGGGCGGACACCGGTTTGGACCATTTCGGCCTATCCATCTTTCACTATATCGTCCGTTGAGGTGCCTCCGAACCGCACGTGAGAAGAGAGGTGGTCCACCATCATGCTGAAACCACATTTACTGCCGGACATTCACTGGAACAGCTTCCAGGAACGGGTCCAATACGTTTTGTAGGAAGGTAAGTATGCAGGACCAGTTAGCTGGATTGGAAGGAGGTATGGCCCAATCACACGACCTTCCAGCAGCAAGGCAGACGTTAAGTGAAATCAGGTGGCCCTCTCACGTCGTACACGTCATCCTGTCCATCCTGTTGCATACCAGGACAAGCAACACTGAGAATTTTTTCTTTCCCTCAGCGGACGTGGACGCATTATACATCTGAAAGAAACCGTCGTTCCGCGGTGGTCTAGCGGTTCTAGGCGCTCAGGCAGGAACCGCGCGACTGCTACGGTCGCAGGTTCGAATCCTGCCTCGGTCATGGATGTGTGTGATGTCCTTAGGTTAGTTAGGTTTAAGTAGTTCTAAGTTCTAGGGGACTTATGACCACAGATGTTGAGTCCCATAGTGCTCAGAGCCTTTGAACCATTTTTTTTTTAAACCGTCGTAGAAGGAAACGGTACGGACATATTCAAAATATTATTTACTCACTCCCCTCTACAAGTTCTAGAAGTTTGTAACTGCAATTTATGAACGCCCTGGCTAACGCGTAATGATCGTGACGTTCAAGTTAAAGACGTTCGAGTTTATACGTAAAGGTACCGCCTCTCTTCGCTTGTACCGTCCGCGAATGTAACAGGAAGGCAGTGGAGGGTGAGGACGGGCGAGGGGGAGGGATTGGATGGTGATAGTGGTACAGTCCACACCGTCCCATTCTCCCCATAGTCTGTAACTCGCTGAGTACACATGCAGATGTATGCTGGATGAGCGTTGGCACAGCTTATATCTTTTCCCGCGATACTACCCAAGGTTTCGTGGACTAGTAGACAATCTTTATCAGACGTATGTCAGTTTCGTTGCCAGAAATCCACGCTCTAGCGAATTAGCGGCATTTCAGTAGAAATTCTAACATCCGTTACATTCTCGGCCTGTCCGGATTACCTTTTTTAAGCCAGTTTGAGACCCCTACACATATAGCGGTAACATCTATGGTACTAAATATAGACAGGAGTAATAAGGAATAGGCTAATTTTAAAGACTTTGTGCCGGCCGCGGTGGTCTAGCGGTTCTAGGCGCGCAGTCCGGAACCGCGCGACTGCTACGGTTGCAGGTTCGAATCCCGCCTCGGGCATGGATGTGTGTGATGTCCTTAGGTTAGTTAGGTTTAAGTAGTTCTAAGTTCTAGGGGACTGATGACCACAGCTGTTAAGTCCCATAGTGCTCAGAGCCATTTGAACCATTTTTTTTAAGACTTTGTACTAGAAATATAGCCTTAAAAATCGTGGCTACTGCCATTTATTTGTGCAAAACAAGTATCACAAATGTATAGCGAAATTTGTGCTGCAAGTTTACTTCGAAGCAATATGTTCTGATGCACATTGTGGACGTCAGCTTGGCACCGGAAGGAATAAAAAAAATGTTCAAATGTGTGTGAAATCTTATGGGACTTAATTGCTACGGTCATCAGCCCCTAAGCTTACACACTACTTAACACAAATTATCCTAAGGACAAACACACACATCCATGCCCGATGGAGGACTCGAACCTCCGCCGGAACCGAAAGGAATAGATAAGGCCTGAAACTGAATGCGTACGACAGACGAGAATATGTGAAGCCTGGTGGAAAAGGAACGAGGACAAGAAGTCTTATGAAACTGAAATCAATTTGCGTCCGTGGGCTGAAACGAGTGTGCATTCCTCAGGGGCAGAGCCAGGGCGGCCACGCCCACCGTCGCTAACGAGCTCCTCTCATAGCTGGCTCTTCTTTGCCCATGCCACAAATAATTTTTAATATCTGCCCAGAGAAGAGCGCTTCCTACACATCTTATTGTATACGCAGGCCAGGAGCGAAGGAGCCGAGGGGATGCGCGCGCGCGAATGGATATATGTGTATATATGAAAGAGAAAGGTTCCTTCGATAGTTTTTCGTACTAACAAGGGAACCTCCCAATCACACCTCCCTCAGATCTAATGGTAATATGGCCCAGTAGATAGCCAGTCAAAAACTGAACACAGATCGAGCATGAAAACAAGAAGAAGGTGTAGTGAATTATGAAAAAAATAGCAAAATAGAAACAGTGAACGGTCCAAACTCAAGAAGTGCAACATTGAGTAGAGTGTAAAAGCCATGGCGTCGCGGTTAAGTGGTCACGTTGTTGGACTGCGAAGTGAACGAGTCAGGTTCAAATGGCTCAAATGGCTCTAACAAGGGAACCTCCCCATCGCACCCCCCTCAGATTTAGTTATAAGTTGACACAGGGATAGGCCTTGAAAAACTGAACACAGATCAATCGAGAAAACAGGAAGAAGTTGTGTGGAACCATGAAAAAAATAAGCAAAATATACAGACTGAGTAGTCCATGCGCAAGGTAGGCAACATCAAGGACAGTATCAGTTTACGAGCGCCGTGGTCCTGTGGTTAGCGTGAGCAGCTGCGGAACGAGAGGTCCTTGGTTCAAATCTTCTCTCGAGTGAAAAGTTTGATTTTTTATTTTCAGATAATTATCAAAGTTCAGTCACTCACACATAATCAACTTCGCTCTCCAAAATTCCAGGACATGTTCAGATTTGCTTGGACATATACAGGATTTGACGGTCTACGCACGGAAACATATGAAAACGTAAAAAACATTTGTTTTGACAGAGCACAGAGAAAACTGTGCGACTGTGAAACTGTTGCATTCATTTGTTGCAGTTTATGTGACAAACTCTTATGTTTTCAACACTTTTTTGGGAGTGATTATCACATCCACAAGAAAACCAAAATCGGGCAAGGTAGAAGAAACTTTTTACCCATTCGCCAAGTGTGCAAGTTAGGTGGGTCGACAACATATTCCTGTCATGTGACTTACATGCCGTCACCAATGTCGTAAAGAATATATCAGACGTGTTTTCCTGTGGAGGAATCGGTTGACCTATGACCTTGCGATCAAATGTTTTCGGTTCCTATTCGAGAGGCACGTCCTTTCGTCTACTAATCGCACGGTTTTGCGGTGCGGTCGCAAAACACAGACACTAAACTTATTACAGTGAATAGAGACGTCAATGAATGAACGGACAGATCGTAACTTTGCGAAAGTAAAGAAAGTAAAATTTTCACTCGAGGGAGGACTCGAACCAAGGGCTTCTCGTTCCGCAGGTGCTCACCCTAACCACGGGACCACGGCGCTCATCAGCTCACATTGTCCTTGATGTTGCGTATCTTGCACATGGACTACTCAGTTTGTATAATTTGCTTATTTTTTCGTAGTTCCACACAACTTCTTCCTGTTTTCTCGATTGATCTGTGTTCAGTTTTTCAAGGCCTATCCATTGTGTCAATTTATAACTAAATTTGGGGGGGGTGCGATGGGGAGGTTCCCTTGTAAGCACTATGGCACTTAACATCTGAGGTTATCAGTACCCTAGAACTTAGAACTACTTAAACCTAACTAACCTAAGGACATCACACACATCCATGCCCGAGGCGGGATTCGAACCTGCGACCGTAGCAGAAGCGCCTAGAACCGCTCGGCCACAGCGGCCGGCGATTCGGGTTCAAAACCCCCTCGTGCCATTTATTTATTTTTTCACAACGTTATGAACTTTCCGTCCGGTCATTGAAATGTTTGTTCTCTTTCTGTAGTCTTGGCCGGTGTCATACTGTACGTTGTTTATACAATTGTAAGTCAGGTGGTAAGAATACATTAACGTCGGAAGTCAATGTGATGAATAGTGAGAGCAGGCGAGATACCACATAGACGTCTCACAGAAATAAAAACAACAACTAAACGGATGTTAACTATTTAACGACAAAAGAATTCAAGAGTTAAAACTTCCAAAACGGAGCGGAACATCGAAAACATTAAAAACATATCTTTTGACAGAGCACGAAGAAACTGTGTGATTCTGAAACTGTCGCCTTTATTTGTTGCAGCTTATGTGACAAACTATTATGTTTTCGTCGTTTCCTTGGGAGTGATAACATTCATACGAACACCTAAATCGGGTAAGGAGGCATATCTCACTCACTCACAAGGCGTACAAATTAGGTCCTATCGTATGACACGTACTGTCACTAATGCCGTGTATGATACACCGGACGTGTTTTCCGGTGGAGGATTCGGCTGATTTTTCGCCTTGAAATCAAAGGTTTGCGGTTCCCATTCGAAAGCCACTTCCTTTCTGCTGCTAATAGAGTATTTGTGCAGAATCAGATTTCATTATAGGTCCGTTCCTTGCGCCTCGTTGATGCAAACGGACGTTACACCACGACAGACAAATTTGAATACAGCGAACAGCGAAAAAAATTAAATAAAAGAAAAGGCACGAAGGAGCTTTGAACACGACTCAGTCAAACACCGCTTCACCACGACGCCGTCCCACTTTGTCCTTCCGTAATGTTGCACTTTTTCACCTTGAACCGTTCACTGTTTCTATTTTTTTTCCCAGTCCAGTACACGTTCTTCTTGTTTTCATGCTTGATCTAAGTTCCGTTTTTGACAGGCTGTCCACTGGGCCTTGTTACCACTAAATCTGCGGAGGCTGCTAATGGGGAATTTCCCTTGTAAGCATCGTCACCGTAGCGACTCGATAAGAAACAGAGCGCTGGGCCATGTTTGTCGAGGACTGAGATGAGAAAGGCCTCAGCGACAGAAGAGTTCCGGTAAACTGTTGAGTGTTCGCAGGCCGAGCCAGTCCACCCTCATCTTCGGCATTAACCCTAACTCAACAGAGTATACAATTACCTGAGTGTAGCAATTTGTGGTTACATGAAACGGAATCTTCACATACGCTTAGTCGTACGTAAAGCAGGTACATAGGTAGGACACTGGCAAAATGCAGTCATTCTACAAAGAACATTGCTTCCTTATCTTTGGATAGTGCTCAGATTTGTGCGACCCATACTAAATAACTCCAATACGGCAGAGCATCACGGGAATACGGAAAAACCTAAATTGGCAGACGACTGAAGATAAGACGACAATTATCCCACGAAAGCCTACTTACAGAGTCTTAAGAATCGAGGAATATACTTCAGCCCCCTTAACATTTGCATAGATAATCCGCAACCTACAGTATGCTATTCCACTGCCAAACAGAGCGTGGGAAAAATGACTGTCTGTGTGCCTCCGTATCAGCCCTAATTTCTCGTAACTAATCTTCGCGGTCCTTAAGTGCAATGTATGTTGTTCGCAGTAGAATCGTTCGGCGGTCAGCTTCAAATTTTCTCAATAATGTTTCTCGAAAAGAACGTCGCCTTCCCTCCAAGGATACCCATTTGAGTTCCCGAAGGATTCCCGTAACACTTACGTTTTGTTCGAAGCTACCGGTAACAAATCTAGCAGCCCGCCTGTGAATTGCTTCGATGTCTTCCTTTAATCTGACCTGAACAGGACCCATGACTTTATAGCCATATTCATACGGGGCGTGTTTCTCATGGCGCAGCACGCCACACGTACTATTCGTTTCGGTTGTCTGACGCTCTGAAACGACCTGCTGAATTTCACGGGGCACAATGTGCTCCTCGTCGTGATTTGCGACTGCAGCGCTCTCCAGCGGCTGTTCTCGGCTGCATCTGGCGCGCAAAATCACACAATTTGTTTACCAAAATGGACACGCGTAAAGTACTTGCGTTAAATCTATTAGCGATCGTCGAAGAAGAGCAAAGACAATCGCAAAGAAGCTTCTGGACTCGTCGATAGCTTGAACAGCGAATTGCTGGTAGAAGAACGCTAAATATGATGCCCAGCGATCTGAGATACATGCTAGTAGAACCTGTTCGCTAACTCAACTGAACCTCCATCACATTTTCGGTTTTAATTTATAGTCTAATGTCAGTTTGCAAAACTTTAAAACTGCTCTTATCTCATCGTTGGAAACAAAGAAATCACCTCCCGAGAAGGCTGCAGTAAAATCCATTCCATTGTACATCACCAGCCATCCTCGCCAGCATTTGGGGAAATGATTCGTTGTGCGTCGTTTGCTACCAAACATGGCGATGAGAGAGAACGTTTTACAGATATAAAACGAGATTGTTTTAGTATAGAGCAAAACAACCATATAACTGTTAAAATGCAGTGCTTGTAAAGTGTGTAAGATGCCGATAAAATCACTGCTTCTCCAATTTTTACGATGAATATCATCCCAGCACCTGTAAATCATCAACTGTATTATAATAAAAGTATAACTTTATATACGAAGATCTCTTATACGCCTGACAATCTCCTTCTGGAAATCTCCAATCCAAAATTTTCCTTTGCCTTTCCTTTTCATGATGTTTATGAAAATATTAATAAATACAATACACTGAGGATTAATTTGGTTTATGTATCGTAAAAGCTGAAAATAAAGAAATAAAAAAACCCATAGAGAAGTTCAACCCCACGCTTGACCCTCTGGAGCTCCCACTTGTCACTTTCATTTCTAGCCAAGCCCTGCAGATATAAATTTGGATCTAATCGGTGATGACGAGTAGGCACGGTCCCCTTGTTAGTAGTTTACGGCACTATCACCTATGCTATAGCTTTAACATGACATCTGCATCTCAATTATGTGGCTCAGAATGTGTAAAGACTGTAACTACAAATTTCATTATTTGATATTTAACTATGAAAAATTGGAGCAAAAACGACACGCATTTGGTAGATCATCTTCGTGCCGTGGCACTGAATCGGTATACTTTCATAGCACTTAACTTGTAACCGTAAAAGCATCAAATATGGGAAACCTTTAACTTACGACATATAGTTTCCTGTCATTTTGTTGTAACAAAATGTGGTGTCACTGCCAGACACCACACTTGCTAGGTGGTAGCTTAAATCGGCCGCGGTCCATTAGTACATGTCGGACCCGCGTGTCGCCACTGTGTGATCGCAGACCGAGCGCCACCACACGGCAGGTCTCGAGAGACGTGCGAGAACTCGCCCAGTTGTACGACGACGTTGCTAGCGACTATACTGACGAAGCCTTTGCTCTCATTTGCCGAGAGACAGAATAGCCTTCAGCTAAGTTAATGGCTACGACTTAGCAAGGCGCCAATTGTAACAGTGCATGTATCTTACGAGTCTCATTTGTATAGTCCAGAGAGATGTACCACAAGGAGTGATTAAAAGTTAAGTATATTCCAGAAGCTACGTATTTTCTTTATAGCAGTCATAACGTATCCTGTTCCAGACTTGACGCCAGTCGGCGTGTGTGTACGCGTGCTAATCGGCTTCCTCCTTAGTGTGGCGTGACTAGCTTGTTACGCCACAACACAAACTGTTCCTAAAACGACGCATTTTCCAAAGACTCTTGATGTGCTGTTGCTTTGAAGGAGCTTATATTCATACAACTGTGAGCATACAAGCTGTGGGGTGAGATTAGAGCGACAGTTTCCCGCCGCAGAGTATGCGGCTGGCGGTTACTGCGGGGCCGTGGCGAGCGGCTAACGTTGCGTGGCCTTGGAAATACCGGAGCGGACGCTAGGCAGGGGCGCGTATGGCCGTGTTTGCGCGCTTGGAGAAATTTATATGCCAGAGAAAAAAATGATAACAACAAAACTAAGAGTGACACGGTGGTGCGAGTTGGCACTCTTGGAGAGAAAAATTGTAAAGCCAAATTTTCTAGACGCGCCACAAAAATATATAATAGTTTAAAAGTTATTGTCGTCTTAAAAATTGTAAATTTATGAAAGTTCAAAAGCTAATATCTCGGTAGTGCTTTGGCCGATTAATATAAACAAAGTGTCTACGGATGCGGCTAGTAGAGCTGCATCGAGCAATCATAGCCGATTTAGCATAGTGTGTACCATTTTTGAATGAGAGGTCGGAATATGGAATTAGACTGAGAAAACTGTGTTTTTGGTAATAAATAAATTTAAAGAGACGAAACTAGCGGCAGTTTTCTAAAGTTTAAAGAGGTAGATGAGTAATTAAATATGTATTTTTTTGTTTATTGTTGGATAGTATCAAAAATCTGGGAAAAGCAAAATCACGCCACAAAAATATTATTTGTGAAAAGCGGTGGTAGATACAAAAAAATTGGACTTTAAATTGTTATTGCCCGGAAATTTTCCGTATTTCTCAATTTATCATATGTCTTTAGTTTTAGAATATTCGTAATTCTTTTTGTCAAATATTGTTTTGAGTTAGGCAGTCGTTTCGAGGGTGCATATAGCGGCTATCTTTGATGACAGGGGAATGAGGGTTGAGCGACGCTAAGAGACGAACGTGCCGCCCATCTGGGGGTTCAAAAATGGTTCAAATGGCTCTGAGCACTATGGGACTTAACATCTGAGGTTATCAGTCCCCTAGAACTTAGAACTACTTAAACCTAACTAACTTAAGGACATCACACTCATACATGCCCTGGCAGGATTCGAACCTGCGACCGTATCGGTCGCGCGGTTCCAGACTGAAGCGCCTAGAACCGCTCGGCCACACAGCCCGGCCCATCTGGGGGTAGTAGTGGGTTGGTAGCCACGTTCGAAAGCGATCAAGGGGAGCGTAATATAGTGGTTTAGGACTGCAGACAAGGATGTATTTTGTGAATTGTGAAGAGACTGAACGGCTGTACGATACGTGAATGCCATCCTACGACCGATAGTACAATCATATCGGCAGAATATAGGCGAGACATTCGTCTTCATGGACGACAATTCGCGCCACCATCGTGCACATCTTGGGAATAACTTCCTTCAGGAATGCGACATCGCTCGACTAAAGTGGCCAGCATATTCTCCAGACATGAACCCTGTCAAACATGCCTAGCATAGATTTAAAAGGGCTGTTTATGGACGACTTGACCCACCAACCACTCAGAGGGATCTACGCCGAATCGCCGTTGCGGAGTGGGACAATCTGGACCAACAGTGCCTTAACGAACTTGTGGATAGTATGCCGCGACGAATACAGGCATGCATCAGTGCAAGAGGACGTGCTACTGGGTATGAGAGATACTGCTGTGTACAGCAGTCTGGGCCAGCACCTCTGAAGGTCTCGCTGTATGGTGGTACAACATGCAATGTGTGGTTTTCATGAGCAATAAAAAGCACGGAAATGATTTTTATGTTGATCTCTATTCCAATTTTCTGTACAGGTTCCGGAACTATTGGAACCGAGGTGATGCAAAACTTTTATTGATGTGTGTATATAAAATCTCCGACGGACCGGGTGAGCAGCCATCTGCGGCTGTTTGTTGACGATGATATGGTGTAGGTGAAGGTGATATCGTTACTGAGTAAGTATAACAGGACACAACTTGACAAAGTTTCTAGCTAGTATGATGAATGGCAGCCAGCTCCAAACGTAATGCAAATGAGGAGGAAAAACAATTCCTCAATGTTCGAATACAGCATTAGTAGTGTGCACATCGATTAAATACCTAGCCGTAATGTTGCAAAGCAATATGAAATGGAACGAGCACATTAGGACGGTGGGAGGAAGGGGAATAGCCGACTTCGGTTTATTGGGAGGATTTTAGGAAAGTGTGGTTCATATTTAAAGGAGACCACGTATAAAACACTAGTGCGACCCATTCTTAAGTACTGCTCGAGTGTATGGCATCCCGACCATGTCAGATTAAAACAAGAAGCGAGAATCTACATTTCTTAGCGGTATGTTCGATCAACAGCCGAGCATTACGTGATGGTTAGCGAACTCCAATGAGAATCCTTAGAGGGAGGACGACACTCGTTACGAGGAACGCTTTTGAGAAAATTTAGAGAACCGCGATTTGAAGCCGACTGCAGAACGGTTCTGCTGCCGTCAACGTACATTTTGCCTAAAGAGTATGGAGATCAGATAAATTAGGACTCGTACGGAGGATTGTAGACAATCGTTTTTTCGTCGTTCTATATGCGATTGAAACAGGAATGTGGTAGTGGTAAAAGGTACCCTTCGTGGCGAAGGGTACCAGACGGTGACTTTTGGAGTATATGAACAGATGTAGATGGTTCGTTTGGAAAGGTGACAACCGATTTCGTTCCGTTTCTTTGCCCGTCCACATAACATTATCGTCGATCGGACGTGAAACACTAATCTTTCGTCCTAGCATAACGGCTATCATACACTACCAACGAACTAGCAAGTAGGACTGGTTACTAGGCCTGCTTCGGGCATGGATGTGTGTGATGTCCTTAGGTCAGTTAGGTTTACGTGGTTCTAAGTCTAGGGGACTGATGACCTCAGATGTAAAATCCCATAGCGCTTAGAGCCATTTGAACTATTTTTTGACTGGTTACTACATCTTACCCATAGATACTTCTCGAGGTCTGCATACTTGTTAGTTAGCTTGTGTGCCGGATAAAGTACCCATACTCTAAACTGTATTACGGTATTTTCCCGTTTCATTCACGTATGGTTAAATGACTCTGTGCGTCTTCTAATTACTCTAATCTTGTCTACACAGTCCCTACTGGAGTTATACTTGAGGCGTCCTCCTACGGGACGTGAAAACGTTTTGTACGATGAGCTGATGACGTTACAGCGTGGAATTACGCGTTCCACAACAGTGCAAAGCGTGGAAGGGAGGATCTGCACATGTGAGATTTTTGCCTCGTAGTGAGAGGAACTATGCCAGTCAGATATAACATCGGTTTTACGTCACAAGCAGAACATGGGAGACGCCACATTGTATTAAGGCATATCGAGTCGAACTCCGTATTTCATTATCTTTATATTATTGTGTACGTGGTACGACGGTACTGGGCACTACACATTGAAGTTTGAATAGTTTGGCTCGAGCCCCCTCGTGCTATGGCACGAAAATATATGTATTTGTTACACTCAACTTAATTGAGCGGCCCAGAGATGTGGCTGGTCTCAATGTTTGGCTACGTTTTTCGTCACAGGGTGCCAGCTCACACCTGTCGTAAACTCTATTTTTAAGCTGAAATAAAATACAAAAAAACAGTGCAGGCAGGTATTGCGGTGAAATTTAAAATATTGAGTCACTCACGTTGATTTATAATTCGAACGAATAGTTTATTTTTCTTTAATATATTCACTAAACACTTAAAATGCAGTCTGAGGGGCTCTTGCGTAAGGGCGGGCGTTAATAAATGAGGCTACAACACTTCACTATAAAATTCGTAAGTCGCGATCACGGCACTCGACAGTCTGTTCACAATTCACAAAATACACTCTTGTCTGTCTTCCAATTTTCTGTACAGGTTCCGCAACTCTCGGAACCGAGACGATGCAAATTGTTTTTTGATATACAGGGCTATTACAAATGATTGAAGCGATTTCATAAATTCACTGTAGCTCCATTCATTGACATATGGTCACGACACACTACAGATACGTAGAAAAACTCATAAAGTTTTGTTCGGCTGAAGCCGCACTTCTGGTTTCTGCCGCCAGAGCGCTCGAGAGCGCAGTGAGACAAAATGGCGACAGGAGTCGAGAAAGGGTATGTCGTGCTTGAAATACACTCACATCAGTCAGTCATAACAGTGCAACGACACTTCAGGACGAAGTTCAACAAAGATCCACCAACTGCTAACTCCATTCGGCGATGGTATGCGCAGTTTAAAGCTTCTGGATGCCTCTGTAAGGGGAAATCAACGGGTCGGCCTGCAGTGAGGGAAGAAACGGTTGAACGCGTGCGGGCAAGTTTCACGCGTAGCCCGCGGAAGTCGACGAATAAAGGAAGCAGGGAGCTAAACGTACCACAGCCGACGGTTTGGAAAATCTTACGGAGAAGGCTAAAGCAGAAGCCTTACCGTTTACAATTGCTACAAGCCCTGACACCCGATGACAAAGTCAAACGCTTTGAATTTTCGGCGCGGTTGCAACAGCTCATGGAAGAGGATGCGTTCAGTGTGAAACTTCTTTTCAGTGATGAAGCAACATTTTTTCTTAATGGTGAAGTGAACAGACACAATGTGCGAATCTGGGCGGTAGAGAATCCTCACGCATTCGTGCAGCAAATTCGCAATTCACCAAAAGTTAACGTGTTTTGTGCAATCTCACGGTTTAAAGTTTACGGCCCCTTTTTCTTCTGCGAAAAAAACGTTACAGGACACGTATATCTGGACATGCTGGAAAATTGGCTCATGCCACAACTGGAGACCGACAGCGCCGACTTCATCTTTCAACAGGATGGTGCTCCACCGCACTTCCATCATGATGTTCGGCATTTCTTAAACAGGCCTCCACGCTCTCCCGACTTAACCCCATGCGATTTCTTTCTGTGGGGTTATGTGAAAGATCCAGTGTTTAAACCTCCTCTACCAAGAAACGTGCCAGAACTGCGAGCTCGCATCAACGATGCTTTCGAAGTCATTTATGGGGACATGCTGCGCCGAGTGTGGGAGGAACTTGACTATCGGCTTGATGTCTGCCGAATCATTAAAGGGGCACATATCGAACATTTGTGAATGCCTAAAAAAACTTTTTTGAGTTTTTGTATGTGTGTGCAAAGCATTGTGAAAATATCTCAAGCCGGCCGAAGTGGCCGTGCGGTTAAAGGCGCTGCAGTCTGGAACCGCAAGACTGCTACGGTCGCAGGTTCGCATCCTGCCTCGGGCATGGATGTTTGTGATGTCCTTAGGTTAGTTAGGTTTAACTAGTTCTAAGTTCTAGGGGACTAATGACCTCAGCAGTTGAGTCCCGTAGTGCTCAGAGCCATTTGAACCATTTTTGAAAATATCTCAAATAATAAAGTTATTGTAGAGCTGTGAAATCGCTTCAATCATTTGTAATAACCCTGTATATACTAGCTTTCCCTTCTCCTACATGTGTACTCCAGAGTTCGTGGGGGAGAATATCAGCGATTTTCCATCCTATTCCATCCGAATTATAGTGTAACGGAAAAATGACTTACTGCATATGTGCGACATGTTTCCTACGAAACAGCTTCTCTAAATTCACGCAAGAGATTTTCGCGAGGCCTTTCTTGCACAGATTCGCATTTCAGTTCTGCGAGCATCTCTGTTACACGTCAGGCCACGCTACACCGCTCGTTACGATCCTAGCAGCGTGAGTTCTGCCCGGAGAAGCTGTACTCAGCATTCAGCTGAAGTAATGTAGCGAAACTTTGGAAAACCCAAACTGCGACGGTCTTTCTTGACGTAAGGAGACAACTGGTTTTACGATGAGAAGGCAATCCATGTTTGCCTGTGTGCTAATATTTATAGTTATATAAAATCGTATTCTTCGTGTCAAAATTCTAAACTGTAGTGGCCATGCACTACCACTAAACAAACTACCATCCAAACTACAATCTCTCTATTTATATAAAACACGGTTCAGCATTATTATTATTAACGATATTATTATTTATTATTACGTGACATCATATACTCTAAATATTGCGACGTTAACTGTAAAGAGAATCGCTAAGTCTGGTTACTTGTGGGAGTGGGCATGAAGGCTTCCATTCTGTCTGGGAGAATAAATACATAAATAAATTAATTAACTTCGGCTGGAACACCGGGTTAGATGGAGAGGCTGGTGAAGAAAATATACTATAACGTAAAGGAATCATCCCAAAGTGCGCTTCAAGAGATTTCCAGAAACTACGAAAAACTTAATTCACCGCTGGTCGAACTGGCATCTGAACGGCGCTCCTGGTATGAGCTGCGACACCTAAAATTTAGGTGAACTGCTGCTTTCTGCACTAACAATGTAATGTGTCCCCACTATTCTTCATCTAACATTCCTGTTTCAGTCAACAATATCAACTAACTTGCGATTTATTTTGATTTATTCTCAAATTATTGCTCTTTCTTTCATCATTTTCTTTCAAGACAAAGTTCGTACGTTTTGTATTTCTCTTGCTCATAGCATCCATCTTCACTTTCTTGCAGTGGGAAGAGTTTATCAACTAGGTACCTCTATATGTTCGTCGTTTTCGAGGCACCCTCATGTAGTCGGAACAGTCAGCTGTAAATTGCTTTCTGAGTATCTGTACGGTTTTCATTTAGTCCCTCAGCCTGAAATTTGGTATAAAGGAACTATCATATGTGCTTGATAAGCTAACTACCAGATATCGCTGAAATCTAGCAAAACAATTGTTAGCGTTTGACGTAAATTTCCTGAGAATATATAAAGGTCACTTAACGAAGTGCTGTAGTTATATACAAGGTGGTCCACTGACAGTGATCGGGCCAACCTGGACGACATCATCCAAGTGTCCGGACCGTTCGCCGGACAGTTACGTTATTTAAGGAAACAGGAAGTGTTCAGCCACATGTGAAACGTCAACCACGACCTGCAACAAATGATGCCCAAGTAGGTGTTTTAGCTGCTTTGGCGACTAATCCGCACATCAGTAGCAGACAAATTGGGCGAGAATCGGGAATCTCAAAAACGTCGGTGCTAAGAATGCTACATCAACATCGATTGCACCCGTACCATATTTCTATGCATGAGGAATTGCATGGCAACGACTTTGAATGTCGTGTACAGTTCTGCCACTGGACACGAGAGAAATTACCGGACGAAGACAGATTTTTTGCGCGCGTTCTATTTAGCGACGAAGTGTCATTCACCAACAGCGGTAACGTAAACCGACATAACATGCACCATTGGGCAACGGAAAATCCACGATGGCTGCGACAAGTGGAACATCAGCGACCTTGGCGGGTTAATGTACGGTGCGGCGTTATGTGAGGAAGGATAATTGGCCCCCATTTTATCGATTTCAATCTAAATGGTGCAATGTATGCTGATTTCCTACGTAATGTTCTACCGATGTTACTACAAGATGTTTCACTGCATGACAGAATGGCGATGTACTTCCAACATGATGGATGTCCGGCACATAGCTCGCGTGTAGTTGAAGCGGTATTGAACAGCATATTTCATGACAGGTGGATTTGTCGTCGAAGCACACGTTCACCGGATCTGACGTCCCCGGATCTCTTTCTGTGGGGAAAGTTTAAGGCTATTTGCTATCGTGATCCACCGACAACGCCTGACAACATGCGTCAGCGCATTGTCAATGCATGTGCGAACATTATGGAAGGCGAACTACTAGCTGTTGAGAGTAATGTCGTTACACGTACTGCCAAATACATTGAGGTTGACGGACATAATTTTGAGCATTTATCGCATTAATGTGGTATTTACAGGTAATCACGCTGTAACAGCATGCGTTCTCAGATATGGTAAGTCACGAAGGTACATGTATCACATTGGAATAACGGAAATAAAATGTTCAAACAAATCTACGTTCTGTATTTTAATTTAAAAAACCTACCTGTTACCAACTGTTCGTCTAAAATTTCGAGCCATATGTTTGTGACTATTACAACGCCATCTATCACAAAGAGAAAAAAGTGGTCCAAGTAAAACATTCATATTTCTTTACGTACTACACGAATATGTAATAAAAATGGGGGTTCCTATTTAAAAAACGCAGTTGATATCCGTTTGACATATGGCAGCGCCATCTAGCGGACCAACCATAGCGTCATCTGGTTTCCCCCTTCAAGCTAGACGAGTTTCGTTCTTTGTAGTTTTTTTGTTTGATGCTTATTTCGTGAGATATTTGTCCCGGTCACTGTCAGTGGACCACCCTGTATATAACTACAGCACTTCGTTAAGTGACCTTTACATATTCTCAGGAAATTTACGTCAAACGCTAACAACTGTTATTGCTGGATTTCAGCGATATCTGGTAGTTAGCTTATCAAGCACATATGATAGTTCCTTTGTACCAAATTTCAGGCTGAGGGACTAAATGAAAACCGTACAGCCCACCCTGTATACATATGCCTAAGCTCCCCGGAGAAATATATCGTAGTTTTTATCATTCCGCTGGACTGGCATTCGATCGTGGTATGACTGAATGCTAAACTATATAATCAGGTTTTTACGTTCTGCTGTCTCAATGAGCTTCCGAGAAAACTTTGTCCTACACTTTCTCTCAATTTTGTCATAGTTTTATGATAATTTAGTTCGATGTAGTCACTCAGTATTCTTTCACGAAATATGATTAGTGCAAGAGCAGCCAAACCCATTTGTTCAAATGGTTCAAATGGCTCTGAGCACTATGGGACTCAACTGCTGAGGTCATTAGTCCCCTAGAACTTAGAACTAGTTAAACCTAACTAACCTAAGGACATCACAAACATCCATGCCCGAGGCAGGATTCGAACCTGCGACCGTAGCGGTCATGTGGTTCCAGACTGCAGCGCCTTTAACCGCACGGCCACTTCGGCCGGCAAACCCATTTGTGATATCTAACAAACTTACTGGAATCATTTTGTATTTGGCTGCATTCGATACTAATTTTGATTATCAACACGTGTAAATTATGTCCAACTTGAACAGACTATATGAAAAATGTGTATGATACATGAAAAATAACGAGGAAAATATATTCCAATTAATTAAATGAAAATCAAATTTTACACATCAGTGTTTTGTTGTAGTTAGCCCGTTATTAGTGCACCTTGGGATTTTTTTGTTATTTTTATGCACATACAAACCGTCACAATGTTTCGTTTCAATTCTTCGAGGTTTCTATGACTACTGAATAATACCAGTAGTAAAATGACTTAATTCACGGCTTATGATACAGAATTCATTGTCTACATTGCCAGTAACAGTGAAATAAAGAAATTTCACTGGCCGATAGACATGCAATGAACAAGTAACATTGTCTCGATTTCCGTAAGTCAGAATAAATCACATTATTTGCGTTGAGCATTATATGGATATCATTCAGTGGATAACATTTTCCAATAATTGTCATCAGTAAATAGCATGATATAACTTGAATATTTTCCCCTTCATATTTTTTACGAGTCAAGAATAGCAAAAGCTCTCTAACCAGAATGAATCTATCGCTCCTAACAGTGTAAATCGAAAACCTAATGGTGTTTTTTGTTATATCGGTTACGCCACGCTAGTTGACACCAGAGTGTCGCACAGATGGTGCGAATATTCGCCGCTGTTGAACAAATTTGACACAAGCCTTAGACATTCGACACAGTTACACAGCTACTTTAGCAGGACAGTGTAACTAATATAATTTGATCAAAGATATACATATGTTTTCATGATCGGAAAACTGTCCGACGACGTACTTTAAGAACGTGTAAGTAATTCGTTTCATTTCGCTATAGCACTGGGTCTCCGTTATTTAAGGCTAGCGTCGTTGACTAAAAGTTCAAAAAACCTGGGTCCCGCATTCTATTCTCGTCACTGCTTGGATGTTGCATCAAACCTAGAAGCTGTGACACCACAAGACTTCCATTAGACTTCCGATTTGAAGAAAAAAAATGGCTCTGAGCACTATGGGACTCAACTGCTGAGGTCATTAGTCCCCTAGAACTTAGAACTAGTTAAACCTAACTAACCTAAGGACATCACAAACATCCATGCCCGAGGCAGGATTCGAACCTGCGACCGTATCGGTCTTGCGGTTCCAGACTGCAGCGCCTTTAACCGCACGGCCACTTCGGCGGGCCCGATTTGAAGAGTCATCCTCGTTCTGCAAATGGATTTGTCATACGAGGGTGGGAAACTACCGCTGTAAGCAGAAGAAACGGCAATGATAAGCGGCACGAGGCTACAGATTGTAATAGACATCACTACGTTAAACACGTAAAATGTGTATCCTCGGCAAATGTGACCTGTAACTGAAAGTGGCGGACCGCATCAAACAGTCAGAAAACTGCTGATGAAAAGAAGTCACCTCTTCGAAGCCGCACAGTGGTCGACGCATTCGTCGCTTGTTGGTGTTGTTGTGATCTTCATTCCGACCCGGCCGGGTATTGAAACCGGGCCCGCTGCACGGTAGTCAACCGCGATGACCACTCAGCCAAGCGGGTGAACGATGTTAACAAATTTATATTTTTCAGAAATTTTTGTTTGCTGTTGCCAGTCTGCATTTTAAATCCTCTCTACTGCGGCCATCATCAGTTATTTCGCTGCCGAAATAATATTCATCTACTAATGTCAGTGTCTCATTTCTTAATCCAACTTCCTCATTATCGCTGGATTTTGTTCGACGACTTCTCGTTTTACTTTTGTCGATGTTAAAATTAAAACCGCTTTTCGAGGCACTATATGTGCCGTTCAGCTGTTGTTCCAAGTCCTGCGCCGTCTCTCGTAGTAAAACTCAACGTTTTAACTTCTCTTCCTGGGCGACCCATTCGACACAGCCGCTTGGCAGCACACTTAGAACGAACAGTGTGTAGCCCTACGGATCGGGGACGAGGCTTTCGTGCCGCGGGGGCGTTGGCCGGCGGTGGTGGCGATATAGCGTCACGGCACGGAATGAGGAGCGTCACGCCATAAGAGTCTCCCCACTTCTCTCTGCTATCTAGCAACTGCGTCCTGCTCTAACAGCACTCAGCGCCGAGGTGACGTAAGTTCAGCTGCATATTCATCGCACGCTTCCAGCGAAACTAGAATTAAGGAGCCATTCTTTTCCTCCCAGCATTAAATCGACCGATACGCACGGTGCGTGTATGGAACTTACAAATTCTTCCTCTTTCTCTGTCTCACGCACACGCAGGCCCGAGTGTACTAACACGTACACGACTTAGTCTGATAGGCTGTTTCAAAACGTTTAGTCCGATTTCTCAAGACTATATGTTGTACATGAATCGTCATAGAACCACGGAATAAATTTCAACAAACGTCTAGAAAATAAAAGTTACGTTGGCGCCACAAGTTGCCTGTAAGGTATCATTGGTAATTTACTCGCTCATAACGCATTTGCGAGAACACGCAGAAAAATTCATGTTTCATCAGGACGAAACGCCAACGCGCCTACGACTGACTGTCTTAACAATGAACTGCTTGCACGATGGATCGCTCGTTAAGTGAAGTGCAGATCTCTCACAGCACCAATGGCCTCCGAGGTGGCCTACACACTATGTTCAAAATTGCTCTGAGCACTATAGGACTTAACATCTGAGGTCATCAGTCACCTAGAACTTAGAACTACTTAAACCTAACTAACCTAAGGACATCACACACATACATGCCCGAAGTGGGGGACTGATGACCTTCGCTGTTTAGTCCCCCTTAACCACCCCAACAACAACCACCACCACCATGCCCGAGGCAGGATTCGAACTTGCGACCGTAGCAGCAGCATGGTTCCGGACTGAAGCACCTAGAACCGCTCGGTCACAACGGGCGGCTCACTCTATGGAATCTTTTATTTGTGGGAGTAGGTCTAAGGTCTACGTGCCTCCCTCCCAACAACTTTGGTGAACTGCGAAGTCGCATAGCAATAACAAGGATGCAGTAACTACAAACAATTCGCTACGCTATGTGACGAGTCTGAGTAAGGTCAGGATGTTCGCCATGCGTCCGGTCGGAATACTAACTGACTATTTGCGACAGGCAAATGAAAACTTTGATCCTAAACGTAATTTTAAAAACGTACGCCAAACGTCGTATGTGCATGCACGTAAAAGATGCACTCTTGTAAAATCCAATGGTTCTTTAAAATTAAAACTACGAATAAATTAAAATTCACCCGAAATTTTTGTCTTTATTCATACAGAAGGCACAGTCTTGTGATGTCGGTTGAATCTTTTTGAAATAGCCTGTAGAATGTCGGAATCTGAATAGAATCTTTATATTGGACTTTTTTCTAGGTAAAATGACAGTATCACTGGCCGCTCTCCAAGGCAGCGCTGATGGATAAGCTCAATAAGGTTTTCCGTGAATACAGAGAAGTCGTAGCGTGAGGTAATTACAGCGAAAAGTAAGAAGACCTGCACAGGATCAACGCTTCCTCCTGCTACTAATTGCTGACCCTAAACGTAAGCCATATTGGACACAAACAGGAGGAAAAGCACGTACCTGTTTTATTACACACTGAGGAGTCAGACACTGGAAACACTCACTACAATTAAGTATCTAGTAATATGATTCCAGATCGATGTCGAACTAAAATGTAAAAGAGGTTGTAACAAAGACAAACGCAATATTTAGATCCATGGGAAGGATCGTAACAGTATGAGGTTCACCCATGACACCGGTGGCACGCAGGTTTCCCATTCAACCGATCGTTGAGTGTTTTCTTCAGTTAGGACTCTTACAACATAGAATTAAAAAAATACACTGAAGCGACAAAGTAACTGGTAGAAGCATGCGTATTCAAATACAGAGATATATAAACGCAGAGTTTGGCGCTGCGGTCGGTACAGCCTATATAAGACAAGTATATGGCGCAGTTCTTAGATTGGTTACTGATGCTACAGTAGCAGGTTATCAATATTTGAGTGAGTTTGAACGCGATGTTATTAGTCGTCGCACGAGCGATGGGACACAGCATCTCCGAGGTAGCGATGAAGCGGGGACTTTCCCGTACGGCCATCTCACGAGTGTACCGTGAATATCAGGACTACGATAAAACATCAAATCTCCGGGATCGCTGCGGCCGGGAAAAGATCCTGCAAGGACGGGACCAACGACGACTGAAGGAATCGTGCAGCGTGACAGAAGTGCTACCCTACCGCAAATTGCTGCAGATTCCAAAGCTGGGCCATCAACAAGTGTCAGCGTGTAAACCATTCAACGAAAAATCATCGATATGGGCTTTCGGAGCCGAAGGACCCCTCGCGTACCCTTGATGACTGCACGACACGAAGGTTTACGCATCGCCTGGGGCCGTCAACACCGACATTGGACTGTTGATGTCTGGAAACTTTTTGCCTGGTCGGACGAGTCTCGTTTCAAATTTTATCTAGTAGATGGACGTCTACGGGTATGGAGGCAACCTCATGAATCCATGGCCCCTGCATGTCGGCCGGGGGCTGTTAAAGCTGGTGGAGGCTCTGAAATGGTGTGGGACGTGTGCAGTTGGAGTGATATGGGACCCCTGATTCGTCGAGATACGACTATGACAGGTGACACCCTCGTAAGCATCCTGCCTGATCACCTGAATCCATTCATGTCCATTGCCCATTCCGACAGACTTGGACAATTCCAGCAGGACAAGTGTAGCTCACACTGCAAATCCAGAGGACCGGGGTTCAGTCCTCATTGATTCCTAGGACTCTGGCAGTCATTCCCTACTTTCACTTCCAGTAATGATTTCTTAACGTGGAAAATGCCAAGTTACAGCGAAGTTGCGAGTCCACGCTGAACAGTAGGTCCCTCTGCGGCTGGCTCGCTAAATCAGTTCACAGGCCGCACGAAGGCAAGGGCAAACCACCTCCAATAAGACCGTGCTTATTGAAGCCCACCTTTAGTTTGAGGACAGCTCATCGATACGGCAAGTGGAGATGGAAATGAAACGGATCAATGCCTCACGCTACCCGCCTCGGTATCTAACGTTACTAAGTTGACTCGGGTGTAAGCCGCTTTGAGTCCTAGTGGTGAATGAAATCTTCACTCCCATATTTGGCTGGCAAGGGAAGGAGAGGTGCTGGCGTCAAGTTCCTGATCACCAATCTTTGCGCCGATCTCCTGAATTAAATGCCAAACCTCTCCGCAGTGTCTCATGAGGTAAATGTAAATGAGCGTTTGGCATCATTGGCCGGGAGGCCCCTTGCGGGGCAGGTCCGGCCGCCTTGATGCAGGTCTTATTACATTCGACGCCACATTGGGCGATCTGCGCGCCGGATGGGGATGAAATGATGATGAAGACAGCACAACACCCAGTCTCTGAGCGGAGAAAATCCCCCGACCCAGCAGGGAATCGAACCCGGGCCCGTAGGACGGCAGTCCGTCACGCTGACCACTCAGCTATCCGGGCGGACTCTCAGAAGGTGAGGGCACGCTACACAGTTGCTGGTAATCCGTCCATCGGATTGGGACGTTATGCTCTCGATGTTATTTAAGAGGAGCAACGTATGGACCGGCACCGGGTTTCACCATCTTCCTTCTCTCGTCGTCGTCGTCATCATCATCATCATCATCATCATCATCATCATCATACAACACTAACAAGACACTACACTATAAACGCATCCATGACACTCATCTACGCTCTACAAATACGCATACGACCAGACTCTCACACATCCGCAAGGAAAGGGGCCAACGTACACCCTTCCCACAGGCGGCTGAACCCACCCAACGATGCTATACGACATTTACATTTTTTTCCACAGTTCACGCTCAGTTTCCTTTAGTCAACAACACGATACACTATTTCAGTAAATTATTTCTCATACTAGGTATTGTGTTTGTGTTCTGTTACTAATTGTTATCGAATCATTTATATCAAGCATAATGAGGTGACGAAAGTCAGGGGATAGCAATATGCACATATACAGATGGTGGTAGTATCGTGTGCACAAGGTATAAAAGGGCAGTCCGTTGGCGGAGCTGTCATTTGTACACAGATGACACATGTGAAAAAGTTTCAGACGTGATTATGGCCGCATGACGGAAATTAACAACCCGGAATGGTAGTTGGAGCTAAACGCATGGTGCAGTCCAATTCGTAAATCGTGCGGGAATTCAGCATGCTAAAACACACAGTGTCAAGAGTGTGCATAGGACACCACAATTCAGGCATTACGTCTCATCACGGACAACGCAATGGCCGATGGCCTTCACTTAACGACCGAGAGCAGCGGCTTTTGCGTAGAGTTGTCAGTGCTAACAAACAAGTGACATTGCGACACTGCAACACTGCGTGAAATAACCGCCGAAATCAATGTGGGACAAACGACGAACGACCCGTTAGAACAGTGCCTTTGCTAACAGCACGACACTGCCTGTAGTGTCTCTCCTGGGCTCGTGACCATATCGACTGGAAAACCGTGGCCTGGCAAGATAAGTTCCGATTTCAGTTGGTAAGTGCTGATGGAAGGGTTCGAGTCAGGTGCAGACCTCACGAAGCCGTTGACCCAAGACGTCAACAAGGCACTGTGCAAGCTGACGATGGCTCAGTAGTGGTGTGGGTTGTGTTTACATGGAGTGGACTGGGTCTTCTGGTCAACTGAATCGATCATTGACTGGAAATAGTTATGCTCGGCTACGTGGAGACTATTTTCAGCCATTCATGTATTTCATGTTCCCAAAAAAAGATGTCATGTCACTGGGCCACAACTGTTCGTGACAGGGTTGTAGATCTTTCTGGATAATTAGAGCGAATGATTTGGCCACCCATATTACCCGACATGAATCCCATGGAACATTTATGGAACATAATGGACAGGTCAGTTCGTGCACGAAATCGTGCACTGCCAACACTTTCGCAATTATGGACAGCTATAGAGGCAGTGTGGCTGAATATTTCTGCAGGGGACTTCCAACGACTGTTTGAGTCCATGTCACGTCTGCGCTGGGCAAAAGGAGGTCCGACATGACATTAGGAGGTATGCCATGACTTTTGTCATCTCAGTATAAGACAGTGCACTGAGAGACCTAAGCCGCAAAAAAGACCCTGGAGTAGATAAAATTCCCTCAGAACTGCTGGTATCCCTGGTAAAGCCGGCCATGACTAAACTATTGCACCTGGTGTGCAAGAGATACGAAACAGAGGAAATGTCGTCAGACTTCAAGAAGAACGTAATAATTCCAATCCCAAAGAAAGCAAGTGAGGCAGGCGTGATTATTATCGAACTATCGGTTTAATAAGTAGTGGTTGCAAAATACTGGCACGAACTATTTACAGAGCGGCAACACTGGTACAAGCCGACCTCAGGGAAGATCAGTTTGGGTTCCGGAGAAATGCTGCAATTCACGAGGAAATACTGACCCTACGACTTATCTTAGAGGATAGGTTAAAGGCTAATCTACGTTCATAGGATTTGTAGATTTGGATAAAGTTTTTCATAACGTTGACTGGAACACATTCGTTAAAATACAGGGAGCGGAAGGTTATTTACAATTTGTACGGTAACCAGAAGGCAGTTACCGATGTTACTCAATTTGTACACAGAGCAAGCTGAGAAGGAAAGCAAGGAGAAATTTGGAAAGGACATTAAAGTTCAGGGAGAAGAAACAAAAACTTTGCCATTTGCCGATGACAATGTAATCAAAAGACTTGAAATAGCAGTTGAATGGAATGGACGGCATCTTGGCAGGATAATATAAGATGAACAGTAAGAAAAGGAGTCGGCCGGTGTGGCTGAGCGGTTCTAGGCGCTTCAGTCTGGAACCGCGCGACCGCTACGGTCGCAGGTTCGAATCCTGCCTTGGGCATGGATATGTGTGATGTCCTTAGGCTAGTTAGGTTTAAGTAGTTCTGTTCTAGGGGAGTGCTGACCTCAGATATTAAGTCCCATAGTGTTCAGAGCCATTTGAACCATTTGAAGTAACAAAAGGAAAACAAGGGTAATGGGATGTAGTCGAATTAAATCAGGTGATGCCGAGGGAATTAGATTAGGAAATGAGACACTAACAGTAGTAGATGAGTTTTGCTATTGGGGCAGAAAAATAACTGATTTTAACCGAAGTAGACAGGATATAAAATGTATATTGCCAATGACTGTAACAGCGTTTCTGAAGAAGATAAATTTGTCAACATTCAGTGTAGATTTAAGTGTTAGGAAGTCTTTGCTGAAGATGTCTATCTAAATTGTAGCCGTGTATGGAAGCGAAACTTGGACAATAAACCGTATGGACAATAAGAGAATAGAGGCATCTGAAATGTGGTGCTACAGAAGAATGCTGAAGATTAGATGGGTAGATCACGTAACTAATGAGGAGGTACTAAATAGAATTGGGGGGAAAACAAATCTGTGGCATAACTTGACAAAATGAAGGGATCGGTTGATAGGACACATTGAGACATCAACGAATCGTCTTTGGTATTGGAGAAGAGTGTGGGGTTAAAATTACGAACAGACGAGTAAAGTAAGCAGGTTGAAATGAATGTAGGTTGCAGTAGTTATTTCGAGATGAAGAGGATAGATTACTTGCACAGGCTAGAGTAGCATGGAAAGTTCCATCAGACAAGTCTTCGCACTGAATGCCACAACAGCAACAGAGACGATGACGTAAGTATCAATATGAAATGCTTCTGGCAATTTTTCCTGCGTTCAATGATAATTCAAGAATATTTCGCATACTTGGCCATTTCTTTATGCATTTCCTTCATCTGTAAATTTTCTTTATTATAATACATTTGCAGCTAACATTACTAATAACACATTATAAAACACAGTCACAAAAAATAGGTAAAATAAATGAAATTCATTTTTGTGTTGTAAAATATTGCCTTTGAAACTTTTGAAATAACTTTAATATAAGCTCTATGTTGTAAAGTTTTTATCTATTGAAGTTGTATGTTATAAGTGGTTCGCATATACTTCGGAATTACTATAATAACGTGACGTAATGAATAAAAATGTGTAGAATAGAACTCAACGGCCAGTAACGTTTATTTAATACTGTGTATGAAATTAATCGGATTCCTGAAATACTTTTTGCAAGCAAGGATTACCCAGGCTATTGTTCCAAGAGAGAATGACTACTAATGGACAGTCAGTATGAGATAAGGTCAACCAAAGTTCATTTATTATAATGTCGATTTGAAGAGATAGATAATCTGATATTTCCTGTTATTTCTTCTCAAGGTGTGAGAAAGTGAACCGCAAACGAAATCACAGCATATATTTGAGAGATTTGTACACTAATTTTTAAATATTAATTCAACGTAAGAAGGAGTTTAGAAGGTTCAAAGCAACGAGATGTTACATCCATGTTTCATGATTTTGTTGTCCATTGACTCATTGAGCTGCTGCAGACGTACACGACGACGGTTCGAGTACGGAAGAGAGACAATGAGTTCGGACTGTTTTCCTTCTGTGGCGATCCGTTGCCTACTTCCTTCCAGCGGATGACGTTACAAGACCTACGGAACTGTAGCTGGTGACAAACTTCCACGAGACTGAGTCACGCAGCTGCAACTCCACCGCCGTATAACGCTTCCATTAAATATACCCCCGCTTCCTGGTGCACATCGACAAACGTACATAGCATTTCAACAAACCACATTCGTCGCCCTTTCTGTTAGTCACTTACGGCACTTGTAAACTGCACTTTTGCATATGGAATTCTTCATTCATAGCAAAATCCGCATCACCTTTTTGAATACAGTTCCACGTTCTCTTGTCTTCTGACAAACAAGGTTTTGTAATACTTCTAGAGAAGCTGTTGCCCCTGACAATGGAAGTAGAAAAAACAGTCCTGTAATTAGGGAGGTAAGGTCGGATAACTGAAGCTCTGAGATGGTGTCCAAGCTGTTTAATAATGCACCGCATGATGTTTTAGAGATATTATTGAGTCTTCATTACGTGAAAGCACATTCACAGATGATAGTTGCATATTAATGATTGCCTAACGCTGGATACAACTAAAGCTGTAGCTTCAATAAACGGGACTACGGGAAGCCGAGAGTCATGTTAATGATTACTGAGTATAATTGTTTTGCAGTGGAATTCTACTAGAACCATTATCGTGCACAAGCGTGGAACCATAACTTACAACCTCTTTCCCAAGTTTAAGCACTCACATCAAATTTAGACAAGAACCTCTAACCGTAAGTTGTTCATCTGTCAGATTTGATTTCTGACACTTAATATTTTTTTACGTTGGCCATCATCTCTGAGATAACACAAACGAACGTTTTCAGCAGCTTGTGATTGCTTCCTAAGTTAGTGATAGCTGTTTTCTATGACTCCTTTTCATTCGCCCCTGTGATTTGCAAGTGTCGTCGGCTCTTTCAGAGAATCTTAATTCGGGAAATAGAATAAGAAAACGACCAAAAGTTAAACTAGGAAAAAAATCTGTAATGCCCAGTTTGACGAGGGGCGAATTGCGCTCCGTCTAGGCGAGAAATTACCGCGCGAGAGAAGTTTATCTTATCTGACATTTCCCTGGTCAGGAGGTATACTGTGCTGTTTCGGTGTGCAATACTCCTTAGTCTTACAGGGAATACCCAAAACTCATTACGGAAGAACAAGGTAATAATCAGTTTTGCTGCACCGGAACCTTTATTTCAGCGCATCTGGCTTTTATGTTTTATTTTATTTGAGGAAGTACTGAGTGAAGAATCAACGCGTGTTCCAAAAACTGTTAAGGGCACGGCCTGCTTTCCACCTGGAAGGATCATTTATCTTAATTTACATGCAAAGAAGTGAACTTTTAGGTTTTCTCCGAGTACTCAGTAATCTAAGAAATTTGGGGCCTTCAGCCGATCACAGTAGCTTTCTTGCAATTTGGCTGCAACGTTGGAAGCGAAAGTATAGGTGGAAGAATTCAACAACAAAATGCCATGCGATGTGACACACGGGTGTACACAATGGACCCATATTCTAGACGAGCACATTTCAAATCCACGTCCGGCCATCCAGAGTATATTTCTTCCGCGGTTGATGGAGAAAAAAATTAAGGTGAATTTCTGGCTCATTCATCTGAAAAGGATTAGGTCCAATTCCTTCGTTTTCATTACCTGATGAAAGGTTACGTCGACGGACGTTAAACCCTAATCTTCTCCAACTACAAACGGCTGCACTCCTGAAATTTCATTCATTCATGTTGTTCAGATAAAACTTTATACCCTCCTTGCATTTAACATATAGTAAGTAGTACGTAATAGATAAGTTCGAAAGGAGGACTGGAAATAAATTGTAATTAGACTGAAATAATGTACAAACAACAGATCGAAAAATAAATCATAGAAATTAACCATATAGTCCAAGAGCCTTTTGATGGGATGTGAATTTTAGGGGGTCGAAGGCACTGGCCGGATGAAGAGGAAATGAAACTAACATCACAGTAAAATTGGCCTGAGGTGATATAGGTACACTAAATAGGTGTTTCCAAACTAAACATCCGTTGTATATGAAAAGGAAAGTTGATACTCAAAGCGCACTGTCTATTCTGAGTTACTACTTACACAGGTGGAGAGGGGAGGAGGTGGGGGAAGGGGGTTAGGGCAGAGTTGTAGTTTGCTGTCACCATTGCTTGCTTTCATCATAACACTGACACCTAGAATTTTAATAATAATAATAAAAATATGAAATGTTTTAATATAATAATAATTTGGTATTATTAGTGCTCAGTACATTGGTTTGGCGCGACTTGAAAGAAATTGCCGGCCGGTGTGGCCGAGCGGTTCTTGCCGCTTCAGTCTGGAACCGCGTGACCGCTACGGTCGCAGGTTCGAATCCTGCCTCGGGCATGGATGTGTGTGATGTCCTTAGGTTAGTTAGGTTTAAGTAGCTCTAAGTTCTATGGGACTGATGACCTCAGATGTTAAGTCCCATAGTGCTTAGAGCCATTTGAACCATTTTTTTAAAAGAAATTTCAGTTCAGGAAAATATATAATTTTAAAAGAATTGATCCGAAAATTTGATAGCTTCCTGTGCCATAAAATTGCTTTAAGAAATAGCAAAAAAATCTCACACCTTTGACAACGTCATAAATTACTCAATATAAAAATGTAGTGATGTGGCGTTTACGCCACATCCCTGCTCACGTTTACAACACTCTGTTGGTATGTTTTAAACCACGGTATATGAAGGTTTTGTTACGGATACGACGCACCTATGTGATCGTCACATAGCGTGAGAGCGGCCGGCCGAGCAAGAGTCGTATCGTACTGGAGCAGAGAGAGAGAGAGAGAGAGAGAGAGAGAGAAGCAAATCTTTTACTATTTATATTTACTGTTTAAATATTAATATACGGCTCCAACTGTGCTGGTGATGTTAATTTCACTGAGAACTTTTTAATAACAACATCAGTATCACTCAGTTCATCAGGAAATGATAAATACAAATTTTAATTATTGTCAGTGCTTATTGATGGAAAAGATGGACCAATCACAAGAGAGCCATGAGAGGGCAGGCGCCAAACTGCTAAGATAGCTGAGTAACATTTTAAGATTCTTTTTATACTTAGCATTTAAACCTAATCATTTGACACATTATTAACAACTTTTTTTTACAGGCGTCAGAGCTCGCGGCCGACTGCGGCTACGTATACGAGACGCGAGGTAAGCAAGTTGGCTAAAATTCAGTTACGAAAAGTAGGGCGCAGATACCCCCAGAAACGTCCCCCCCCCCACCACCCCCACCACAAAAAAACTCACCTGAATCTACGCCTCAACATACGTCTCAGCAAGGAACGGAGAGGCAGCGAAAGAAACAAACGACTCCAGGAGTAGACAGGAGAGGATTGTAACACAAATGCCGGACGCGATATTTAACGAGAGTAATGGGTGCTAAACTGTCCAAGGAAGTTCTTTGCTAGATTCCAATACATAAGAAGAGACAAACATGACGAACAAGGGGAAACTGGACAGATGACAAAAGAGGCCTACAGAAATAGAAGCCAGTATGTTGCCCGGGGCGGCGAGAGTTTATAACAAAGTTATCATAAAGAGCGTTGACAGGGAAGTATGATAAAATCACTTGTTCTTTATACAGGGTGAGTCACCTAACATTACCGCTGGATATATTTCGTAAACCACATCAAATACTGACGAATCGATTCCACAGACCGAACGTGAGGAGAGGGGCTAGTGTAATCGGTTGATACAAACCATACAAAAATGCACGGAAGTATGTTTTTTAACACAAACCTACATTTTTTAAATGGAACCCCGTTAGTTTTGTTAGGACACCTGAACACATAAACAAATACGTAATCAGTGCCGTTTGTTGCACTGTAAAATGTTAATTACATCCGGAGATATTGTAACCTAAAGTTGACGCTTGAGTACCACTCCTCCGCTGTTCGATCATGTGTATCAGAGAGCACCGAATTACGTAGGGATCCAAAGGGAACGGTGATGGACCTTAGGTACAGAAGAGACCGGAACAGCACATTACGTCCCCACGCTAACACCGTTTTATTGGTCTTTTTCACTGACGCACATGTACATTACCATGAGGGGTGAGGTAAACGTACACACGTGGTTTCCGTTTTCAATTACGGAGTGGAATAGTGTGTCCCGACATGTCAGGCCAATAGATGTTGAATGTGGTGGCCATCATTTGCTGCACACAATTGCAATCTCTGGCGTAATGAATGTAGTACACGCCGCAGTATTTCTGGTGTTATGTCGCCGCATGTTGCCACAGTACGTTGTTTCATATCCTCTGGGGTTGTAGGTACATCACGGTACACATTCTCCTCTAACGTACCCCACAGAAAGAAGTCCAGAGGTGTAAGATCAGGAGAACGGGCTGGCCAATTTATGCGTCCTCCACGTCCTATGAAACGCCCGTCGAACATCCTGTCAAGGGTCAGCCTAGTGTTAATTGCGGAATGTGCAGGTGCACCATCATGCTGATACCACATACGTCGACGCGTTTCCAGTGGGACACACTCTATTCCACTCCGTAATTGAAAACGGAAACCACGTGTGTACGATTACATCACCCCTCATGGTAATGTACATGTGCGTCAGTGAAAAAGACCAATAAAAAGGTGTTAGCATGTGGACGTAATGTGCTGTTGCAGTCTCTTCTGTACCTAAGGTCCATCACCGTTCCCTTTGGATCCCTACGTAATTCGGTGCTCTCCGATACACACGATCGAACAGCGGAGGAGTGGTACTCAAGCGTCAACTTTAGGTTACAATATCTCCGGATGTAATTAACATTTTACAATGCAACAAACGGCACTGATTACGTATTTGTTTATATGTTCAGATGTGCTAACAAAACTAACGGGGTTCCATTTAAAAAAACGTAGGTTTGTGTTAAAAAACATACTTCCGTGCATTTTTGTATTGTTTGTATTAACCAATTACACTAGCCCCTCTCCTCACGTTCGGTCTGTGGAATCGATACGTGAGTATTTTATGTGGTTTACGAAATATATCCAGCGGTAACGTTAGGTGACTCTCCCTGTATACAGAAACTATATGACGGGTAGGGTGAGCGGCAATTTGCAGTTTGCAACTGTTCGCTTATGACGCTGCAGTGCGCGGGAAAGTCTCGTCGTCGAATGGCCGTAGGAGGATACAGATTGACTTGTAAAGGATTTCTATTCGGTGTGCCGAATGACAGCGGGCTCTGAATGTACAAAAAGTTACTTAATGCGGATGAGTAACAAAAGCAATTCTGTAATCTTCGAATGTAGCATTATCGATGTCCCGTTTCAGTCACGCCGATTAAATATCTATGCGGGTACTTCTCCTGTGTTCGGTTTTCCAGAGCTCATTACAGTAAGACGTCGAAGTTATTCTGACGCGTCGTGTTGAAGTTGTTCCCGGTAGTATTACGGAAATGATTCGTGACGCAAGTCAGAGTTCCTGGACGAAATGAGATGTTCTTCTCGCGAAGCACTATTGAGAAAGTTTAGAGAACTAGCAAACAAAACAGACTGCAGAGCTATTATACTGCCGCCAACGTACATTTAGTGTAAGGACCGCGAAGATAAGCATAAATTAGGGCTCTTATGGAGGAATACAGACAGTCGTTTTCACCTCGCTCTGTTTGCGAGTGGAACAGCAAACGGAGTGACTAGCGGTAGTACGAGCTACCTTCCACCATAAATCCCACGGTGGCTTCCGGAATATGACCAACACAGAAGTGTATGGCTGAAGACAATAATGCGTGCAGGAAGATGGACTCAACAGTGCTGTAATGCGGCTGATGACTTAAGTAAATCGACTTGTTAGGGTCCATTATGTGCTACAGACGAAGTGAAATTGTTTTACAAACGAAATATCTAGGTACAAGTTCTTCAGACGAGGATTCGTTTACATTGTTCACTGAAGAGCCGAAGAAACTGGTCATCTGACTAATATCGTGTAGGGCCCCTGCGAGCACGCAGAAGTGCCATAACACGACGTGGCATTGACTCGACTAATGTCTGAAGTAGTGCTGGACGGAATTGACACCATGAATCCTGCAGGGGTATCCATAAATCCGTAAGAGTACGAGGGGGGGGGGGGGGGTGCAGATCTCTTCTGAACAGCACGTTGCAAGGCATCCCAGATGTACTCAATAACGTTCGTGTCTGGGGAGTCTGGGGAGTCTGGTGGCCAGCGGAAGTGTTTAAACTCAGAAGAGTGTTCTTGGAGCTACTCTGTAGCAATTCTGGACATGTGGAGTGTCGCATTGTCCTGTTGGAATTGCCCAAATCCGTCGGAACGCACAATGAACATCGTGAATGGACGCAGGTGATCAGACAGGATGCTTACGTACGTGTCACCTGTCAGAGTCGTATCTAGACGTATCAGGGGTCCCATACCACTCCAACTGCACACTCCCCACGCCATTTCAGAGCCTCCACCAGCTTGATCAGTCCCCTGGCAACATGCAGGGTCCATGAATTCATGAGGTTGTCTCCGTACCCGCAGACGTCCATCTGCTACATAAAATTTGAAAGGAGATTTGTCCGACCAGGCAAAAAGCTTCAAGTCAACAGTCCAATGTCGGTGTTGACTGCCCCAGGCGTGGCGTAAACCTTCTTGTCGTGCAGTCATCAAGGGTACACGAGGGGCCTTCGGCTCCGATTGCCCATATCGATGATGTTTCAAAATTCAAATGGCTCTGAGCACTATGGGACAACATCTGAGGTCATCAGTTCCCTAGAACTTAGAACTACTTAAACCTAACTAACCTAAGGACATTACACACAGCCATGCCCGAGGTAGGATTCGAACCTGCGACCGTAGTGGTCGCGCAGTTCCAGACTGAAGCGCCTAGAACCGCTCGGCCACAACGGCCGGCGATGATGTTTCTTTGATGGTTGGCACGCTGACACATGTTGATGGCCCAGCTTTGGAATCTGCAGCAATTTACGGAAGCGTTGCACTTCTGTCACGTTGAACGATTCCTTCAGTCGTCGTTGGTCCCTTTCTTGCAGGATCTTTTTCTGACCGTAGCGATGTCGGAGATCTGATGTTTTATCGTATTCGTGATATTCTCGGTACACTCATGAGATGGCCGTACAGGAAAATCCCCACTTCATCGTTACTTCGGAGATGATGTGTCCCATCGCTCGTGCCCGACTATAACACCACATTCAAACTCACTTGAATCTTGATACCCTGCCAGTTTAGCAGCAGTAACCGATCTAACAACTGCGTCAAATACTTGTTGTCTTATATAGGCGTTACCGACCGCAGCGCCGTATTTGGCCCGTTTGCATATCTCTGTATTTGAATACGCATGCCTATACCAGTTTCTGTGGCGCTTCAGTGTAAATTGACAAGCATGTCTCCTGTTGCTTCTCTTAGCAGTTTTCAATGTGCATTCACTAGGAGAAAGGAAGTAACATAGCGGTAAGGTAATTAATTAATTTTCTAAAGGAGCTAGATTTAATTTGCTAATGGAACACGAAAGGGAATGAGTAGCGGTAGTACGAGGTACCGTCCACCATGTAAATACAGTAATAGTGCACTTCGTTCTCTAAACAGGTTAGTTCGGTGAGTGTAAGGATCGCGTCCCGTACTTCCCGGAGTATGGCCTCTTCAAGCAGCCAAGGACGCGGCGACGAGCGAGAGGAAAACATTCCGGAAGGTCGGCGTGCCGAAACCGGTCTTGCGCGGCGGATACGATATGGCTCTGATTCACCTGCGCGTGTCCTCACTACAGGACGTTCAAAGTGGTACGGCGGGTGACGAACTGATAAATTTTACTGGCATCTGTTCCACAAATGCCATCGCGGACGAAGGAATCCGCTGAAGTCAACTGAAGATCCGGTTTACGGATCACGATCTACAGTCACGTCACGAGACGCACTGATAGCTTTTGAGGTTAACGGAAGGTACTGACGTTCAGTCTGCTATCAGGAATTCTACTGCCTTCCTCACACAGGTGATAATGATAAAGGCAGTTTCGTTGTTTATTGACTTTCAATCCGAATGACTAACCTCTCACTTACCACGAACAAAAAAGAAAAACGCGAAACAGGATTTTGTACCTACCAACAACGCTGTATAATAATAATAACTACACCATACAAAACACACATGGACTCATAAGCTTAATCAAAGACATCCACATCCCACCAACAGCTAAATAGCATCAGTAGACATAGTCAACCTATACACGAACATCCCTGTCAAGGAGACTATTAACATTATAAGAAACAATCTGCTTAAGTATAAGAAAATTAGTATTGCAGAGTGCTGTGAACTCATAGAAATACTTTCACTTATTCTAGAGCATAATTACTTTAGCTTCAACAACAAACTGTATCAACAACATGATGGTTTGGCAATGGGAAATTGCTTAGCTGGAATATTGGCTGATATTTACATCAACCATATAGAAAAAAAATTCTTCTCAGCCAACCAGCACATCTCAAACAAAATAATATACTACAGAAGATATGTTAATGATACGATCTTGCTTTTTGATGGTACAAACAATGAAATAAATACATTAGCAGATGTAAGCAAAATGCACAAAAATATTAAATTCATAGTTGAACATGAAACTAAGAAAAGCATTAACTTTATTGACTTGAAGATTTGCAATAGTAACAAGAAACATCAATTTAGTATTTACAGAAAACCTACCACCACAGATGTCAGTATTGACAACTCATCTTGCCACCCCCGCCAACAAAAAATGGCATATTTCAGAACGATCCTACACCGAATTAAAAAAGTAGCAATGAGTGACACAGACTAACAAAGTGAAATCAATGTAATTAAAACAGTTGCTCATAATAATGGATATAAACCCATAATAATAGAAAAAATCCAGAACAAAATGCAGACAAAAACCATAGATCCACTTCACACCAATCACTTCAAGCCAAACTAGTGAGCCACAGAAGCCAAACCTAAGTATGCTAATCTCCCATACATAGGCCCGCTATCGTACCAAATACGGTAGCAAACTTATTTAAAAAGAAAAATATCAAAATCAGCTTTTACACAAATAATAAATTACAACAAAAAGTAATCCATGATGTAAATACCTCCAAGAGTCCCTACCATAAATCAGAAATATACAAACTCAAATGCGATACATGACCAAAATTCTACATTGGACAGACAGGCAGAAGTTTCGAAATCAGATACAAAGAACACATTGATGCTTTAAGGCTTGGCAACTTGAACAAATCTGCATTTGCAACCCATATTGCTGAAGAAAACCATTCAGAGAGAAACATTGAGAACAACTTAAAAATATTACATTTAGCAGAAAAAGGAGTCACTATGAATATATTAGATGAAATAGAAATTCAAGCACACAAAAACAGCACCCCAGACTACATCCTTAATGAACAAATCGAGTTATCTAACACCCCTTTCCTGAAAAATTTCCACAAATTATTTTCCACCCTCCAAAGCAAATAATATTCCTACGCCTAGCCTATCTGCAGCTCAAGTAGCAAATTTATATGTTACTATAACTCTCATGATGCTAAATGCTAAATGTAATTACATAATGTACTGTTTTACCTATACAGTACTAAAAAAATGGAAAAACTTTATAATTAATGTAACAGTATCCCCTCAAAAACTCAGAAAATGAATGTCTCTCTGTACTAGTGTAAAAGGCGTTTCAGTTGCATAAGTGAATATATGATCTTTTTCCAAACATAGGACATCTTGAAATGTTACGATATATCGTAGCATCTTTGGTACTCATATGTTTGTAAGCACTTCGTATGTATGAACACATGTGGTGCGTGGTAGAAAACTTTTCAGTGACAAATCTTAAAGTGTTCAGTGGGAAAAATTTACGTGTGCAACGATAAGAACGCAGTGGGACTGTATTGACATCTGTTGGAAGAAATGTAAGAAAATACACACTCCAGACAGACATTTCACGTAAGTCACGCCCTATAAAAAACCTCTAACGCAACCATCTGTGTGTGGTGTGCTTATAATTATGTGTTATTTATATTTTAGGACAATTAATCTGTAAAAAAACGCACCACATGTTGAAAGGAAAGCATGTAAACCGTCTGAAGATGAATTATAACGATTCGAAACCAGTAACGGCACCCTTTGAATAAAGGAACTGAAAGTAAATCTGTGGCTGGTTGCTGTCCTACCACGATCAACTGTATAATAAATTGCTCGAGGAGGTTAAAGAGATAACTGAGACAGGTTTAAAATGGCGGTTATGGCATTACATCTCAAACAACATGTTTGTCAGTAATGGATTAGTTAGATAACACGAAGTAGAGGTTGATGAAATAGTAACAAAGTACCAACAGAATGCCTCTCTCGCTCTATTATACATGGTGTATCAAAAAGGATGGCGCTAACTTACACGGCTGAGAGCAGACGATAATAGAAGCACAAATGTCCCAGTAAACACGGGTCCGCAAAAGAGACGCTTGCGAGATAATCACAGCTGTAGGGTTCCACGCCGCCCCCTTGCGCACTTGAGGCCGTCCTATGTTCGCTGTTTACACAACGGAACATCGCCGAGAGGTGGAGTTGGAATCACACCATACACGCAGAACGTACAGGACGGATACAGCACACAGTCTCAAAGGGTATCAGTCTCATCTGACAAGGGAACCTCCCCATCGCACCCCCCTCAGATTTAGTTATAAGTTGACACAGAGGATAGGCCTTGAAAAACTGAACACAGATCAATCGATAAAACAGGAAGAAGTTGTGTGCAACTATGAAAAAATAAGCAAAATATACAAACTGAGTAGTCCATGCGCAAGATGTGCAACATCAAGGGCAGTGTGAGCTCAGGAGCGTTGTGGTTCCGTGGTTAGCGTGAGTAGCTGCGGAACGAGAGGTCCTTGGTTCAAGTCTTCCCTCGAGTGAAAAGTTTAATTTTTTATTTTCAGACAATTATTATCTGTCCGTCCGATGCGAGGTAAGTGCGCCGTAGTATGGGGACGCTACACCTAAACAAACATCGAAACGTACGACGTCAGTCGACTACAGCGCACGGAAGAGAGAGTATTCTTGGTAACGAGGCTCCCAGGCTGGCAGTTGACTGTTCGATACTTTGGACGAGAGTGCATTAAATACGTGAGATGTATTCCGTGGGCAATATGAATCCAGCAAATATAGCTCGCGAGTTCAATAAAAATCGCACGGTTTTGCGGTGCGGTCGCAAAACACAGACACTAAACTTATTACAGTGAACAGAGACGTCAATCAACGAACGGACAGATCATAACTTTGCGAAAATAAAGAAAGTAAACTTTTCGCTCGAGGTGGGAATTGAACCTATGACCTCTCGTTCCACAGCTGCTCACGCTAACCACGGGACCATGGCGCTCCTGCGTTCACACTTCACTTGATGTTGCATATCCTACGCATGGACCACTTAGTTTGTATATTTTGCTAATTTTTTTCATCGTTCCACACAACTTCTTCCTGTTTTCTCCATTGATCTGTGTTCAGTTTTTCGAGGCCTATCCACTGTGCCAACTTATAACTAAATCTGAGGGGGGTGCGATGGGGAGGTTCCCTTGTGAGGAGTGCCACGTGTGCTGTGTTGTAGCTACAATGGAACCGTACAGTAACGAAGAGTATGTGAATATGCATTTCATGTACGGTAGGGCTAATGGCAATGCACGGGAGGCTCCACGCTTGTACCAAGAAACATATCCTGATCGGAGACATCGCGAAAGTCGTACATTTACAAGGGTCCATCAGCGCCTGAGAGAACACGGGGGTTTTTCACATGGCAGAGCAGGAGGTAGGTCTGCTCGCATTGCGCCTGAGATTGAGGATATGGTGTTGGAAGCAGTACAGCTCTCTCCAGGAACCTCGACGAGAAGAATTGCCACACAAGTGCCTGTACTAAGCCACAGTAGTGTATGAAGAATTTTACATCGTAATTTACTGTACCCTTACCACCTCCAACGAGTTCAGTGCCTCAATGATGCGGACTTTGTTCTTAGAGTGATGTTTTGTCAGTGGCTGCAACAGCAACCTGTGGTCGACCCTCGTTTCACATGTAACTCTTTATTTACAGACGAAGCAGTATTCACACGCGATGGTGTGTTTAACTATCATACACATTTGTGGTGTGAAATAAACCCACATGCTGTTCATGAGTCACCACATCAGCAACGTTTCTCACTGAATGTGTGGTTATGCGTACTAGGCGATCAACTCATTGGGCCACACGTTCTTCCACCACAACTTAATGGACGGAGGTACTCTACCGTTCTGCAGCGTCATCTTCCAGGATTGCTTGAGGATGTTCCGCTTCAGCAACGTCAGACTACGTGGTACGTGCATGATGGAGCTCCGGCACATTTTGCTGCTGTTGTGAGACGGCATCTAACGCGCAGATACGGTGAAAGATGGGTAGGTCGAGGCGGACCTGTACCTTGGCCTCCAGAATCACCTGATCTAAATCGTTTGGATTTTTGTGTATGGGGTCATCTCAAAAGCAAAGTGAACAGCACATCCATTAACACAGTTGAAGAACTGGAGCAGAGAGTTGTACATGCTTGTCAAGAATTCCGGAATGATCCAGGGATTTTCGAAAGGATTCGAAATTCTATGCAGAGACGAGCACAGTATTGCATCCAGATGCAAGGAAAACACTTCCAACACCTCCTTTAACAAGTACCCCATACGTGAAATGTAAACTAATTGTGATGTACAGCCCAATAGTAAAGTCTAAATTTCAAATTAATGTGTACTAACTAGGTTGATGTTTACAATAACGTCAGTGGCGGCTTGGAACCGTACAATCGTGATTATCTCGCAAGCGGCTCGTTTGCCGGCCCGTATTTACAGGGACATTTGTGCTTCTATTATCGTATACTTTCAGCCGTGTAAGTCTGCGCCATCCTTTTTGATACACCCCGTATACTTTCACAGCACAACTCATATCACTGGAAAATATCACGCCCGAAATATGTTGTACATAATAGTACTCTCCCTCCGTCTTCCTGGTCTCAACAACATCTTTAAGAAGGAACAATTATCCAGTATTTCAGACAGATAAATTGGAAAGCTTGAAGACTAATGTACTGTTGCCGAGAACGTTTAAATCATTTTGAAAATAGACCTATCCGCAATTATAAAACTGCGTGTACGAGTTTGTTAGCCCTTAATTATATTTCATAGTTGTATTAACTAGGCATGCATAATATAATTACAAGTTAGTGTATGGATGAATAGAGAAGGAAAGGAAGGGAAATTAGAGCTTACCGTCCCATCTACGACGACATAATTAGAGACGAAGCAGACCCCAGAATAGTGCAAGGATAGTAAAGGAAATAAGTTCAAATGGTTCAAATGGCTCTGAGCACTATGGGACTTAACATCTATGGTCATCAGTCCCCTAGAACTTAGGCCTACTTAAACCTAACTAACCTAAGGACAGCACACAACACCCAGCCATCACGAGGCAGAGAAAATCCCTGACCCCGCCGGGAATCGAACCCGGGAACCCGGGCGTGGGAAGCGAGAACGCTACCGCACGACCACGAGATGCGGGCAAGGAAATAAGTCACGTACGTTTGAGACCAACCATCACCACATTTCCTTATTCGACTTTACGAAACTACGGAAAACCTAAGTCGGGATGGTCGGGCAGACAGATGGAAAATGCAGCTACCTAAATAACTCGCTCATTAATTTAATGGCAGTAGAATTAAGGGATTTTTCAATGTAAAGAAACGAAAAAGAGTTACGGCTTAATTTGCCAACATTGTGGTTGAAGAAAACTTCCAGCAGATTGAAAATGTGCACCGACCGGGACTGACCCGGAATTTGCTTTTCGAGCAAATACAATTAATTACGATTAACAAATGCTGATTATTAGCTTAACCATTGTCAATATATCCTTCAAATTACACTAAGCAAGGCAATTATGATAATAATAATAATAATAATAATAATAATAATAATAATTATTATTATTATTATTATTATTATTATTATTGTTATTTCTCTTTCCTGTCTCAGACGTTATTATTATTATTATTATTACAAGGAAAATTTACGTTTTGTGTCCACAAGAAGATAATATTTTTTTAAAACAATATAAATTTTTTTTTCAGGTCGTCTTGTAGAACATTTTTCTTTATGCTATTATAATACATTGTTTGAACAGCTTTTAGATGTAAATTAGAGAAGTCAAAAAGCAGAATTACAACAATTCCTACAGTATTTAATTTTTTTTCTAAAAGAAGAATTTCACGTTTACTACAAGAAAGTGGACATGTGATATTTACACTATGTGATCAAAAGTATCCGGTCACCCCAAAAACATTCGTTTTTAGCATTAGGCGCATTGTGCTGCCACCTGCTGCAGCTATCAGCGACCTCAGTAATCATTAGACATCGTGAGACAGCAGAATGGGGCCCTCCGCGGAACTCACGTACTTCGACCGTGGTCATGTGATTGGGTGTCACTTGTGTTACACGTCTGTACGCGAGATTTCCACACTCCTAAACATCCCTATGTCCACTGTTTCCGATGTGATAGTGAAGTGGAAACGTGAGGAGACACGTACAGCACAAAAGCGTTCAGGCCGACCTCGTCTGTTGACTGACAGAGACCGCCGACAGTTTAAGAGTGTCGTAATGTGTAATCGACAGACATCTGTCCAGACCATCACACAGGAATTCTAAACTGCATCATGATCCACTGCGAGTACTATGACAGTTAGGCGGGAGGTGAGAAAACTCGAATTTCATGGTTGAGCGGCTGCTCATAAGCCACACACCACGACGGTAAATGCCAAACGACGTCTCGCTTTGTGTAAGAAGCGTAAACGTTGGACGATTGAACAGCGGAAAAACGGTGTGTTGAGTGATGAATCACGGTACACTATGTGGCGATCCGATGGCAGGGTGTGAGTATGGCGAATGCCCGGTGAACTTCATCTGCCAGTGTATGTAGTGCCAACAGAAAAATTCGGAGGCGGTGGTGTTATGGTGTGGTCGTATTTTTCAGGGAGGGGGCTTGCACCCCTTGTTGTCTTGCATGGCACTATCACAGCGCAGGCCTACATTGATGTTTTAAGCACCTTCTTGCTTCCCGCTGTTGAAGAGCAATTCGGGGATGGCGATTGCAAAAATGGTTCAAATGGCTCTGAGCACTATACGACTTAACATCTGAGGTCATCAGTCCCCTAGACTTAGAACTACTTAAACCTAACAAACCTAAGAACATCACACACATCCATGCCCGAAGCAGGATTCGAACATCCGACCGTAGCAGCAGCGCGGTTCCGGACTGTAGCACCTAGAACCGCTCGGCCACAGATGCCGGCTGGCGATTGCATCTTTCAACACGATCGAGCACCTGTTCATAATGCACGGCCTGTGGCGGATTGGTCACACGACAGTAACATCCCTGTAATAGACTGGCCTGCTCAGAGTCCTGACCTGAATCCTATAGAACACCTTTGGGATGTTTTGGAACGCCGACTTCGTACCAGAACTCACCGACCGACATCAATATCTCTCCTCAGTGCAGCACTCCGGGAAGAATGGGCTGCCATTCCCCAAGAAACCTTCCAGCACCTGATTGAACATATGCCTGCCAGAGTGGAAGCCGTTATCAAGGCTAAGGGTGGGTCAACGCCATACTGAATTCCAACATTACCGATGGAGGGCGCCACAAAGTTGTAAGCCATTTTCAGCCAGGTGTCCGGATACTTCTGATCAGATAGTGTATGTTAATAACGTGAATGGTTTAGTCAGTTTTTTGTATGTGGAAGTAAATTGTCCGTCTGTTTTTAAATAAACTGTATTCGTAATAAAATTAGTCGTGAGATACAAAACGTAAGGTTCTCTTTCCTCACACTGAAGAAAAAATGGCTCTGAGCACTATGGGACTCAACTGCTGTGGTCATAAGTCCCCTAGAACTTAGAACTACTTGAACCTAACTAACCTAAGAACAGCACACAACACCCAGCCATCACGAGGCAGAGAAAATCCCTGACCCCGCCGGGAATCGAACCCGGGAACCCGGGCGTACACTGAAGAAACTGATAAAAAATAAAATGTGCGATGCGAAATAATGCTTTGTATCCGTTGCACTCGCAAATTGTAGTCTCAAAACACTTCGTATTTTAAGTCTATTTTCTTTGTAACTCTTTATTTACTGAATCTAATGCGTACTCACCTTTTTCTGTTCTTATCCTGTCTGGAGAATCACACGCAGACAACTGTGCACTGACGGGTTGTGTCTAGCTTCCAGCTGTGATTTAAGACTACAATGGTGCATTGAAACTTACTCGAATTCCTGTATACCAGTGCCTTCGAGTTTGGCGAGAAAAAATGTCAAGTGTCAAATAGGCCACGCAAATGCATTTTGTTTAGTGTCAGGGAAATATTTCCAATCTCGCCGCGAAACGTGGTCGATTTTTATCATATTTGTGGCGGTTCTTGTGATGACAGAGTTTCCAGGCACGACTTCCGCCAATACCTTTGATGTGGTCCGGCGCAGGAAATTACACAACAGCGCATAGTGGAAGTTTCATCTTGTAAACTACCTTTATTCGGTAGAAAGAATTAACTTTAGGGCTGACCGTCCCGTCTATGACCAAGTCATTCGAGATGGAGCACAAGCTCGGTAGGGAAGGATGGGGCATGTGGCTTGAGCGATTGAGGGGAACCACGAGATGGCGGGACAGAAACTGCGAGCCTAGTGTCTTGGGCGCATCGTCTCTTTCCTCGTTATATATAACATGTGCTAGAGTAAGATGGGTGGGGGCGGAGGGCGACCTTATCCGAGGAACCATCCCGAGATTGACTGAAGGGATTCGAAGTCCATTCTGAAGTAGCTACCATTTTGGGTATGAACGGAAAATAAAGGTGTTTCAGTGAGTTCAATTGCTTTTGAGACGCGATGTACCAAGTCTGAAGCTGCTTCCCGAAGGGAAAAATTTTTCCCGTTCCAAAAAGGATCGTAACTCCGGAATTAATATTAAGAAGATATTTTAGCATGTTTAAAGATACTTTACTTATTTGTTTGCTAGCACCGAATTATGATTTGCTGTCTAGGTAATACAGCAGTTCATGTCACATCTATTAGTACAAATTACTTAATGATTGCACATTTATTCTGCTCAATAAAATAAAGACATTAATCTGTTATGTTAATGTGCTTCTAAGCGAAAATTGCGTTCAAAAATGGTTCAAATGGCTCTGAGCACTATGGGACTTAACTTCTAAGGTTATCAGTCCCCTAGAACTTAGACCTACTTAAACCTAACTAACCTAAGGACATCACACACATCCATGCCCGATGCAGGATTCGAACCTGCGACAGTAGCGGTCACGCGGTTCCAGACTATTGCGCCTAGAACCGCTCGGCCACCCCAGCCGGCGAAAATTGCGTTTCTTATGGTAAAATGTTAGTGTGTTTGCATATTATAACTAACTTAACCTATGGTAAATTGTCTATTCTCGGTTATGTACGACGGGGAGTTGGAAAATAAGTTTCCCCCGTCGACTGTGGGCAGAGTTGTGTAATATGGGCGAAATACGACATGGCAGATGAACGCGCACGTGCAAGACACCGATACACAATTGGGTAGAGGTCGATCGCGATCGAGCAGAAGGAAATGACCTTCTGTTTCGGATTGTGACATGGGATGAAACGTGGGTTCACAATCACACGCCCGAATCGAATGCCGCATGCATGGAGTGGAAACATCCGTCATCACCTGTCCGAAAGAAGTTCAAAAGCACTCCGTCTGCAGGTAAAGTGCTGCTCACCGCTTTCTGGGACGCCAAAGGAGGTTTGCTGCTGGACTTTCTGGAGGATGCAACCATCAATGCTGCGCGGTACTGTGCCACTCTGTCGAAATTGAAAGAGGTGATTCGGAAAAAGCGGCCTGGCCTTCTCAGATCTGGCGTTCTGCTGTTGGCTGACAATGCGAGACCACAGGCGGTGACGGAAACGCAAAACCATATTGCAACTCTTGGTTGGGAGCGCCTACACCATCCGCCTTACAGTCCGGATCTCGCACCACGTGACTTCCATCTGTTTCCTGATTTGAAGGAGACTCTCGGCGGAAGGCGCTTTGGCAGCAATGCTGACGTCAAACAAGCCGTTCAACGATTCTTCCGTCTGCAACGCCCTGATTTTTTCCTGGAAGGGTTTTTGAAGCTTATAAAGCGGTATGCCGTACGGGTTTATCCGAGCGGTCCAAGGCGCTGCAGTCATGGACCGTGCGGCTAATCCCGGCGGAGGTTCGAGTCCTCCCTCGGGCATGGGTATGTGTGTTTGTCCTTAGGATAATTTAGGTTAAGTAGTGTGTAAGTTTAGGGACTGATGACCTTAGCAGTTAAGTCCTATAAGATTTCACACACATTTTAATAAAGCGGTATGACAAATGCCTCAATGTACTTGGAAATTATGTAGAAAAATAAAGATATATTTTATCTTTAATGTCTCATTCACTTTTTTTTTCCTTTCACACACATCCCTGATCACAATCGTCAGGGGAAACTAACTTTCCAACTCCCCGTCGTATGTTTACCAGCGACATGCCTCAGCTTCGCGCGGGTAGCACTTAGTATCTATGGCCGCACGACTTGACTGGCATAGTGGTAATACACGGTCCAGTCACACGAAACCTACATTCAACGACGACCTCTCACAGGCAGCTGGTGACAGCACTAGCAGTGGAGGGTATATGGGGACACGGTGCAGTTGTTGTCGTAGTGCGGAAACGGAGCGATTTATCTGATGTGCAAAAGGGTGTCACCACTAGCTTTATGGCCACGGGTGGAAGTTTAGTGTTTTAATTTGCCATGAAGTTTCGTATCAGCGCTAACTCCGCGGCAGAGTGAAAATTTCATTGTGGTTAAAGTATATCGTGCACGGCAAAATGGCGCTATCCAAAACCGGCGCACTGATGTGCGGATTAGCCGCGACAGCAGCTAAAACACCCACTTGGGCCTCATCATTTGTTGTAGGTCGTGGTTGATGTTTCACATGTCGCTGAACACTACCTATTTCCTTAAATAACGTAACTATCCGGCGAGCGGTCCGGACACTTGGATGATGTCGTCCAGGATACCGAGCAGCATACATAGCACACGCCCGTTGGTCATTTTGATCACAATAGCCATACATCAACACGATATCGACCTTTTCCGCAATTGATAAACAGTCAATTTTAACACGGGTAATGTATCACGAAGCAAATACCGTCCGCACTGGCGGAATGTTACGTGATACCGCGTACTTATACGTTTGTGACTATTACAGCGCCATCTATCACAAAGCGAAAAAAGTGGTCCAACTAAAACATTCATATTTCTTTACATACAACACGAATATGTAATAATATGATATCCGTTTGACCTATGGCAGCGCCACCTAGCGGGCCAACCATAGCGCCATCTGGTTTCCCCCTTCAAGCTAGACGAGTTTCGTTCTTTGTAGTTTTTTCGTTTGATGCTTATTTCGTGAGATATGTCACGATCAACGGACGACCCTGTAGATGAGATTAAAAACAGTTAAACCATTTATTTTCTAGTATTCCTCGGGCTCCGCGACCGTCACGGGCAGATTCCTGTAAAGACCCAAAAAGAGCACATTTCGCTTTAGGTCTTATGACCATTTGTACGAGAAAGTGATCGACAGTACTGGCTGCGTCGCGTCCCTGCAGTTGCGAACATTCGCACGTCGTCGTCCTCGGAATATCGCGTTGCACGTCTTGCAGTGATGGGTGCCTGCAATTGCTTTTGCGAGTGAATATCTGCGAGATGCTGCAATACTTCAACTGGATCGCAGCATTTCGAACGTCGACATTGCTCGTACAACCCATTTGTAGCGTTAAATTTCACGATTTCTGCTCCTCCAGTGAAAAATGGCGCATTCCCGGGTTCCAGTTCAAAAATGGTTCAAATGGCTCTGAGCACTATGCGACTTAACTGCTGAGGTCATCAGTCGCCTAGAACTTAGAACTGCTTAAACCTAACCTAAGGACATCACACACATCCATGCCCGAGGCAGGATTCGAACCTGCGACCGTCGCGGTCGCTCGGTTCCAGACTGTAGCGCCCAGAACAGCACGGCCACTCCGGCCGGCCCGGGTTCCAGTGTTACCACACACAAACATAGCTGTCGTCATCTTTACACTTATTTATTCGTACCATAGTGATCAATACCATGCGTGAATTTCAGATTTTTAGGCGATATTTGCAGGAGACGGGAGTTTAACGCGAGTTTTCTTCTCCGCAAAGAGCGAAGCGACTTGCCAGACAGTGCTTGTCACGACAACGTCTCAACTTCGGACTCGAAACTTGAGATACCAACAAATTTAAGTCAGACTATAGGGGAACTACGAAAAACTGAAACAGTGATGGCCGGCCTGGGATTTGAACTTCTCTCCTCCCCATCTCGGTTCTCTGGTCCGAGTGCCAGCGGTATTGTTGTAGTAAGAGAAATAAATGATTGCCGGAGGTAGTGAGTGTGACGGTCGGAGCCTTCTGAGTGGAGCGAGCTGGATCGTACGTAGGGCTGCGCTACGCCCGCGTCAGCTGCGTGAGACGGCGAACTGCCGAAAGGAGGTTAAGAATCCCGCGTCCGTGCTGACAGAGCACCGCCGACTTCTTCCTGCGCGCGCATCAGCAATTAAGCAACCTCGCGCTGTTACGTCACCTCCCTGCCCAACACTGCACGTGTGCAAATCCGCTGTTTACCCAGGCAAAGGTTTCAGTACGGACACGGGACGAACGGCAGATTTTATAAAGTCAGACTAATTCGTCACAATGCGTGGCGATTGAACGATGCGGCCAAATGACCCTTTCGTGGTTAAAAATTATTTCATATATACTCGAAAAATAAATTGTCTCTCTTTATGATCAATAATACACATTCAATACTCAAAACTTTTTTAACTCGACCGATTTTGAAAATTTGACGAATCTAAAGACGGCCATGTTTTCATGCGAACCTAGGCTTTTCAAAGTTAAATTTTTGTTGGTAGAGTACTTTATCACGACGACAAATATAGAAAAATGTATAATAAATCAGCTCCGAGAAACATTGATTCTCGTGAGAATGAAAAACGTGAAATATTGCATACAAATTTTCATCTAAAATTTGAATAAGGCTTTGACATACCGCACAGCACTGTTTTCTACATTCTACGAAGTATAATGTCGCATATATTACCCAATAAATACGTGTTATTCACAAACCAGCAGACGTGTTGAGGAGTGTGGTAACGTTTCGAAACAATGTTCACAATGTATAAGAAAACACAATTAATTATTTCAGATATTCTTGGAAAGGAGAAGATGGTGGTTCGATTTGATTTCGCTGTGCCAGTTGTAAACACATGCCGTCTCATTCTATTTCTCAAAGCTTTCTGTACAGCATATCTACCCCAAGTTCTGAAAGATTCTCGCTTGATTGTAGCACTAGACAGATATGGGATACAGACGTTCAAGCCTCAAAACTGCGTGTTAGTTAAGTGGAACCTGTGTGTCCCATCAACTACTGAAGGACTCTGGAGGAGCGGTGCTCCAGTCTCCACGTGTCCCTTTTTTTTTAGATTTTCTTGGTACACTAAATCATTTTGATGAAGATAATTACTTATTTAGTACAATGTTCTATAAATCATTTGCCCCATTTCTATCGAAATTGCGTGAAAAACTTGCAATAACATCTTCGTGTCACAAATAATCGAGTTATCAGTATGCAGAGTATCTGGGAAAGAGTTATCAGCTTTCGCAATTGCAGATCTTATAGATGAATCAAAATAGAAACTTAAGGTAAATTTTAACTTTACCTTCGCACCGGTTTGTGTGTTTGTTGGTGGTTGCAGGTAGCTCCCTCGTTTATTACACGATTTCCAGAACGTGCCGGCTGGACGCTCTGGCTCCTGCTTCTGATAGCATTTGTTAAAAACGAGCTGCCTCGACTTAAACGGCCGGCCACTGTGGCCGAGCGGTTCTAGGCGCTTCAGTCCGGAACCGCGCTGCTGCTACGGTCGCAGGTTCGAATCCTGCCTCGGGCATGGATGTGTGTGATGTCCTTAGGTTTAGTTAGGTTTAAGTAGTTCTAAGTCTAGGGGACTGATGACCTCAGATGTTAAGTCCCATAGCGCTTAGAGCCGTTTTTTTCCGACTTAAGGGCGTACGGATCTCGCATGCACCATTAGCTTCCAGTGGAAGACACATTCAGGACTTGTGAAACGCAAATCAAAACACTGATCCTAAACATAATTTTGAGAGGTATCCTGATATTGAATATGCATGCATGTAAAAGATGTACCCTTGTAAATTCGGACGGCTTTTAAAAAATAAAAACTTTGTAGTCCTACGCTTAAGTTAAAGTCAAGCCTGAGTTTCTATATTTAGCCGTGTAGAAAGTAAAATATTGTAAAATTGGATGTAAGTTTTTGAAACACCATGTGTGCAACTGATAGAGTGACAGCACTACCATCTGCTGACTATTCTCTTGGGTGCAGGAAAGAATCGTAGTTGGACGATAGTGAGAGAACGCACGTAGTACTGGACAATCCTTCCACTTCCTATAATCAGTGGCACTCTCTGAAACTGTGGATAAGTAGCTATAACAAAGAGAAATAGCCTGTTATAAGTGGAGAACCCGGTTTGATCTTTAGGGCTGATACTAAGAAGCGGGGCCAACACATAAAATACGACTAACAAAGGCAATTGGACGACTTAGATTTGTTACAAGGGTTCTGTGGAAGGGCTGCGCATCTGCAGAGGAAGAGGCACCAAGATGCTAGAGCGACAAGTTCTACAGTACTGCAGCAGCGTTTGGAGTCATGACAGCAGACATCGATAGAATTCAGAAACGCGTAGTTTATATCGTAACGAGACGGCATAGCTGCAACGAGAGACGTTTGGGGAACTTCGTCACCGAGAAACACTGTAGGGCAAATTTAGAGAATCATTGTGTGAGGAAATCTGCTCTGCACTTCTGTTGCCAACAACATATTTTTCGCGTAGGAATCATGAGAATAAGAAAAAGACGGGTTATGGCGCTTACGATGCATTTATATAAACATGTCTTTCTCCCGCAGTACGCCAGTGGAACAGGACAGAAAACGGCTCAAGTTCGTGGGAAGTAGTCCACGCCATCCACTGCCGGTGGCTTGCGTAATATAGCGGTATATGTAGGTCTAAATCTACGTACGTACTCCAGAAGCCACGATACGGTGCACGGCGGAGCGTACATTCTACCACTGCTAGTCAGCCCCCTCCTGTTCCACTCGCAAACAGAGTGATGGAAGGACGGCTGATTCTTCCGTACAAGCCTGATTTATTTTAACTTGTCTTTGGCGAGATGTATATTGGTGACAGGAGGACAGTTTTGCAGTCTGTCGCATCATACCAAAGAGAAATTCTGCTTTAGTCATCCTGAAGCCACTGAAAGACCACATTTTCCCGTGCATGCAGTGTTACCTGCAAATATATAGAAGGCAAAGCAGTCCTATCGCAGTTCGTTGAGGCACTGATGATGATAAATTTGTCAGTGAGGAACACTTGACATCCAGGACAACGTACGGGGTTTTCTTACTTGAAAAGTCTTCGAGACATTCGCATTTCTGGAAACCTATTCCGTATGCTCCTATCTTCGTCAGCAGTCTCCAGTGGGACACTGCAGTGTGGTCTTGTTTTCACTGTCACAGGCGAAAATAGAGCTGAGCTTTAGATATCAGTTATAGGTAAAGGGAATGGCTGGGCCGATTACCGCAAACAACAATTCGCCTTCAAAGAGATTGCGTTTAACACACTTGTAGGGCCCATATTTGAATACTGCACGAATGTATGGCACCCACATCACGTCGGATTTACAGCAGATACAAAGAAGGGCGATGCGATTGGTCACAGGTTTGTTTGAATTGTTAGTGAGTGTAACAAATGTTGCAATCTTAACTTAGTTACATTCGAAGAAGGACTCAGTACATTTCACGGAAAGCAGCCTATAAAACTTGATGGGCCGTTTTCAGGACGGAAACTAGGAATATTCTTGAATGTCTTAGAGGTCGTGGCCGGGCGGTGTGGCCGAAAGGTTCTAGGCGTTTCAGTCTGGAACCGCGCGACCACTGGCTCGAGTCCTGCCTCGGGCATGGATGTGTGTGATGTACTTAGGTTAGTTAGGTTTAAGTAGTTCTAAGTTCTAGGGGACTGATGACCACAGATGTTAAGTCCCATAGTGCTCAGAGCTACCTGAACCGTTTTTTTAGAGATCGTGATTATAAAACTAGACGCAAGCCGTCATTGTCCCCGCGGCCCGTTCGTGATGAGACGAGAAAGAACCTTAACATACTCTATAGTAAAAAGTGCCTTCTGTTACAGGCTTCACAGTGAATTGCAGATTATGAATATAGGCAGAAGTCGATTAATAGTATAAACCTCTCCTAATCTTGGTGGATTAACTCTCTTACGAGAGAGATTGGTTTAGTCGCAGCTTATGGACTGTTGTTGAAATGAAGAGATGCACTGGCAGGTTGAAACCTTTGGACATCAGGCAGTTAAAACTATCTTCCAAGGACGGTCAAAGCTCGGGCACAAACCTCAAGGATTTCCGTTACTCCCTTTAAGAGGGGAAAATTACTGTTGTAATTGTTAGAGTTAAGTAACACGATTTTCGAGTGAACACGAACTACGTAATACAAAAAAGTACCAGGAATGGTCCAATAATACCGCTCCACGAATTCCGCAATTTGTTCTTCAGGTAGAAGAGTGCTTACAAACAGGGTGAGCATAAAGTTTTTCCCTGGTTACGAAAATTTATTTCTCACTAACTGTGCTAGATATAGCAATGTGGCTTACTGCAAATGGTACCTTAAGTCATATAGCTTTTTTGGATACACTTACACATGTCTAGGCGGTTTTCTGCAAATTGTAGCTTAACTGGCCGGCCGGAGTGACCGAGCGGTTCTAGGCGCTACAGTCTGGAACCGCGCGACCGCTACGGTCGCAGGTTCGAATCCTGCCTCGGGCATGGATGTGTGTGATGCCCTTAGGTTAGTTAGGTTTAAGTAGTTCTAAGTTCTAGGGGACTGATGACCTCAGAAGTTAAGTCCCGTAGTGCTCAGAGCCATTTTTTTTTTTTTTTTTGTAGCTTAACTCACGAAGTTTTTATGGATAAACTTCCGCATCTGTTTTGTTTTCTCTCTCTTTTGTTACAGGTAGAGCAATTTATGAGTGCTGCTGTCACAATGACGGCTCTGCAGGAGACAGCGCAATTTGTTTTGTGGTTTTATCAAACACGGTCACCTATTACAGTTCAGCGACAGTTTCGAAAGGCCTATGGTCGAGATACGCCACATGTGAAGAGCTTCAATGGATGGTATGAAAACTTTAGAGAGACTGGCAGGTATTGTGACAAGGCAGGAATCGGTAGAGCACGAGTGAGTGACGACACACCATTTCAACGCAGTCCGCGGAAATCGGCGGGCCGTCTTTCCAGAGAAGCGGGCATTGCCTCAGAGTACTGTGGTCAACATTTTACACGAGGGCTGTATTTCAGTGCATGCAAAGTGCAACTCTTGCGAGCTGCTGTAGAGACGGCGACGAAAGAGACACTGGGGTGTTGAACACACACTCAGGAATGACTTCAACAGTGTGGGATTCCTTTATGCTCATCCTGTATAACTTTTGTAATCACGGAAAGCCTTTATGCTCACCCTGTATTTTTCGGCCGACTCTACGCTTTGGAGAACGACAAATGTGTGCTAGCGTTTTCATTCACGTTTCCATAAACTCTTCATTTCAATTGCGAGTAACTTAGGAAAAATACAAACGTAGTGCTACATTCCCCTATACAAAGTTCTTGGTTCCCTGGAGAGAACTGCAAGGAAACTTAAGAAAGACATCCAGACCAAACTGGTGAAATCGTAAAATGGTGAAATGGAGAGATTGCACTGACTGAAATGTGTTTCGTACAAAGCTTAAATGTTAGCTTTAGTTTACAAATGTGTTCCAAATAAAAGTACTTGCAAGTTACGCTCGTTGTTACATACTTACTTTCTTTTGGTTCAAATGGCTCTGAGCACTATAGGACTTAACATCTGAGGTCATCAGTCCCCTAGAACTTAGAACTACTTAAACCTAACCAACCTAAGCACATCACACACATCCATGCCCGAGGCAGGATTTGAACCTGCGACCGTAGCGGTCGCGCGGTTCCAGACTGAATCGCCTATAACCGCTCGGCCACATCGGCCGGCCTTATTTTCTTTTCTTGAAACACTTTTTCGTCATTCTTCTATCAGATACGGTATTAAACGAAATTATTTACATTTTCTTAAATTTTATAATAAGAATTTTTCGTGTGCCCAGTTCGAGTTCGCGCCGTAGATTTTTCGTGTAAACGTCGGAACAAAATCGTAACAAGTGTTCCGTATTAATATGTTATTTAACTATCAATCCCTTTAATATAGGCCTTACACAGAGACGTATAACGATTACAGAATAGATAAATCGTAAATTTGGACTACCGTTGGTCGCTGTGGCAGCTACATAAAAGCTTTGCGCCGTTATCTCATTTCTATATCGACGCTGCCGCAGCTCTCGCATTCGCTCGACACGGAGCTTTTTAGGCTTTTTGGATTCCTATCCACGCGACATTCCCTCTGACTAGCGTTTTATATAATTCCGAGCATATTTACGAGTCATATGATACAACATCTTTCATTACTTTGTAATTTTCAACTGAGTACCGATTAACACTTATATTCCGGAGAACATTTTCATAGTGTCCGTTTGGGTCCTAGTAAAACTCCGATAACTCTTTACAGTGACACCCGAATCAATATCCTACTTACACGTGTTTCCACGCTGCACCAGTGTATAACTGTATACAAAGCTAATAGACCCTACCTAACAATAACGTTCGTGCGTCTATACTGGTACAATGACATCACAAGCAAAACAAACACGTACAGACATGATCTACCCTAGCCGGCCGGAGTGGCCGTGCGGTTCTAGGCGCTAGAGACTGGAACCGAGCGACCGCTACGGTCGCAGGTTCGAATCCTGCCTCGGGCATGGATGTGTGTGATGTCCTTAGGTTAGTTAGCTTTAATTAGTTCTAAGTTCTAGGAGACTGATGACCTCAGAAGTTAAGTCGCATAGTGCTCAGAGCCGTTTGAACCGTTTTGATCTACCCTTTGTAGGCTCAAAAAATTGGTTCAAATGGCTCTGAGCACTATGGGACTTAACATCTGTGGTCATCAGTCCCCTAGAAATTAGAACTACTTAAACCTAACTAACCTAAGGCCATCACACACATCCATGCCCGAGGCAGGATTCGAACCTGCGACCGTAGCAGTCGCGCGGTTCCGGACTGAGCGCCTAGAACCGCTAGACCACCGCGGCCGGCTTTGTAGGCTCAACTATTACTTACCCGTTATGAGCCTCGTACTTATTAGCAATTCAAGTCTGACGGTATTTTGTCACACGAGGAGGTTCGACTGACCAGTGAATAGACATTTTCACGTCAAAATATAATAGGAATCATTTGCTTAACATTGCTAGACTACTCGAATGTGACTTACTAGAATGATACGATGAGGATCTAAGAGAGAATAGTAGGTCTTCTGCTAGTTGCGGAATTCGGATGCCAGTTTTAAGGACACGTTCCGGCAAGCTACGGAGTTGGAATGTTGAGTAGGTAAAGTTGCGGAATTAGAGTGAGCCGGGATTTGCAGTCTGACATCCTAGCTAGTGGTGTCTATGTAAAAAGGGTGTGGGCGTTTACTCACCGCTTGCCCGAATGGAATGTTGAGTAGGTAAAGTTGCGGAATTAGAGTGAGCCGGGATTTGCAGTCTGACATCCTAGCTAGTGGTGTCTATGTAAAAAGGGTGTGGGCGTCTACTCACCGCTTGCCCGAATGAAGACTGCTTGGCTGCTCCCGATCAGCTTGTGTCTATTTTCGCGTACTCGGCACACGGGATCTGGTACGCTCCGCTACTCAGAGATCACAACAGATCCGTAACAACAGCCAAAGGCGTCCGATTCTCAGAGAGAACCGCCATTAAATTTGAGGCTTCTTGTGGTGCTTTCAGGAGGAGCGGGTACAGTTCGTTCCCTACATCACACTCAGAGACATTACTGCGGTATAAGGGCCGATTGTACTAACTTCGCTGAATGGAAATCAATGTTCGCCTTAGTTAAGAAAATGGAAAATCTTCGCCTATTCTCTATTTTGTGTGAGAGCAGCCTTGCATAGAATGAACGAGGTTAGGTGTTATCCTGAGGATCATAAAAAAGTCTTTGCACGCCTCCAGATCAACAGAAGGATCGTACAAACACACCGTTGTGTGACCGTCCCACAGGCTCCTGAATACGGAGGACGTATTTGTAGGCATCTTTGGCCTAGAGAACCAACTGAAAGCGCTGAAAACAAGTAAGTCACCAGGTTCGGGCTGAATACCAGTTCACTTTTACACAGAGTACGCTGCGACATTTATCGTGGATCTTACGCCCAGTGCAAAGTCCCAACTGATTGCAAAAAAAAAGCGCAGTTGACTCGTGTACATAAGAAGGATAAAAAAAGGGACCCGCAAAGCTACAGACTAGAAGACTGCTTAACATCGGTTTGCTGCAGAATAATTGAGCATATTCTGACATCGAATATACACTGAGGAGCCAAAGAACCTGGGACACCTGCCTAATATCGTGTACGGCCCCCGCGAGGATGCAGAAGTGCCGCAACACGACGTGGTATGGACTCGACTAATGCCTGAAGTAGTGCTGGAAGGGACTGACATCATGAATCCTTCAAGGCTGTCTATAACTCCGTCAGAGTACGAGGAGGTGGAGATCTCTTCTGAACAGCACGTTGCAAGGCATCACAGATATGCTCAATAATGTTCATGTCTGGGGAGTTTGGTGGCCAGCGGAAGTGTTTAAACTCAGAAAGGAGTTCCTGGAGCCACTCTGTAGCAGTTCTGGAAGTGTGGGGTGTCCCATTGTTCTGATGGAATTGCCCAAAACCGACGGAATGTACAATGGACATGAATGGATGCAGGTAATGAGACAGGAAGCTTACGTACGTGTCACCTGTTTAAGTTGTATCTACACGTATCAGGGCTCACATATCACTCCAACAGCACACGCCCCACACCACTACAGAGCCTCCACCAGCTTGAACGCTCCCCTGCCGACATGCAATGTCCATTGATTCATGAGGTTGTGTCCATACGCGTACACGTCCATCCATACGATTCAATTTGAAACTGAGGCTCGTCCGACCAGGCAACATGTTTACAGTTATCAGCAATCTAATGTCAGTGTTGACGGGCCCGTACGAGGCGTAAAGCTTTGTGTCATCCAGTCATCAAGGATTCACGAGTGGGCCTTCGGCTCCGAAAGCCCATATAGATGATGTTTCGTTGACTCCTTCGTACGCTGATACTTGTTGATGGCCCAGTACTGAAATATGCAGCAATTTTTTGAAGTGTTTCACTTCTGCCACGTAGAACAATTCTCTTCAGTCATCGTTGGTTCCATTGTTGCAGGATCTTTCCCGGGTGCAGCGATGTCGGAGATTTGATGTTTTACCCGATTCTTGATATTCATAGAACACTCGTGAAATAGTCGTACGGGAAAATCCCCACTTCATCGCTACCTCGGAGATGGTGTGTCCCATCGCTCGTGCGCCGACTAAAACACCACGTTCGAACTCGCTTAAATCTTGATAACCTGCTATTGTAGCGCCAGTAGCCAATCTAAGAACTGCGCCAAACACTTTTTGTCTTATATAGGCGCTACCGACCGCAGCGCGAAATTCTACCTGTTTATATATCCCTGTATTTTTGAATACGCATGCTTATACCAGTTTCTTTGGCACTCCAGTGTAATAAAATTCGCTGATTTGGGAAAGCTTCTGTTCACAAACCGGTACGAATTTCGAAAGCATCGCGCGTGCGAAACTCAGCATGCCCTTTTCTCATACGATATCATGCGGGCAATGGATGAAGGGCAACAGGCAGATTCCATATTCCCAGATTTCCGGATAGCGTTTGACACTGTGCCGCACTGCAGACTGTTAACGAAGGCACGACCTTACGGAACAAGTTCCAAGTTTTGTGAGTGGGTCAAAAACGTAAGTAATATAACTCATATATAACTGACTGGGCTTAAATGTTGAAAGAACTAATAGAACTCAGTACGTTGTCCTCTTCGTCGTCTGGTTATCAGAGGCAAGGGTATCTTCAGGAGTGCCAAAGGGAAGTGTGATATGACCCCTCGCATTAGATATATGCATTAATGATCTGACGGACAGCGTGAGCAGCAATCTGCGGATGTTTGCTGATGGCGTCATAGTGTACGTGGAGGTGTCGTCTTCGAGTGGCTGTAGGACGATGTAAGATTATTTAGACAACATTTTAATATGAAGTGTAATTGGAACTTGACACAGATGTTTAAAACTGTTAAGTTGATGGAGATAAGTAGGGAAAACAATCCCGCTATGTTCGAATATAGAATTAGTAGTGTGCTGCTTGATAATCTTATGCTGTCTATGTTGGACCGGTTTTTTAATGAAACTACGACTGTTTTCACAATAAAAGTTCAAATAAAACAATTTATCTGTCAGACACTTTTTTTATTTTTCTTCCACGACGCCTTTCGAGAGTTTACACTCTCATCTTCTGGTGGAAATCAGCGATATCTTGTTACATGTGTACCAGCTGGACGAAGCTAGATGTCTGTTTTGGTTTCATTCTGTTACAAGAAGTATAACAGGCACTGCCGGTCGGGGTGGCCGAGCGGTTCTAGGCGCTACAGTTTGGAACCGCGCGACCGCTACGGACGCAAGTTCGAATCCTGCCCCTGGCATGAATGTGTGTGATGTCCTTAGGTTAGTTAGGTTTAAGCAGTTCTAATTTCTAGGGGACTGATGGCCTCAGAAGTTAAGTCCCATAGTGCTCAGAGCCATTTGAACCATTTGAACTTGTTATCGTCATAGGGCAGTAAGATTAGACAGTTGAAATGCTGAAGGAGCTACGATCTGTTCCAGTGCATAGAACAGTGTAGTTCGTCATGAATGAACATTCTTGACTTGAATTTTCAAGAGGGTTCGAATGGCTCTCAGCACTATGGGACGTAACATCTGAGGTCATCAGTCCCCTAGAACTACTTAAACCTAACTAACTAAGGACATCACACACATCCATGTCCGAGACAGAATTCGAACCTGCGACCGTAGCGGTTACGCGGTTCCAGACTCAAGCGCCTAGAACCGCTCGGCCACAGCGGCCGGCACTTGATTTTTCACACAGAAACACGACCACTAACATAAACACACCAAAGATATGGTACTTTGCCTCAGAATTTATTATTAGCTAGTTTACATTGTGGATCAGAGATACATTATTTCTTTCATTACATGTTTTTAAAAGTATTACATTGCAGAATAAATGACGGTAACATAAAATAAAACACATAAACTAAATGTGTATCTATTTTATCTGTTGTATTCTATGTTGCTATCATATATTTTGTAATGTAATACTTTTAACAAGATGTTGTAAAGAAAGAAATAATTTAATAATTGCTATATATATCTCTGATCCACAATGTAAACTAGGTAAGAACGATATCTGGGGCAAAGTACCATAGCGTTACATCGCTACAATCCTTGGTGTGTTTATATTAAGTAGTTCGTGTTTCTGAGTGAAAATACAAGTCAAAAATGTTCATTTATGACGAGCTACAGGTTTCTGTACACTGGAACAGATTGTAAGTAGCTTCGTCACCATTTCAAATGTATAATCTTAGTGCCATATGACGACAAACAAGTGCCTGTCGTATTATTTATAGCAAAATGAAACCAAACAAACAAGTAGATGCATTCAGCTGGTACACATGTAACAAGATACCACCGTTTTCCACCTGAAGATGAGAGTATAAACTCTCGAAACGCGTCGTGGGAGAAAAATAAAAAGTGAGTGACACATATAAATTGTTTTATTTGAACTTTTATGTACTGCTTGATACTGTCTCGTAGTATTAATTTCTACGCCTAACGTTGCAAAGCGATATGAAACGGAGCGTGCACGTAAGGGCAGTAACAGGAAGAGGAATGGTCGACTTCGGTTTATTGGGAGAATTTTAGCAAAGTACGGTTCATCTGTAAAGGAGACCGCTATACAACATTAGTCCGACCCATTCTTGAGTATGCTCGAGCGTTTGGGATCCTCACCACGTCGAAGTAAAGAAGCATTCAGAGTCGGGCTGCTCAAGTTGAACACTATTGAGAAAATTCAGAGAATCGGCATTTGAGACTGACTACTGCCACCATCGTACAATTCGCGTAAGGACCACGTAGATAAGAAAAATTTGGGCTCGTATGAAGGGAGCAGCGGAATTGGCTACTATGGCGACGCGCCATACGGTGACTTGCTGTTCAGGCTGGCAAAGGAAAAGCACGAAAAGAATTTGCCGCTGACGTGAATGCACGAAACACGGGAATAACCGGTGACTCCAAAAAGTTTAAAAATATTTTACGAAAACATAAAGGAAAGGACCAAGAAGACATACACGCACCACAAACTGTAGTTTAAAATGCCTCTGACAATACACACAATACATCGTTCGCAACTTCATACTCGTAGATAGCGCACACCTAGCGTTGTCCAGTATACGGCGCGGTCGAATTGATTTCTGTTGCTGACCATTGCGTCGTCTTGAGGTACGGCTGTTTGCTCAGCATGATGCAACCACGGTAACAGACCTCAGCAGGTGAACGTAACCTGATCCGCAAAATTTTGCTAGTCTAAGATGATCGCAGTTCGCGGTTATATAATCAGCAATTAACGTTTAGGTGACACAGATTTACAAGTTGAGCTTGTTCCGAGTTCATTTTGCGTACAAATCATAGATGAAACGCTTTATACAATCTGCCCTAAGAGACTTTACTGACTTTCCGCAGTTCACAGCACATCAAAGAGAACGCGAAACTACAATGGTATAATTTTATCTTCGAACGATGCCGTAAGCTGCTTCGCTTGTCTCACGTTACTGTCAGTGAAACAGAGCTAACCTGTAGGCATGACCGCTACGCACCAACAACAGCTAAATGGACCATTCCTGCGTGTCTTCACTCTTGAGTTCAGTTGGGTAGTACCGCTCTCAGAGGCAACGTATTATCCTGAGGTGTGTCTGACAAGGGAAACTCGCCTCAGATTTAGTGGTAAGAGGGCCCAATGGACAGCTCGTCAAAAACTGAGCACAGACCGCGTATGAAAACAGGAAGAAAGTGTTCTAAACTGTGCAAAAAGTGAAATAGAAACAGTGAACGCTCCAAGAATGAGAGGTGCAACATAGAGCAGCTGGGAATAGTACTGACCTCGTGGTTAAGTGGGACGGTATTAAAATGCAAAGCGGGAGATCCGTGTTCAAACCTTCCTCGTGCCAATTTTTTTTTTTTCCCTCTGTTCGCTGTATCCAAATTTGTGTCTGTGTTGTTGTGTAACGTCCGTTTGCAGCAGCGAGGTGTAAAGAAGAAAACTGCAATGAAAACTTATTTTGCACAGCTACTCTACTAGCAGCCGAAAGGAAGCGGCTTTCGAATGGGAACGGCAAACGTTTGATGACAAGGCGACAGGTCAACCGAATCATCCGTCGGAAACCACGTCTGTTGTGTCACACGACACTGGTGACAGTACGTGTGTCTTTTTGCAATCTCTTAGCGACGCACTTAATTTGTATGCCTGGTGAGCGTTGTCACACTCGTTAATTTGTTGTTTATGATTTCTGCGAGACGTCTGTGTGGTATCTCGCCTGCTCTCACTATTCATCACATCTACTTGTAACGGTAATGCATCCTTACCACCTGACTCATACTCCATAACCAGTGAACAGTATGATAACTGCCGGCCGGAGAGGCCAAGCGGTTCTAGGCGCGACAGTCTGGAACCGCGCGACCGCTACGGTCGCAGGTTCGAATCCTGCCTAGGGCACGGATGTGTGTGATGTCCTTAGGTTAGTTACGTGTAAGTAGTTCTAAGTTCTAGGGGACTGATGACCTCAGATGTTGAGTCTCATAGTGCTCAGAGCCATTTGAACCATTTTTTAGTATGATAACTGCCGAGACTACAGAAAAAGAACAACAATTTAAATGACCGGACGGACAGTTCATAATGTTGTGAAAATAAATAAATAAGTAAATAAATGGCACGAAGGAATTTTAAACATGGCTCGTCCACTTAGCAGTCCAACACCATGACCACGTTATCGACGACGCCGTGGCTCTTCCTCTTCGCTCGATGTTGCACTTGTTAAGCTTGCACCCTTCACTGTTTCTACTTTGCCTTTTTTTTTTTTTTTTTTTTTTTTTTTACAATTCAGTACACCTTCTTGTTTTCATGCTCGAACTATGTTCAGTTTTTGACTGGCTATCCACTAGGCCACCTTACCAATAAATCTGAGGGGAGGTGGATGGGGAGTTTCCCTTGTTAGTACCATGCACACGGTTTCGAGGGACGCTTTCCACATAGCTCTTTAGCGCATCTTCCAAACAGTTCCGAATACATCCCTCATAATTTAATAAAAAAAAAGTGTGTAACGGCACGGTAAATGATTCCGTGATGATCTTTAAATGATGTTTGAGTTGTTTTTGTATTCCACTGAAAGCTCTAATCCATAATAAAATATAGACTTTAACATCTACATCTACATGACTGCTCTGCAGTTCACACTTTAGTTCCTGGCAGAGGGTTCTTCGAATAACTTTCTAACTATTTCTATAACGTTCCACTCTTTACCAGTGTGAGGGAAAAAGGAACACTTAAATCTTTTTGTACGAGCTCAGATTTCTCGTATTTTATTACAATGATCAGCAGCCGCAACGACACACACCTTTGCTTTAATGATTGCCGCCCCATCTCGCGATCATATTCGTGACACTCTCACCTCTATTTACGGATTATACAAAACGAGCTGCCTTCTTTCAATTTTTACGATGCCCTTCGTCAATCTTGTTTGGTAATGGTCCCGTACTGCTCAGCAATTCTCTAGCAGAGGACGGACAAGCGTAGCGTAGACAGTCTCTCTAGTAGAACTTTTGCATCTTCTAAGTGTTCTGCCAACGAAACCAAGTTTTGGTTTCTCTCCTCCTCATCATCATTATCTACATGATTGTTCCAATTTAAGTTGATCGTAATTGGAAGTCCTACTAGGTATTTAGGCAAATTGACAGCATTTAGCTTTGTGTGAATTAGCGAGTAAGAGGAATTTAGTGAATTTCTTTTCGTACTCATGTTAATCACTTCACACTTTTCCTTATTCAGAGACAACTGACACTTTTCGCACCATATGGGCATCTTGTCCACATTATTTTGCAATTGGTTTTGATCTTTTGATGACTTTAAAACAATCTAACAGGGTTGCTCAGACTGTCTCCTAAATCGTTTATATAGATTAGGAACAGCAGATAGCCTGTAATACTTCCTTCGGGAATGCCATTTATCACTTTTGTTTTACTCGGTATTTTCCGTCGATTACTACGGACTGTGACCTTTCTGACAGGAAATCACGAATTCAGTCGTACAGCTGAGACGATACTGTATAGAAACGCAATTTGTATAGAAGTTGCTTGTGAAGGAAGGTGTCTAAAGCCTTCTGGGAATCTAGAAATATGGAATCAAGCTGATGTCCTCTGTCGATTGCACAAGTCGTTTTTCACAACAACGATATTTTCTGAATCCGTGCTGTGTGTCAATAGACCGTTTTCTTCTAAGTAGGCTAATTCATTATGTTCGAACACAGTATATGTTCCAAAATCGTACTGTAAATAAGACCCAGTGATATGGGTCTGTAATTCACACATGTATTCGTAATTATTTTGCACTCAGGCCCATGTTTTCCACAATAGCATCACGCGCCCTCACAAAACTTATGTTAAATATTCTTTCATCTTCTGTCAAAAGAGGATGGTATTTTTTCCTAGGCTGTTTTATGACTTGAACGAGTAGTCGTCGTCGTAGTAGTAGTAGTAGTAGTAGTAGGATTAAAGTCGACCACGAGATAATGGCACAAACTCAGGTGTAAATTCTGTGCGTTAATTTTCAAGAAAAAAACAACTTTAGCGGACGGTGCGAAAGAAATGCTCTAGACACGCACCTGCGTCTACATTCTACACATTAGTAAGGCTTTCTATTGTACCATATATTAAGCGAAAGTAATTTCTCCTACTATCCGTAATAAAAAAGACACTTCTGTAACTACAAATGCAATTTGATTGTTAAGTAACAGGAATCAAAATCGGATCAAAGGATGGAACCTAATGTTAGTTCAGTTAATAGAAGATAATGTTTCGATTTTGATTTATTTGAAGCCGTAGTAGCCACGAAATTTTCCGTAGAAATTATGAATCTCTTTCAGGCTAAATGACAATGTAAAATCTATCAAATGTATTACAAAATATAAAAATAGAAAAAGCGCGTGGGAGGGGGGCGGGGGCGCACCTTGCCACTAAAAATCCTAAGGTCGGGGGTTCGATCCTCATTGTTCCTGGTATTTTTTCTGTAACGTACTTTCTCTTTTTCTCTTATGGCAAAGACTTGTTACCGGGAAAATTACCGCATTGCAACGTAGTTCTGTTGCTTGACTAGGGACAGAGCAGGCTCCCAAGCGGAGTCTAGGCAAAAACCTCAGTACCTTTTTATATGGTCTCAGCAACTTTCTTAACGACAGTGTCTCAGTAACTGGAAGTGCATGACAGAATCTCTATGTTATTATGTTCCAAGTAATATATCAAGTGCACGCTGGAATCTCTACATTCTTATATTCCATGGAATATCCTGGCGAGCACTTCCAGCTACTGGGATTTTGTTATTAATGAAGATGTTGGAATTAATCTAGGAAGTGACCTTATAAATAGATATAGAGGTTCCTGCCTAAGCTCTGCTTGGAATCCTGCTCTCTCCCGATGAAACAACAGAGGGGGAGAGTTAGCGCCAGCTGGTCCCTGTTGGTTGTCACAGTTCCGGTACGGTATCGATAACGTCTGACGTTGGTCATCTTTGCCTGAGTTGTTTGCGGTGTGTCGTCTTTTCGCATACGTCATCCTTTGGTTCCTCGTTGGGGAAGTCCCGCGCGCGACAGTTCGAGTTGCTACGCACGGCCATCTCTCGTCGCATTTGTGCCTTAAACACGACGGAGTCTTCACCTGTCGAAATACTGCCGCTTGGCGAGGACGTTACCAGGCTGTATTCCCGAAAGTTATCTGAATATTCGATATCTACATCTACATCCATACTCCGCAAGCCACCTGACGGTGTGTGGCGGAGAGTACCTTGAGTACCTCCACCGGTTCTCCCTTCTATTCCAATCTCGTATTGTTCGTGGAAAGAAGGATTGTCGTTATGCCTCTGTGTGGGCTCTAATCTCTCTGATTTTATCCTCATGGTCTCTTCGCGAGATATACGTAGGAGGGAGCAATATACTGCTTGACTCCTCGGTGAAGGTATGTTCTCGAAACTTCAACAAAAGCCCATACCGAGCTACTGAGCGTCTCTCCTGCAGAGTCTTCCACTGGAGTTTATCCATCAACTCCGTAACGCTTTCGCGATTACTAAATGATCCTGTAACGAAGCGCGCTCCTCTCCGTTGGATCTCCTCTATCTCTTCTATCAACCCTATCTGGTACGGATCCCACACTGGTGAGCAATATTAAGCAGTGGGCGAACAAGTGTACTGTAACCTACTTCCTTTGTTTCCGGATTGCATTTCCTTAGGATTCTTCCAATGAATCTCAGTCTGGCATCTGCTTTACCGACGATCAACTTTATATGATCATTCCATTTTAAATCACTCCTAATGCGTACTCCCAGATAATTTATGGAATTAACTGCTTCCAGTTGCTGACCTGCTATATTGTAGCTAAATGATAAGGGATCTTTCTTTCTGTGTATTCGCAGCACATTACATTTGTCTACATTGAGATTCAATTGCCATTCCCTGCACCATGCGTCAATTCGCTGCAGATCCTCCTGCATTTCAGTACAATTTTCCATTGTTACAACCTCTCGATATACCACAGCATCATCCGCAAAAAGCCTCGGTGAACTTCCGATGTCATCCACAAGGTCATTTATGTATATTGTGAATAGCAACGGTCCTACGACACTCCCCTGCGGCACACCTGAAATCACTCTTACTTCGGAAGACTTCTCTCCATTGAGAATGACATGCTGCGTTCTGTTATCTAGGAACTCTTCCCGTCAGAAGTTCGCGTATCACAACAAAAAGTCTATTTAGACCAGTAGATCAATATTTTTACTTACACGCCTTCATGTATGCGAATGGTTAAACCAAACACTTCATCATACTTTCCAGTTTAGTTTCAGTATATACCTCTTTCAGGATTGTATCTCACAGACGATAGATATAATGAAGGCCACGTTTGTGATATTAAAGTTCCCATACAAAATGGCCAAAAAAATGAATAATTAGATTTTGATAACGAGAACATGTGCTAAATATTTCGAACAGCTTTGATAAAACGCGTAATTGTGTTGTAGATGATATGCTGTAATTCAGTAACATGCACAAAGCACTATGTTATGGTACAAAATATTAGTTGGCTCTCACAAAAGCGCAATGAGCCCTCTGGAGCTTTGTAGAACTGGTAGCAGCCGGTAATTTCAGCCGTAATGGCATGTGCTAGTTGCTTGTATGGCTCAACGTGGAGATGTGACACAATGCCTATGGTCACACTGTGAATAAAGTTTCCGATTTGTCTTGGATCTACGCGGACTGTTCAACGCGTGTACTAGGAATAGTGTATCACTCGTATACATGTAAGAACTGTGGTTGTAGAAACATCCTAACCGACAGGGAGCAAGTGTAACGCCCAGTCAATGACAATCGGTTTCAAACCCCAAAAACTGCTGTTGTCAGTGAATGCAGGTCTATCTCGACCAGTTTCAGAGCGAACATTGCGAAGTTAAAAACGAAACTAGACTGTAAACTAACCGACCGCCGTGTCATCCTCTGCCTATATGTCATTCACAGACTACAAGCGTCACTAGATGCGGATGGGGAGGGGCATAGGTCGAGCATGCAGCTCTCCCGGTCGTTTTCAGTTTTCGTGACCGGAGCCGCTACTTCTCACTCAAGTATTTCCTCAACTTGCGTCACAAGGGCTGAGTGCACCCCGCTTGCCAACAGCGCTCGGCAGACCGGATGGTGACCCATCCAAATGCTAAGTCCGACAGCGCTTAACTTCGGTAATGTGGTGGGAACTTGTTACCAGTGCGGCAACGCCGCTGGACGTTGCGAAGTTAACAGCACGCAAATGATATTAGGGTGTCGGGTTCCAAGACTTGACTCAGTTACGTCGAAACAGAATTATTGCTGTGGGCACTCCCGTCTTCGAAGATAACAGCCGTGTTCACAGGGCTCCGCGTATACCTTTCTGGTTTGACGAAGAGTCAGGCACGCTGTATCACTTCGACTGTCATCTGGTCTTAATACAATAGAAAATATCTGCAACTATTTTGGAATAGCGGGTGAAACGTAGCAATTTAGTAGCTCTTGCCCCTAGGGGATATCGCCAATGAATGGCTACAGCTACAGTGCGTCTCGTAAGTTTTGTGACAAACATTGTGCACAGTATGTCTGGATATGAAAGAATTTATGATGGTTAATACGGAAATAAAGATGAAGACTGTAAGTTGTACATGTAAGTATGGGTAATGAAAAGTGCAACCACGTATGCTTGCTTGTTTACAACAGAACGAGACCCATTTCTTATTGCGAGAAATGAAACTCTGCACTTCAAAAGTTTTGGCACGAATGTTGGCAACAGTGTCAGTGGGCATATGTCTGTTATTCGTTATTTCCTGCGATGTCAGTCATTACCTGTCGAGAGTTCAAAGGAAACGCAATTGTGTTTGTATACAATGGTGCATAGAGGTAAAAACAGCACTTTTCAACAGAGGTAGGTAGTAATATTCCACCAAGAAAAGGGAAGAACATGTCGAGAAATAGCAACGTTTCTCAATATGAAGGAAAGTACTGTAGGGAACGTCGTCCGACGATATAAATATGAAGACAGGAATGAAAATCTGGGGTATTTGTGAAGAGAGAAGAGAGGGCAATAGTACAAAAGGTCAAGAAAGATCCACGAATCACAGCTACACGGATTGCCATTGAGGCTGAGGAAGAGTTTGGGAAGAAGGCCAGTCCTAGCACAATCAGATGAGTACTGTACACAGAAAATTACCATGTGCGGACTGCAAGAAGGAAGCCTCCCATCACATTTGCCAAGAGGAAGAAAGGGCTGCTCTTCGCAAGGGAACACATAAACAAGACAATGGAGCGGTGGAATCAAGAAATTTTTTCGGATGAATCGAATTTTAACATGTCAGGACCGGATGGACGAATAATGGTCTGGCGGCAGATGGAAGAAAAAAATATACAAGTTATAGTGGAACATGGCAGGGACATGTTTTGGTTTGGGGTTACATGTCGGCCTAGGGAGTGGGTGAGCAGGTTGACGAAACAATGGATAAAAATGTGTACCTGCAGATTCTAAGGAACAATTTGAAGAAGAGCGCAGAAAATATGGGAATTGGAGACTGTTTCAAATTTTATCAGGACAACGAACCCAAACATACCGCCCATATTGTACGGTTGTGGCTCCTGTACAACTGTCCAAACGTTGTCAATCCCACTCCAGAAAGTCCGGACATGAACTCCATAGAGAATTTATGGGATGCGTGAGAAAGAAATATTCGAAAAGTTCCCATACAGTCCAAACAAGTCGTCAGGAGACGTCTCCAAGAAGAATGGGAAAATCTAAGTATTTCGTACTTCCAGAAGCTTGTGCAAAGTACGCCTAAACGGCTGACAAGTATTACAACGTCGCGGTGGAAGTACAACGTACTAATTCCTCATTATTTCCTAGTTTTTGGTTTATTTCTGCACTTTGTGCCACAACTTTTGCGAAGGCAAATCTGTGTTATTTCACATAAATATGAACTTATTTGTATTTTGAGAGTCATTAAATGAAGTAAAATGGCCAATTTACTGCTTTGTGGATATCATTCTGTGTGTTGGAATAACAAACATAATACGTTTAATTATCTGTTATTTCTCAAAGTAATATACAAAACTATTCTATTTGTCCCAAAACTTATGAAATGTAGCGTACGTATGGCAGACCTGAAGAAAGTTGTGAACCCTCTTCCTCGCAGAATTGAGGTCATTATGAAGGCTAAAGACTATTCGTGTCAAGTACCCTGACTTAGACTTTTTTTTGTCTAGTGCGCTGCTCATAAGGTATGAACGATTAATAAAATCTGTAAATTTAAAAAATACATAGGGCGATGGCTCTAGCAAATATGAATATAAATATTAATGTCTGCAGGAACTGTAGATGACGCTAAAAGCAATGGAGGGCCGCAGAGAAACGTCAGCGATATTTTCCAGGTGGCACAATACTGTATTGCTTGCCTGGCAGCACGAACCAGAAACGTTACGTCACGTGTGCCACATACCTCGCATCTCGCTCGCTGTGTCTGCTGCTTCTTGTTTCCCAACAAGGCTGTCCAACTATTTTTCTCACCGTTTCCACCATCTTCACCTCTGTGGCTGTCAAATCTAAAAATATCGCGAGAAACACGAATATGAACGGGTCACTGTGAAAAGTATTCTGGATATTTCTGCTTTGGAGCATCTTTAGGAAACTAACTACTGTGCTGTCAAGAACGTACATATACAAGTTATAGTGGAACATGGCAGGGACATGTTTTGGTTTGGGGTTACATGTCGGCCTAGGGAGTGGGTGAGCAGGTTGACGAAACAATGGATAAAAATGTGTACCTGCAGATTCTAAGGAACAATTTGAAGAAGAGCGCAGAAAATATGGGAATTGGAGACTGTTTCAAATTTTATCAGGACAACGAACCCAAACATACCGCCCATATTGTACGGTTGTGGCTCCTGTACAACTGTCCAAACGTTGTCAATCCCACTCCAGAAAGTCCGGAGTTTAGATTCCGTAGTCATTAATTCCCACGTGCAACTTGGAAAACCAAATACAGTGTGCGAAGGAAACTAAAAAGGTAACCAGTCGTCTGTTTTTGACTTTCATCGAGTATACGGACGTTTAGTCTCCTTTAATACTTTCAACTCCTCTTGCGAGTAAATTCTTAAGCTCACTTGGATCGAAGGTAGGGGATAAATTACCGTCTGTAGATATAGCTTTTCTGCAGTCTTTGACTTTTAGAAGATATTCGTATGTTGGTAACACAGTTAGCACCCGACCGAATACAATCATATGGTAATTTTTAAACTTTTTTACAAATCAAACTTTTCCCAGACATCTATTATACTATAATACTGCTAATTCAGTTACACTTGAAGTTCACATATTTGTTACATATTTACCCTTAACATATCAGTACTCTCCAGAAATTCCAAACAAAATTGCTAGTATCATAGAAGACAGTTTTTTAAGTATGCAAACATCTGCATTCGGCAATTGGAAAGTTCTGTTAGTACTTTAGGATGTAATAGTCACAGTAAAACATGTCTTCAATCGTAAATATACAGATGACTATCCAAATACATATATGAGTGTAAAGCTTGCTTTAATAGGTAAATGCCAGTTGAATAAATAACCAGCCAAGCAGAAATTTTCGTGATAGCAGCAAGCTCTCCTCCGAGTTGAATAAGAATCTCGACCGGTGATAATTCAATCACAGATAGGGAAAATCTACTGCAGTTATGGGTATACACAGAATTCTACAAAATTCAAGATGTTGTCATGTTTACTTATAAAGCAGTCGTAAGTGAAATGGTTATTCAGCTTCATAATGATTGCAGATTCATGTCGCAGTCTGTTGGTTCCTTAGTCTCTAAAATGACGTTGATTTTGATTCGTTTTAGATCCATCTTCCTCTGTACTATCCAGAAGACTTAAATGTTAGATATACGCTACTTGTTTATTTTATTTTCGAAGCAATCTGTACCAAATGACTGGAAAATACATATTGTGCAATGCAGATCTTTTATATTTCGCTTTTAGTGCTATCGTCCATTTATAAATTGTAATTAGCGTTTGTCGCACACGTGTACCGATTTTTTAGATGTCATCAATTCTGTTTCGGACACTACCGAATCGCAAAAGGCAGTAAATGATACTGCTGATATACAACAAGCCGGGTAACGTGTTCAGAAGTTGTTTGCAGCCTAGAAAGCGAGGTTAACACGAAAAAGATCAGTTTCAGAATTAAACTTCAGGTATTTATTGTGTGCTTAGACCATACATTATCATTTCAGTGTTCTGAAATACAAAACGGAAATTAATACATACAGTCTTAGACCATAGATGATTATCTATGGTCTAAGACTGTATGTATTAACGTCAGTCGAGTATTTCAGAAACTGAGAATGCTTCGAAAGTAAAGGATCGAAGCGCATATGGTAACATCACAAGTGTTCTACCTAGTTGCAAAGATGGACTGTATATAAAGGAAAGTAATAAATATTCATTTTACTTTTGGGACGAGCTTCAAGATATAAAAATCCTATCAGGCGTTATATAGTTTTTCTTATGTCAAATCGTATTCTTTTGTACTTCTAAAACCAAACTACTTTATTCTACCGTTTAGCAGCAATATTTACACCAGTATCCAGTCCAACAAAGGCAGAAAGTTTGCTTGGTGATGAAGAAACCTTAGTTTTTATGCCACGTAAGTTTTACGTGTGAAAAAGTAATAGAACCTTTTAACGTGACAGTTATGACTCTGTAAAAGCATCTCAGAAGTAATTAATTAAATGTGAGATATTTCAGGTGATTGGCTGCTGCTACTTTGTGTGATATACACAACAGTAATCAGCTAAAATGGTCGCCAAGATCACGCAGAACTGTAAAGTGAATGTCGAACTGCACGTACTCCTGACACCGCCAGGTGCTCTCATTTTATAAATGGCGAGGGGGCGAAGCTATTACTTACTAATTTCCTGTTTGCAGTGATACTAATGCCTTAATTTGCTAGGTGTTACACAGATAACTACAGAATATTTTAAAACCTCTTAGACAAAAGTATCCTTGTAATTTTACTCGTGGTATTCGCATACGAATTGCCTTTTATTCCGCAGACGTATTTCAGTCTATAATGTCACACATTTCTGTAAGAATCACGCACGAGATTCACAGACCAATGCCCACTCGTGCTGCAATTGCATACTTGCTTTCTGTACAACGCAGGGATCTTAAACGCTGAAATATCATTCGAAAATGAATTAACATGTTTTTGTTGATGACGAACGATGACTTTTCTACAGTCTCTCGGCTTATGTCATTGTTCTTCTCCTTATACGTCATTGTACACATCATCATCTATGTAACGGAGAAAATTTCAGTGGTAAAACAGTAATTCTCTAGTCGAAACCTATCTACGCTTCGGAGTAGTTACCTAAGCTTACACGGCGGAACTACGTGACTACTAACGTGTTCTAATGATTTAGTTTATGATGGTAGGTTTTGCCCTCATCCGGCTTATACAGTGGTCAAATAATATCTTTCGTAACACAGCGGAATTCTACACCGCTTGCCTGTGGCGTAGATGAACTTCAACAACTAATAGAGTCTGAAAGCAAGTCTGGAAATGAACTGCAATAAGAATAAAATAACATAGACAACATAATATTGCAACTCATTATAATTCTCGTGTCACTACGCAAAACTTTTATCCGACCTACTTAAACAATTAACAAACCTGCTGAGAAATTTTAAGAATTTGGTACTAATAATAACAAAACACAGCGTAAATAAATCTGTACAGTTCACTATACAGTCATAGAATCAGTTCCCTTTGTGTTCGTAACAGCTGAAGACATAACAGAATGGATAGCAGAGTAATAGTAAAAGTAGCCTCGAATATTTTGGTAAAGTAAATAAAATCACAGAACGCAGCCTTTCCCTAAAGCAAACTAAACTAAATGGTTCAAATGGCTCTGAGCACTATGGGACTCAACTGCTGAGGTCATAAGTCCCCTAGAACTTAGAACTACTTAAACCTAACTAACCTAAGGACAACACACACATCCATGCCCGAGGCAGGATTCGAACCTGCGACCGTAGCGGTCGCGCGGTTCCAGACTGTAGCGCCAGAACCGCTCGGCCACCAGCAGCCGGCAAACTAAACTAAATAACTTTTTCAGAGTTAAGCTTCGATCTGACTGGGATGGAAAGTTTGCAGTCTGTGTATTAACAACACGGATATATGGCGATGAGGCATTAAGTTTTAAAGCTTCAGAAACCGAGCGTTAGACAGCTATAAGCGGAAACATGGGTGTTGGGTATCACGGACGCAACAATCTGGAGTGAAAATGTGATGAAAATGAGATGCAGACGGGCAGGAGATTTAGCCACACGAATGGATGGTACATGGACCGAGGAAGTATTTCAGGCATTGAAAGACAGAATAAAACACAGAGAAGACGACCTAAGTTAGAGCGGATGGATTACAATGAAGCTCGCAGGCTCAGCGTGTGCATATTCATAAAGAATAATGTGCGAGGAAGCCTGGAGGAAGGCCTTGATCCAGCAGTGGGTTTTAAATGGCAGGTTATATACGAAACAAAAATCATATTGTCACAAACAGCGATGTCAAGATGTTGTTTGAGCCATCACGACCCTTCTTCAGCTGTTTACAACAGGTTTTCATTAATGACTGTATAGAGCTATCTCTGGCACCGTTCCGCGTAAACAGTTTAGCTACACGAGAATATAATTATCTGATCATTACTAGAACAAGAACGTGGCTTTCGCGGAGAAATAGTTGTATTTGTGGTAGTTATGTCGTCCTGTAACTAAACTGCTGACGAATGTTTTGTGGATACCACACCCCGCAGCCAACAAAAATTTATTTAAGACGATATGGTTGTTACTATTGAGCTGCACGTTCTCTTTTACTGTTCGTACTGTAGACATGATTCTGGTACAAAATTACAGATGAAGAATTCATCTGTTTTGTTTTGACTTCGATTTCGATTTGAACATCATGGCCATTGCTAATGGAACTGTTCCGATACATCTCCAGCATGAACAATAGAGCAGATGTTCCATCTCCAAGGTAATAAACAGGTCATTTTTAAAAATGTGTTGTTTACATTTCTTTCTGTATTGTTTACATTTCTTTTCGTGTGATATAGGTAATGTGGTGGAGTTTAAGTGTGAATTGAGGAATTTTCTGTTGAGGAAATTTCTTCTACTCCTCTGCAGACTATATTTACAGAAACTTACGAATTTATTGTTTCACTTTGGTTTATAATTATAAACAGCACTGTAATACAGTAACGTAAGATCATTTAGCTCTAATTCATTTACATAAAATCAAATGTATATCTGGACTTCTTTCCACATCCCAGATACCACTCTCCTTGGGATCCACGGAATACTGCTACTCTAATATAATGTAATCTTCGGGCCACTGAAACTACATTTAAGCAATGACGAAACACAGATATAAGTAAATAAACATGAACGTCAAGGACTGGAAATGCATAATGCACCTTGAATAAAATAACGATTTGCCGCAAATATGACATATATTCGGTGTTTAGCGACAATAATAGAGTTAAATTGTAAGACCAACTATAAAGAATAAAATAATGCACGGTATGTCGATAATTATTACGTTGGGACCGTCTAATCACAACTAAATAAAACAATTATTGTGCCATAAGCGCTGCGCCTTTATTCTTTTCAAGGCATGTTCCGTGGCCGATTTTGTGGATGTTGATCTACATGTTGTGTTCTTGTTTCTTAGTTTTAGCTATCTGAAATTTCGTTTTTTACACGTCACAGCATTAGGAACTGAACACGCCCTTTGACGTTATCTTTCCGAAACATTACAGCAAAATGTGTGTTCAGTTCCTAATGCTGCGTAGTGTAAAAAACGAAATTTCAAATAGCAACTATCAAAAGAAGAACGGCTATAACAAATGAACAAGAACACAGCATGTAGATCAACACTGAAGATGCCTTGAAAAGAATAAAGGCGAAACGAGTATGGCACAAAAACTGTTTCATTCTGTTATGATAAGACAGTTCCGAAGTAATAATATGAACATTCCGTAATATTTACTGAATTTTCCGACAGTGCCTGACAGAACTTGATAATACAATTTGGAAGTGTTTTCATCTGTAGTCTTAATACCGTAATATTATACGCCACTGAGGACGACAGACCTACAATAGTTGAAAATAATACAATTTTTTCACTTTTTTCATAAGAAACACGACAAAGGTCAGAGGTAATACGGCAGCGTATCACGAAAACATCATGCTAAAAGTACCTTGTAGTAAATGACAGGGGAACATCTGCATTCTATCACCAAGTAAAACGAAATTCACCTTCATGGAAAGCCAGCCTTAGGCTGAGGCTGACGGCGAGAAAGATTGTCACAAGAGTATTTGAAACGTTAGTTTTAGATTTTATGCGAGCGCAGAAGCGGTGGTACATAGTTTTCAAACACATCCGGTGCGAAGACCGAGTTTTGACACTGAGCGCTGTCAAGTCGCAGCGGGCTGAGCGCACCCGGAAGGGAAGCCAGCGGCAAATACCTGCTGGGGATGCTGCTGGATCTCGGGGGCAGTCCACAGCATTTACACTCGATCACCAGCACTCCCGCGCCAGTCGTAAACAAACACGCACGCACTCTGGCAGCTCGCCTTACAGGTATAGGTGCCTCCTACAACAGCTACTTTTCTCTTCAGGGAAGCTCTGTGGCAGCGTGTCCGCGGAAGCTACTGGCGGAGCGTGTCCGGCGTGGTGAAGAATCGATATACGAGCAGCTGTTGACACGCGAGTGCCATGGTAACGGCGGTACTTACTTGCAATAGCAGCAGGCGGCTGTCCATGAGACCACAGGTTCCGTTAGAGCCGCCACACGGCACACTGAAGCCTCGGCGGCCGCCCGCGCCGCAGCCACCGCCCGCGCTGCCATCTGGCGGCGGCGCCGAGCAGCGCTGCGGCGCTACGTGACCTGTCGGCCGCCTCTGCCACTGGCCACATACCGCTCCCGCTTTGTCCTCCTCTTCTACCAAAACACAGCACGAAGACTAAGAATCAGGCTACAAAGAAGCAGTCGCTGTAGGGTTACAGTTTCTCTTCTTAGCTGTTACTCTGCTCAGCTACAACTGACCACAAATGCTTTTGTGTGCTATATCTGCAACAGTATCTATTTGACGGTATCATTGTTTCTTCGTTTCTCTAGTTAGGATGGATGCGGGCGGACAAATTACGCGACTATCGTGATATACAGGGTGTTACAAAAAGGTACGGCCAAACTTTCAGGAAACATTCCTCATACACAAAGAAAGAAAATATGTTATGTGGACATGTGTCCGGAAACGCTTACTTTCCATGTTAGAGCTCATTTTATTACTTCTCTTCAAATCACATTAATCATGGAATGGAAACACACAGCAACAGAACGTACCAGCGTGACTTCAAACACTTATTACAGGAAATGTTCAAAATGTCCTCCGTTAGCGAGGATACATGCATCCACCCTCCGTCGCATGGAATCCCTGATGCGCTGATGTACCCCTGGAGAAAGGCGTATTGTCTAACAGCCGTCCACAATACGAGTACGAAGAGTCTCTACATTTGGTACCGGGGTTGCGTAGACAAGAGCTTTCAAATGCCCCCATAAATGAAAGTCAAGAGGGTTGAGGTCAGGAGAGCGTGGAGGCCATGGAATTGGTCCGCCCCTACCAATCCATCGGTCACCGAATTTGTTGTTGAGAAGCGTACGAACACTTAGACTGAAATGTGCAGGAGCTTCATCGTGCATGAACCACATGTTATGTCGTACTTGTAAAGGCACATGTTCTAGCAGCAGAGGTAGAGTATCCCGTATGAAATCATGATAACGTGCTCCATTGAGCGTAGGTGGAAGAACATGGGGCCCAATCAAGACATCACCAACAATGCCTGCCCAAACGTTCACAGAAAATCTGTGTTGATGACGTGATTGCACAATTGCGTGCGGATTCTCGTCAGTCCACACATGTTGACTGTGAAAATTTACATTTTGATCACGTTGGAATGAAGCCCCATCCGTAAAGAGAACATTTGCACTGAAATGAGGATTGACACATTGTTGGATGAACCATTCGCAGAAGTGTACCCATGGAGGCCAATCAGCTGCTGATAGTGCCTGCACACGCTGTACATGGTACGGAAACAACTGGTTCTCCCGTAGCACTCTCCATACAGTGACGTGGTCAACGTTACCTTGTAGAGCAGCAACTTCTCTGACGCTGACATTAGGGTTATCGTCAACGGCACGAAGTATTGCCTCGTCCATTGCAGGTGTCCTCGTCGTTCTAGGTCTTCCCCATTCGCGAGTCATAGTCTGGAATGTTCCGTGCTCCCTAAGACGCCGATCAATTGCTTCATACGTCTTCCTGTCGGGACACCTTCGTTCTGGAAATCTGTCTCGATACAAACGTACCGCGCCACGGCTATTGCCCCGTGCTAATCCACACATCAAACGGGCATCTGCCAACTCCGCATTTGTAAACATTGCACTGACTGCAAAACCACGTTCGTGATGAACACTAACCTGTTGATGCTACGTACTGATGTGCTTGATGCTAGTACTGTAGAGCAATGAGTCGCATGTCAACACAAGCACCGAAGTCAACATTACCTTCCTTCGATTGGGCCAACTGGCGGTGAATCGAGGAAGTACAGTACATACTGACGAAACTAAAATGAGCTCTAACATGGATATTAAGCGTTTCCGGACACATGACCACATAACATTTTTCTTTATTTGTGTGTGAGGAATGTTTCCTGAAAGTTTGGCCGTACCTTTTTGTAACACCATGTATAGCTGCACGGTCGACTCCTCACTGCGCACGCACCTCTGTACGTCTCGTCAGTGATCGAGTATCTGTCATCACATCGTAATCGCAACGCGAAATATCACTTATACTCAGTCGCAAAAGTATTCGGACAGCAGGTAACGCCGCATAATTTTGCAGTTTGCCGCATGGACAAATACAGAAATTGCACTTTGTAATGTATTTGGGACTCTGGGTCCGATGTCGCAACGGGAAACACGCGTCAAATACAAAGAATTATTGTTGGACATGTGTCTGTTACGTAATATTTCCTGAAAACGGCATGGGAAGGTGCAACAAAAGTATTCGGACAAAGGCGGACAACGTGAAAGAATAGTTCATTCCGAGACGCACAGAGGGTGAAGCGACTGCAGTGTGTCTGACATTTCCGCGAGACGATAGCGATGATTAGTAAACACGTATCGCGAGCCTGTGCAGGTCGACGATGGGACGCAGAGGGAAGTGTTCTACGTTCGAGCAAAGGCAACTTGTCGTTTATCATCACGCGAAGGGGAAAACCTGCAGGGAAGTTGCCGCAGTAGTGAACATGACGAAAAGTACAGTTCACGACATTATTAAACGGTTCGAGAAAGAAGACCGATTGGAATTCCGTTGCAGTACAGGACGGCCACGGACATTTTCACAGAGAGATGAACGTGTGATTGTGCGAAAGGTACACCAGAATCTGAAAATATCTGCCACACGAATTGCAAGTGAGGTGGAGGGAGACCTTGGTATAAAAGTTCACCCCGAAACCGTGCGGAGAGTACTACGACGATCGCAGTACCGTGGTCGAGTGGCACGGCGAAAGCCATTCATAAATGCAGTGAACCAGAAGAAACGTATGCAGTTTGCGAGGGAATACGCCGAATACGATCAGGCTTGGTGGAATCGTGTGATATTTTGCGACGAATGTAAATTTACATTATGGCAAAGCGACGGAAAGGCAAACGTGTGGCGAAAGACCAATGAAGAGCTGAATCCCATGAACCTCAAACCAACAGTAAAGTTTGGAGGTGGGAGCATCATGGTGTGGGGATGCATGTCCGGCAATGGTGTGGCTGATTTAGTGTTCATTGATGATACGATGAACAAGGAAGCGTATTTGAATATAATGCGAGGACATTTGAAGCAGAGTGCACGACATCTAGGTATTGCGAACAACTTTCATTTTTATCAGGATGATGATCCCAAGCATACTGCGCATATTGTACAAATGTGGTTGCTCTTCAATTGCCCGAAAGTATTGCGCCCCCGTCCCCAATCACCAGACCTTAACCCAATCGAACATTTGTGGGATAAATTGAACCGAAACCTCCGCGCGGACAACATCTATACGAAGGAGACCTTGAAAGAGAAACTGCGCCAAGAATGGCAAATATAGGCCCAGATTTCACGAAAAAACTCGTGGAAACTATGCCTAGTTGATTGGAGGAGGTATTGAAAATGAAAGGTGGACCCACAAGGTATTGACATTTTCGTCGTACTACTTATGAACATTTATTGGACAGTGTCCGAATACTTTTGTAGCAGCAGGGTGTGCAGGATGTTTCATTTTTGTTATTAATTTTTCTGTTATTTATGTTTTGGAAACGAAATAATACAATAATTCTTTTGTAATTAATGTTGTTACGCACATCTATTGCGAATAAATATGTTTGGGTTTCATAGTCAGTGTTTCTCGAGTACTCATTGTGAAAGTTCCCACTGTCCGAATACTTTTGCGACCGAATGTATGTCGTATCCTACCTAGCTGCTACCTTTCATGAAACAAAAAGTCTCTGTTGCTGCCCTCCGCCTCTTCCACACGCACTGAACCAGATTTTACGTCCTTTTCCGAGATTTTAAAAAAGCTAAAGCGATTCCGTTTACCAACTTCACAACATTTTCGCGAGAAACTAACAAATATGACCAGTATCTTTCTGTGAAACATCAAAGCAAATGCTTTTACCTTCTCCTAGTAATGCTTCTTCGTCTCTTCATTTCGCGGCCAATAAAGCCAACCTCTTTATTACTTGTCGTCTATGACGTTGCTCTTCTTCCCCCTCATCCTATTCTTCAATGTCCATTGATGCATGGGCCCTCAGCTTAAATCAACTTGCCTGTAATTTGTCTTTGTTACTCTACTTTTCACGAACAAATATAAACTGCGTTTCTTCTGCTATAGGCGACATTGTTTCCTCTATTTGTATTATAATTATTCCTACGTGTCGTGTTGTTGTTGTAGTCCTCAGTCCCAAGACTGGTGTGATGCAGCATTCCATGCTACTCTATCCTGTGCAAGCCTCTTCATCTCCGAGTAACTACTGCAACCTATACCCTTCTGAATCTGCTTATTGTATTCATCTCTTGGTCTCCCTCTACGATTTTTACCTCCCACACTTCCCTCCAGTAATAAACTAGTGATCCCTCGATATCGCAGAATATGTCCTACCGAAAGATCACTTCTTCTAGTAAGGTTGTGCCGCAAATTTCTTTTCCCCTCATTTCTATTCAGTACCTCCTCGTTAGTTAAGTGATCGACCCATCTAACCTTCAACATTCTTCTGTGGCACTACATTTCAAAAGCTTCTTTTCCCTTCTTGTATAAACTATTTATCGTCATTTTTTCACTTCCATGCATAGCTACACTCCATACAAATACTTTCAGAAAAGACTTCCTGACGCTTAAATCTATACTCGATGTTAACAGGTTTCTCTTCTTCAGAAACGCTTTTCTTGCCATTGCCAGTCTACATTTTATATCCTATCTACTTCGACCATCATCGTTTAATTTGCTCCCCAAATAGCGAAACTCATCTACTACTGTAAGTGTCTCATTTCCTGACCAAATTTCCTCAGCACCACCTTCCATTATACTCGTTTTGCTTTTGTTGATGTTCGTCTTATATCCTCCTTTCAAGACACTGTCCATTCCGTTCAGTTGCTCCTCCAAGTCCTTTGCTGTCTCTGACACAACTACAATGTCATAGGAAAATCTCAAAGTTTTTACTTCTAGTCTCTGGACTTTAATTCATACTCCAAATTTTTCTCTTCTTTCCTTTACTTCTGGCTCAATATACAGACTGAATGAACTCGGGGAAATGCTACAGCCCTGTCTCACTCCCTTCTCAACCACAACTCCCCTTTCATACCCCATCGACCCTTATAACTGTCATCTAGTTTCTGTGCAACCTGTAAATATCCTTTGGCTCCCTGTAAACACACCCTTACCACCTTTAGAATTTGAAAGAGAGTATTCCAGCGAACGTTGTCAAAAGGTTTCTCTATGAGGACAATTGATATAAACGTGGTTTTGCCTTTCCTTGCCCGCATCTCGTGGTCGTGCGGTAGCGTTCTCGCTTCCCACGCCCGGGTTCCCGGGTTCGATTCCCGGCGGGGTCAGGGATTTTCTCTGCCTCGTGATGGCTGGGTGTTGTGTGCTGTCCTTAGGTTAGTTAGGTTTAAGTAGTTCTAAGTTCTAGGGGACTTATGACCACAGCAGTTGAGTCCCATAGTGCTCAGAGCCATTTTTGCCTTTCCTTAACCTGTCTTCTATGAGAAGTCGTAGGGTGCATATTGTCTCATGTGTTGCTACATTTCTCCGGCATCCAAAATGATCTTCCCCGTGGTCGGCTTCAACCAGTTTTTCCATACTTCTGCAAAGAATTTTTTGTAGTGTTTTCCAACCGTGACTTATTAAACTGATAGTTCGGCAATATTCACACCTGTCAGCATCCGCTTTCTTTGGAATTACACTACTGGCCATTAAAATTGCTGCACCAAGAAGAAATGCAGATGATAAACAGATACTCATTGGACAGATATATTATGCTAGAACTGACATGTGATTACATTTTCACGAAATTCGGGTGCTTAGATCCTGAGAAATCAGTACCCAGAACAACCACCTCTGGCCGTAGTAACGGCCTTGATACGCCTGGGCATTGAGTCAAACAGAGCTTCTATAGCGTGTACAGGTACAGCTGCCCATGCAGCTTCAACACGGTACCACAGTGCATCAAAACTAGTGACTGGCGTATTGTGACGAGCCAGTTGCTCGGCCACCATTGACCAGACTTTTAAATTGGTGAGAGATCTGGAGAATGTGCTGGCCAGGGCAGCAGTCGAACATTTTCTGTATCCAGAAAGGCCCGTACAGGACCTGCAACAGGCGGTCGTGCATTATCGTGCTGAAATGTAGGGTTTCACAGGGATCGAATGAAGGGTAGAGCCACAGGTTGTAACACATCTGAAACGCAACGTCCACTGCTCAAAGTGCCGTCAATGCAAACAAGAGGTGACAGAGACGTGTAACCAATGGCACCCCATACCATCACGCCGGGTGATACGCCAGTATGGCGATGACGAATACACGCTTCCAATGTGCATTCACCGCGATGTCGCCAAACACGGATGCGACCATCATGATGCTGTAAACAGAACCTGGATTCATCCGAAAAAAATGACGTTTTGCCATTCGTGCACCCAGGTTCGTCGTTGAGTACACCATCGCAGGCGCTCCTGTCTGTGATGCAGCGTCAAGGGTAGCTGCAGCCATGGTCTCCGAGCTGATAGTCCATGCTGCTGCAAACGTCGTCGAACTGTTCGTGCAGATGGTTGTCGTGTTGCAAACGTCCCCATCTGTTGACTCAGGGATCGAGACGTGGCTGCACGATTCGTTACAGCCATGCGGATAAGATGCCTGTTATCTCGACTGCTAGTGTTACGAGGCCGTTGGGATCCAGCACGGCGTTTCGTATTACCCTCCTGAACCCACCGATTCCATATTCTGCTAACAGTCATTGGAGCAGCAATGTCGCGATGCGATAAACCGCAATCGCGGTAGGCTACAATCCGACCTTTATCAAAGTCGGAAACGTGATGGTACGCATTTGTCCTCCTTACACGACGCATCACAACAACGTTTCACCAGGCAACGCCGGTCAACTGCTGTTTGTGTATGAGAAATCGGTTGGAAACTTTTCTCATGTCAGCAGGTTGTAGATGTCGCCACCGGCACCAACCTCGTGTGAATGCTTTGAAAAGCTAATCATTTGCATATCACAGCATCTTCTTAATCTCGGTTAAATTTCGCGTATGTAGCACGTCATCTTCGTGGTGTATCAATTTTAATAGGCAGAATGGACAATTGTTACATTCTTCTTGAAGTCTGAGAGTACTTCACCTGCCTCATACATCTTGCTCACCAGATGGAAGAGTTTTGTCAGGCCTTGCTCTCCCAAGGCTATCAGTTGTTCTAACCGAATGTCGTCTACTCCTGGGGCCATGTTACGATTTTGGTCTTTCAGTGCTCTGTCAAATTCTTCACACAGTATCACATCTGCCATCTGATCTACATCTACGTTCTCTTCCATTTCCTTAATATTGCCCTCAAGTAAATCTCCATTGCATAGACCCTTCATACTCGTTCCACCTTTCTGCTTTACCTTCTTTGCGTAGGACTGCTTTTCCATCTGAGCTCTTGATATTCATGCAGGTTGTTCTCTTTTGACCAAAGGTGTCTTTGATTGTCCTGTAGGCGACACCTATCTTTCCCCTAGTGATAGATACTTCTAAATCGTTACGTTTGCCCTTTCGCCATTCCTGCTTAGTCATTTTGAACTTCTTCTCAATCTCATTTTTATACGTTTTTATTCCCTTTGGCCTGCGCCATCTACTGCAATTTTATATTTCCTTCTTTCATCAATTAAATTCAATGCCTCTTGTGTTACCCAAGATTTCTACTAGCGCTCATCTTTTTTCCTACTTTATCCTCTGCTGCCTTCACTATTTCACTTCTCAAAGCTACCCATTCTTCTTCTACTGTATCCCTTTCCCCTGTTCATGTCAATCGTTCCCTAATGTTCCCTCTAAAACTCTCTATAACCTCTCGTTCTTTTAGTTTATCCAGGTCCCATTTCCGTAAAGTCCTGCCTTTTTACTGTTTCTTCAGTTTTAATCTGCAGGTCATATCCAGTAAATTGTGGTCAGAGTCCACATTGGCCCCTGGAAATGTCTTACAATTTAAAATTTGGTCCCGAATGCGCTCTCTTAGCATTATATGATCAAACTGAAACTTTCTGGTGTCTCTACGCCTCTTCCACATATAAAGCCTTCTTTCATGATTCTTAAACAAGATGTTAGCTATGATTAAGGGGGGAATTAGGAAAAAATGGACGTGTTTACATAATATAACACAGTTTTTGGTGTTTGAAAGATAATAGAACCAAATTTTGCACGCGAGGTAATTATGTTATAGGCTACATTCTGGAATTTTTTCAAAATTTTTTCACAAAAAATTTGATCATTGTTGGAAATTTTCGCAACACATGCTATCACGTAAGGAAGATTTTCACAAAAATTACTTTACTTATGCCGGCCGCGGTGGTCTCGCGGTTCTAGGCGCGCAGTCCGGAACCGTGCGACTGCTACGGTCGCAGGTTCGAATCCTGCCTCGGGCATGGATGTGTGTGATGTCCTTAGGTTAGTTAGGTTTAAGTAGTTCTAAGTTCTAGGGGACTGATAACCACAGCAGTTGAGTCCCATAGTGCTCAGAGCCATTTTACTTTACTTACAACTTTCATATTGTGGTAGATAATTCTTAGTAATCAGATAAGCAAACGTGTGGAACTGTTTTTTAATATCAGTTTTAAAGCTCTTACAATTTATTTTAAAAATTATGTGTATGAAGCAAAGCAATTTCAATTTCACAGAAAAATAAATAATTTTGACAGAAATACACTTATAAAAAATTTGTACCGCAGGAAGTTCTGTTATACTATGAACAAATTCTGCAGAAAATTTCACTTTTCTGTCTCTAATGGTTCAGGGGAAAATGTTCCTTATATAGTGAAAAATGAAAGTTCTGGGAAATGAACATAAAGATTTTATAAGGATTTAAACCATAAACTAGTACCTTAATGTTGACCATAACCATACATTTGGTCTCCTTGCTCTTCGTGTAACTGTTTCCTTTTTATCTGATGTTTCTGGCGTGCTCTTTTGGCTATATCCTTCATAGGCAGTTCAGAACGTGCAACACGCGCAGTATCTACTTTCTTCAATAGCTTCTCAGCGAAGCAACCTGCAGCAAATCCTAGTCCAGTAAGGGTCCTTATTCTTCCAACGTTACCATCATTAAACACCAGACATGCATCATATGTGGCAATTTTAACAACAGTAGATGAGCTAAATGTTGTTTTTGAGCATCTCTTCCAAATGAGACGGTTGAAGCTCTCATTCGGGTTTTGTGTTCCGCCATGGGGACATTTCTTTAACAAATCTGGATGAGCTTGAAACTGGAATGTTGGCTTTATGGTGTTTAAGATTGCTTCAGGAAGACTGTGTATGTCTGAATAGGTTTTGTTTTCTGCTTTTGCCTACTTGTATTTGCACCAGGATATATCACACAATTGCTGTACCGGCTTCTCATCAGTTGACAACTTGTGAAAAAATATTGCCCATACTGCCTTCTGCATTGTCTTCAAATCTCCAGTGTTTTGCCTTATTGCTTTGCCATAATATATTTACAAATTGTGGATCTCTTTGTCAGTCAGGCGTTTTGGCCCATCCAGAGGCTTTCAGTCTTTGAGTTTTACACCTTTTTGTTCTCGATTCATTTTCAGAAGTTTCCCGCCCATCCCCTTCTGAATGTGCCCCACACACTCTTGCTTTTCAATGTTGCATCCATTTCTATATGGTTTGCTTTCTACAACAGATTTGAAAGCACTAGAATCTCCATCACCAAGATATTTCACATATCCAACTCCATGCCTCATTTCGCTCTGATAAAATATTAATTCCATTCCTGCTGGCTCCATGCCACCACTAGAACCATCATAATTCTTACTGCAAATTATTTTGTATTTTATTTACCATTGTCTCTCCTCTTCCTTATTGTCTAACGTCTTCCTCTGTACACAAATAAAACACCATTTGGACGTCATCTGCAAATCCAAAACTTTTCCTGTGTCAACACTTATAACTGATCAAACACCGTGTAGGGAGGTGTGGCCCTTTTCATACATGTGCTACCACATGAAACACATAGATCTGTAGAAGGCAAAGGGTCATTTACTTCTGTCCGAATGTCTTTGTTAAATAAAACTGCCTCTTGCACTGTTGCTGACAAACTGCTATTGCATTCTGTTTCCAAGGCGTTCAGATTGTGATAGTCTAGTGTTGAGTACAAGGCAGACGGAGATAGCATATTCATTATTGCACAAAACAAATTCCTACCTTCCCTTCCAACACCAACACATCTCATCCCATAGCAGAATCCTATGTTGGCTACGTACACCCAATTCTTAGCAGCTGACATTTTGAACTGAATGTCAGTTTGACAGTTGTCACAAAACAAGTGCATATTACACACAATACCACCTCCGTCACTGATGTCATATAGTCTTAAAGGTTTATTGCCACAGTTACTGTTATATCCTAGCCAGTAATGCCACCCGAGCCCGCTGCCAAAAGGTTGGCAGCATCAAAGTCCGGACGCCGTCCGCATAAGCAGCGCCAGCGAGACAGGAAATCGCCGCAAGTCTGCGCGCGCCACCGCTGGCTTCTGGCTTCTTAAGCGCTGGAGTCGCGAGCGCTAGGACAGTTCTGTATTCGCCGCTCAGTTGTATACTCGCCACCGAATTGTGTACTTGCTAGTCAGTTGTGTGTTCATCGCAGCAGAGTTGTTGTTTGTCGTCAGCCGACGCTGACCTAGCCGCTCCGACTCGAACTAGACAGATTTCTGTAGACACGGAGTTCACTACTGTGTTTCTGTATCTTCGTTAATAAAGATAAGTACCGACTTTTATTTAATCAGAGTGTTTGGGTTTTCATCTTTCTGTTCACTGTTCCAGCGGATCGGTCGGCCCGCTATTAAAAGTGTGGCGGTGACTTCGTAAGCCGTTTCTACAGCGAATTGTTTGTCGCTACGAACGCCGCCACAAAAGTTACCACATGCACACGAATTTTTAATAATAGAGCAGATAATTTATAAATCGACTCTCCTAAAACCACCATTCACTTCGTCTTTAGTGGTCTGAAACTCTACACCAGTTCCAAGTTTATTCTGTGAACTGCTCGTCGTCTTAGCTTTACAATTATCTTCCGCTAAATTATTTTGACTCACTTGTAGAAACTGTTTATTCACACGTAAATGAGGAGCTTAAGCCATTTTCTTAAACACTTTACCACTATATCTTGGCATTTTAAACGGCAAATCATACAAAAAGAACATGAACACAGCCGTAATTCTCACACTAACAGCGGAACTGAAATGTTTATATTTCTGCACCACAGACAATAACAGCTGCCAAAGATAGCTAGCGGAAGGCAAAGATAAGACGACGTAAACAGGTCAACAGCGTTCTATACTCTTCCGATGCTTTTATGACAGCAGGAAGTGATAAAACATCACAAAGAAGAAGAGTGTCGTCTAGGAAAGTGGTCGTGGCCTTGCGCAGTGAAAGAAAGAGGACAGCTTAATTAGCACTTGTACTTCGAATTAATCTGTGAAAAATGGAGACAGTATTTCTAACATGCTACAGAATTGGTGGCAAAAATTTTTGTTATCGTTTTTGACCAATTTTGCCTACATTCCCCCTTTTATTGTGTTCTGTGCAGAATTCTGCCACCTGGCTTCCTCTTTCATTCCTACCCCCAATCCATATTCACCTATTATTTTCCCTTCTCTTCCTTTTCCTACTGTTGAATTCCAGTTCCCCATGACTATCACATTTTCGTCTCCCTTAACTATCTAAATGACTTCTTTTATCTCATACATTTCTTCAATAGCTTCATCATGTGCGGAGTTACTTGTACTACTGTGGGGGGGGGGGGGGCGGTTTCGTGTCTCTCTTGGCTACGATAACGCGTTCACTATGCTGTTCATAGCAGATTGTCTGCATTCCCGTTTTTTTTATTCATTATTAAACCTGCATTACCCCTATTTAATTTTGTATTTGTAACCCTATTTTCACCTGATCAGAAGTCCTGTTCCTTCTGCCACCGAACCTCACTAATTCCCACTATATCTAACTTTAACCTATCCATTACCCTTTCTAAATTTTCTAATGTACCTCCCCGATTAAGGGATCTGACGCTCCACACTCCAATACGTAGAACGCCAGTTTTGTTTCCCCCTGATACCGACATCCTATTGAGTAGTCCCTGCCCAGAGATACGAATGGGAGACTATTTTACCTCTGGAATATTTTACTCAAGAGGATGCCATCGTCATTTAACCGTACAGTAGAGCTGTATGCCGTCTGGAAAAATTACGGCTGTAGTTCCCCCTTCTTTCTGCTGTTCGCAGTACTAACAAGGCAAGGCCATTTTGGTTGATATAGCAAGATCAGTCCATCATCCAGACTGTTGGCCCTGCAACTACTGAAGAGGCTGCTGCCCCTACTCAGGAACCACACGTTTGTCTGCCCTAACAGACACTCCGTGTTAGATGTAAGAGATGGCATAACGTGCCTAACTTTGGCCCTATAAATAAATAAAACAAAATTTGCAGCCTTTATAAACTCAGAAATCGCATTTGACATTGTTGGTCGGAATGTACTTCTTGAGTTTCTGAAGTTACCAGGGATAAAATACAGGGAATGAAAGACTTTCTGCAAGTTGTATAGCAACCAGACTACAGTTATAAGACTCACAAAAGCTGCAGTAGTTAAGGAGACATTGGGGCAGGTTTGCATCCTATCCCTCGTGTTATTCAGACGGTTCGTAGAGCAACCAGTAAACGAAATGAAGGAGAAATTTGGAATAGGAATTAAAAGTTGAAAGAAAAGAAATAATATCTCGTCCTTATACAATGACATTTTAATACTTTCAGAGACAGCAAAGGCTTTGTAACATTTGACGATCAAAATGGTTAGTGTATTGAAAAGAGTTTATAAGATAAACGTGAACAAAAGTAAAACAGGAGTAGCCGAATTCAGCGGGCTGATACTGAGGGAACAGATTAGAAAAAGTAGTACATGACTTTTTCTATTTAGACATAAAATAACGGCTAATGTCCGAAGTAAATGGATATGGAAGGCAGACTGCTAACAGCAAGAAGAGCATTTCTGAAAAAGAGAAATTTGTCAACACGTAACGTACACTACCGGCCATTAAAATTGCTACACCACGAAGATGACGTGCTACAGACGCGAAATTTAACCGACAGGAAGAAGATGCTGTGATACGCAAACGATTAGCTTTTCAGAGCATTCACGCAAGGTTGGTGCCGGTGGCGACACCTACAACGTGGTGACATGACAAAAGTTTCCAATCGATTTCTCATACACAAACAGCAGTTGACCGGCGTTGGCTGGTGAAACGTGATGCCTCGTGTAAGGAGGAGAAATGCGTACCATCACGTTTCCGACTTTGATAAAGGTCGGATTGTAGCCTATCGCCATTGCGGTTTATCGTATCGCGACATTGCTGCTCGCGTTCTTCGAGATCCAATGACTGTTAGCAGAATATGGAATCGGTGGGCTCAGGAGTGTAATACGGAACGCCGTGCTGGATCCCAACGGCCTCGTATCACTAGCAGTCGATATGACAGGCATCTTATCCGCATGGCTGTAACGGATCGTGAAGCCACGTCTCGATGCCTGAGTCAACAGATGGGGACGTTTGCAACACGACAACCATCTGCACGAACAGTTCGACGACGTTTGCAGCAGCATGGACTATCAGCTCGGAGACCATGGCTGCAGCTACCCTTGACGCTGCATCACAGACAGGAGCGCCTGCGATGGTGTACTCAACGACGAACCTGGGTGCACGAATGGCAAAACGTCATTTTTTCGGATGAATCCAGGTTATGTTTACAGAATCATGATGGTCGCATCCGTGTTTGGCGACATCGCGGTGAACGCACATTGGAAGTGCGTATTCATCATCGCCATACTGGCGTATCACCCGACGTGAAGGTATGGGGTGCCATTGGTTACACGTCTCTGTCACCTCTTGTTTACATGGACGGTACTTTGAACAGTGGACGTTACATTTCAGATGTGTTACGATCCGTGGCTCTACCCTTCATTCGATCCCTGTGAAACCCTACATTTCAGCACGATAATGCACGACCGCCTGTTGCAGGTCCTGTACGGGCCTTTCTGGCTACAGAAAATGTTCGACTGCTGCCCTGGCCAGCACATTCTCCAGATCTTTCACCAATTGAAAACGTCTAGTCAATGGTGGCCGAGCATCTGGCTCGTCACAATACGCCAGTCACTAGTTTTGATGAACTGTGGTATCGTGTTGAAGCTGCATGGGCAGCTGTACCTGTACACGCCATCCAAGCTCTGTTTGACTCAATGCCCAGGCGTATCACGGCGCTTATTACGGCCAGAGGTGGTTGTTATGGGTACTGATTTCTCAGGATCTATGCACCCAAATTGGGTGAAAATGTAATCACATGTCTGTTCTAGTACAATATATTTGTCCAATGAATACCCGTTTATCATCTGCATTTATTCTTGGTGTTGGTAAATATTCTCTGAAAGTGTTCGTCTGTAGTGTAGACTTGTACGTTAGAGAAACGTGGACGGGAAGGAATACTATTCAGAGCGAAAGAGGATAGAATGTTTTAAAATGTGGTACTACAAAAATTGTTGAAAACTTCACTGGTAGATCAGATACAGGAGGGAACGATTCAGATTAGGCGGAAAAGAAACTTGTGGCACAACGTGACTAATAGAAGGGATCGGTTGATAGGTTCAGGGAACCGTCAGTTTGGTACTGGAGGAGGATGTATCGTGGACTGCAGTGGGCGTGTGTTGAGGCCTGCACGACACAGACTAGCGTCCAGAGCCACGCAACGACAGCACCACTGGGGAGCAGAGGCGCTGGGGAGGCTGGCACGAGGTCACGCCTATCCCGGCACTTGTGGACGCCGAAATGTTCCAAATGTCTTCCATCGCGTTCACATCGGCCCAATTTGGTAGTTGAGACGTCAACGTGGCTTTAGTACGAGCTCCTAAAAAAACGTCTCACGTCTCTAGCCTTCTGACACGGACAGTTATCTATTCGGAAGGTGCCAGCGTGAAGGAATGCAGGCAGTGGCGTGAATACCGGAGCCGTATTGCGGGGGAGCCTCACACACTGACATTAACGATTCACATGAAAATGTATTGTTGTATTCAATTTAGCCGTGGGAACTCATTAAGGACAAGCGATAGAAGTGGGCCAGTGAGCATTTCGTATGTTTTCTCATTTAATGGTAACAAGAATGCTGCAGCGTGTAGCCGCTAGCACCACGCGCAGCGCGCAGGTTCCACCAGCGCTCCTTTCCTGCACGACCAGTGGCCGGTACCTTCTTCAGTGTGTATTTCTTTTAAGTTGTATTCACAACAGTAGGCTCTTCTACTAACAGTGCCTTCAGTTTTTTGTTAGTTTGTGACGGAAGCACTGTAACAGTGAAAGTAAATTGCCAATAGAATTTTTTTTCCTTTATTGAGCTGGCAGCAGCTTAGTACACCGCTCTTCAGCTTACAGAATTTTTAAAACATGAGAAGAAGATGATAAACGATAAAAGCAAGCGATAAAAATGGAGACTTAAATTGTAAAATGGCGGAAAATTGTCGAAGTTAAAACATAAACCAAAAGGGTTGGCGATGGTAATAAAATACGCAGGAAGCCGACAGGTAAAATAGTAGACAGGCAATTAGAAGAACACGGGGACAGTCTGGTTTCTGTTCACAAGAGATATAAAAATCACACCCAGCGACAGTATGATTTCCATTCGCAACACGTCAGAAAAGATGCACAACTCTTAACACTCACTGGAAACACTGCACTAAAAAGTAGGCACGAAGATGTCACCACACAGCCAAGGGCAGATGAGATGGGAGGGGGGGAGGGGAGGAGGGGGGAGGGACCTGGACAGATGAGGGGAAAAAATGCGGGGAAGAGGGAAAACGAACTGAGGGGGGGGGAGACCGACGGAGGGAGAGGACTCGTAAGGGGGGGGCAGGGCAGATGCGAGAGGGAGTGGGGAAAGGCAGAGGAGGGGAATGGAAAAGGGCTCGGGGGAGAGAAGGGAGGCAGAGAGAGGGTAAGCAGGGAAAAACAGGATGGAAAAGGGGGGGGGGAGAGGGAGCCCGGGAAAAGGACAGAGGAAAGGAGGGGGAGGTGAGGATCAGAGTTAATAGGAGGGATAAATGGAGGTAGAGGGGGCATCAGCCGGGAGGAGGAATCGACGGAAGCCACATTGGGAAAGGGTGTAGAGGTGGAGGGTAGGGGGGACACAATGGTGAAGCTGAGGCAGAGGACAGGGGTTGGGGAGAAGAGGAGCAACTAGGGGTTGAGGGGGATCAAGGCAGTGGGAGGTGTAGCCAATAGAAGGTGACTAGGACATTACAATAATTGTGAATATCAGCTGTCTGGCTAATGCAGTTCATTTCCTCTTCATCTAAGCTGTGTCTGCATTCGTGTAAAATGTCTTACTGGTTTTTCTTATATGATCTTGCTCTTAAACGTTTGGAAGTGTATATACAGGGTGGTCCATTGATAGTGACTGGGCCAAATATCTCACGATAATTGTATCAAACGAAAAACTAAGAAGAACAAATCTGTTCGAGCGTTACGGGGGAAAACAAATAGCACTATGGATGACCCACCAGATAGTGTTGCCATAGGTCAAATTGATAGAAAGTGCATTTTTTTAAAAATAGGTACCCCCATTTTTTATTACATATTCGTATAGTACGTAAATAAGTAGGAATGTTTGATTTGGAACATTTGTTTCACTTTGTTATGGATGGCGCTGTAATATTCCGACAAGTGAGGCAATGCACGCAATAGCACTGTGTGCAATTCATTACTTAAATTAGGTATGGTAATACACTTTTCCAGTCATAGTAATTATGCGGAAGACATAACTATTGTTCAAATGGAACGTTTAACAGTCGTAGAAAATGTAGATATGGTGTTTATTTATGGCTATTGTGATCAAAATGCCCAACAAGCTTGTGCTATGTATGTTGATCGTTATCCTGACAGACAGCATCCAAAACTGTCCGGACCTCTTGTCGGATAGTTAATGTATTTGAAGAAACCGGAAGTGCTCAGCCAAAGAAGAAGACGCAACCAAGAACTGCAACAAATGAAGATGCCCATCTAGTGGGCTATCCATAGCGCCATCTGTTTTCCCTCGCCACGCTTCTTATTTTTTCGTTTGAAGCTAATTTCGTGAGATATTGGCCCAGTGACTATCAATGGACCACCCTGTATACCTGAATTCCACTGAGATATTCTGAAAAAAAAAAAAGGCTACGGCTCCTCGACATTTGTTTAAATGCAAATGCATAAATATCGTCCGAACTCCTATGGGAATTGCGATCTGCGAGTAGAGAGTTTAACGGACGAGGGACGCTGAACTGCAGCGTGTGATAAGTTGCAAATTTCAGTCGGTCACGGACGGTGTCCGTACGGCTTCAGTGGCAGTCTGCCTTCGGCCGTGCAGCTTCTCAGACGTCCTGTTTACGTCCTTACTGCGATGGCACGCGCGCGGTGTTGTTGTGATTTACACCCGTCTCCGTGCAGCTTACTTCCTTCGACGCACTGTGGCATATTCACAACGAAAGTCGATGTTGAAGTTCAGTTTTACGACCGAGTATGCGCGACTGAAAGCACTGGAAATTGAACAGTTTTCACGAGATGTCGTTCACATCGATTAACACGAACTAGTAGGGATTCACCTCTCCATCGTCAGCAGTGTTGTCTATGTGTAACTGGGGGACGATGCTGTTTGTGCAAGGATTCTCAAAAGGACTAGCGACCTTCAATTCAGACATTCGGATGGACACCTTGGCCCTGTGAAACATGCAGGTCTAGGCCAGAGGACGGTCTGCGTCTTTGAGCAGAGATAGTGATCGCAGCATTGAGACCCTATGGCATTGTGATGAACCATATGTCGGAAAAATGGGCACACTTCACCACATACCCAGTTCTGAATGGGGTGCATCAGGTGTGCGTAGACCATACTAAATATATCTCGTCCTATTTGAACATTGGCAGATGCCATGCCATTGTAGTATATGATGGCCAGGTAAAGACCTGTTCGGGATGCAGGTAAGAGGGACATCTCAGATCAAGCTGCATGCAATGGTGCATCACACAACTGCCGACAGGGGAGGAGAAGGTATCGCCCAATCTAATGGTACTCCCATTGACATATGTGGGGCCCTTCAAACTGTTCCTTCTGATCATCGACTGTCGACAGAAGCGTCGCCTTCAGTCGATACTGAGCAGCCTCTGATGCGGTGGGAGGGCACTACAGATGGACATTATGCTCTGCCAGAGCAATCCCTGGCATCGATTTTGCAATGTGAAGTTGGAGCAGCTCTGCAGGAAAGGTTGGCCATCACAGACTTGGTGGTGAGAACCGACGCTTTTGTCGATGGCAACAACCCCCAGACATTGTCTTGTACCAACACTTGTGCCCGAAAACAGTGGGCTCCAAAGTGACAGAAGAAACATCGACTGGCTCCATCCGATGCCTGCAGGATGATGTCAACAGAAGACGAAGATCTCGACAGTGATGACCATCTCCAGCAGGGTGGTGTTATTGTCAGTTCCCCTGATCTGATTCGATGAGCAGCGGATTTTAAGATCTCTCACACTGCTATGCTTCTGGATGATGGACAGCTGATGAATTCAGTATTTGGCCCTATCACAGACGTATTGCAACCTTCAGTCACACCGTTAAGTCTGAGGGATGATCGCAGCACGAGCCTGATTGCGTGGGCCGACGATGTCGAGGACGTGACATCTGCTGCTGTAGCTAAAGTGGTTGCAGTTGCTTCACAGCACGACAGTTAAATGCCAGTGGACATAGAAGGGGACCCAATGATGATGATGGGGCTTTCTCCAGGTCTTCCACCTAGAACACCTCCTCTGCCAGGCCTACCAGACTGGCACCATCAGCCTCAATACCATCAGTTTCGAGGTCACGCTGCATATCACCTCGACTACCTCCCCATGCCAGTTCTACCGGACCGGCACCATCAGCCTCAATACCATCAATTCCCAGGTCAAGCTGCAGGTGTTTTGTGACTTGCGGGCAGCAGATCTCAACTTCACACTCCTCCAGGACATGCGCCTCGACCAGCACCCATCTGTATTTATGGAAATGACGTTTATAAGGCACCATGCATAGATAGTGGCAGGGGTACTGCCATTCTTGTGAAGAAAGGCATCGTGATTGACGGTGTGATATACCTACTGTTAGCACAAGGACTTGCTATCACATATCAGGGCGGCAGGATTGTGAATGTGTATGGACCCTCTCATATGGCCAAGAGGAGAGACTGTTTTAGATTTTATGTGGAGGAGGTTGAGGCCCTTATTCAAAGGATGCTATGATCGTATCATCCCTGACGTGCGACTTCAATTGTGTCCCGTCACCACAGAATCAAATGTCACACTTTAGCACCTGTAGTGAACTGCAACGCTTGGTGCAAGAACTTCGCCTCATGGTGCAGTATCCATGGCAACAGACAGGGACACGCAAATTACCAAGCATTCAGCAAGTCGTCTTGACTGGGTTTATGTCTCCCAGGGACACACAACAGTGATGCTTGATGCTGAGATATGGCCAGCAGCCTTTGCAGACAATAATGCCTACCTCTGTACCATCTCCATCCCACAACAGAAGGTGTGGCGGAGAAGGAGCACATAGAAGAAGAATGTAACGCTCCTGAAGGATCCAGAGTGTTAGCAGAGGATAATTGAGACCTGGGGAACTGTGAGAAGCTGCGGTAGCTAGACAAAGTTCGTTATACGTCACTTATGATATCAAATTGATATGAAAATTAATTAAATTGTGACAGCTGATTTATTTATGACCCTAACCTGTAGGTCTGCTAAGTGGTTTGTCACTTCCTGAGGTTGATTTATGACCCCCTGGGGATAATCCATCCTTCCAAGAAAGGCCCCCCCCACTCGTCCCCCTCGCCTTCCTCCATGCCAATACTATCACACTTTCAGGCCTGAGTTATTCGAATAGCCCCCTTCCACTCTAACAGTTTAATTGACTAGTTAATTAAATCGATCAATTAATCAACCCCTCCCCCTCGGTAAATTTCCCAGCCATTCCTCCTCCCCCATCAGGAAATTGGTGGGAAGGAAACTCAGTCTGTGCTGGAGAGGGAGTATCTTACGACAGGAAATTCAATTACATAGCAAAGGATACAGTATTTGCTTATAAAATTCAATTCACAGGGGTTGGATCTCTCTTGCTCACCATTCTCTGCTGTTTCGGAAGATGCAGGTCTTGTAAAAGACATTGAAGACAAGTAATTAAATAGGTTGCTTTTTCCGATCACACAAGGAATGCGGTCATGGTATAGACATAAATGTAACTCACTGCATGTAATTACATGGTTAAAAAATTTTAAATCCTGTCTTTGCACCGACCACAGAGGCAGATGTGTTGGCTGGTACATTGCGCACCCACGTGCCAGACTCTTCGCCGGGGTGCACTACATGCTGGTGTCCAAGAGACTGCACTATGCCGGCTTGGCCACAATCAGCTGCCACAACGCCAGGGACCTCGCACAGAGCACTGGCTCGTGCAGAACGCAGACTGGAAGTCGTACTAATCCCCAAACAAAGAATCAGGTGGCGGCAACTCTTTGATATTGATAACTGAAAAATTCTTGTTGAAACACATATTCTGCCCCCCTCTCTCTCTCTCCCTATCTGTCTCTCAGGTGCTTGCTTCATGTTAGTGTGAACCAGCGTATGAAAACACACACAGAGCAAGATGTTCCCCCAGTCCTCCTCCCTCCCGCCCCCTTCCCCGCCCCCCTCAGCACTTGTGCAGACCTGGCATTGATGGTCAGTACATCCCTTTGTTCTCACACTTCCAGTGCTATGGATACCTGTAGCGGATGGAACAAAGACATTCAACAAGAAGTGGATAGCGTCTGTTGTGTGCCACCCTAATCTCACCTTTGTCCTGAGCAAAGTAGCGGATACCTGCTGACCCCTAGCTGTGGATGACTTGGAAGTATTCTTTGACTTTGTCAGATTGGTTGACTAATTAATTAAATCGATATCCTTTGTGTGCAGCCAATTTTTTCCTTGCATCCTATTGGTGGATACTAGGACTGCTATATTTGGTGGGATGAGATCGCACAACTCCCTGGTTTCCAAACCATTCTGGATTTCCCCCCGTTGCCTCCTGTTGGTGGATACGAACTCATTAAGGTCATTTGGTAGGAAGTCCATTACGTTGGAGGTAGATGAGAATTTCAAATTTCAGATCAGTTGCCTGCTATGTCCTTAAACAATCTGCAGAGGAGTTGGATTGATGTGTACGCTCTCAGGACCACTACTGGAAACAAAAAATTGATAAATCGGGAATTTGTGGTTGTGGTTGGGTTTTTAAAGAACTATAGTATTCCTAAGTTTGTTTTCTCTACTACATGTGGAAGGAGTAGGAAGGGCCTATTGCATGATGGGATAGAGACAACAAAAAATACCGCTGCACGACAGGGTCCACTGCGATGTACTGAGAAGCACAAAATGCGGCAAACTTAAACCATGATGCAACCCATAGTAATAGTTGGCATGGCTAGAGGACGGAAATTGCTGAAACACCCACACATCCTGCACACTTTGATGTCAACATGCGACATGCCCATCCCTTCATACACCATCAGTGTCAATGCTCAGAGGTCGGAGAAACCTGCCACTGTGATCGCAGCCGCAGTTGTGGATGAGCGTGAATGCCAGACTGCACTACCCCAGCCATGGGGGGCAACTGGTACTGATTAGAGTGGTATCAATCTGGATGTTAGCAATAAATCCACTTTGCAGTGATGGATATTGAATTGCTCAATTTTTCAATGAGTATATATGCAACACACGCGATCACAGAGACAGCCCAATGCATACTGAGCATTAGTTCACTATTCAGCTATCCAGAGGGCGCCATCACTGGGACTTGCCCTAGCAACTGTGGGGAAGAACCGGCTAGCCAACTGATCAGAACTTTTCTTTGTACCCACTGCGCTCAAATGCCTTAAGCCGGAAATGCCCATTCGTTTCGGCTACTAGCTACCTCCCACATTATGACAATCCATGCACTGAAACCGCAGTTTTACATGCCAAATGCATACCTCCCATATGAACGTACGTAGTCATTTTCTTTGCAAGTGTCAGAACAGTGACCACAATTACCTTACTTCTCAAAACGTACTTTATAAGCAATGCTAACCCCTGCTAAGTACACTGAAGAGCCAAAGAAACTGGTACACCTGCCTAATATCGTGTAAGGCCTCCGCAAGCACGCAGAAGTGCCGCAACACGACTAATATCTGAAGTAGTACTGGAGGGAATTCACACCATCAATCCTGCAGGGCTGTCCACAAATCCGTAAGAGTACAAGGAGATGGAGATCTCTTCTGAACAGCATGTTCCAAGGCGTCCCACTATCCTCAATAATACAGGGCTATTACAAATGATTGAAGCGATTTCATAAATTCACTGTAGCTCCATTCATTGACATACGGTCACGACACACTACAGATACGCAGAAAAACTCATAAAGTTTTGTTCGGCTGAAGCCGCACTTCAGGTTTCTGCCTCCAGAGCGCTCGAGAGCGCAGGGAGACAAAAGGGCGACAGGAGCCGAGAAAGCGTATGTCGTCCTTGAAATGCACTCACATTAGTCAGTCATAACAGTGCAACGACACTTCAGGACGAAGTTCAACAAAGATCCACCAACTGCTAACTCCATTCGGTGATGATATGCGCAGTTTAAAGCTTCTGGATGCCTCTGAACGGTGAAATCAACGGGTCGGCCTGCAGTGAGCGAAGAAACGGTTGAACGCTTGCGGGCAAGTTTCACGCGTAGCCCGCGGAAAATTGGCTCATGCCACAACTGGAGACCGACAGCGCCGACTTCATCTTTCAACAGGATGGTGCTCTACCGCACTTCCATCACGATGTTCGGCATTTCTTAAACAGGAGATTGGAAAACCGATGGATCGGTCGTGGTGGAAATCATGATCAGCAAATCATGTCATGGCCTCCAAGCTGTCCCGACTTAACCCCCTGCGATTTCTTTCTGTGGGGTTATGTGAAAGATTCAGTGTTTAAACCTCCTCTACCAAGAAACGTGCCAGAACTGCGAGCTCGCATCAACGATGCTTTCGAACTCATTGATGGGGACATTCTGCGCCGAGTGTGGGAGGAACTTGATTATCGGCTTGATGTCTGCCGAATCACTAAAGGGGCACATATCGAACATTTGTGAATGCCTAAAAAGCTTTTTGAGTTTTTTTATGTGTGTGCAAAGCATTGTGAAAATATCTCAAATAATAAAGTTACTGTAGAGCTGTGAAATCGCTTCAATCATTTATAATAACCCTGTATTTGTGTCTGGGGAGTCTGATGGCCATTGGAAGTGTTTAAACTCAGCAGGGTGTTCCTGGAGCCACTCTGTAGCAATTCTGGACGTGTGGGGTGTCGCATTGTCCTGCTGGAATTACCCAAATCCGTCGGAATGCACAATGGACATGAATGGTGGCAGGTGATCAGAAAGGATGCTTTAGTACGCGTCACCGGTCAGAGTCGTATCTAGACGTATCAGTAGTCCCATATCACTCCAACTGCACATGCCCCACACCATTACAGAGCATCCACCAGCTTTAAGAGTCCCTTGCTGACATGCAGGGTCCATGGATTCATGAGGTTGCCTCCATTCCCATACAAGTTCATCTGTTCGATACAATTTGAAACGAGACATGTTCAACCAGGCAACATGTTTCCAGTCATCAAGAGTCCAGTGTCGGTGTGGATAGGCCCAGGCGAGGCATAAAGCTTTGTGTCGTGCAGTCACCAAGGATATATGAGTGGGCCTTCGGCTTTGAAAGCCCGTATCGATGATGTTTCGTTGAATGGTTGCACGCTGACACTTGGTGATGGCCCAGCATTGAAATGGGCGGCAATTTGCGGAAGGGTTGTATTGACACGTTGAACGATTCTCTTCAGTCGTCATTGGTCCCGTTCTTGCAGGATCTTTTTCCAGCCGCAGCAATGTCGGAGATTTAATGTTTTACCGGATTCCTGATATGTGCGGTTCACTCATGAAATAGTCATATGGTAAAATCGCCACTTCATCGCTACGTCGGAGCTGCTGTGTCCCATCGCTTGTACGCCGACTATAACACCACGTTCAAACTCACTTAAATCGTGAAAAGCTGCCATTGTAGCAGCAGTAACCAATCTAACAATTGCGTCAAACACTTTTTGTCTTTTATAGGCGTTGCCGACCGCTGCGCCATCTTCTGCCTGTTTACATATACCCGTATTTGAATACGCACGCCTATACCAGTCTCTTTGGTGCTTCAGTGTATAATACTTTGTGAATAACTGAATGCTGGTGACACCAAACAAAACTGAGCAAAAATCTGCAATCGGTGGACATGCTCCACTTGTTTTTCTTGCGAGTGGTACCAGTGCGTCTCAGGAAGAGAGGTGTAATCGTCTTATAAGCGACCAGCTACTAAAAAACACGGCCGGGCGCTGTGGTCGAGCGGTTCTAGGCGCTTCAGTTTGGAACCGCGCGACTGCTACGGTCGCAAGTTCGAATCCTGCCTCGAGCATGGATGTGTGTGATGTCCTTGGGGTGGGTTGGGTTCTTTGGGGAAGGAGACCAGACAGCGAGGTCATCGGTCTCATCGGATTAGGGAAGGACGGGGAAGGAAGTCGGCCGTGCCATTTCAAAGGAACCATCCCGGCATTTGCCTGGAGCGATTTAGGGAAATCACGGAAAACCTAAATCAGGATGGCCGGACGCGGGATTGAACCGTCGTCCTCCCGAATGCGAGTCCAGTGTCTAACCACTGCGCCACCTCGCTCGGTGATGTCCTTGGGTTAGTTAAGTTTAAGTAGTTCTAAGTTATAGGGGATGACCTCAGATGTTAAGTCCCATAGTGCTCAGAACCATTTGAAGCATTTTTGAACTAAAAACACGACTTGAACGATCATGCTACTGTGTTACTGCATAAAAAGCGGTCTTGGTTCCATGGGCACACACATGTGTTGCTAAGGCTTGGCAAGGGAATGCAGTGCTCATCCACACAAAATACTGTGATATTGAATATAGATGGTGATTGCGGGGTGTATATTAATAGACAGAAAGTCGTTTGCACTTCGTCACTGGTGTGAGCTCGTAATAAAAATCACCTGTATCACCGTATTCAGAAGGTGACTCGGCTAAGGAACATGGTGTTAAGCGGATATTTGCAACTCCCTCATGATGCTGCTAGGTACTGTATTTCCCACGCTAACAAACATCATTTGTAACACATTCTATCTCGATACTATGTAGACACTGTAACAAGGGTTCTGCGATATACCCACAGGATTATAGGCGAGGGAGGATGGTGGTTGATTGAGAATGACACATACAATACGTGAGGTACTGTGTGAGAAATCACTTAAAATATGCAACACTAGATTGAAATCGTAAGAAATGTACAGATCCTACGACCAAAATACTGACTTTTCAGATCTATAGCGTTACGCTTTCTGGCAGAAATGCTGTCTGCGACTTGGAAAAAAAGCCTCTCCATTCAAACACATACTTGCGTTGGGTCCTACAGAGATGTCCTTTAATGATTACAGCCCCTGGTGACTCATATTTATGGCACTATCATATCTTGAAATAAGTCACCTTTTTTTATTCTATCTGCTAAAGACCCCATACAGCGAAACTCCAGCGTGGGTTCAGACAGTTTCTCTGCATCTTGTAACAGTTCGTCAGTTTTTGCCAAGTCCTCCCTGCAGCTTTGTCCACGTAATCATTCCAGTTTAAGTAGCAGCTGAACGGAAGCTGCAAAGCCATATATCTACCACCTTCTGCATCTCATGCAGAAACAGGGTGAACTGAATTAATGTGACAGGACCATGTTTTGACCCCTTGGTGGAAATGGAAACATGTTGTCATAGCTCCGCCAGCCATGTACAGTGTGTAAGGCCTCAGCCAAACGAAGGTTTCTCCTGCAACGCGAGGTAGCAGATATGACAGTACGTGCAATTATGGTGGTTTTTCATGTCAGGAAAATTTGGAAGACTCCACATCATATGGTAACTGGAAGAAGGATGAGGATGTTGCTCATGCATTGTGGTGTGTTTCCAAACTGCTTATAGGTACTGCTGTCCAAAGTGATCTGCATCCCTCAGGGTGCATTCGTGTCTGTCAGCCAAACATTATCTCTATCCTCATTGCTTTGCTCCATCCAACAAAACTATGTAAACTTTGCTAACATCGGCTGGTAGAGAACTCGATAAGATATTATCACGTCTATCTCTTCCGATATATCGAAAACAAATACCGTCTGCATGCTGACATCGAGCATATGTGGTGATCCTATTAAGAAGACAGGTATTGGTCCATTGGAGCAAGAGGCCAGTGATTGGATCCACTGTGCATTATTTGTTCGGAGGCAGACCCACAATATGTTACATCTGGGACAGGGTACATAAGTGGATCCACCACATGTTACATACAGGGACGTGTTTTATGAGCAAAGGTGGATCCGCAAGTCGGAAAACACGGTCATGGGAGCCCTTCATGACACACGCACAGACACAGACATACAAATTGGTTCAAATGGCTCTGAGCACTATGGGACTCAACTGCTGAGGTCATTAGTCCCCTAGAACTTAGAACTAGTTAAACCTAACTAACCTAAGGACATCACAAACATCCTTGCCCGAGGCAGGATTCGAACCTGCGACCGTAGCGGTCTCGCGGTTCCAGACTGCAGCGCCTTTAACCGCACGGCCACTTCGGCCGGCCACAGACATACAGAAAACAGACGAAATGCTCTGCAACTATAGAATATGTGATTGTGAGTGACTGGATCCATTCAAGTATACTGCTACACTATACCATCTGAATCGAAAAATAGCGCATTTGCGTTAGGTGTTTCTGTGAGAGCAAATGGATAAAAATGTTTTAATGTTGATTTAGCACCTGAGTCAGACCTTGAAGTTGTGGTGGAAAAACATAATGTATGGCTGTGTACAAAGGATGTAGTCATACACTGCTTGGAGCTGTTACAGCAGAAAAACAATGTATCAAACTGCTTATGAAAGAACAACATAGGGACCCTATCTTGTGATTCATAGTCTGTGGGATTTGGACCTCCTACACTACTGGTGACGAAACTTTACACTGGCATGTGCAAGCGACTTCAATCACTGTCCTCTTGCTCCAATGGACCAATACTTGTCTACGTAAAAGGACCGCCACATATGCTCGTTGTCAGCACGCAGATGGTATTTGTTTTCGATATACCAGAAGAGACAGACGTGATAATATCTTATTGAGTTCTCTACCAGCTGATGTTAGCAAAGTTTATATAGTTCGTAGTTTGTCTCTGTTGGATGGTACAATATAATGAGGATAGAGATAATGTTTGGCTGACAGACACGAATGGACCATGGGGGCTGCAGATCTCCTTCGGACAGCTGTATGCATATGTAGTTTGAAAACACACTGCAATGCATGAGCATACATTTCAGCAGGATAATGCACGACCGCATGTTGCAGGTCCTGTACGGGCCTTTCTGGATACAGAAAATGTTCGACTGCTACCCTCGCCAGCACATTCTCCAGATCTCTCACCAACTGAAAACGTCTGGTCAATGGTGGCCGAGCAACAGGCTCGTCACAATACGCCAGTCACTACTTTTGATGAACTGTGGTATCGTGTTGAAACTGCATGGGCAGCTGTACCTGTACACGCCATCCAAGCTATTTTGACTCAATGCCCAGGCGTATCAAGGCCGTTATTACGGCCAGAGGTGGTTGTTCTGGTTACTGATTTCTCAGTATCTATGCACCCAAATTGCGTGAAAATGTAATCACATGTCAGTTGTAGTATAATATATTTGTCCAATGAATACCCGTTTATCATCTGCATTTCTTCTTGGTGTAGCAATTTTAATGGCCAATAGTGTATTTGCAGGGGGACCCCCAAAGCGTGAGTTACGTTACTGAATTCATGTGGCCCACAACAATGTTCGCGTCACCCACAGTCGTACTACTCAGGCCCCAGCCGAATGTCCGCATAGCATAATCCTTCCCCACCGGCGTGTATCCGTGCCGTTTCGAGCAGCCGTTCACTAGGATGACGGCGTATCCGAACACGACTTTCCAACAGGTGTGACAAGGCGACACGATTCCATTGTTCAATACTGCCGACTGACGATATCGTTGGGTGTACATGGAAACAGTCTGGGTCGTCTGCTGCGGAGGCTCTCGGTCAGCAACACGCGCTCAGACTTGTGCCTGCACCAGCATTCTACTCTTTCGTCAGATTTGTCACATATCGCCGCCTATCCTCCTTCGCATAGCAGGAAAGTTTCCGACCTCTAAGTTTGGTGTTGAGGCATGGACGTCGAATACCTCGTTGCGGGCCAGAACAATCTGCCCCTGCCGGCCGAAGTGGCCGTGCGGTTAAGGGCGCTGCAGTCTGGAACCACAAGACCGCTACGGTCGCAGGTTCGAATCCTGCCTCGGGCATGGATGTTTGTGAAGTCCTTAGGTTAGTTAGGTTTAACTAGTTCTAGGTTCTATGGGACTAATGACCTCAGCAGTTGAGTCCCATAGTGCTCAGAGCCAATCTGCCCCTTCTCAGTGGATTTCCAAAATTTTGGTCTGTGTGGTCGCCAGAATGATTCACTATTTGTCTGTGCTATTTTCTGTACCGCGTCACATGCCTACATTCAGTGGCTGCAACGTTTTCATCAGTGTATACAAAATGAATGAATGCACTCAACTGATATAAATGGACCGGTTGAGATGGAAGCACTGAAGATGCAGTGGCACGAAACATTATCGGGGCAAGTCGTTTAGATACGCAGAACGAACAAACTGATGAATGTGTTGTGAAAATTTTAACGTTGCGCCGGACTGGCAGTTAAGCCGTCGGCACACGGACCGTGCTGTCGAACGTTAACGTTGAGCGTGCCAAGTTCCTGACGTCATAGCGTGGAATGGCACGTTCGGTAGTCTTTCTGAACGTGCAGAGCAATATCTGGTATGTCAGATATTCTGAGCGTGCGTCTGAGCGTTGACCAATGAGATGACACAACGCCTCCTACGTCACACGCACGCCGTCTCCCTTCAGTACAGAGTTGTGAGGCGCCATATTGGCATTCATTTCAAGCCTGTATGTATATATGCCGTTTCTGGGCGCCAGCAAATTGAGAATCACTGCAAAATCCGTTGTTAACTGTGTGATTCGTTCCAATAAAATAATGAGAAACATCAAATTCGTGGCAAAAGATTATTGTAACTTGCGTATTATGAGAGTAGGCTATTTGAAGGGAGCGACACACTGAAGATCCACCCAAAACGCATTGTTCTCGGTACAATTTGTTACAATTAAATTTCAATTAGTAACATATCGACGATTAAGGTTTTCAGCAAGCTGTAAGATAATATGAATAGATATAAGCAATGTGATGTTGGTTTAGAGTAAACAGTCTGCCTTCGGCGGTGCTACGGCACGGACGTCTTTTTACGTCCCTGCCGGAGACGTTCGCGCTCGCGCAGTTGTTTACCTCTTCGGCGTACTCGTGCGTTTAGACGACTCGATATACAATGGCACATGCATACCGAAAGTCGACTCTCAAGATTAGTTTTTCGAATGAATATGCGAGACCGAAAGCCTACGAAATAGAAAGGTTCCTACGAGACGAAGTTAAACTTGACTACAACGAACTTATCGGAATCCACCTCTCCATAGTGAGCAGTGTTGTTTACGTCAAGCTGATTAACGATGCAGTATGTGACAGAATCATCCGAGACACTAAACATGGACTCAAATTTCGTCACTCTGATGGACATGTTGGAGAAGTAACTATTGATCATGCAGGACTGGGCTTACGAAACATACGTATTTTCGATCTTCCCTTCGAGGTTCCGTCTGACTTGGTCGTTGACGCCTTACGCCCATATGGAAGAGTGCTTAGCCACGTTGAGGAAAAATGGTCCAACTTCACGACTTACCCCGTTCTCAATGAGGTGCGTCAAATCAGAATAGAACTGACACAACATGTACCCTCGTACTTGTTCATCGGCGGATGCAGAGCTATAGTCATATACGATGGACAACCCAAAACATGCTCAGGCTGCGGGAAAGAGGGCCACGTCCGTTCCGAATGTATGCAGCGGAGGATAGTGCAAGTTCCACACGGCGAACCGTACCTCCGTCCACGTTGACGCCGCTGCCACTAACGTATGCGGACGCATTTCGAACCGATCCCATCCCAAAGAATGACCAGCTACAGAATCCTGACAGTTTACGGCAACCGACTGCGGCAGAGACCGCCTCCAGTGACGAAACGACGCACACCTCTGCCGCTCCGGCGCCGACGACGCACTTAACCGAGCGGAAAGGATCGGTAGGAGAAATGGAAATTGATCCTGCTGTTGTGCCGACAGCTGCTTTCGTCCCTGAGCACCGGGAGTCACTTCCGCACTCGGATACGGAGGCGCACACGCGCAAACAACGATCGCCGAAGCGCCACAAGAAACGACGGCTAGCGCCGTCGGATACCTGCTTACTGCAGTCCACGTCAGACGGTCTTGGGTGTAACGTCGATACAGTGCATCCGGATGCGCAACGGGAGGTTCTACCTCCCACACAGCAGTGCGACGCGAATTATGCTAGACAGGGGTTGAATACAGACACACCGGACGGAATGCCGACGGAAGGAGTCTCTCCACCCACCGCAGCAACGCCACCGCCTTCGGTCAGCCCGGCCGGAGAGACACGACAGGAGCTGGACCTCCAGCACAGGAACTGGGCCGACGAATCCGATACTGACCCCCACACCGACATAGCACCCGCCATGGCGAGTGCTGCGTCCACCGGATGTTAACCGCGCAGATGATGCAGACTGACGCACAGACAGCATGTCACCGGGCAGAAGCACACAAATTAACATAAGCGTTTTTCCCCGACCTCTATGAGTACGATACGTACATTACACATACTGCCGACGGCGGCAGCGGAACAGCGATACTTCTACGTAGCGGCATAGTAGCCGAGGACGTAGTGTACCTGCCGTCAGCGCGAGGACTGGCGCTCACAGTGCAGGGAGTACGGGTCGTTAACATTTACGCACCGTCGGGGTCAGACAGACGGCGCGACCGATCCCGATTTTACGCAGAGGAGATTGCAACACTATTCTTAGGTCGGTATGAACATGTCTTATTTGGAGGCGACTTCAACTGCGTGCTCGCACCAAAAGATCAACACCCACGTTATACTTCGTGCCCGGAGCTGCGGCAACTCATACAGGACATGAATCTCATTGATACATGGGAGAAGATACATGGCGACAGACGTGGATACACCTACGTCACGAGTCACTCTGTAAGTCATCTCGATCGCATTTACGTAACACGTCGTCTCGAACCTGCGATCCTCGATGCGGAATTGTGGCCTGTCGCCTTTTCAGATCACATAGCATATATATGCACGGTCTTCCTGAGTCGTCAACAAGTGTGGAGGAGTCGCAGTGTTTGGAAACTGAATACAGCACACCTTAGGGAACCCGAGTGCAGACGCTTAGTCGAAGACACTTGGCATGTGTGTGAACGACGCCTCCCGACATATCCGACGACGTTGCAGTGGTGGCTGGAATGCGTTAAGCCTGCATTGCGCCGAGCGTTAATTGCATACGGAAGAGAGCAGATGATGTGGAGGCGATACACGACGGAATTTTATTTCACGATGCTCCGCGAACTTTCTGTACAAGCACCTTCACAGGAGCGTCGTGCCGAGCACAGGCCCGAATAATTTCCATAACGCGCCGCCGACTGGAGGGTGTCGCAATCCGTGCAAGGGCCTTTGAACGAGTCCGTGGAGAATCCCCGTCGATGTATCACGTTATCAGAGAAAAACAACGTAGCCGCAGAACCTTAATACAGACGGTCGTACTGCCAGATGCTCGCCGCATGACAACGCAAAAAGACATTGCCAACGCTTTCGTGGAACACTACGGTCATCTCTATGAAGAAGCGGAACACGATCAGGCAGCCTTTCATGAGGTCCGACGAACGCTCTCCGCGTGTCTCGACGAGTCGGCCAACCTGGAGTTAACAGGAGAAGTCACAGTTGACGACGTAATGGAAGCGATTCATAAGGGAGCGTCGCACAAATCGCCGGGGCCCGACGGGTTTCCGTTAGAGTTTTATCGTACATTTAAAGATCTCATGATTCCACGATGGACTGCCATGTACTGCGAATTGATGTCTCCCAACGTGCCTCTTCCACCCTCCTTCGTGGAAGGAATGATCATCCCCATCCACAAACCATCTGGCGGCACAGGGATACAGGCCTACCGGCCACTGACCCTTCTTAATTGCGACTACAAGATCTACGCCAGGATACTTGCCGCACGCTTTAAACGCGTGATACGCCAAGTGATTTCACTCGACCAAACCCAGCTAGGAGGAGCTAGCAATATACAAACGGCACTCAGCGACTAACGCGATGTTATCGCACTGGCTTCAACATGTCGTCTCCGGGGTGTATTGGTATCGATAGACTTCGATCGCGCATTTGACAGGCTGAGTCATGCTTATCTCACGGATGTGATGACGAAAATGAAGTTTCCGGAAAGTTTTGTCACCGTCGTCATGAGACTACTCCACGGAGCCGCATCCAAAGTGCTCATCAATGGACGCTTTGTGGGGCCCATCACCATCTCACGATCGGTCAGACAAGGGTGCCCGCTGTCAACGATATTGTATGCCATCGCTGTCGAGCCGCTGCTTTGCGGGCTCCGGAATCGACTCCAAGGAATGACGATAAGGCACAACAAGTTTATATGCCGAACATACGCAGATGACCTAGTGTTTTTAGCACGGTCAGGCGACGAGGCAAGAGCGGCCTTGCATTGGATTCATTTGTATTGTATGGCTACGGGAAGTCGCCTGAACATGGCAAAGTCGGGAGCGATGAACATCGGGAGAGGACTCCCGACAGGAAGTGTAGCACCATTACAGCCGATCAACAGGATGAAATGCCTAGGAATTATCTTCACTACAGACGTTCGACGCACGGTGGCACTGAGTTACAGACATCTTCTGCAAACAATTCGTGCGAGTGTCCGCAGTCACAGGTTAAGGGCACTGGATATGATACAACGGGTCACCTTTGCCAACACTTATCTGGCTTCTCGCATCCCCCACCTGGCACAAGATCTTCCTATGCCGGTGGTGTTGGCCCGCCGAATCCTGGCGGCACTAGGATATTTTGTGAGCACAGGTCTGCTTTTTAAGGTGGGATACGAAACCCTCACCCTTCCTCGTAGTCGTGGAGGTCTTGGACTAGTCCACGTACGCGACCAAGCAGTGGCTATTTATGTAACCACAATGATAAAGATGTGGACACGACACCAGACAAGTCTGACGGGCAGCTTGATAGACGAACTCGCTCCACCTTCTCGTTCGGCTCCGGTAGCGGTGGCTCACATCTCACCATCGCTTGCCCATATGCGAACCTTCTTTGTGGAACACAGTTATGTACATATGGAACTACCGACTACCAGGACGGCAACGGCACGTGATATATATCACATCTTGACTCTACGACGGCCGAATAGTGCCGTAGAGCGCCGCCAACCAACAGTTACGTGGTCAGTGGTATGGCGTACAGTGCACCACCCACACCTTGATACGGGAACGCGCGCACTGTGGTATCAGGTGGTAAATGGGAAATACGTGACTCGTTCCCGGTTGCATACAATTCATATGGCGGACGAGCCACTGTGTCCGCAGTGCAATGTTATAGACACTGAGGAGCATCGCCTGATATGCGGTCCTTCGGCGGACGTATGGTGTTCGGTCAAAAAAATGATCGCCTTCCTCCTTCGGGTGGGGTCGCAAACAATAGAACCACGCACACTACTTCTCCCAGATAGGACATATTATCCCCGAACGAAGACAATCGCAGTGACTTGGATTCGAGGTTTGACTGTGTGTTATCTTTTCCGAGACGGCAGTAAGAATGTGCTTGACTTTTGGGCCTTACTACAGGAACATCACTCACAGCTTATGAGACATCCGAGATATCGAACATATTACGCAAATTTTTTAGGGAGTGCCTTGCTTGATCCCCCACCCAGTTGGGGTGTCCCGGGTAGGAGAATGTAATTATTGTCTATAAGTATCAGAACAAGAAAGGACCAGGACAGTGGAGAGGATCCACAAACACACGTGAAGACGTACCCGACACCAACGCGAGGTATGACGGGATTAGCGAGGTACGCGCCTAAAAGAGGAACGTAGAACGTTATTGTTTTGTACTGACAGAAGCAGGATGTTTTAATTTATTTTTTTCACTATTATGTAAAAAAAGTCCACTTATTTACGTTTCCCAGAAAAATTTTATTTTATAAAGTCATCGTCTTATATATTAAAAAAAATGCTAGAAGCAGTTTATGTTTGTTATTGTTACACCGAATAAAAAAAAAGACACCCTCGTGCCATTTATTTTTATTATCTTTTTTTGTTTTTTGTTCACAACATAAAAAAAGATGGTACAGCACTTGCCCGCGAAAGGCAAAGGTCAGAAAAAAAAGCGTAATGAGAGGTGTTAATGTTTTGTAGAAATGTTCGTCGGGGCGATGGTTCGCGTCTTGACACTTCCAATTTTTTTTTCTTGTCATTCGCGTTTTTATTAGGTTCTGATACTTTATTATTACTTTAATATAGGTATATACTATAATATTTGACGTTATGTAAATATAAGTTAACCTTTTTTGAGGGGTGACTTTGTTCGATTGGCTTAACCTACAGGACAGCTTGCGCTACTTGTATAAAGATATTTTGCTCCTTTTTCTTTTACGCTTCGTAGTTCACATGTTGCAAAGGTTCTGCTACTGGGTAGGAACAGTAGTCAAGTAACACTGACCTTGGGGTTTTACTAAAATGTGGAAATGATGAAACAATGTTTATCTTAGGCGGAGAAGTATTCCAAATTCGTACCGCACTGTTTGTAATGGACATGGTACTTTCCTTTTCGTAAACGATGGAGGAAATGTACGTTTTAGTAGAGCTAACGTGGGAATTTTACCCGCGCCCGTTGAGTAAACAGTGTGATTCACGAATCAGAAACATCCCTCAACTACCGCTGGAGTGCGTTGCGATCGCGTATACCACGTTGGGGCCCACGTGCCGTATGCACAAGTCGCATCGTTCCTGAGCGTTCAGCAGCACGTTGAACTTAGCACGCTCAACGTTAACGTTCGACAGCACGGTCCGTGTGCCGACGGCTTAACGTTTAAGGCAACTCCTCGTGATAAACGAGGGATCTAGGTACGAGAAGCAGTCTGGCACAAGTGTACAGCTCCCACAAGAGAACTGCTAGTGCACACCCAATCTACGCACTATTAACTCGGCTACAGTGTGCGAGAAGGGGAGGAAAGTTCACATAGCTTGCTGAAGAGGACCGACTGTACATCGCCTATTCATGAAGCTGCTTGCGCAGCAACGCGCAAAATTAGAGATATTCGAGCGCGCACGGAGGCTTTCCGGCAGTCGTTCTTCCCGCGAACCATACGCGACTGGAACAGGAAAGGGAAGTAATGACAGTGGCACGTAAAGTGCCCTCCGCCACATACCGTTGGGTGGTTTGCGGAGTATAAATGTAGATGTAGATGAATTACGTGTACAAGCGAAGGACGCAGAGTTGTAGTATGCGCAGGCACGATGCTCTTCTGTAGGCCTCGTAATGCGTTGTGACGTAGCTGACCGTCAGGCTTCCTTAGCCACGCGCCTGTTAGGTCGTACTCGGCGAGTGCTCGCCCACTCGGAACTGAGTGGGACCGAACTGCGTGGGCAGCGAGTCACGGACAACACTTGCCGTCGAGTCGGCTCACCAGACGGATGTAGTTCGCCAGTTGTCACTGTAGGTTCACTACCTTCGCGACTGTTAAATAGGTGTGGTAATTGGATATAGATCCTGAAGTCCTCCCTCTCTCTGTCCTCTTCTCTCTCTTTATCCATCTCCTCCCCCCCACTCTGTCACCTCCTCCTGCCCTCCCTCTCTCTCCCTCTTCTTATCTGCTCCTCTCCCTTCTTTGTCCATCTCCTCCTTCCCATTCTCTATGTCCATTTCATCTGCCTCTCTCTGTCCGTCTCCTCTTCTCACCCCCCTCTGCCCTTGAGCCTCTTTTATTGTTCTTGCAAACGAAACCTTGATTGAATGCAGTCCGAAAACAAAGGAAGTATGTTACAGTACACTCGTTCGCCTACTGCTTGAATACTGCTCACCAGTGTGGGATCCGTACCAGATAGGGTTGATAGAAGAGATAGAGAAGATCCAACGGAGAGGAGCGCGCTTCGTTACAGGATCATTTAGTAATCGCGAAAGCGTTACGGAGATGATAGATAAACTCCAGTGAAAGACTCTGTAAGAGAGACGCTCAATAGCTCGGTACGGGCTTTTGTTGAAGTTTCGAGAACATACCTTCACCGAGGAGTCAAGCAGTATATTGCTCCCTCCTACGTATATCTAGCGAAGAGATCATGACGATAAAATCAGAGAGATTAGAGCCCACACAGAAGCATACCGACAATTCTTCTTTCCACGAACAATACGAGACTGGAATAGAAGGGAGAACCGATAGAGGTACTCAGGGTACCCTCCGCCACACACCGTCAGGTGGCTTGCGGAGTATGAATGTAGATGTAGTTGTAGATGAGAATTGAAGTCGTTTAAATTGAAAGGGTAAATCGGTTGGTGCCATTTGTATACAATGTTATGATGCTGAAACCTTCGTCTCCTCTATCTCTCTCTCTCTCTCTCTCTTTTTTTTTTTTTTTTTTTTTTACAATAACCTATGAAACCTTTCCTTAGGATTTCTATCGCTTGCTTAATAATAACAAATGAAATCTTCCCTTTGAAATTTATTCTCTTTCTCAATCTTCGCATACAAATTTGATTGGTGCTTATTAAAAGTGATTTTCTGATTATTTAGACGAAACATAGAATGTGTCGTCGTCCTGGCCCTCAGTCGTTATCTGCAATAACCCAAAACTGTTCCTTACCTTTTTTACTGTTACTGGATCGCCATCTGACTGCTACATCGAACTGCGACATGAATATACTTACTCTGGTTTACTATACTCTATTAACTGCTGGTGGGCTGTCATAAAATGTGGCTGTATTTATTACCAAAGCTGACGTTATTCTTTAATAGCAAAGCTGATGTTATTCTTTAATTAATTTGACTGAAGTTACGTAATTCATAGTTACACTTTTTCTTGACAATAATAAAATTTTTGCAAAGTTTTACCTTGGTTTTTGGGATGGATTATAATCAGTAATGCAACATTGCTGGCAAAAATTAATTTTATTCTGAAAACGCTTCAAATATTTAGTGTTGGTAATGAAATGATTTTACAAACGTTCAAATGGGACTTACTTTTTACAATAATCTTACAACTAGCATTGCGCAAACATACCTTCAGTAGTCTTGAGTTTCGAAAAGAAAATAATTCAATAATATTAGTTCCTCTTATGATAATAGTTAGTTGATGTCTCTGTACATCCGTTTATAATCTCTTGTAAATCATAGCTGGTGGCTGGCAGACACACTGCTCCTCTTAACCTCTCGCTTCAGACCTGCTACCGACTCGCTTCACATCTCGCTTACTACTGACTTCCTACGAACGCTAAAGTGCGGTCTCTCCTGCCAACAATGCTTTCTGCTGCAGACAATCCCTGCTACCACCACAAAATATATCAATGCGCGGTCTTTCCCGCTCTTTTCTTAAAATGTACCCATACGCGTCTCTCCCGCCCTTTTTCAAATTATATCAATGTGCGGTCTCTCTTGCCAACAATACTTTGGCGCAGACATTCCCTGCTACCACAGTTATTTTCAACATGACAAATATTAATTATTCCTACTTAATCCTATTAATAAAATATAAACATATTTCATAAATTGTGGTTTGACAATAGCCAATAGAAATAAACACGTCTTACAATGCTTTCAAATAACTTCCGGGAAAGTGTTACCTGGCTGAATTCCCGGAAGTTATTTGAAAGTTGTATACGCCAGGAGAAACTCAGGTCTCTCAATGTTATGATGGGTTTTCACTAATGAACTAGTTTCTAAACAGGTGAACCTGATTATTGCGCACGCAAAATGTAAGAATTTAAATATATTTCCAATCAGAATACTTATCTTTTGTTATAAGAACTCTTCTTTGTTGTGAATGTGGGTCAGAGTGTAGATACATGTATATACATTGATAGAACCAATCTAACACTTGTGATGATATACACTCCTGGAAATGGAAAAAAGAACACATTGACACCGGTGTGTCAGACCCACCATACTTGCTCCGGACACTGCGAGAGGGCTGTACAAGCAATGATCACACGCACGGCACAGCGGACACACCAGGAACCGCGGTGTTGGCCGTCGAATGGCGCTAGCTGCGCAGCATTTGTGCACCGCCGCCGTCAGTGTCAGCCAGTTTGCCGTGGCATACGGAGCTCCATCGCAGTCTTTAACACTGGTAGCATGCCGCGACAGCGTGGACGTGAACCGTATGTGCAGTTGACGGACTTTGAGCGAGGGCGTATAGTGGGCATGCGGGAGGCCGGGTGGACGTACCGCCAAATTGCTCAACACGTGGGGCGTGCGGTCTCCACAGTACATCGATGTTGTCGCCAGTGGTCGGCGGAAGGTGCACGTGGCCGTCGACCTGGGACCGGACCGCAGCGACGCACGGATGCACGCCAAGACCGTAGGATCCTGTGCAGTGCCGTAGGGGACCGCACCGCCACTTCCCAGCAAATTAGGGACACTGTTGCTCCTGGGGTATCGGCGAGGACCATTCGCAACCGTCTCCATGAAGCTGGGCTACGGTCCCGCACACCGTTAGGCCGTCTTCCGCTCACGCCCCAACATCGTGCAGCCCGCCTCCAGTGGTGTCGCGACAGGCGTGAATGGAGGGACGAATGGAGACGTGTCGTCTTCAGCGATGAGAGTCGCTTCTGCCTTGGTGCCAATGATGGTCGTATGCGTGTTTGGCGCCGTGCAGGTGAGCGCCACAATCAGGACTGCATACGACCGAGGCACACAGGGCCAACACCCGGCATCATGGTGTGGGGAGCGATCTCCTACACTGGCCGTACACCACTGGTGATCGTCGAGAGGACACTGAATAGTGCACGGTACATCCAAACCGTCATCGAACCCATCGTTCTACCATTCCTAGACCGGCAAGGGAACTTGCTGTTCCAACAGGACAATGCACGTCCGCATGTATCCGGTGCCACCCAACGTGCTCTAGAAGGTGTAAGTCAACTACCCTGGCCAGCAAGATCTCCGGATCTGTCCCCCATTGAGCATATTTGGGACTGGATGAAGCGTCGTCTCACGCGGTCTGCACGTCCAGCTCGAACGCTGGTCCAACTGAGGCGCCAGGTGGAAATGGCATGGCAAGCCGTTCCACAGGACTACATCCAGCATCTCTACGATCGTCTCGATGGGAGAATAGCAGCCTGCATTGCTGCGAAAGGTGGATATACACTGTACTAGTGCCGACATTGTGCATGCTCTGTTGCCTGTGTCTATGTGCCTGTGGTTCTGTCAGTGTGATCATGTGATGTATCTGACCCCAGGAATGTGTCAATAAAGTTTCCCCTTCCTGGGACAATGAATTCACGGTGTTCTTATTTCAATTTCCAGGAGTGTAGATTATCGTTGATAATACAACTCAAAGCACTGTTCAGTAGAAGCTCTTTCTCAAAGCGCTGCTCAAAGACAAAGTTCACAAACATATGCAAGGACTTGCAGATTAACTTCGAGAATCTAACTGATTGGCTCCAATTCTGTCGTTGCTCAAAACGGTACTCTTCTCGCTGCTCGCTGTGGACTAGGTGGTGACTGGAATGTAGCCTGGCATAGAACTGACCTCCTGTCCGAGTGTCGTCTCTTTCGAGACAGACTGCCGGCGTGGGGCGGAGAACTTCTGTGGACGTGTGTTGCTACTTCCATCTCATTCGTGTTGCCGCCGCTGCTCCAATAGCGAGGAGCATCTTTGTATTATCGATAGTAGGCGTGGCCAAGCGGTTAAAGGCGCTACAGTCTGGAACCGCGCGACCTCTACGGTCGCAGGTTCGAATCCTGCCTCGGGCATGGATGTGTGTGATGTCCTTAGGTTAGTTAGTTTTAAGTAGTTCTAAGTTCTAGGGGACTGATGACCTGAGAAGTTAAGTCACATAGTGCTCAGAGCCATTTGAACCATTTTTTGATAGTAGGTGGCAGCGCTACGCCGATCGACTACACCACATATCCAGACCTCTCCAGCTGCTGGACCTGTTAGAAGAGTAGCTTCAATGACAGTATTTCACATAATTTTAATCCGTGAATGGGTAGGATTACAAAGTCTCGGACGACTCAGATTCCGTATTACTATGCTAATCAGGAGGCGATAAGCCACAAATACAACTTTCCTGTTTTCTATAAAACTGACACCAACAAAGAACACAAAACAACAAATTTTCATGTATACAGTTTTTGCTTAGAGTTGTGTGTAACGAGAAAGGTGACTGTGAGAAAGAAAATTAAGACGCACGTGTTCAAAGCACAGTATTTTCTTTCTCGCAGTCACTTTTAAAAGAAAATCTGTATGGTAGTGGTAGGGTAAAGAGAGAATGAATACAATTTGTTAGTGTGAGTTACATACGTGCATACACTCAAGGGCAAACGTGTTGTTATATTAATTGATTTATGACCCCTAGGATAAACCCGCACCCCTCCTCTGTGGTGTAAAACCCCTATTACACGATGTGCGTAAACTGTACACGTGTGCACCTGCACCCAAAGTGTGCATATCTGTAACTACACACTGGTACACACCATCCACGCGGGATATACCAGGTGCGCATGCGCATTCGCAGTAGACTGTAATAACGAGCGAAATGCAAATAGAACTGTCTGATCTCTTGTAAGGTCGTTCGTTCTACCGCACAAAATTCAAGGGGGATCATGTGATATATTGGACCGTCATTCATTAAAATTATTACCTTGAGCTCAAGGTTCCTATTTAATAAGAAATTGACTTCTAAATAATAGCTTTCAGCTATCAGTCGTCCTTTTCAAATTTTATTGGCAGATCTATATTTCAGCTAGAAACTAGCCATTCTCAATGCACTATCATTTTTTATCAATGCATGTAATGCCTGTTAGTAGGGCTTCATCCACAGTTCGGATGAAGCCCTACCAACAGGCATTACATGCATTGATAAAAAATGATAGTGCATTGAGAATGGCTAGTTTCTAGCTGAAATATAGATCTGCCAATAAAATTTGAAAAGGACGACTGATAGCTGCAATCTATTACTTACAAGTCAATATAACAGTCGCTGCGTGCAACAGCCTCTGAATGGAGGGTAACCTAATAAGAAATTGTTTTTTAGCATTATGTACTAAGTAATTGTTATTCTCTTGCATACGTTACTACTGTTCTGAATCACAGATTCAACAGTTAGTTTTATATTACGACATTTGGTTACACAGGTATATGTATATCTAAATTTTCATTTATACAGAATATCGTGGATGGAGAATCCACTTTTTTGGGAGCTGTTGCCCTGGCAGTGGCAGTAAATCTTCGGATTAGGGCAGAACAACGGCGAAAACGAAAAGCCAGACGTTACTGGTTCCGACCCTGGCTCAAAAGAAGGGTCGAAGGCAGGTGAATATATTCACTGCTAATGAAAGAACTGAGGCCTGAAGATTTGCAAGAATTTCGGAACTTCTCGAGCATGGACGTGGCTTCTTTCGAGAAGCTGCTGTTTGTGATAGAAGATGGAATTAGCAAGTGTGACACAGTCATGACTGAGGGTATCTCACCTTTTCGAAAGTAAGAATTAAATCATATGTTTACACGTTTTGTGATGATACCAACCAAGATCACTGATAAAATACCGGTACATGACATGTTATGTTGCAGGCTGGTTGTAACATTACTTTTCCTGGCGACTTGGGAATCCTTTAACAGTCTGCCTTTTAGCCACAGAATAGCACATCCCACCATTTCAAAAGTTGCTGTGGATGTATGCACTGCAATTTACAATGTTTTAAAGGACCAGTGCTTGAAGGTGCACTTGTGTTATTCTTTCGAGTTTGGATTATACAGGGTGTATCATAAAGAATCATGTGATTTTAAAAAATCATAACTATTATTTTATTTGAGATACGTGCGTGAACAACGTACTGTTGGAAAGAGCAAACTCTAGAGTTTTACATGGTTCCCACTAGGTAACAGCTGTGTGCGTCCACTTTGGTTCTAGTAAAAATGGTGTCAGGACAACAGAAAGCGTTTTGTGTTCTACATATTGCACACTGTGGGTAAGTAACAACTGTTCAGCGTAACTTTTGTACTAGGTATGGTCTGGATCCTCCTACAACACAGTCCATTAGATGATGGCACGAACAATTCCGAGAAACAAGTTGTTTGTGTAAAGGCAAATTGCTTTGCCATCCCCAAGTGTCTGACACAGAGGTCGAATTCATCCGCCATTGCGTCACAAGGAGTCCGCAAACATCCTTTTGCTGTGCAGCTCGACAGCTTAATGTGCCCCCGATGTCCATCTGGCGTGTGTTGCGTCGACGTTTACATATGAAACCATACAAAATTCAGCTACTGCAAGCTCTTCGTGAAGGTCACAAACAACAACGTTCGTAGTTCTGACAAGATAAAGGGTGACAGTTTTCTTCCATGCTTAGCGTTCAGTGACGAGGCAACATTCCATTTAAATAGAAAGGGGAACCGTCATAATGTGAGAATATGGGCTACGGAACAAATAGAGAGAGACCCTCCAAAATTTAATATATTTCGTGCAGTTTCATGAGAAAAGGTGTATGCTCCATTTTTCTTTGCCAAGAACACTGTTACAAAAAAAATTGTTCAAATGGCTCTATCCGCAGCTCGTGGTCTTGCGGTAGCGTTCTCACTTCCCACGCCCGGGTTCCCGGGTTCGATTCCCGGCGGGGTCAGGGATTTTCTCTGCCTCGTGATGACTGGGTGTTGTGTGCTGTCCTTAGGTTAGTTAGGTTTAAGTAGTTCTAAGTTCTAGGGGACTGATGACCATAGATGTTAAGTCCCATAGTGCTCAGAGCCATTTGAACCATTTTCAAATGGCTCTAAGCACTATCTGAGGTCATCAGTCCCCTAGACTTAGAACTACTTAAACCTAACTAACATAAGGACATCACACACATCCATGCTCGAGGCAGTATTCGAACCTGCGACCGTAGCAGCAGCGCGGTTCCGGACTGAAACGCCTAGAACCGCTCGGCCACAGCGGCCGGAAACACTGTTACAGGAAGCACATATCTCGACATGCTTGAGAACTTGTGTAATTTTTCCCGTTTCGTTTGATACTGAAATGAACGACGTATAGATTCTGAAGCTATGGCGTCATAAACCTTGAGACGCGTGAAAAACTGCTGCGTCAGACATGACGTTCTGTTTTATTACTTCTTCGCTACTAAAGCTATTCGCAAATACTTTTTGCAAACGTATTAAAAAAAGCATATAAAATTACAGGTGTGCTCCAGTGCAACGTTGTGTCGGAATTTCAAATCAATAGGTCGATAGCTTTCCGAGATTTGCTGCTGTGAAAATGTTCGGCTCTGCTTTCTCTCTCGCAGACCTGCTAAAACAACGGTTGACAGCTGCAAAATTTCCGTAACGTACTATTCGACTTGTAATTCTGACCATTTGCGGAAAACGCTTAACTTGACTAGCCCTAGTTTCAAACATTGGCTGACGCAGAAAACCTAGGCACGAAAGACTTACGGAAAGCAATTAGTCGGTATGACAGAAAATTTTTGGGTCCACTGGGAACCTGTATTCACTATTTAGATTCCGACAGTTATTTTACTCCTCTCGATGTCATCAGTAGACTAGCAATGGCAAGGAAAGCGTTTCTGAAGAAGAGAATGGAGTGTAGCCATGTATGGAAGTGAAACATGGACAATAAATAGCTTGGACAGGAAGAGAATAGAAGCTTTTGAAATGTGGTGTTACAGAAGAATGCTGAAGATTAGATGGGTAGATCACATAACTAATGAGGAGGTACTGAATAGAATTGGGGAGAAGAGGAGTTTGTGGAACAACTTGACGAGAAAAAGGGACCGGTTGGTAGGACATGTTCTGAGGTATCGAGGGATCACAAATTTAGCATTGGAGGGCAGCTTGGAGGGTAAAAATCATAGAGGGAGACCAAGAGATGAATACACTAAGCAGATTCAGAAGGATGTAGGTTGCAGTAGGTACTGGGAGATGAAGAAACTTGCACAGGATAGGGTACCATGGAGAGCTGCATCAAACCACATCAACACCACAACAACAACATGTCATCAGTGAGAAGAAAAATAAGGGAACTAGTAATAGGTTCCTGATCTGTATACCGTGCATTAAAATTCTATGCCCATATGTAAATTGCATTGGTTATTATATTCGTCACATGCAACAGGTTGTCACTTTCAGTCCCAGGGATGACAAAAAATTTCAGAAAAACTCATAATGAGAATAAGTGACGTATCGACTATGGCTTCTCACCATCAACAATAGTTTTTACCAACTGTGTTTTCTATTTTTTATTTGACCTTCATCACCCTTTACAGACCAGCCTGCTCTTTTCACGTCTTTTTCGACTTCCTTCTTCATTTGTATTACAGCTACAGATTTGTTCAACATATAAACTGTTAAATATTATGTTCCTAAATTAACAAATTCTATTTAATTCTTATATTTTGAAACTTAATACTGTCCTATTCCATTGAAATAACACGTAATAACAAAATTTTAGACTAGAATGTCAAAGCACACTCAAAACGCTTTAAATGAAATGAACTAAAAATCATGTCGTTTTCTTTTGGGAACTTGTTACTCCCCTAGAGAACCTTGGTACTTCTCAAAATGGTTGACACAGTTGCTGTATTGCCTATTGGAAACAAACGTTCAGTCTTATGAAGTAGTACTACTTAGCCGTCACAAACTAAAGCCTCATAAATAAATAAATAAATAAAACTTTTCTGTTAATGCTGCTCAGAATCGCTTATACCCATCTTCTGCTTTCACAGTAGCCCGCAGTCTTTTGGGTATTTGTCTTGCTTTTTTTCTGGGCTTCCTTACCTCCCCTTCTAGTCCGACCTTCGCTCTCCAATTACGTCTTCATCGGTGAACTTTTACGCGATCTTTTAAAATTATTGCTGAACTTTTTTGCTCATTTTGCATATTCATGTACTTTAGGCGATTGGTCGTAAGTTCCTAAGGGACCAGGTACCAAACTGCTGAGATTCAAAATCCCTAGGCTTACATACTACTTAATCAGGGCAACACACACACACCCATGACAGAGGGAGGACTCGAACACCTCCGACGGGGGGGGGGGGGGGGGGGGGGGCGAATCGTGGCAAGGCGCCTTAGGCCCTAGACCGCGCGGCTACCCCGAGTGGCTTCAGCGATTGAATGGATGTAAAAAATGAGCACTTCTTAATTTGGTCGTCCTGTTTAAATTTGCAGCTTTTCCTTAAAATGAAATGAAATTATACTTCTTCACGAAAAGTGAAATACACACAGGCTCTGAAAATGATTAGTTAACAGAAAACACCTTTGCTAATGCTGCTCAGTATCGCGTATAGCCGCCTTGTGCTTTCATAGCGGCTCGAAGTCTGTGACCAGATATTGCATTTCCTCTAATTGCAATGCCAACAGGAGAACTATTTATTTCTCACAGAAACGTTTTCAGACATTATGGCACTCTGTGCTACCATTTAACAGTTTTATACTACTGGTACACCTAACGTAAGAAGCGTTTTTAAAACGTCTGAGCTAAGCTGAAGTTTATTCTATGAATTTTAGCTACCGTAGGCTGCCGCGTAAGAAGCAAATTTAGCAGTTCACTCTGATGCAGAACTCTCGCTGGCATTAGCACCGACTCGACGACGCAGCATGCGCCATGATGGAGTAGAGTAGACAACGCATCGCCTTTCCTCGATTGTTCACTGACGTGTTTGGAAATTTCCTTTCTTTGACAGAAAGTTTGTCTTATTGGGTCTGATTTTCATGACAACGATTTACTAATGGACTCTGCTCCTACTTCATATTATTAGGTAATGAACCTACTGGAACGAACGAAACCGAAATTGTATATTTGGTTATTTTCGGATAGCTTGCTTATTAGTTGCCATATTTTGCGATAATTCTTACGTTACTAAACTACACGTTTTGAATAACCTCTTTAAGTTGGTAACATAAGTAACAAGTCGTTATATCTTAAAAACGTTGTTTAATGTGCATTAAAATTCTATTTTCTTGAATGTGGAATACATTAAACCCGAAAGCAGCGACCACTAGCAGCTTTTTAAAAGGAAACTGTATGGTAATTAAGTCACGTCAGTTACATATTGTTTGAATGGTAAAGTTGCTTACCGACCGAGATGGCGCAATGGTTAGCACGCAGGACTCGTACTCGGGAGGAAAATGGTTCAAACCCGCGTCCGGCCGTCTGATTTAAGTTTTTCGTAATTTCCGTAAATCGCTTCGGGCAAATGCCGGGATGGTTTCTTTGAAAGGGCACAGCCCATTTACTTTCCCATCCTTCCCTAATCCGCGGGGCCGATGACCTCTCTGTTTGGTCCCCTTACCCAAATCAACCAAACAAGGCTGCTTGCTGGTTTTGTTAGTTATTAATCATTATTTTTATCTGTAGACAAGACACTTAAATGGCTGAAAGAAAGTGTGACGAATAAACAGCAAAAACGATAAGACTGGAACTATTTTTTATAGTATCGCTGCATCTGCCAGCGCCTTCATAAGTGGATATTGCAGACAATTTTTTTAGCGTGTTCAGAAGTGGATATCGCAGAACACTTCGAACAGAAGAGGAATGTTATCTCGTAAATGTTTCGCGATTTAAATATCAGAGTTACTGGCGATAACAGTGTACCATCACAGACCGGAAATATTATGCCGATATATGAGGAGCACCCCCCCCCCTCCCCATGAACCATGGACCTTGCCGTTGGTGGGGAGGCTTGCGTGCCTCAGCGATACAGATGGCCGTACCGTAGGTGCAACCACAACGGAGGGGTATCTGTTGAGAGGCCAGACAAACATGTGGTTCCTGAAGAGGGGCAGCGGCCTTTTCAGTAGTTGCAGGGGCAACAGTCTGGATGATTGACTGATCTGGCCTTGTAACATTAACCAAAATGGCCTTGCTGTGCTGGTACTGCGAACGGCTGAAAGCAAGGGGAAACTACAGCCGTAATTTTTCCCGAGGACATGCAGCTTTTCTGTATGATTAAATGATGATGGCGTCCTCTTGGGTAAAATATTCCGGAGGTAAAATAGCCCCCCATTCGGATCTCCGGGCGGGGACTACTCTAGAGGACGTCGTTATCAGGAGAAAGAAAACTGGCGTTCTACGGATCGGAGCGTGGAATGTCAGATCCCTTAATCGGGCAGGTAGGTTACAAAATTTAAAAAGGGAAATGGATAGGTTAAAGTTAGATATAGTGGGAATTAGTGAAGTTCGGTGGCAGGAGGAACAAGACTTTTGGTCAGGTGATTACAGGGTTATAAATACAAAATCAAATAGGGGTAATGCAGGAGTAGGTTTAATGATGAATAAAAAAAAATAGGAGTGCGCGTTAGCTACTACAAACAGCATAGTGAACGCATTATTGTGGCCAAGATAGACACAAAGCCCATGCCTACTACAGTAGTACAAGTTTATATGCCAACTAGCTCTGCAGATGATGAAGAAATTGATGAAATGTATGACAAGATAAAAGAAATTATTCAGGTAGTGAAGGGAGACGAAAATTTAATAGTCATGGGCGACTGGAATTCGTCAGTAGGAAAAGGGAGGGAAGGAAACATAGTAGGTGAATATGGATTGGGGGGAAGAAATGAAAGAGGAAGCCGCCTTGTAGAATTTTGCACAGAGCATAACTTAATCATAGCTAACACTTGGTTCAAGAATCATAAAAGAAGGTTGTATACCTGGAAGAATCCTGGAGATACTAAAAGGTATCAGATAGATTATATAATGGTAAGACAGAGATTTAGGAACCAGGTTTTAAATTGTAAGACATTTCCAGAGGCAGATGTGGATTCTGACCACAATCTGTTGGTTATGAACTGCAGATTGAAACTGAAGAAACTGCAAAAAGGTGGGAATTTAAGGAGATGGGACCTGGATAAACTGAAAGAACCAGAGGTTGTAGAGAGTTTCAGGGAGAGCATAAGGGGACAATTGACAAGAATGGGGGAAAGAAATACAGTAGAAGAAGAATGGGTAGCTCTGAGGGATGAAGTAGTGAAGGCAGCAGAGGATGAAGTAGGTAAAAAGACGAGGGCTAATAGAAATCCTTGGGTAACAGAAGAAATATTGAATTTAATTGATGAAAGGAGAAAATATAAAAATGCAGTAAATGAAGCAGGCAAAAAGGAATACAAACGTCTCAAAAATGAGATCGACAGGAAGTGCAAAATGGCTAAGCAGGGATGGCTAGAGGACAAATGTAAGGATGTAGAGGCTTGTCTCACTAGGGGTAAGATAGATACTGCCTACAGGAAAATTAAAGAGACCTTTGGAGAGAAGAGAACCACTTGTATGAATATCAAGAGCTCAGATGGCAACCCAGTTCTAAGCAAAGAAGGGAAGGCAGGAAGGTGGAAGGAGTATATAGAGGGTTTATACAAGGGCGATGTACTTGAGGACAATATTATGGAAATGGAAGAGGATGTAGATGAAGATGCAATGGGAATAAGATACTGCGTGAAGAGTTTGACAGAGCACTGAAAGACCTGAGTCGAAACAAGGCCCCGGGAGTAGACAACATTCCATTAGAACTACTGATGGCCTTGGGAGAGCCAGTCATGACAAAACTCTACCATCTGGTGAGCAAGATGTATGAGACAGGCGAAATACCCACAGACTTCAAGAAGAATATAATAATTCCAATATCAAAGAAAGCAGGTGTTGACAGATGTGAAAATTACCGAACTATCAGTTTAATAACTCACAGCTGCAAAATACTAACGCGAATTCTTTACAGACGAATGGAAAAACTGGTAGAAGCGGACCTGGGGGAGGATCAGTTTGGATTCCGTAGAAATGTTGGAACACGTGAGGCAATACTAACCTTACGACTTATCTTAGAACAAAGATTAAGGAAAGGCAAACCTCCGTTTCTAGCATTTGTAGACTTAGAGAAAGCTTTTGACACCGTTAACTGGAATACTCTCTTTCAAATTCTGAAGGTGGCAGGGGTAAAATACAGGGAGCGAATGGATATTTACAATTAGTACAGAAACCAGATGGCAGTTATAAGAGTCGAGGGGCATGAAAGGGAAGCAGTGGTTGGGAAAGGAGTGAGACAGGGTTGTAGCCTCTCCCCGATGTTGTTCAAACTGTATATTGAGAAAGCAGTAAAGGAAACAAAAGAAAAATTCGGAGTAGGTATTAAAATTCATGGAGAAGAAGTAAAAACTTTGAGGTTCGCCGATGACATTGTAATTCTGTCAGAGACAGAAAAGGACTTGGAAGAGCAGTTGAACGGAATGGACAGTGTCTTGAAAGGAGGATATAAGATGAACATCAACAAAAGCAAAACGAGGATAATGGAATGTAGTCAAATTAAATCGGGTGATGCTGAGGGGATTAGATTAGGAAATGAGACACTTAAAGTAGTAAAGGAGTTTTGCTATTTAGGGAGTAAAATAACTGATGATGGTCGAAGTAGAGAGGATATAAAATGTAGACTGGCAATGGCAAGGAAATCGTTTCTGAAGAAGAGAAATTTCTTAACATCGAGTATAGATTTAAGTGTCAGGAAGTCGTTTCTCAAAGTATTTGTATGCAGTGTAGCCATGTATGGAAGTGAAACATGGACGATAACCAGTTTGGACAAGAAGAGAATAGAAGCTTTCGAAATGTGGTGCTACAGAAGAATGCTGAAGATAAGGTGGGTAGATCACGTAACTAATGAGGAGGTATTGAATAGGATTGGGGAGAAGAGAAGTTTGTGGCACAACTTGACTAGAAGAAGGGATCGGTTGGTAGGACATGTTTTGAGGCATCAAGGGATCACAAATTTAGCATTGGAGGGCAGCGTGGAGGGTAAAAATCGTAGAGGGAGACCAAGAGATGAATACACTAAGCAGATTCAGAAGGATGTAGGTTGCAGTAGGTACTGGGAGATGAAGAAGCTTGCACAGGATAGAGTAGCATGGAGAGCTGCATCAAACCAGTCTCAGGACTGAAGACCACAACAACAACAACATATGAGGAGCAAACGTTTCGCAGTCAGTTTCAGGAAAACATACCTTGAATGAGTCAGAATTTTCTATACGATACACATTGTTTAAGACCTCTGACTGATAAGCACAAGGACACTCGAGAAATTCTGCAACTGAAGATATTGCGCGGATTTCGAAAATAACTGTTCAGTCAAATTACCATATTGCCAAAGTAATGAAAATACACTCCTGGAAATGGAAAAAAGAACACATTGACACCGGTGTGTCAGACCCACCATACTTGCTCCGGACACTGCGAGAGGGCTGTACAAGCAATGATCACACGCACGGCACAGCGGACACACCAGGAACCGCGGTGTTGGCCGTCGAATGGCGCTAGCTGCGCAGCATTTGTGCACCGCCGCCGTCAGTGTCAGCCAGTTTGCCGTGGCATACGGAGCTCCATCGCAGTCTTTAACACTGGTAGCATGCCGCGACAGCGTGGATGTGAACCGTATGTGCAGTTGACGGACTTTGAGCGAGGGCGTATAGTGGGCATGCGGGAGGCCGGGTGGACGTACCGCCGAATTGCTCAACACGTGGGGCGTGAGGTCTCCACAGTACATCGATGTTGTCGCCAGTGGTCGGCGGAAGGTGCACGTGCCCGTCGACCTGGGACCGGACCGCAGCGACGCACGGATGCACGCCAAGACCGTAGGATCCTACGCAGTGCCGTAGGGGACCGCACCGCCACTTCCCAGCAAATTAGGGACACTGTTGCTCCTGGGGTATCGGCGAGGACCATTCGCAACCGTCTCCATGAAGCTGGGCTACGGTCCCGCACACCGTTAGGCCGTCTTGCGCTCACGCCCCAACATCGTGCAGCCCGCCTCCAGTGGTGTCGCGACAGGCGTGAATAGAGGGACGTATGGAGACGTGTCGTCTTCAGCGATGAGAGTCGCTTCTGCCTTGGTGCCAATGATGGTCGTATGCGTGTTTGGCGCCGTGCAGGTGAGCGCCACAATCAGGACTGCATACGACCGAGGCACACAGGGCCAACACCCGGCATCATGGTGTGGGGAGCGAACTCCTACCCTGGCCGTACACCACTGGTGATCGTCGAGGGGACACTGAATAGTGCACGGTACATCCAAACCGTCATCGAACCCATCGTTCTACCATTCCTAGACCGGCAAGGGAACTTGCTGTTCCAACAGGACAATGCACGTCCGCATGTATCCCGTGCCACCCAACGTGCTCTAGAAGGTGTAAGTCAACTACCCTGGCCAGCAAGATCTCCGGATCTGTCCCCCATTGAGCATGTTTGGGACTGGATGAAGCGTCGTCTCACGCGGTCTGCACGTCCAGCACGAACGCTGGTCCAACTGAGGCGCCAGGTGGAAATGGCATGGCAAGCCGTTCCACAGGACTACATCCAGCATCTCTACGATCGTCTCGATGGGAGAATAGCAGCCTGCATTGCTGCGAAAGGTGGATATACACTGTACTAGTGCCGACATTGTGCATGCTCTGTTGCCTGTGTCTATGTGCCTGTGGTTCTGTCAGTGTGATCATGTGATGTATCTGACCCCAGGAATGTGTCAATAAAGTTTCCCCTTCCTGGGACAATGAATTCACGGTGTTCTTATTTCAATTTCCAGGAGTGTATATTTCATAAAAGTAATTGTCATACATGCAGCTATCTATTCATGCCTTCTGCGAGCCAAGAAAATAATTTGTTTCGGTGGTAGTATAATTTCGTTTTATTGGTGTAAACGCCCATTATTTCTACAGTAAATGTGACTTACGGTTATTTCTAATAGTCTATGGGTGTGTCTTGAAATGTCTCGTCAATTTAGCGTTACAATAGAGATTTAGTAATCGTTTTTGCCACCATTAGCCTAGATGAATGCAGAAAACAACATATAAATCACACACTGACTTTTTTGCCGAACAAACTCGGGACGACCACCCGCTGCGACAACAGAAGGTTGGTGGCGATTGTGAACGTAAATGGAAAGGGATACTAAGGTACTGATGACAAATTCTAATGTAGATATTTGAAAACTGCGACGAATCTTAGTAGCCAGAATCGGTATTAGACTTGGTTCGTTTGGTCTCATGTGTTTTGGAGGCGCACCACATACTCCTCGACCAATGTTTTCATACGATACTGTTTCACAGGGAGCATCCATAATCCGAGCTTACCTGTCATATCCTACCTGTGTAGTGAAAATTGTTTCCATTAGCTGCTGAATTTTGTAGCCTGTACTTCTCAATGAGAACTAATTTGTTGCGATTAAAGCTAAACTAACTAGGGAATGATCAGTGGTCTTTCGTGCCGTGTTGAAACCTGTTCTGATTTTTCTGTCACTTCCTGTTAAAGTCAGTTCAAGTCTGAATGCCAAACTTCAGGTGCCAGCACGAACCGGAAACTTCCTAAATTTAATCACGATAACTGTACGTTTTTTGCTGTGCAGATATGCTCCCTTTTCTGTCGAAGCGGCACCTGTGCTGTACTGCCAAGCGAGGTACCGCCTCCCGCCTCACAAGATTTCAAATTACGATGGCGGACAGTTTCAAGTGAAGAAACAGTGCGAGAATTTATAAATTTCCATTCATATAATGTCTAGTCTGTGTCCGGAGCTGTTTTCGGCACCTGGGTGTTGTGTGACGTTAATTATAAGTAAATTAAAAATATAATAGCAATGGATTAAGAGATGACAATAAGGACCATTCCCGTGTAAGCAATATTACAGATTATAAGTTGCTCCTCTTTTTACTGACACGGGTACACGATTGAGATTCCTCGTTGCTGTCATCCATTTCGGTTCTTTACTATAATCGATTTCCATGTTAGATGCTTCATCAATCAGTGTTACGTCTGCAGTCGCTAAGTGCGGAAAACTGACTGAGACTGGCGCAGTGTGTTTTCTGCTGACAGTGTATTCGCACCATACGTTATATGCAACGGAGGATTCCGTCAACGCTATATGTCTCATTTGCCTGAAGCAGACAAGGCTGCTACAATAGTGTTGAATCCTGCCTAGTCGTCGATTATCGGGTGTCTAGGAGACCTGCTTTCTCGGATCGCTAGACAACATTCAAACGAGTCGGATTAATGAGCTTTATTACAAACTGGAAAATACTACAGTACTTAACTTTGTGTTAAGCAGATGTGTCGCAAGTAAAGGGCGACTGACAAAATAAGAAATCTCTTCAGTATAACAGTTCCAAGTTTAAGCTACATAGACCGTACGAGCAAAGTAATTAGCTTTGACTCTTCTATTCAGGTCGCTAGTCTTGAAGCTTCTGTAGAACTGGGCCGCGACCAGTCGGGCGCGGCGCTTCTGTTCTCTTCGCATAGAGGCCGCTGCTATCGCATTGTCGTCCTGGAAAGGGTTCAGTCAGCGTACAATTAAATGACGTCTTTATTCACAGCCCTCTGTGCAGTCTCGTTCCGGACTGGCGTGCCGGATCTTGACTTTACGCCGTAACAAATATCACTACGTGAACAAGGATTGTCAAATAGGTATATAGCAACGGCTATGGGTCGTCACAAGTCGACGGTTGCGAGGTGAATCAGAAAAAAGGAAGAAGACGGTAACCCTATCAAACGGCCTCATACTGGTGTTCACCGCAAAACAACAGCAGTTCAAAATCGAGAGATTACCATTACAGTGAAAACCATCCATTCGTTATCGCACGACTAATTCAGCAAGCTTTGAACCACCATATTAGTAGCAGAAATGTCATTCGTCCTCTAAGAGAAGGTGGACTGCGAGCAAGAAACGCTGCTCAGGAAGAGACATTATCTATTTTCCACAGAGAATCCCGTCTTGCTTTTGCTGCTTCAAATGTCCGTAGAACTTTTCAGTTTTGGAGGCGGGTGGTTTTTACAGGCGAAAAATTTTCTATTCGACCTAGACAGGAAGAGTACTTGTTTACTGGCCAAAAGGTGTTAGGTATGATCCAAGATATATTTACAGTGGCCGAAGATGTGGTAGGGAATCAGTAACGGTATCGGCATGGATATCGGTCGACGGATGTGGGCTCCTGTGGGAACGAGAAGACAAACTGGATGCGCGCAACTATATTTCCATTCTGGAGCATGTCAAGTTGCCTTCTGTCACCTACACGTTTCACAATCACCAGATCATGTCCCAAAATGATCGATCTCCTTTTCGTATGTGACGTGTGGTGAATAGGTGGTTCGACGACCACGAAAATATTACTGTTTTGGAATGGCCACCTAAAGGAGAAGGCATGAATCCAGTTGAGAATATTTGGACAGAAATGATTAGAATTATGAAGGAAAAGGAACATTCACTGTTCACTCACTGCCAGCTTTCTGATGCGATTCATGACGCTTGAAACGAGTTACTTGAATGTTCAAGTTATATGGCTAGAGTTGTGGTGTTCGTGTTTTGAAACCCGACTAATCTATAGGATATAGAAAATTTTTCTTAATATTCCACAAAATTACCCTCCCGTTAGCGCATGTACCTTTCGACTGTAAATAAATTTTCAATAACGAGACAGAGTACGTTGAAAACATGGCAATATTAAAAATTTAGATTCGTAACTGTTTTGTAGATTCGGCTTTGGTAAGTACAGCAGAATTATTCCATTTTAACGAATTTAAAGTGACAAATCTATGTTCCTACAATTACTTTGTTGAGGCTACGGAAGTAAGGTGAGCCTGCACTTCGCTATCACTACACGTAATAGCGTACGCTCTACCGAGAAGATTCTCAGTCATTGAATTTTTTCTAATAAGGAGGGATGCGAATTTCCTCTCAATGAATCGACCCTCGTTCAACATATGTAAAACTCATGACTGAGAAATCCAATACGCAAAAGCACTGGGGGCAATTCTGAGCTCCTGTCGAGAAAAAAAAAAAAAAAAAACATTCAAAGATTGATGGTGCAGGTCTTTTACACTTGGTATGTGTTTGTCCCTGTGGCCTGTAGAGGCTCGGCAGTAAGCGTTCTGCTCTTGCATGCCGAATCGAAGGTATGAGTTCACATACATGCTAATTTTTTTCAGTTTTTACTCATTTGGGCTAGTACCTTATCTTTACTGTCGTGTTTGATATTTATAAATGCACACGTCACGTTGTGTGTCCTGAAACCTCTATTTAAGGAAATCCTTTATGTAGAAATATGACCTATCAGTGGAACACATTCATAATATGAATCGTAGTATCTCTGTTCCATTCTCTCGGTGGCAGTGATGAACTGCTCAGAACATCTGCCCGTCTAGAACCGCGAGACCGCTACGGTCGCAGGTTCGAATCCTGCCTCGTGCATGGATGTGTGTGATGTCCTTGGGTTAGTTAGGTTTAAGTAGTTCTAAGTTCTAGGGGACTGATGACCTCAGATGTTAAGTCCCATAGTGCTCAGAGCCATTTGAACCATTTGAACATCTGCCTGCAAACAGGCTTTCCATTTATAATGGGGAGTGAACTAAGGACACAACTTAATCCAGCCGTTCTGATAGTACGTGCGCGTATGTGAATCATCATATGAGCGCATTGAGTAGACAGTTCAAAATTTTACGTATAATATTCCATTAAAAAGGTGATATGAACAAGTTGAATGGACAGTTCAAATTTTTTGATACTATCTTCCCTTAAAAAGTGGTTGTTGAGCACATAACTTATGTACTTCTGAATATCAAGTATATGGAGCGCAAACGTTTTATTTGCACAAATGAGAGCACATTAAAAAATAAACCTCGTAGGAGATGGGCTCGATCCTAGGATCTCATTTTATGCATCAGTGCGCTACCAGTTCCCAAATATAGTCTGAACATATTATGTATTCCGGACAGCATCGATAATTTTTGAATCCTATTTTCTCGAGATTTGTCCAAAATAGCATGAACCTGAGCTATGTTTGAAATGGATCAAATGGGTGAGCAAACTTCTGTCCCCTCTGCTGTAAGAAGAGAGTTGTATACCTTAGCATTACCGAGGTTCGAACTTCTGAAGGAGCACCCTATTTTATGTGGAAGTGACAGAAGCCATACGGAAGCCATGCACTCTTTGATTACTAACGAGAAACCGTGGTTTTGAGTTCTACGTACTAGCTGAGACACTCCACAGTATAACGCTGTCGTCCTACATCAGCGTTTGTAGCAGAATAAGAGTCAGTTTCTAAATCCAAGAGTTCAGTATACCAATCATTTAACCCTCTAGCTTTTCATTTTTCTCCTTATTTTCCCACAGTACGAATGCCGCTACAAAGAAGAAGTTGAAAACTCGAATCTTATCCACGCAATTTTACTTCTTACAAGCTATCTCACATCTTCAGTTTCGTGGTTTGCAATATCAAAATAATACCTGGTTCTTGGGAAGGATGTCAGAGGTCAGTATACGACTATTATTGAGAAGTCTGCTTTCTCGAGAGAGAAAGAAAGAGAGAGAGAGAGACAGACAGACAGACAGGTTAGTATACGACAATTCTTGAGAAATGTATTTGAGAGGGGAGAGAGAGTGATTCAAATGGTTCAAATTGCTCTGAGCACTATGGGACTTAACATCTGAGGTCATCATTCCCCTAGAACTTAGAACTACTTAAATCTAACTAACCTAAGGGCATCACACACTTTCATGCCCGAGGCAGGATTCGAACCTGCGACTGTAGCGGTCGCGCGGTTCCAGACTGAAGCGCCTAGAACCGCTCGGCCACAACGGCCGTCTAGATAAGGGGGGAGAGAGAGAGAGAGAGAGAGAGAGAGAGAGAGAGAGAGAGTCTGGCAGGCAGGAGGGGGGTATTGCGGGTTGGGCTTTGTTTGGTGTACGAAAAGTTTCGTGTTCCGTACTCACCAGCATGAAACGACCTCCTTCACTTCCGTCAGTACTAGAATAGCGGGCTTCGCCGTCATTCGGAATTCTCGTCAAATGTGATGTCCTCGTCCCACTTCCGAATGGAGCGCAATCGCCTTACAAGCGGAGGGTTTGACATGTGGGTCACCGCTTTTGATGATGTTTTGCAAGAATTTCCTATACTGAAAATAAAGGGACACGTGTTTCTGGTTTCCGTTAGACACTCCCAAGTTATTGAAAAAAAAATCGAGGTCAAAGTTGATTACGGGAAATCGTTTTTTCACGTTGTAGGTTCCGTACACGGAAGTCTGATAATCCATCTAATAATATTCTAATGATCGGAATACCTTTTTTGCCTCTCTGCATCGGACGGTGCATTTAGAAACCTGAATCAGATGTTGTCCACAAGCAATGTGGCTTGATTTCGTCCGTGTGTTGCGTATGGTGCGAGACATATTTATGTTTTGCTCAAAAATAGACGATCAGCTGGGATTACGCAGTAGTGTACTTTTTTTCTTTGTGTGCAATGAAAAGAATTTTAAAGTTATGTACTTATTGGATTATTAATCACATCTCCCTGTGTTTTACTTCAATAAAAGGCAAAGAACAGTACTCCGGTTATCAAAATATTATGAGATACACGGGAAAAAATGTCGAAAAAGAGAGGGCACGGACCACGAATTGAACACGGACCTGCAGTCTGGTAGTCTAACACCTCCACCGCTTTTCTTTTCTGTTATCGTTCTTTGCAGTTGGTCGGGGCGGTCGTCATATGACACCTGTAATAGCTGATCGTTGAATATTTTACACAGTTTTTTATTATGACAGAGAACAGCCAGCCCTCTTACCAAATACGCTGAGCTATTGTACTAGCATCACGACCGCCCCCATAGCGTCCCTATACGCAGAGAATTACGGGTAACCAAGCTGCAGCATAAAAATAAGACTTTCCGTCATTAGCTTTGATCTTGATTTTTTTCAGTGATTAGGGAGTGTCTAGTAAAGGGCCGAAACACGTGTCTCTTAATTTTCAATATAGAACGTCCTTGCAAAACTTTATTAATATCGGTGACCCATATGTCAGACCCTCTCTTTGTCGGATTACGTGATGACAGGGGTGAATGGTGGAGCCGTTTAAAATTCTTAATGTTGCATAGATACAAAATGTGGTTTTTGTGTTGTTAATGAAACACAAGGGGCCGGCCGATGTGGCCGAGCGGTTCTAGGCGCTTCAGTCCGGAACCACGCGGGTACTACGGTCACAGGTTCGAATCCTGCCTCGGGCATGGATGTGTGTGATGTCCTTAGGTTAGTTAGGTTTAAGTAGTTCTAAGTCTCGGAGACTGATGACCTCAGATGTTAAGTCACATAGTGCTTAGAGCCATTTGAACCACTTTTTTGAAACACAGGGAGTAAAAACATTATCATTTGTTCGGATACAATGGCTTCGTGAAATTCGTTAGTGCAACTCTATTCTCTGTTGCGCATGTTTCTTTTCTTGCTACTTAGACTTCTGGAGTTTATTGAACGTGACTGTGAACGACGACAATAATTTCGTCGTAATGTTTGCGTTGCTCTTTATTATTAAAATTTTATATGAGCTTTTTTTTTGTTTTTGATGAGGAAAAGATAATGCAATATATGTAGAAATGTAAGAAGAATGTGACAAAGAGTGTACTTGGACCTATTTTGCTGACCAGTGGTATGTCAGCTGATCAGACTTAATAAATAACCGTATCTTATACCCAAATTCGGTGCTTGGAGTTTTCGTTTGAAATATTCCTGTGTGTTAGCATTAAGCCCCGATACAAGATCGTTGATTATTTTTATAACACAACGTCTTTGTATAAATTAGCTACATCTTTAAAGGTTTACAATCGATAGCAGACATCTGTAGTTTTGTATAGGAATTATGAACAAGAAGTGGGCTTACATTTGACACTGTATTTCGAACAATCTCCTATAATATATACCCTTAAGACACGCTATTAATAAATTGAATAACCACTCTACCTAGCAAGTCGATGGTTTATTTTTCTTTGGGTACTGTTAGAATACTTATTTCGAAATCGATCCATGACACCCGGAAGCTTATTATATTAGTTAAGTATCTATAGAGGGAACTGTCGTTTGAGCTAACACGACTTGTTTATATTTGTTAGATTTACACGAATGTTTTAGCTACAACGTCAATACAATATGTTGAAACAATGGAAGAGACCATTAGAATGAAATCTTCACTGTCGAGAAAACCACCAGCGATCTCCCACGCCAAATAATTGTCACCATTCTATCGACTGACAAAGCTGATGGGCTGAAACCGTCGCGACGCAAGGCATGTCCAAACATCTTGGTGCAGTGTGACCATAGCGCTTAGTAAAAAAGGGTGTAGAAAAAGATCTGTCCCGTCAACGAATAAATGTCGTCAACTTGGCTCCAGCATGTGTGTCCGTGTAGCTCCCACTAAACGTCTGTCGGCTCGATCTGGTGTATTCAAGGCTACTTTAACATATTCATAATCCCTTTCCGTCATCTAATTCAAGGAATTTCGTATTATGTAAGCTCCTTTTCCATTATAATGTGTCAGAAACGTCAGAATAACATTGCCCGTAGAGTAGCATCTTATTACTGTCTTCATTCACTGAAACTACGACAAAAGGGATGGATAAAAGAATGTGTCATTCATGAATAGGTTTTTCTATAACACCGTGGTGAAACGTGCAAAGCAGTTTGAAAATCCATCTGCGATATCCAGAAAAAAATGCGCGAGTTTTTTTCTGGCTGTGATCGTCGTAGATAGCTGTTTTCCTCTCAGCGTTCGTTTCATGTAAGATTTACGAGTTACTCATGTGACTGTATGTTGGTAGCATCGTGTCTCCTAGCCTGTTACGCTATGTACCAGACAGCAAAGCTTTGCAGTTGAGCATAACGAGTAGGCGAGCGGGCTTGCGAATTCTGTCACCGATTGTGCATGTGTGTTACAGTACTGAAAGTCATCCAACGATGACAGCGTAGACCTGTCGAAACCAGTCATAGAGATAAAAAGAATTGCTAGTAATTTTGGCAAACTTGATTCCTCAAGAATAATATAATTTTCACATTGCTCCCAGACAGACACAATGTCAAATGTATATTTCTGTGGCCGGCCGCGGTGGTCTCGCGGTTCTAGGCGCGCAGTCCGGAACCGTGCGACTGCTACGGTCGCAGGTTCGAATCCTGTCTCGGACATGGATGTGTGTGATGTCCTTAGGTTAGTTAGGTTTAAGTAGTTCTAAGTTCTAGGGGACTAATGACCACAGCAGTTGAGTCCCATAGTGCTCAGAGCCATTTGAACCATTTGTATATTTCGGTTGTTAATTGTGGTAAGTGGTACTTAGTTTTGTAAATAAACCCACGAACTCTTCATAAAGGATAGTATGCTGTCTTGATTGATTTTCGGTATTCTATGCCTCCAGTACTTTTATCCATGATAAGCTGTGGATATATAGGTTTCTTGTAGATGACCTTTACCTTGAGTATTGGGTTACACTGATAAACACATTCGGAGTCTGCATACACACTTGGGCAACTTAAAATTAAAGTCAACCCCCACTCCTTTTCCCGAGGGAATCACCGGTAATTGACTGATCAAGGTCATCCTGAGGAAAGGCTACACACCTTAGGCAGGTACGGGGCATGACATTACTCGATACTGGTCACGTTACATAAAATTAGTCGAAGCACACCAATATGGCGGGAAATTACTAGACCAATAAGATTCAAAATTCCCCACCCCTTTCGTATCCTTTATTATAAACTCAAATCGATAGGCCTCTTCATTGAAGGTCTGTGCAGCATGGGGAGGGATACAGATTTATACTAAACAATAACTATTTAGTGGTAGGGTTTGGAAATAATAACCGTGATATAAAAGTTAACCAATGGTTTCTTATTAACAATTTTGCAATCAATTTTAGAATAATTTTCTTTTGTTTATTAACAATTTTTGCTTTTATTTACAAAGCTACTTGTTATACAAACAATGTCTTTTTAAAGTTATGTTTTTCCTAGTTACAATAATTTACAAGATTTTGTGTTGATGTATTTGCACAGCTATTTTCATTTTCGTGCCCTTCGGAAGGGCACGGCTACTTTCCTTCCCCATCCCTCCCTAAACCGAGATTGTGCTCCATCGAATGACCTCGTTGTCGATGGGACGTGAAACACTAATCTCCTCCTGCTCCTCACACCAAAAATATGTGTAAATAATGAGGCCAATATGCTGACGAAGATAAAAGGGAGAATGAAGCGTCGAAATTTGTAGAAAGTGAAATACAGGGTAATTATAATTAAAGTTAAACTTTTAAACCGCTGTAGAAATAGCACCACTAGTCAGAATGGCGTCAAGTTGCAATGGAATAATATCGGAGAAGGGGGAAAACGTATGACAGAAGAAAAATAAATAGTTACAAAATGTAGCAATAGATGGCGCTTTAAGCATCATAATTTAATAGTGGTCGACTAGAAATAACAAATGAATCATACAACAATGCCTCGGGTGTACGTTTGACGTTAAACAATCCGTACTACACAGTGTACATGGGCGTGCAATTGTGATACTGTTAGTTACGTAAGCCCATCCTCCACAGCAAGGTCACATCACATCGGATAGCAAAAATAGGATTTTAATTGTCCTGAGGACAAAAATTGCATAAAAAGCATCAATCACATCGGTTTTTAATTTTCCTCAGGCCAAAAACCGCATAAAAAGCATCAATCAAAATCAAATCCAGTTATTAATTTCCGTGTGACTGGCGCAAAACATGTTCAATATGCTGTCCACCGTTTTCTGCAACAAGTTGAAATCGAGAAACAGCATGTTCCACAGCTGATCGATGTGTTTTCCGGGCTCACGTTCAGAATGTGTTGCGCAATGCGTGCCTTCAATGCAGCTAATTTTGCAATCGGAACACTGAACACATCTTTCAGACAGCCCCACAGCCAGAAGTCACATGGATTAAGATCAGGTGATCGGGACGGCCAGGCTGTAGGGAAATGGGGGCTGATAATTCTAGAATTTCCGAAATGGTGCTTCAAGAGCTGCTTAACTGGATTTGCAATATGCGGAGGTGTGCCATCTTGTTTAAAAAATGATCCCCTGCGCACATCCACGCTGTCGGAGAGCTGTAATGACGTGTTTGCGCAAAAGGTAACAGGATCGGAAGCATCTGTCTCTTCGAAAAAATATGGCCCTATGATAAATGATGTGAACCCGCACCACACAGAAACCTTTCCAGGATGAAGTGGTACTGGTTGATTTGCATGTGGATTTTTCCTTACCCATATTCGACAATTTTGTGTATTGACATATCCTGTCAGATGGAAGTGGGCTTCGTCTGTCCACAAAATCTTCCACGGCCAATCATTGTCCACTTCCAAGCGAGCAAGAAATTCTAAAGCTAAGGTCTCCCTTGCTGGCAGGTCAACAGGAAGCAACTCGTGCACATGGGTGGTTTTGAATGGATAGCAAAGAAGGATGTTTCGTAGGATTTTGCGCACCGTGTTCACGGGTATGTCCAATGTTCGGGAAATTCTCTGTGCGCTACACGTTTGCATACCACCACTTGTCTCCTCCTGCATTGCTGTGGCCACTGCTTCTATTGACGTCGAATGAATTCGTTTCCTCCCTCTACCAGGTTGCACACCAAAAGAACCCGTCTTTTCGAATTTCCGAATCATTTTCTCCAGACACACGGCAGTCATCGGACCAACGCCTTTTTTTCAAAGCCTTCAGTGTCCGGAAATTCTGGAGAGGGACGTGTGCGAAGTCATCATTCTTGTAATACAGCTTTGTAAGCAGAGCGCGATCCTGTATTGAAACAGTCGTGGGGAACGTCGCAGACGCGAATGAGATTTTTTCTTTTTGTTTTTTTCCTTTATTGAATTTCAATTCCCCCCCGAAGGGGGCGGGCTGGCAGCAGCTTAGTATGCCGCTCTTCAGCCTACAGACTTTGTTAGAAAGACGAAGAGAATAAATAATAAAAACAGGCGATAAAATCGGAGACTTAAAGAACAGAGGGATGATGACGCTAAGAAACTACGTACAGAGCAGACAGGTAAAACAATAGACAGACAATTAAAAAAAAACACGGCGACAGTCTGGTTTCTGTTCACAAAAGACATAAAATTCACACCCAGTGACAGCATGGTTTCTGTTCGTAACACGAGAAAGACGAACAACACTGAACAGTCACTGGAACACTGCACTAAAAAATTGGCAAATGTGACATACCACAGCCGAGAGCAGGTGGGGGGAAACTGGACAGATGATGGGAAAATAAAAAAGGGGGGGGAGCTGGGAAAGGAGCTGATGGAGGATGAGGACCCATAAGAGGGATGGGGGGCGCTGGGCAGACGCGACAGGGAGTGGGGTAGGCAGAGGAGGGGAATACAAAAGGACTCAGGGGGGGGGGAGAAGGAAGGTAGGGAGAGGTTTAGTGGGGAGAAAACAGGACGGAAGGGGGGAAGAGGGAGCCCAGGGAAAGGACAGAGGAAAGGAGGGGGAGTTGATAGGAGGGATAAATGGAGGGAGAGAGGGCATCATCCGGGAGGGGGAGTTGATGGAAGCCACCTTGGGAAAGGAGATGTAGGGTGTAGAGATGGAGGGTAGGGGGGACACAACGGTGAAGACGTGGCAGGGGGCGGAGATGGGAGAGGAGAGGAGCAACCGGGGGGTGAGGGGGTTCAAGACGGCGGGAGGTGTAGAGGATGCGGATATGTTCGAGGAATAGGAGCAGATGGGGGAAAGGAATGAGATCATAGAGGATCCGCGTGGGGGACGGGAGGCGTATATGGAAGGCGAGGCGGAGTGCATGACGCTCAAGTATCTGGAGGGACTTATAGAATTTGGGGGGGGGGGGGCAGATATCCAGGCAGGACTGGCATAACAGAGGATGGGACGGATTAAGGATTTGTAGGTGTGGAGGATGGTAGAGGGGTGCAACCCCCATGTCCGGCCAGAGAGGAGTTTGAGGAGTCGGAGACGGTTGTGGGCTTTGAATTGGATGGAGCGGAGATGAGGGATCCAGGTGAGGTGACGGTCAATGGTGAGGCCAAGGTAGGTGAGGGTGGGGGTGAGGCGGACAGGACGGGCGCAGACAGTAAGGGAGAAATCCAGGAGCCGGAAGGAGCGAGTGGTACGACCTACGATGATTGCCTGACGCGAATGAAGGAAAAGCGGTGTGTTTATACCAATTTCAACGGGTCGTGCGTACGACAGGTGTTATCATTTACGTATTCTGACACATACAGCGCCATCTCTTGCTCAATTATCACGCTATTTTTTTTCTTCTGCCATACGATTTTCCCCTTCTCCGATAATATTCCATTGCAATTTGAAGTCATTTTGACCAGTGGTGTTATTTCTACAGCGTTTTGAAAGTTTAACTTTAATTATAATCACCCTGTATATGGATAAATGAAAATAGGGTTCAAATGGCTCTGAGCACTATGGGACTTAACATCTGTGGTCATCAGTCCCCTAGAACTTAGAACTACTTAAACCTAACTAACCTAAGGACATCACACACATCCATGCCCGAGGCAGGATTCGAACCTGCGACCGTAGCAGCCGCGCGGTTCCGGACTGCGCGCCTAGAACCGCTAGACCACCGTGGCCGGCTTGAAAATAGGGAGAAATAGGAGTAATGAAGTCAGTAGGCTGGGCTAATGGGCAAAATGGAGGAAAATTAGTGTGTAATTCCATCACATCTCGTAAAAAGTGTTGAGAAATGCGTAATCTTGATGGTCAATTAACAGATAAATATTGACACATACACCGGCCGTTGTGGCCGAGCGGTTCTAGGCGCTTCAGTCCGGAACCGTGCTGCTGCTATGGTAGCAGGTTCGAATCCTGCCTCGGGCATGGATATGTGTGATGCCCTTAGGTTAGTTAGGTTTAAGTAGTCCAAAGTCTAGGGGACTGATGACCTCAGATGTTAAGTCCCATAGTGCTTAGAGCCATTTGAACCATTTGATAGGATGTACATGGTATATTTGAATATTTAAAGAAGACTGACATTGTCACGTACACCTTGTAAATAACTGTTAATGCTTATTGCATGAAAGGTGACGGAGTGTGTTTATTATCAAAACGGCATTATGTATGGTTGCCTATACTAGTAGAGGTTGGAACGCCAGTGGAAATGAAACGGCAGGTGTAACTGAAGTCCTGGATGGAGAAGCCTGCACAGGTGTGTTGGTCCTGCTTAACACAGGAAGTAGCCAAGACGGACGGTCGGGGCACCTGAGCGCTTTTGCTCAATACAGCGGCGGATGGCCGGTTTGTACTGGGGCCGGAAGAATAGCCGGATAACATTTCGGAATCTCTGAAAATCTTGGACGCAGCAGTGAGGAACTAGGATGCGTTACCTCGGAAATCATGCAGGCTGGGGTATTTCCGAGGATTTTTACTCTGAGAAGTGTACCATTGTACGTATTCCTAATTAACGAGGATAGGTATTTCCTCGCAAACTTTCAGTGCTGGACGACAAAAGACTAAAATATGGATGGTCGGCATCGGAAGAATCTGTAGAGAGGGAGAATATTCCGTGGTTTCGAGAATATGATTCATCTTCTGCAGCTATGAGGGAGGGGAGCCGAGCTTTGCTGGGAAGCCAGCGGTGGAGAGAAAGAGGTCTTCCATTTTGAGCGTATGTGTCTGACGGTCGCTCAGTATCAGCTTTGTTGCTACGGAAGGACTCGCTGTTTTTGCTCTCAGATTTTACAGGCAGAACGGTTTGGTATTGTACTGTTGCGAACTTTTACGATTCTGCACATCGCCTTCGGGTAGGGAGTCGTTGTTGAGTACACAGCGTTCAATGACTGAGAGCACTTCTACTGCCTATACTCATTTTGAGACGTTATCTGAACTCCGTCCTCGAGGCTGGAAGTTCGCGTTTCTCGTCTGTAGTAAATGTAGTGTGACTAGGGCCTCCCGTCGGGTAGACCATTCGCCGGGTGCAAGTCTTTTGATTTGACGCCATTTTGGCGACTTGCGCGTCGATGTGGATGTAATGATGATGATTAGGACAACACAACAGCCAGTTCCTGAGCGGATAAAATCTCCGACCCAGCCGGGAATCGAACCCAGGCCCTTAGGATTGACATTCTGTCTCGCTGGCCACTCAGCTACCGGGGGACGGACTTTTAGTCTGTAGAAGACAGAGAGGAGAAGACAGTGAAAGACGTGAAACTACCTTGCACTTATTTCATTTATTTACGATATACGATATTGTAGTCATATTATTATCCTAACTAATACGGTAATAGCATGCCTGCTATTCTGCTGAATTTTTCAGTATAGACAGCATAATGAAACTGGAGAGAGGATTGGAGCAAGGTACTTTTATTTTATCTTCATATTCAGTAGTCTCCATCAGCTAGCCATGTTGGCTTTCCTTTTCCCGCGCTGACCTTTGAGCTTGGAAGGATGGGCCAGTAATTTGAATGACTTTGAGAAGCCAAAGTAGTCCTCGTTCTTATTCTTCTAAGTAGTAGTACTAACCTAAAACTCAGTTTCTCCTGCACGTTTGGCTCTGTAAAGAGGCTTCTCTGACGACTCCCTGACCAAATTCTACCCAATCACGAGTTACTCCGCCAAATCAGGAATGTCTGCTTGAACGGCAGCTAGTTCGGGAACAGATCCACACCCCTCAATTGGCCGACGAAAAGTGCGCCAATTGCCACCCCCACAAGGTCCGGCTTCACTGGAGCAACGGCCGGTAGGCGGTTTGCAGTCGTGGGGAGTCGGTGGCAAGATCCAGAAGAAGACGGTTGCAAGCTGGTAATGCGTGCTCTTGCTAGGTTCAGAAGTGGATTGAGCCGCGAATACATATAAAAGTGTTAGGTGATCTTTAATTTCGGGAAGATTTACTTCTCATTGCTTTTATTTCTTCCTCATTTCCTGGTCGGTTGCAGTATGCAAAACATACGTGGGACTCTCAGTCACCACGATTGGTATAATTCAACCCGCCTTGTAATCACTTCCCCTTCAGCGAATGAGCCGGCCGGAGTGTCCGAGCGGTTCTAGGCGCTTCAGTCTGGAACTGCGCGACTGCTGCGGTTGCAGGTTCGAATCCTGCCTCGGGCATGGATGTCTGTGATGTCTTTAGGTTAGGTTAGGTTTAAGTAGTTCTAAGTTCTATGGGACTGTTAACCTCAGAAGTTAAGTCCCATAGTGCTCAGAGCCATTTGAACCATTTTTTTCAGCGAATGTTTTTCCTTCTCCAATACTCCAGCATGCCCCACGTTTCTTGTTATTCGTATTCGTAAATCAAGGTGTTGCAGAATCAGTTTTATGAATTTTATTTGTTTACGGACGGGAGGCCGCTTTATAATGTGCATCCACAAGTACGTAATTCATAGTTTTCCTTTTCAGTATATTTACGTGTTAGCTATTGGATCCCGTCTCTTACCTTTCACTAATTATTAGAGTAAATTCTTTTCTGGATGGTCAGCTCCCACCTTTCCTCGTTCATTTCGAACTGAATTAGGCCCATATCCCAATATGCCCCCCAGTCTTGTATTAACATCCATAGGTAACAAAATATACATATTCAATAATTATACTTCGTTTGTACAAGTTTAATTTCGATTTATAATAAATTGTTTTGCTCTTAATCCGTCTTTCAATAAAAAGTGTTAACCCCATTTACAGAAATATCAAGGAAATGCTAGCATTGCAAGGCCCCCTACTGAAAATGCTCCACTTAAGATGATAAAATTAATTGTAAATCCAATCAGTAGTTTTTGTTTGATCCTGGCGGATATTTTTTCATGCAGTCAGATAGACAATCCTTGCTCCAGGCCCGAATCCTTTCTCATGCGCTACGACGTATGTGGTGATCTGTATGAAATTCAACACCAGTCCTCCCTTCTAGATAAGTGAATGTCACACTGATAGGGCAGTTGTGAGCAAAATCCACCTTATGTGGTGAACGGGGAGGCCCTGCCACACTCTATCCCTTTTAATGGGCAAGGCAGCTCTTTTACATGGCGACACTGTTCAAATGGCTCTGAGCACTATGCGACTTAACTTCTGAGGTCATCAGTCGCCTAGAACTTAGAACTAATTAAACCTAACTAACCTAAGGATATCACACACATCCATGCCCGAGGCATGGTTCGAACCTGCGACCGTAGCGGTCGCTCGGCTCCAGACTGTAGCGCCTAGAACCGCACGGCCACTCCGGCCGGCGGGACACTGTCCCAGGATCCTACTGCTATGAATCTTCTGACACTCCATAAATAGGGATAAGCTTAATGTAATTAATTTTAATTTAATTATTCTTTCCAACAGGTATTGTTTTTTGTGCTTCTGCTTGCAGTCTTGTTGTGCTGCGTTGACTCCAGCGTTGCACTCATTTGTTTTATTTTTTTCCGCGCGTCTGCAATTAGTGGGAGCAAGCGGTTATTTAGTCAGTAGACAGCCACGGCAGGCTCCGTTAATTAACCACGAGTAGTATCACCCGTGATGTACGAGAAAGTTAATGGATATGGCGGGCTCATTGGCAATTGCAGACGGTCATGTTGAGCATACGTCCAGGGTGGCGGAAGTAACGGTAGCCTTACCCACCACTATGCAGCAGGCAGGTTTCGAAGCGGTGGCCTGTCAAAGCGGGCTGGGCGATGAGCCCAAACTCCCTCCCCCAGAGCAGGTCAAAACGGCAAACAGCTTAGAAGACAGCGCTCGTCAAAGGCAGGTAGTAACGGATGGCGTTGAACCCGTGGAAACCAGGGCAGAGTATTCCTTAAGCCGTCGGCACACGGACCGTGCATCCGAACGTTGAGCGTTGAGCGTGCCGAGTTTCTGACGTCATAGCGTGGATTAGCACGTTCGGGAGTCTTTCCGAACGTGCAGAGCAATATTTGGCATGTCAGATATTCTGAACGTGTGTCTGAGCGTTGACCAATGAGATGGCACAACGCCACCTACGTCACACATACGCCGTCTCCCTTCAGTACAGAGTTGTGAGGCGCCATATTGGCATCCATTTCAAACCTGTATGTATATATGCCGTTTCTGAGCAACAGCAAATTGAGAATCACTAAAAAAACCCGTTGTTAACTGTGTGATTCGTTCCAATAAAATAATGAGAAACATCATATTCGTGGCAAAAGATTTGTTGTAACTTGCGTATTATGAGAGTAGGCTATTTGAAGCCAGCGACACACTCAAGATATACCCAAAAGGCATTGTTCTTGGTACAATTTGTTATAATTAAACTTCAATTAGTAACGTATCTACGATTAAGGTTTTCTGCATGTGCTAAGATACTATGATTAGACATCTGAAGCACGTTATTGCTGTAGCGTAGTGACTAGCGTCACTGCCTGGCGGATTATTTTGATGGGGCGGTGGTTCGTGTCTTGCCACTTCCTAACATTCGCCTTTTTATTGGGTTCTGATACTTTATTATTAGTTTAATATAAGTATATACTATAATATTTGATGTTATGTAAATATAAGTTCACCTTTTTTTGAGGGGTGGCTTTGTTCGATTGGCTTAATCTACAGGACAGCTTGCGCTACTTGTATAAAGATATTTTGCTCCTTTTTCTTTTTCGCTTCGTAATTCACGTGTTGCAAAGATTCTGCTACTGGGTAGGAACACTGATCAAGTAAGACTGACCTTGGGGTCTTACTAAAATGTGGGAATGATGAAATAATGTTTATGTTATGCGCAGAAGTATTCCAAATTTGTACCGCACTGTTTGTAATGGAACTTTTATAAACCTGTGTCCTTATTGATTGGACATAGAACTTTCCTTTTCGTGGACGATGGAGGAAATGTGCGTTTTAACAGCGCTAATGTGGGAATTTTACGCGCGCCCGTTGAGTAAACAGTGTGATTTACGAACTAGAAACACCCCTCAACTGCCGCTGGAGTGCGTTGCGATCGCGTATACCACGTTGGGGCCCACGTACCGTGTGCACGAGTCGCATCGTTCCTGAGCGTTCTGCAGCACGTTGAACTTGTCACGCTCAACGTCAACGTTCGACAGCACGGTCCGTGTGCCGACGGCTTTAGACCAGCCGGCAGCACCTGCTTTCAACCTAACGGCTCTGCTGGCGCTAATAATGCAACTGATGAAGGAACAGGAGGAACGATTAAAAACCATTCAGGAAGGACAAGAAAATGCTAGGAAAGAACAGGAGGAACGATTGAAAACCGGTAAGGAAGGGCAGGATGCACGGAAAGAACAAGTTGAGACCGCGAGAGAGGAACAAAAGACCGAGTGTTCTAAGCTCGAAAAGATGGATTCTTTTATAACAGAGACCACAAGGGTGACATCCGAGTTGAGGAGGGATATGGAAGAAGTAAAGAAAGGTTTTCGAAGGGGTGGAGTCGTGGGAGGAGGAAATTTGCAGCCACATTGGTGAGGCAATAGATAGGCAAGTTAGCGTGAACCAACGGCTGGAGAGCCGTATAACTGCCATTGAAAGTAATGTAGGAGGCAGTGCAGGAGTAGTGACGAATGCAGATCCCGATAAAATTCGAGAAGTCGCAGTAGAAGAAGCACGGAATAAGCTGCATTAGTGCTGGAGGTATGCCGTAAGGCCTCACGCAATGAACAACAGCGCGACATAGCAATTGCAGGGAGAGGGCTGAACGACATCAGGTCTTTTCAACTTCTGCTACAAGAATTAGGGTACTAGAGACGTAGTGAAGTGCGCGGCAGCGTGCAGACGGATCGTAACCAGCCGGCGCCTGTGCGCCCGCGTGACAAGAACGGGGGCAGTTGGCCATGGCGGCGGCCGTCAAGACCCAACGGTCCACGTTGGAACCGAGAATCACGCGGAAATAACTGCCTCCCTCGTAATCACCTTGATGAGAGCCGCAGATGTGCGCATAACGAATCTGTGCGAAATGACGCACCACAGGCGAACGTTCTAGAGATTCGAGGGCCTGATCCCCGACATAATGCGGGACAGGTAAGGGGCACGAATCAGGAACGTGACAGACTAGAGAGAAGCAGCAAGGTTTGCTCCGATTGGCGGTTAGGAGAACACATGTTGTTGTACATAGAGCTGGAAGGGATCAGAGTGGATTTGTTGAGGGAGAAGGAGGGCCCCTGTCGCATTCGCCGGTCGGATACTTAACAGAGCAGAAAGGAACTACTCGCTAACTGTGCTTGCAGCCCTCGCCATTGTATGGTGATTTAGCAAATTTAGATTCTTTTTGTTCACCACTCATTATCTGCCAAGTAAGGAAAACATACTAGCAGACGCATTATCGAGAGCACCGGTGGGGTTGCCCAAAGGTAGTGACGATGATCTGAATGAGCAACGCTTCGATGTAATGTACCTGAAACAAGTCCCATTTGAGAATTATGTTTCAAAAATGGTTCAAATTGCTCTGAGCACTATTGGACTTAACATCTATGGTCATCAGTCCCCTAGAACTTAGAACTACTTAAACCTAACTAACCTAAGGACAGCACACAACACCCAGTCATCACGAGGCAGAGAAAATCACTGACCCCGCCGGGAATCGAACCCGCGAACCCGGGCGTGGGAAGCGAGAACGCTACCGCACGACCACGAGCTGCGGACAATTATGTTTCGACAGGATTAATTAACACGAGAGAGGAACAAGAAAAGGACCCGATTTGGAGAGATGTGAAGGACAAATGGGTGGACAAGAACCAGGTGAACATCCGGCGGTTCTGCAAGGTCTGTGGCTGTGTGTTGTTTCGCAGGAAGAGTGAAAATGATGACCCGTGGGTGCTGTGAATACCTGAAGATTTTATCAATAAACTAGTGCGGTATACCCACCTCAGCCATGCACATTTTGGCCCCCGCAAGTGCTTCCTGAAGTTAAGGCAATCCGTCTATTTTAACAATATGGACAAGAGGATTCGCAAGGTCTTGGCAACATGTACAGCTTGTCAGAAAGCAAAACCTTCTATGGTGTCCCATTAAAGTCCACACTACCATGTTGTGCCATCCAAACTTAGGCAATTTGTCGCTACGGACTTACCAGGCCGACTTCCTGTCACGCAGTCAGGTATTCGGTATGTACTCGTGACAGTAGAGCTTACTTCGAAATACACTCCTGGGAATGGAAAAAAGAACACATTGACACCGGTGTGTCAGACCCACCATACTTGCTCCGGACACTGCGAGAGGGCTGTACAAGCAATGATCACACGCACGGCACAGCGGACACACCAGGAACCGCGGTGTTGGCCGTCGAATGGCGCTAGCTGCGCAGCATTTGTGCACCGCCGCCGTCAGTGTCAGCCAGTTTGCCGTGGCATACGGAGCTCCATCGCTGTCTTTAACACTGGTAGCATGCCGCGACAGCGTGGACGTGAACCGTATGTGCAGCTGACGGACTTTGAGCGAGGGCGTATAGTGGGCATGCGGGAGGCCGGGTGGACGTACCGCCGAATTGCTCAACACGTGGGGCGTGAGGTCTCCACAGTACATCGATGTTGTCGCCAGTGGTCGGCGGAAGGTGCACGTGCCCGTCGACCTGGGACCGGACCGCAGCGACGCACGGATGCACGCCAAGACCGTAGGATCCTACGCAGTGCCGTAGGGGACCGCACCGCCACTTCCCAGCAAATTAGGGACACTGTTGCTCCTGGGGTATCGGCGAGGACCATTCGCAACCGTCTCCATGAAGCTGGGCTACGGTCCCGCACACCGTTAGGCCGTCTTCCGCTCACGCCCCAACATCGTGCAGCCCGCCTCCAGTGGTGTCGCGACAGGCGTGAATGGAGGGACGAATGGAGACGTGTCGTCTTCAGCGATGAGAGTCGCTTCTGCCTTGGTGTCAATGATGGTCGTATGCGTGTTTGGCGCCGTGCAGGTGAGCGCCACAATCAGGACTGCATACGACCGAGGCACACAGGGCCAACACCCGGCATCATGGTGTGGGGAGCGATCTCCTACACTGGCCGTACACCACTGGTGATCGTCGAGGGGACACTGAATAGTGCACGGTACATCCAAACCGTCATCGAACCCATCGTTCTACCATTCCTAGACCGGCAAGGGAACTTGCTGTTCCAACAGGACAATGCACGTCCGCATGTATCCCGTGCCACCCAACGTGCTCTAGAAGGTGTAAGTCAACTACCCTGGCCAGCAAGATCTCCGGATCTGTCCCCCATTGAGCATGTTTGGGACTGGATGAAGCGTCGTCTCACGCGGTCTGCACGTCCAGCACGAACGCTGGTCCAACTGAGGCGCCAGGTGTAAATGGCATGGCAAGCCGTTCCACAGGACTACATCCAGCATCTCTACGATCGTCTCCATGGGAGAATAGAAGCCTGCATTGCTGCGAAAGGTGGATATACACTGTACTAGTGCCGACATTGTGCATGCTCTGTTGCCTGTGTCTATGTGCCTGTGGTTCTGTCAGTGTGATCATGTGATGTATCTGACCCCAGGAATGTGTCAATAAAGTTTCCCCTTCCTGGGACAATGAATTCACGGTGTTCTTATTTCAATTTCCAGGAGTGTATGTGACCTTTACGCCCTTGCGGTATGCAACGGCGATGTCAGTAACCAAAGCATTCGTAGAGAAGTTTCTGGCGGACGTTGGAAGGGTAGACAATGTCGTCTCGGATAATGGGGTACAGTTCCGATCACAGAGGTGGCAAAACATGTTACGTAAAAATAAAATTTAAGCAGTGTACACCTCGCGTTTTCACCCTTCCTCGAACCCAAGTGATAGATTATTAATGAACTAATTAAATGTGTACATTGAATCGCCACAAGCAGCACAAGGAGGAAGCTTTAGATGTAGGGATTAGAAGCCAATTGCAGGATCCGTTGTGCTCACGATTTATTAGCGAGGTGCGGGTTAGGGTGCACTGTGCTCTGTATGATCTTGTGGCCAGACGCGGGTGTGCACCGGGAATTTTGTGTTTCTTTTTTTAGTTTTTTCCATAGAGGATTGATTAATTAGTACCCATCCGAGAGGACGCCTCAAGGAAGACAATTAAGTGCAGCATTTGTCGAATGGAGAGAGGAAGCCAGAGAACGAAGAGTAACGAGAGTATGTAAGTATGCACACCAGTGAGTAGAGCAAGGGGCGTCACTACAGAGTTATCTTGTCAGTACCTTTATTTTAATTAGTCAGCGGGAGCTTGTGTTCTCCTTTCCTTGTGCTTGTTATTATGATTGCTTTGTATGTTTCAGAAGCGTTAAAACCTTAAATAAAAGATGTGAAAGTTTCTGTAAGACTGAGAAGTTCAAAGACTTGGGGGGACCCATAATATCAACCTAATGGATGTTATATTGACGCGGAGAATGTCAGTGGTGTGTGCAACCAAGGTGATGGTCCAAACAGAGGGAGTGCGTAATTTGACGTTAAATGAAAGACGGTGCTGGAATGTTGGCACAACAAGTGAACCAGGGAGTATAGTACTTCACTATCAGCTTAATCTGAATGCAAATAACATCTACATCTACGTATTTACTCTGCTATTCACAATAAAGTGCCTGGCAGAGGGTTCAATGAACCACCTTCAAGCTGTCTCTCTACCGTTCCACAGGTACACAGGTAAAACGAGCACTTAAATTTTTCTGTGAGACCCCTGATTTCTCTTATTTTATCGTGTTGATCATTTCTCCCTATGTAGGTGTGTGCCAACAGAATGTTTTCGCAATCGGAGGAGAAAACTGGTAATTGAAACTTCATGAGAAGATCCCGTCGCAACGAAAAACGCCTTTGTTTTAATGATTGCCACCCCAATGTCTGTGACACTATCTCCCCTATTTCGCGATAATACAAAACGAGCTCCCCTCCTTTGTACTTTTTCGATGTCATCCGTCAGTCCCATCTGATGCGGATCCCACACCACACAGCAATACTCCAGAATAGGGCGGACAAGAGTGGTGTAAGCAGTCTCTTTAGTAGACCTGTTGCACCTTCTAAGTGTTCTGCCAATGAATCGCAGTCTTTGGTTTGCCCTACCCACAATATTATCTATGTGATCATTCTAATTTAAGTTATTTGTAATTGTAATCCCTAAGTATTTAGTTGAATTTACAGCCTTCAGATTTGTGTGACTTATTGCGTAATCGAAATTTAGCTGATTTCTTTTAGTACTCATGTGAATAACTTCACATTCTTCATTATTCAAAGTCAATTGCCACTTTTCGCACCATACAGATGTCTTATCTAAATCATTTTGCAAGTCGTTTTGACCATCTGACGACTTTACAAGACGGTAAATGACAGCATCATCTGCAAACAATCTAAGACGACTACTCAGATTGTCTCCTATGACGTTAATATAGATCAGGAACAATAGAGGGTCTATAACACTTCCTTGGGGAACGTCGGATATTACTTCTGTTTTACTCTATGACTTTCCTTCTATTACTACGAACTGTGACCTTTCTGACTGGAAATCACGAATCCAGTCGCACAACTGAGGCGATACTCCGTAGGCACGCAGTTTGGTTAGAAGACACTTGTGAGGAACGGTGTCTCTGGAAATCTAAAAATATGGAATCAATTTGACGATGTTTTTTGAAACCGTGCTGACTATGTGTCAATAAATCATTTCCTTCGAGGTACTTCATAATGTTCGAATACAGTATATGTTCCAAAACCCTACTGCAAATCGACGTTAGTGATATAGGCCTGTAATTCAGCGGATTACTCCTACTACCCTTTTTGGGTATGGGTGTGACTTGAGCAATTTTCCAGTCTTTAGGTACGGATCTTTCTGTGAGCGAGTGGTTGTATATAATTGCTAAATATGGAGCTATTTTGTCAGCATACTCTGAGAGGAACCTGACTGGTATACAATCTGGACCGGTGGCTTTGCCTTTATTAAGTTACACAGAGAATATCTACTTCTATGTTTCTCATCTTGGCAGTTGTTCTTGATTGGAATTCAGGAATATTTACTTCGTCTTCTTTGGCGAAGGAGTTTCGGAAAACCGTGTTTAATAACTCTGCTTTAGTGGCACTGTCATCAGTGACTTCACCGTTGTTATCGCGCATTGAAGGTATTGATTGCGTCTTGCCACTGGTGTGCTTTATGTATGACCAGAATCTCTTTGGGTTTTCTACCAGATTTCGAGACAGAATTTCGTTGTGGAAATTATTAAAAGCATCTCGCATTGAAGTACGCGCCATATTTCAAATGGTTCAAATGGCTCTGAGCACTATGGGACTTAACATCTGAGGTCATCAGTCCCCTAGAACTTAGAACTACTTAAACCTAACTAACCTAAGGACATCACACACATCCATGCCCGAGTCAGGATTTGAACCTGCGACCGCAGCAGTCGCGCGGTTCCAGACTGTACGCGCCATATTTCGAACTTCTGTAAAACTTAGCCAATCGTGGGGATTTTGCGTTCTTTTAAATATGGCATGCATTTTTCGTTGCTGCCCGCATCTCGTGGTCGTGCGGTAGCGTTCTCGCTTCCCACGCCCGGGTTCCCGGGTTCGATTCCCGGCGGGGTCAGGGATTTTCTCTGCCTCGTGATGGCTGGGTGTTGTGTGTGATGTCCTTAGGTTAGTTAGGTTTAAGTAGTTCTAAGTTCTAGGGGACTGATGACCATAGATGTTAAGTCCCATAGTGCTCAGAGCCGTTTGAACCGTTTTTTTCGTTGCTTCTGCAACAGCGATCTGACCCGTTTTGTGTACCATGGGGGATCAGTACCATCACTTATTAATTTATGTGGTACATATATCTCAATTGCTGTCGATACTATCTCTTTGAAAACATTCCACCACTTTTCTACACTTTGTAACACCCCACCCGTCACTTATCAGGTTTTGGCGTGTGTTCACCCGAGCTAATTGACTAACAGATTAACAGAGAGTGCAAAACTGCCGCAATATCGGATAATGCAAAGAAAGTAATAAGGCCCTGTGACTCCTGATTGAACTGCGGTGGCAGTGTTGACATTAATTGATTGAGAATTGATCACTTGTAATTAAATAGGGGTGCACATTGATGTTATATTCAGCTATTGAACACCAAATGCAAATGTTGAACATAAAATTAATTAAGAAAGTGACTTGGGATTTCAACTACTTGATTTAAAACAGATACAGTCGATTAGCACAAATTTATTTTAACTCCCGACCTTCAATCATCACATTACATGACTCTCCTATCAGGCTGTGGTAATAAATTGCGTTTACGTGGAGTAAAGCGTGATAAATCAAAATTAATTCCTATCGACTGACGCAGGCGTAATGCGAAGTGCGAGAAGAATTCCCCATTACACGGCCCATGAAACCCTCGTGGAAACTTTGCCGACGTGATCCAACAAATTAATCAGTGGCCTAATTCAAGCTGGAGTGGGTGCAATATCATCGAATTCAGCGTGGCGGGGCGTCGTCGTTGTGAGGACGTCGGCCGGCCTCGTGGTGCTGCAAGGCTGTGCTCGTCTATTCACTCCTAGCTATCTTGCTCAGTACATAGCTGAACCAAAACTTTCTATCTCCAAGCTTAATCGTTCCATTTGCTAAGTCCCACACTGCAGAGATGCTCACTCTTTCTCAGGCAAGCTGAGTAAAGAACGCCACGTCTGCACTCTAGGCAAGGTGTGAACGGAAGACCACTACAGAGATTTCTCCCAGTCCACTCTTCACCTCGGTTTCCCCTCCAGCAAAATCACTTACGCCAATTGCAGCGCAAGTCGCGCTGATTATGCGTCGCTTCCCAGTGCCAACCAATGCCTGATCTGGGAAGTGAACAAATTCCCACAAAATTTCCCTTCCTCTCAACTTCTGCTATTTAGCTCCTCCCAGGCCACCCATCAAGGTTAGCGTCTGCACAAAACACCAGTTTTTCCGGAATTCTGACTCCCAGGAGAGCACTTCAAATTCCTTGGTCCTACATTCCCATCGGAGGCCGGCGTATTTCATTCTGTCGCTCTTCACCTGATTTACTTCAGACTCTGCAGACCGTGAATTCAGCGTGAAGTTGCTATAGTCACGAACACGCATATTTTGGCCTCTGTTGACCGCTTTGTGCGGCTTTCTCGCATGTTTCACTGAAAACGGGACGACGGACATTTATCAACAGGCGTACAAGTTCTCCGTCTGCTTCCCGGTACACCAGCATGGGGTCAACCACCCACTCACTGTCACTCATCTTAAGGCAGCTGGAGGCTGCACCCTGTTACCACTTTCTCAGAGCTTAAGCTGCCTATTGTCGCTTCCCTTTGCTGCTCCCCAGCCGGCCACAGTCAACTCGAATACTTCCCTGGGATAAACTAGCCTCCAGTAAATCAACATGTTTCCACAAAGTTTTCATGTCGTGTGAATTACTTTAAAACCATCATCTGACGTTAATTATTCCAATACCTCCATACTATACCCTCTACAAGATGCATTGTGCCTTGTCAGTCAGTTTTGTTCAGCCCTACTGTTCGCTCAATGTGAGTTAGGTGATCTTTAATGACTTCATGTAAGGGGCATAGTTCTTGCTATCATACAACTTACATGATCAGATCGGTAGGAGTGAAGACTGTCTCTTAAAAAGACGTTAAAGTATTTTTATCAGCTTTTTTAAGTAGATACACTTTGCGTTTCTTTCTTTTTGATGGTTGTGGGTGTTACGGTATTCAGCCTAGCAGCAACTGCCTTGTGTTCGCTAATCCCTGTATTCGTCACAATACTTACTATTTGTCCAGGATTATTTGTTGCTAAAAGGTCAAGTATGCTTTCGCAACCATTTACACTTCGAGTGGGCTCATGAACTAATTGTTCAAAATAATTTTCTGCTGAAATGTAGGGTTTCGCACGGATCGAATGAAGAGTAGAGCCACGGGTCGTAACACATCTGAAATGTAACGTCCACTGTTCAAAGTGCCGTCAGTGCGAACAAGAGGTGACCGAGACGTGTAACCAATGGCACCCCGTACCATCACGCGGGGTGATAACGCCAGTACGGCGATGACGAATACACGCTTCCAATGTGCGTTCACCGCGATGTCGCCAAACACGGATGCGACCATCATGTTGCTGTAAACAGAACCCGAAAAAATGACGTTTTGCCATTCGTGCACCCAGGTTCGTCGTTGAGTACACCATCGCAGGCGCTCCTGTATGTGATGCAGCGTCTAGGGTAACCGCAGCCATGGTCTCCGAGCTGATAGCCCATGCTCCTGCAAACGTCGTCTAACTGTTCGTGCAGATGGTTGTCGTGTTGCAAACGTCCCCATCTGTTGACTCAGGGATCGAGACGTGGCTGCACGATTCGTTACAGCCATGCGGATAAGATGCCTGTTATCTCGACTGCTAGTGATACGAGGCAGTTGGGATCCAGCACGGCGTTCCGTATTACCCTCCTGAACCCACCGATTCCATATTCTGCTAACAGTCATTGGATCTCGACCAACGCGAGCAACAATGTCGCAATACGATAAACCGCAATCGCGATAGGCAACAATCCGACCTTTATCAAAGTCGGAAACGCATTTCTCCTCCTTACACGAGGCATCAAAACAACGTTTCACCAGGCAACTGCTGTTTGTGTATGAGAAATCGGTTGGAAAATTTCCTCATGTCAGCACATTGTAGGTGTCGCCACCGGCGCCAACCTTGTGTGAATGCTCTGAAAAGCTAATTATTTGCATATCACAGCATCTTCTTCCTGTCCGTTAAATTTCGCGTCTGTAGCACGACATCTTCGTAGTGTAGCAATTTTAATGGCCAGTAGTGTATTTCATTGCAGGTCCCGATGGTTTGCAGCACCGCCACCAGAACCAAATTCGCGCATGTCATTTGCCGCATGATTCTCCTGCTTTCCTTCCCCAAGATTCGTGGTCTCACAGGACCGCGCAGCCTTCGCAGCCGCCCGCTGGTGACACCAGGGCATCCCAGGAGGAGCGGATGGACGATGCGCCCTCTCCCCCGCCGTCCCCGCTCGCCGATCCGATGGACCTGGACCCGCCATCGCCGTCACCGACGCCGTCATCGCCCCACATCGCGCCCTCAGGGCTGGACGTGTGCCCTGGCAGCAGTTTTCCAGAGAATGTTCCTGTTGCCTCTCAAGCCAGATGACGCGGTATGGTTGGAAGTACAGTGTCTTCCACAGCTACGACTCCCAGCTCATCTCTAAGTCCAGCATTTTGCCTCCCTCCCCGTTGTCGTTCGCAGCCTCACTACACGACAACGGTGTCGCATTTTTTTTTTTTTGGGGGGGGGGGGGTAGGAATGTGCTGGCGTAAGCTGTCGCCAGCACACCGTTCGGCAAAGAGGTTGTGGGAAGATCGGGAATAGGTGCTGAATCAAGCACGCCTATCAGAGAGAGACCAAAGACAAACTCGCAAGCAACACGCCACCAACGCCTTCTCGACCGCCAGTATTTAGGTCGCCACCACGGACCTGAGGGCACAGTCAGTCATAGAGCATCGGGCCAGTCGCAGACAGAGTCAGTTGCAGCCGCAGTCATCTCAGTTACTAACTCAGTCACTATTCTAGTTGGTGTCTGTCAGTTCACGTCACTGGCTACGAGAGTGTAGTGTTGATCTCGGGACTTGTACTTCACCAGCTGTGAGGCCTAATGCAGACTATTACGGAAAAGCTTGTACGACAACACATGGAAGCTTAAAAATAAGTAGCTTCTTGTTCTTGTTAATTAGCAATCCTGTTAATACATGTGTGCAGTTGTGTTGTAGGAAGAGAATACTGGCCACCAAACAACATCTTCTCCCTTGCTTCCTCTGGTACAAGACTCTACAGTGCCAACGACGGCACAAAACTTACGTTAGGTACATGAAGTGAAAAATCGTAGTTTGAGTAGCAGTCCGGCACAAATTTTCATTTGTCGCAGTTCAATGTAATTCAGTGCCCAGTTACGGCTGAGATCTGTGTTTCTCTTAATTCATGTATACGTATATGGCCACTGTATCTAAAGTGGTGTTTGTTCTGTCAGATATGTCTTACAGAACAGACACCACACACATAGTAATATATACGTGCCTTGAAATTAATGATACCTTCAGTGAGGAATCACACTGGTCCAAACCCTTGGTGGAATTGGGTAAAGGTGTGAGCAATGAAGATAATGGTTGGTGCATACATTATGTGTCGTCTGCGAAAAGTTGAGAATTTATGATGGAGCGGGACAGTGTCCAGATATCCAAAGCAGCTAACACGACCGCTCGAGTAAAGTGGGGAATCCAGACTGGAGTCCCAGCCCAGCAAAAATTAGAATTGCCACCAATAAATTTCATTCAAAGACCTATTGCGGATGAGATACTTATACCTCTTAAATCATGTATATGCATACAGACACTTTTCAAAGATGTTATCTTTTCTGTCGGGCATGTCTGACATAACTGACACTACACATATATAATGATCTACATGTGCCATGACAGTAATAATGTGCAGATGAACACGGTGTTCGAACTCTTGCAGAAATCAGGTGAAACTTCAAGTAATGAAGATAATGGATGCTGCATTTGTAGTGTGCGACAAGTTGAGAATATTCCTTAGAAGGGAAAATCCCCAGATAGTCAAACTCGTTCAGCCGAAATTTTTTCAAACGATCTAATAGTGTTCGGAAAGGATAGATTAAATACAGTTGGTGGTGGAGTATTTATTGCTGTCAGAGGTAGTTTGCCTTGTAGCGAAATTGAAGTAGATAGTTCGTGTGAAATAGTATGGGTAGAGGTTATACCTGACAATCGGACTAAACTATTAATTGAATCGTTTTACCGACCCCCCGACTCAGAAGACATAGTTGCTGAACAGTTCAAAGAAAACTTGATTCTCATTTCAAATAAGTATCCCGCACATACAATTATAGTCGGTGGTGACTTCAATCTACCCTCGATATGCTGGAAAAATTATACATTTAAAGCCGGTGACAGGCAAAAAACGTCATCCAAACTACTGACCGAAACTAAGCTCAAATCACGCAACCACCCAAACTTCACCGGCTACTGCGTCTACCGCACCGACCGACCGGACGGCTCCGGTCCTGGTGGAACAGCCATCATCATACACAAAGACATAGAACACACAAACATAGCGCTACCTGAACTTCAAAAAATTAGAGGGAACTTCCGTCAGGGTCAAGTTCAACGGAGTCTACACTACACTGGTGTCAGTATACAACAGCCCTAAAAAGATCAAGACACGCGACATCAGCACTATACTCAACATATCACCGCGCATAATCGCCGCTGGAGATCTTAAAGCAAAACACCCTGTATGGAACTCACGTGTAAGAAACTCCAACGGCAAGAAACTATACGAACACGCACTATTTATTTATTTATTTATTGCCAAAGCCGTCGTGGTTTTCCTGCAATTTAAACAATCATCATTCTCTCCGGTTCTAGAGGCGGACAGAATGGCGACACGACTGCCCCCTTTGAGCCTCCTGGCTCGCTTATTTATACATCTTTTCCCTACGCCTTTGACGTAGTTCCTCCGGAGGGGACAAGTGGAGTGCTCTTTGATGATTACAACGACATCTTTCCACACCCCGCTTCGACCCCAACACCCAGGTACTGTAACTGAAACATATGCGATCATCACAGCCCTGATTACTTGACGTTTGTATACAGTGCCTGCCGAGCCGTCCAGTCTAGCCTGCGGGCGGTGTCGCAAACCTTGTGATGACCTCAACCCACAGGAAAAATAATTATCAAAATCTGAACTGTGAAGTCATCCAAAATTCTAGTTGGAAAACCACACTCTCTGTTATGGTCACGATCCCACTTTGTTTATGAACTGAAAACTCTAGTACTCACGAGAAACTGCTCTGAAATTAACCTGAACCGACAAAATTGTGTATATATTCTCTGAAACTTCAAAGACATCTAAGACAATATCTGAAAAGAATTAGAAAAAGTGACAAAATTTCGTGAATCGCACACAATACTGTTAACAATCGCATGAACACTGGAGGGTTTCACCATACATCTACCCACTTTTGAGTATAACCAGTGTCTCTTAATACTACAGCTCGTAGCAATACGATATCAAAAACTTTTATTACTGGGTAAACATTCACTACGTGATTTGACAGCTGACATTTATAATTCCCGCTCACGTCAGGAAAAGCATCAATACGGGAATAGCAGCTTTTACGTTATTGGTCAGAACGCAAGCAATTATGGCGGTCGCCGTAATTTTCGCGCGAAGCCATATTTCGCGACAAAATACTCTTATTAGTCACTGCCATATATCTAGTCTCATAACAATACATAAAACTACATAAAATAACTACAATAATTTTGACATGCAAGGAGAATTAGTCCTAATGGGAGGAAGAATTTTATATTTACTGGTGTTTCAACGATGACTACCAGGCAACTTTTAATTCACTGATTGTAATTTTATTTTCGTTAGCAGAAAGCAAACAAACTAAACAAAGAATTTAATTAAATAGAGTCTGTAATTCTTATACTTTTAATAGAGAAAGAAAGTTTCTAGGTCAGGGGATAGCGTTCGGCGAAATCCCTTAACTTTTTGTTGCATACGAAGCGTTGCGTTAGGCAGCACGATGTCGGCGGGTTACGATGATGAGAGCAGGATACAGACAGTTCCGCTGGTTAATCTTCTCCGGCGAAACGCAAATAAAGTTCCGACACAGCTGTATCATTAACCCCGTGGTGATTAACAAACCACAAGACGCCAGTATACGAACGTTGTTGACGTGTCCTCTCTTTCAAAGTACATGACGTAGACATCGCTAGTTTTTACACTTTATGCACTGTCCGTGACGCTATCGTCCATATTACACGGTTCGTCACATTCATATAGTCTTAGCCACAAATACACAGTTCATAGAATTGTTCATGTATGTGAAGCACACCGTAAACAATGTCCACTCTGTTCTCACATTTCAAACTTCGACAACGTCACTGAAAGCCATTTATATTGCACAGTTAATTAGTCTTCACTTTCATGGCTTGATAGAATGTGAAATACAGGGTGATTCAAAAAGAATACCACAACTTTAAATATGTGTATTTAATGAAAGAAACATAATATAACCTTCTGTTATACATCATTACAAAGAGTATTTAAAAAGGTTTCTTTTCACTCAAAACAAGTTCAGAGATGTTCAATATGGCCCCCTCCAGACACTCGAGCAATATCAACCCGATACTCCAACTCGTTCCACACTCTCTGTAGCATATCAGTTTGGATAGCTGCTGTTATTTCTCGTTTCAAATCATCAATGGTGGCTGGGAGAGGTGGCCGAAACACCATATCCTTAACATACCCCCATAAGAAAAAATCGCAGGGGGTAAGATCAGGGCTTCTTGGAGGCCAGTGATGAAGTGCTCTGTCACGGGCTGCCTGGCGGACGATCCATCGCCTCGGGTAGTTGACGTTCAGGTAGTTACGGACAGATAAGTGCCAATATGGTGGCGCTCCATCCTGCTGAAATATGAATTTGCAGCTCTCTGCTAGCTCTGCGAGTCGATTTTCCTGGGCTGCGAACAAATGCTTGCTGGATGCGTGCTACATTTTCATCACTTGTTCTCGGCCGTCCAGAACTTTTCCCTTTGCACAAACACCCATTCTCTGTAAACTGTTTATACCAACGTTTAATACACCACCTATCAGGAGGTTTAACACCATACTTCGTTCGAAATGCACGCTGAACAACTGTCGTCGATTCACTTCTGCCGTACTCAATAACACAAAAAGCTTTCTGTTGAGCGGTCGCCATCTTAGCATCAACTGACGCTGACGCCTAGTCAACAGCGCCTCAAGCGAACAAATGTACAACTAAATGAAACTTTATAGCTCCCTTAATTCGCCGACAGATAGTGCTTAGCTCTGCCTTTTGTCGTTGGAGAGTTTTAAATTCCTAAAGTTGTGGTATTCTTTTTGAATCACCCTGTACAACAGTTCCACCACCCAAAACCAATACCAGCAAAGTTCATTCGAATAAAGGCACAGTTCGTGTCGGCCACAACAAAGTAATGTTAGCGGCACTTTCACAGTCCGGTTTGGCTCTGAGCACTATGGGACTCAACTGCTGAGGTCATTAGTCCCCTAGAACTTAGAACTAGTTAAACCTAACTAACCTAAGGACATCACAAACATCCATGCCCGAGGCAGGATTCGAACCTGCGACCGTAGCGGTCTCGCGGTTCCAGACTGCAGCGCCTTTAACCGCACGGCCACTTCGGCCGGCTCACAGTCCGGTTTATTTGCTCTTAAATTTCGCTGGCGATGGCATCACATACCGCAGTGGTAAAGAGAATTAACAATCTGATAGTTCGGTATCACTGTCCATACAATTACGTATGCTTTTCATGGAACACAGTACTATTTTTCCCGCGCACGCTTCACAGACACGCCATCCACCATCCCCTCTACTACGCAACAACCTTTCGAGTCTCGATATCACTATCACTGTCCCCTGTCTATAGATGTTATATCGTTATCATAAATTGCATGTTATTGACTGCATTTTTCACAATTAATAATATTCCAAAAGAGAACTTTACGAACTTTACCACAGGTACAAAGCAAGAAACATATTTATCCATTGGCAAACGAAATAATCACAATTACATCTTTACATTTAAAAACCACAGTAGAATGTTACATAATCACAATTAGAAATACCCATATGAACAAAAGAAAGAGAATAGAAATCAAACAAAATCACAAAAAAAATTATACGCGTAATTAGCAATGCCTTCACAACCTGCCTCACAGACTCGTTTGCAAAATATCAACATCGCTCGCGCCTGCCATCCTATGTGCCAATCGGCCCCTTAACTACTGCCTTCCAGCCATAGCTACGTGAGATTTACAGGATTTCCCCAAATCCACGCCTGTAATTATTCGTGGCGCAGCAGGACTATCCTTTGTTACGTTAGGTTATGATCCAGAATAGCAATTAATTTGTTGCTTTATTGTGTGTAGTTTAAGTGTACTTTTGCCGCAATTTTCTTTTGTAACGGCAGTAGTAGAATCCACAAAACGGTAGAAACACATGTTACGACTACGGGTGAAACTTCACTGCTTTAACAGAGCGAGTGAAAAGCATGAGCAACCTGACAGTCAGGATCAGGAGAAGCTAAAATCGTGTTAAGTGCACCATCGTGCCGGCCGGGGTAGCCGAACGATACTAGGCACTACATTCTGAAATCGCGCGACCGCTACGGTCGCAGGTTCGAATCCTGCCTCGGGCATGGGTGTGTGTGATGTCCTTAGGTTAGTTATGTTTAAGTAGTTCTAAGTTCTAGGGGACTGATGACCTCAGAAGTTAAGTCCCACAGTGCTCAGAGTCATTTGAACCATTTTTTTGCACCCCCGTCCCCTTTCTCTCAATATATCAGTAGCAAATTTGTGGAAAAACAATGGAGAATGTCATTTTGTTTGTTAGAGATACATTAGTTACTGCTGAGTTGCGCTACGTGACTATTGAAACATGTTTGTGTATGGCTAAATTACGGTTAAGGGGTGACGCTAAAGCATATGTAATGTATCATGAGGTACTTAGCAAGGCAGGAACATTCCAAGAGCTATCTAATGGTTTGCACCAGCGCTACCGTAAAAAAAACAGCGCAGCTTTCTTTTTTCTTTTTTTTTAACTCAGTAGTTTAGTGCAAAAGCGAATGAGTTAGTGGAATATTTTTCGGATAGAATCCGGAAGATTAATGTGCCAACATATAAGCTGACACAAAAAGAAGCAGCTAATGCAGCTACATGGTGTGAAGGTGAAAACAGGGATCTCAAGTGTTTTCTAACGGAGTATCTACATAGATATATCATGCAGAGTCAGGATGCAGAATCCATCTGACCTGTCCAAAACTATCAGGATCGCCACATGGTCAGAAGGAATAGATATTGCTACAAAACGACGTAATGATCGTCAGGTCTTCGGCTCTGAATGGTCACAGATGTGGATGTAAGGGCCATCTGTAGAATCAGAGTCACCAAACAGATTGTTCTCAACATGGTCAATGCCGTCATAAGGCGCGACATTGCCGGAATAAGAAAAAAGGAAAACATCACGAGAAAAGCATCCCCTGTTGGAAGGCATTCCCAGTAAAACAGCGCTCTGCACTCACATATGAAGAGAAGGAAGGCTGCTTGTTAGACATAGAACAGAGCCAGGAACATAACACCGGTACGCACTTATCAGTCGTCAGTCTGGACCTCTTAGGCAGGAAGAGACTCACTTCTCCACCATACAGGTCACACGGAGTAGGTGACACTGATGTGAAATCATTGGAGACAACATTGCTCGACTTCAGCTTTGGAGCTAAGGGTTTACGAGAATACGTGGAAGTGATACCAAATATTAGTGAATATTACTCTGTGTTTCTAGGACTAAACCTGCTGGATTAACATCATGCCAAAAACGATCTTCCATAGTATACAACTGAACTCAGTGGAGCTTTGTTTCTGCTGAGAACAACAACTGCAAGAGAAGCAATGTTTGGCCGGCCGCGGTGGTCTAGCGGTTCTAGGCGCGCAGTCCGGAACCGCGCGACTGCCACGGTCGCAGGTTCGAATCCTGCCTCGGGCATGGATGTGTGTGATGTCCTTAGGTTAGTTAGGTTTAAGTGGTTCTAAGTTCTAGGGGACTGATGACCACAGATGTTAAGTCCCATAGTTCTCAGAACCATTTGAACCATTTTTTTGAAGCAATGTTGCAAGTACACTTATTATGAACATGTTACTGACTGGTCTGCAAACATGAAATAAAAGATTGGTTCCCACGATAGTGTATCATCAGGTACAGGAAAACTGGTTTGGAGTCCCATCGATGCCGTGTACCTTATAAAGTTTGGTCTGTGGTAGAACCACTACAAAGTAATGAAGATTTAGATAAAATGCGTTGTTTGGTATGCGAAAGCATAGCACGCATTATTAATACTGCATAAATGGAAAGTTTACGATGCTTGTCAGCCTAGATAATTTTGGCACGGACGAGGTTAGCCTGCCAAAGGGTTTGCTGATTACCAAAATAGATGTTGTACATGAAAAAGACATTGATAGGTTATGTGACGACAAGGGCCACAAGCAAACCATTAGTGCATCTGCATTACGTAAGAAAGTGAATCGCTTGCAAAGAAGTCATTGAAAAGTGACGGAAGCTTTGTTACTACAACTTTTTGATTTGTTTAACACAAACTGTCCTTTACCAGCGACATTTATTCCACAACACCATATACTTACAGATTCCAATACTCCAGTCATAAGGAAACAATAGCATGTTCCCAAACGTCTACAACTCTTGATGGAAGAATTTATTGCCCATCAGCTGGCTGGGGAAATGAGAGACCATAGTGATAGTCCATGGAGTACAACTGTAGTCATCATCCCAAAAAACTCACCAGATCTTTCAGAAAAGTGGAAATTCTGTTGTGATTGACAGATAGTTGAATGCCAAAATGGTTACTGACGCATATCCTATTCCCCATAGTACAGAGACACTGGGCTATCCGGATCAATGAAGATAATTTTCAACTATGCACCTAAGAATTAGGTGTCACCAACTAGAAGTAGATCCAGAGCAGAGACAGAAAACTGCCTTCACAACACCGTGAGATCATTACCAGCCTCAAAGAACGCTACATGGACTTAAAAATGCGCAAGCTACGTTCCAGAGACTGTTCAATGGTGTACTTCGTGGACTGAGACCTAAAAACTGCATAGTTTGCCTGAATGACATCATTGTGTTTTTAATAGATGTGAAGGAACAGGTGAAACATTTGGAAGAAGTATTTAACCGATTACAAACAGCACATCTGACGCTATGCGCTGAAAAATAAAATGAAATACCATGGCCACGTAATTAATGCAGAAGGTGTAAAAACAGATACCTGATTAATTTCAGCAGTCTTTGGCTTCACAACATCACAAATGACCGAACAGCTCCAGTTATTTCTAGATCTATTCAACTATTATAGGAAATTGTGAAAAGGCGTAAAACTCGAATGGATAACAGAGTGACAAACAGCATTTGAGATATTGAATAATATACTGACATGAGATCCGGTACTGACATTCCCAGATTTGAAAAAGAAATCATCCTTTTGTTTGATGCTAGTAATAGGACATTTGAGTGCATCCTCGGTCAAAGTTTATACGATAAAAAATATCCTGTAGCCTATGCAACTAGACAATTAACAGGGTACAACAGAATTATTCCATGACAGAAAAGGAGTTGTCAGCATTTATTTGTAGAATTAAATACTTCCGTTGTTATGTGTATGGCCAAAGTTCAAAGAAGTAACACACCACATACTTCTAAAATGGTCGTTAGGACTAAAAGATCCTTCTAGTAGATTAACAATATGGGCACTCAGGCTGAGTGAATATGATTATGAAATAGTTCATAAACCAGGAAAGAAGCATACAAATATGGACACACTAAGTAAAAAAAAAAAAAAAAAAAGAAAAGAAAATCGGAATACTGCAAACAATAGGCAAAGTATAACTGAATGTCAAAAGGCAAAAGAAAGTGATATGGAGTGCCAGGAATTTAAACTGCTGCCACAGTTCGTGATGCATGATGGCTTAATCTGCAGATCATCAAAGTGCATGCCACATGTAGTAGTTCTACCAGCATTCAGGGAAGTAGTTTTGCAACAAGTGCACGACCACGTGTTAGCCTGTCATCACAGCTGCTGAACTGCAGATAGGAAAATTGCCAAAAAATACTGGTGGAAAACAAGGAAACTTGGTGTAGAAGAGTACATAAAAAACTGTTCACCTTGTGCACAAGGGACTAATTTTACCCACCAGAAAGTTCGGTTGCAATGATTACCAGTAGTGAACAAACCTTTTGATATGCTTGAATGGAGGTTTTAGGATCTTTCAAGAAAACTTCTGCAGGAAGTAAGTACATATTAATAGTAATAGATCACTTTCCCTGATACATCAAAATGGTAGCAATCCCAGACCAACAGTTAACACGGTAGCACAAGCCTTGGTAAATAATTGGATCCTCATGTCCTGACTACCTGATACCATAATAACAGATCAAGGTAAAAATTTCATACAGGATTTAATAAACGAGGTGTATCGTTTGCTTCACATTCCTGCAAGTTAAGAACAAGTTATTTCCATACACAAGCAAGTGAACGAAAAGAAAGAGTTCACAGGACGCTTTCAAAAAATGGTTCAAATGGCTCTGAGCACTATGGGACTCAACTGCTGTGGTCATAAGTCCCCTAGAACTTAGAACTACTTAAACCTAACTAACCTAAGGACAGCACACAACACCCAGCCATCACGAGGCAGAGAAAATCCCTGACCCCGCCGGGAATCGAACCCGGGAACCCGGGCGTGGGAAGCGAGAAGGACGCTTTCCAAAAAGTGTTGAGCCATTATGTAACAGCCAGCACGATAATTAAGACACGTACCTAGCGTTCATAATTTCAAAGTATAGTTCTAAAGTTCATACCAGTATCAATCTTTCACCAATGGGGGAGGCGTATAGCACAAAAATACTTCTCTTTTTGACATGATAAAATCCAAGCTTGCTTCTAACAACAAGTCAGTAACAGATTTAGCAAAATGTTTACTTGAAGTTTGGCAAAGGGTAAAAAGAGGTAACACAACAGCATTAGAACGTCAGGAACAGACAGGGCAACGTATAGAGAAAGTGCCACAGTACAGAGTTGCTAAGCGGGTAATATTAACTAATCCGTACACACCGAAACGCAAAACCAAAAAAATTTAACTAACTACCATAGACCATACTATGTTGCTGAAATAACATCACCAGTAAATGTTAAGCTGCAATCGCCAGTTGTCAGACATTAATCAGGAAGAAAAGAAGATGGTTGGATGCAGGAGAGAAGCTATTGGAAACTGTATTCGGCACAGCAGACAATGAAGATATTGGCAAACATGGAACAGAATGTGCTTAATCACACGAGAATTGCTAGAGAATTGACGATAGAACTACTACAATACCAGTATTTTACCGTTCACCATTATCTGATAAAATGGAAATCTGTCAACATGCACGTGAAGTAGAGTTGTTATTAGGGAAAACGGAAGTATCAGAATGTCAAAGAGAAGGGCAAGCTCCACAACCATATTTCCACAGAATGGGAGAACATTGAATTTATACAGCTTTCAAAGGGAAGTTATTACCGTAAACTGTTACCAAAATGGAGGACCTATGGGCATGGCCAAAGTAGAACTACGTGTGATATAGCAGGAAAAGAATTTGGTCTTCCACGATCCAGCTCTCGCAACATACGTTGTATTGGCCAGAAAAACTGTTAGAAGTGTTACCCAACAACACCTAACATTCCTCAACAACATTTTAAAACCTATATGAGTTTGACATAGCGTCAGTCGTCGGGGGCGATATGAAAGGTATATTATTCTTGAAGAATCAGGTTTGCCAAAATAGCTAGTAACTCTTTTTATTACTATTACGGACTTTAGATGTATATGCTTTTTACAACACCGAAAGTCACATAGTGATGTTGCATCAGATTTTAATAAAAAGCGACAGGGAACTTCAGCATATCATAAACAAAATATCACACAGTTAAAACATACATCATGTTGTGCTGATGTCCGAGCATACACTAATCACTTGACATCACAATGACGACTTAGCCAGTACATTAGCTAAGTCGCCACTGTGGTACCAAGTGGTTAATGTATGCTGGGACATCGGCGCATATTGTATACTAGCTATGTCGCCACTGTGGTGTCAAGTGGTTAGCGTACACTGCGACATCAGCACAACATGTTGTAGCTTTTAATTCTGTGGTATTTTGTGACATGCTGATATTCCCTGTCACTATTTATTAAAATTTGATGCAACAACACTATATGACTTTCAGTGTTGTAAAATGCATATACATCTAATAATGTTACAAGATATGATGGTGACAGCATAGATCTGTCGAAACTGGTAACAGTAATAAAAAGAATGACCAGGGATCTTGGCAGACTTGATTCTTCAAGAATAATATATCTTACGCCTGACCTACTGCAGTCATCAGGCGAGATGCTAGCCTCACGAAACGGACAAATTACGGCAGAACAACTGTTCCAGAATATTCAGAACTATAGAGACAAACAACGACTTAACACCACGACCATAAACATTTCCATACCATTTCTGCCATGGTTCTGCAAACAGATCGTGCATTCTGATTTTGCTTGAAGTGTAAAACCTCTCATCCACCTGAATCGCCAATCCATCAAATACATGTTATGTGGTTAAACAGTTGCAATAAATGTTAAAAAGTGTAATTTCGAATAAGATTGTAAATTTGTAATAGAAAATAAGGTCTCAAGACACAATATAGGTTTAAGTGCAGATCAAAATATTTTATGACTAAGCTTTTCAAACGTGTAAATGACAGAAAATGGTATAGTGTGTAATGACCTATGCAATATGCATTTTATGAAATTGTTTCAGAGGCAAACTTAGAAAAACTTGGGAATAATTTTTTAAGAAGAGGGGGAATGTTACACACGAGAGATGTATTATGGACAAATATAAATTTTTTTTCAAAGTCCTCTCCACCCAACACCAAAACAGGACAAATCAGGCTAAGGAAGCCAACGCACAATGTCGCAATCAAAATCGCAAACAGGCACAAAGCCGACATTGCAGAAAACACAACAAATGTGGAAGAGATTGCTCAGCTCGTGTGAGTGAGAAACTTGACTTGTAATCTCAGAAACATGAGCTCAGCGAGGAGTGGCCACCACGTCAGTATAACAGTGCAGATTGATTTCGTGAGAGAGAATAAAAGTTTCAAAAGAACACATAGCCTGCTGATATGGCGGAGAAGGAACAAACTGAAACCCTGAAAGCCATTCTGGGAAATGGAGAGAGGCGAAGACCACTGATGAGCCCAGAAAAGCAGCCACACTGGCTCATTGCCAGTCCGATGTAGCGTCACTGCCTCCAACAGGAAGTAATAAATACTCGGGCTTCCAGGCTTTCATGTCAGCCTTTACGTCGCAGTATACCAGCTTTGAGGCCACGCCTGTGATGTTCTGCTACCGTTTGCCGAGCCAAAATAACTTCTGCCTCTGAGATTGCTACCTGTTTGGTCTACCAGACTCAGTCACTGTGAGCTGACGACCTCGCAACAACGGATGGGAAAACTTGAAGACAACTGTCCACGGCTTGCTGAGCCGAACTGGTGGTGCTTGATGTACTGTCCACCTGTCACGATATTCGGGAGGCACACCAATCACTGCTGCCCCCAACTGCTATCTGTAAGCAGTCGCCGACATCCACTGCTATCCTCGGTGGGAGATCTATGCTGTGGATCATCTCTACACCAAGCAGAGCTGCAGAGAGATTACCTGAGCTCACCCCTTCAGTGTCAGCGACAGTTTTCCGGTAATTCGTAGTTTCCGTCCTGCGAAGCTGTGCCCATCTTACGGGCAAAGTTGTTCACCTCCGAGGTCTGCTACCCAGCCAACACCGTGATAATGTGAGCCGACCACTGAGGGCGATGTCCATTGGAGTTCACCGATCCAGCGTCCACGAGTTCCAGGGCCGCGTGCTGCACCGCCGCCAGCCTGCGAGCTAAAGCAGAGGAGAATATACGATTGTAAAGTTTAATGAATAAATTCTTCTTCTGCTAATGTTGTCACTAGCGCCCCGCGTTCCGACTAGCCTGCTCACCCGCCCACCACGCTCCGTCATCCCAATAACGGTTGAAGTCTCGTCCCAGGCTGTCATTGTATCAGTGTTCATTATGTATAATACAAAGTACATTTATCACATGGGCAACATGTAGTGATTTGTTAACAGTAGCTATGTGCAGTCCCCGCGTGACTTTCTCGTTCTGCGTATGTAAACAGGGCTGGTGCACCACACCTGTCTTGTGGCAGTTAAAACTCGAAACATACAGCTGTGTGTTTGCTCACGGCGAACTGGTGTTCCCAGAAATTACCACTAGAACCGCAACTTGCGTGGTTGGATCATTCAGTTGTGGGTACGTAGCGAGCGTACTGTCCACACAGAAGCTCGTCTGTGTTGGCAGACAGCGACCGTGCCAAGACACACGATTCAGTTGGCCAACCTATTCTACTGGTTCTCGTGTAACAGGTGTAAGTGCTTGCGGTGGGAGGACAGGGCGTGAGTCGTGCTTGGGTAGCTCAGTTGGTAGAGCACTTGCCCGCGAAAGGCAAAGGTCCCGAATTCGAGTCTCGTTCCGGCACACAGTTTTAATCTGCAAGGAAGTTTCATATCAGCGCACACTCCACTGCAGATTGAAAATCTCATTCTGGAAACATCCCCCAGGCTGTGGCTAAGCCATGTCTCCGCAATAGCCTTTCTTCCGGGAGTGCTAGTTCTGCAAGGATCGCAGGAGAGCTTCTGTGAAGTTTGGAAGGTAGGAGACGAGGTACTGGCGGAATTAAAGCTGTGAGACAGGGCCTGAGTCGTGCTTGGGTAGCTCAGTTGGTAGAGCACTTGGCCGCGAAAAGCAAAGGTCCCGAGTTCGAGTCTCGGTCCGGCACACAGTTTTAATCTGTCAGGAAGTTTCAACTTAAACTTTGATTAATGATCAGCATTGGGGGCCGAAGACGTCTGGCATAATTCGCCCTCATTCTGCCAAAAGCATTGTCAGAGAAAGCGGAGGAGCGGACAGTGGTTCAGGGCACTTTACTGTTCCTGGGGTGTGAAGCTGCCCCTAAAGGCGGAAGAATCAACAATAATCAACGGCATGAGGATGCAGAAGGCCATGGAAATCACTGCTTTAAAGACATATAATATGTATCTACAGAACATGTGACCTGTAACAGAAAAAGTGTCATGATGCTCTGCTCACTGGCACACTCCCAAAAGATTCCGTAACAGTCACCGATTAGGAACTCCAGGGGATGGCCATGAGAAAAAGATTGAATAACCAACGAAATGATAACGTTCTGCGAGTCGGGGCGTGGAATGTCAGGAGCTTGAACGTGGTAGGGAAGCTATAAAATCTGAGAAGGGAAATGAAAAGGCTCAGTCTAGATATAGTGGGGATAAGTGAGATGAATTTGAAAGCAGACAAGGACTCCTGGTCAGATTAGTATAGGGTAATATCAACAGCAACAGAAAATGTTCTAATGGGAATAGGATTCGGTACAAATAGGAAGGTATGGCAGAGAGTGTGTTACTGTGAACTGTTCAGTGATAAGGTTGTTCTTATCAGAATCGCCAGCAAATCAACATGGACAATGATAGTACAGATATAAATGCCGACATTGCAAGCTGAAGATGAAGAGATAGAAAAAGTATATGAGGATACTGAAAGGGTAATACAGTAGGTAAAGGGAGGTGAAAATCTAATAGTCTTTGAGAATTGGAATGCAGTTGTTGTGGAAGAAGTAGAAAAAAAGGTTCTGGGAGAATATGGGCTTAGGACAAGGAATTAGAGAGGAGAAAGACTAATTGAGTTAAGTAATAAATTTCGGATAGTAATAGCGAATACATTGTTCAAGAATCACAAGAGGAGAAGGAATACTTGGAAAAGGCCGGGTGGTACGGGAAGATTCCAATTAGATTACATCGGGCAGATATTCTGAAATCAGATACTGGATTGTAAGAAGTACCCATGAGCAGATATAGACTCAGATCGCAATGTAGTAGTGATGAAGAGTAGGCTGAAGTTTAAGAGATTAGTCAGGGAGAATCAATACGCAAAGAAGTGGGATACGGAAGTACTAAGGAATGACGTGATACTCTTGAAGTTCTCTAAGGCTATAGATACAGCAATAAGGAATAGCTCAGTAGGCACTATAATTGATGGGGAATGGACATCTCTAAAAAGGGCAATCACAGAAGTTGGAAAGAAAAACATAGATACAAAGAGGGTAACTGCGAAGAAACCATGGATAACAGAAGAAGTACATCAGTTGATCGATGAAAGAAGGCAGTAAAATGTTTAGGGAAATTCAGAAATATAGAAATACAAGTCGCTGAGGAATGAGAAAAACAGGAAGTGCAGGGAAGCTAAGACGAAACGGCTGCATGAAAAATGTGAAGAAATAAAAATAAAAATGGTTGTCGGAAGGCTGAGTAAGTGTATAGGAAAGTCAAAACAACCTTCGGTGAAATTAAAAGCAAGATTGGTAACATTAAGAGTGCAACGGGAATTCCATTGTTAAATGCGGAGGAGAGAGCGGATGGGTAGAAAGAGTACACTGAACGCCTCTATGAGGGTTAAGATTTGTCTGATGTGATAAAGGAAGAAACAGGAGTCGATTTACAGGAGACAGGCGATCCAGAATTTAAGAGAGGTTTGGAGGACTTAAGATCAAATAAGGTGGAAGGGATACATAACATTTCATTATAATTTCTAAAATCATTGGGGGAAATGGCAAAAACGACTATTGACGTTGGTCTGTAGAATGTATGAGTCTGCCGACATACCATCTGATTTTCGGAAAAATATCGTTCACACAATTCCGAAGACTGCAACAGCTCACAAGTGTGAGAATTATCGCACAAACAAATTAACAACCTATGCATCCATGTTGCCGACAAGAATAATATACAGAAGAATCAAAAAGAAAACTGAGGATGTATTAGATGAGGGTCAGTTGGGTTTTAGGAAGGTTAAAGGCATCAGAGAGGCAATTCTGACTTCCCTGTTGATAATGGTAGCAAGACTAAAGAAAAATAAAGGCACGTTTACACGATTTGTCAATTTGGAAAAAGCGTTCTACAACGTAAAAGTTTGCAAGATTTCGAAATTCTTAGAAAAAATAGGGGTAAACTATAGGGAGAGACGTGTAATATACAATATGTACGTGAGCCAACAGGGAATAATAACAGTGGACGACCACGAACGAAGTGCTCGGATTAAAAAGGGTGTAAGACGAGGATGTAGTCCTTCGTCCCTACTGTTCAATCTGTACATCGAAGAAGCAATGCTGGAAATACACTGAAGTGCCAAAGAAACTTGTATAGGCATGCGTATTAAAATACAGAGATATGTAAACAGGCAGAATACGGCGCTGCGGTCGGCAACGCCTATATAAGACAAGTGGCTGGCGCAGTTGTTAGGTCGGTTACTGCTACTACAATGGTAGGTCATCAAGAATTAAGTGAGCTTGAACGTGGTTTTATAGTCGGTGCATGAGTGATGGAACACAGCATCTCCGAGATAGTGGGGGATTTTCCCGTACGACCATTTCACGAGTGTACCGTGCATGTCAGGAATCCGGTAAAACATCAAATCTCCGACATCGCTGCGGTCGGAAATAGATCCTGCAAGAACAAGACCAACGATGACTGAAGAGAATCGTTCAACGAGACGGAAGTGCAACCCTTCCGCAAATTGCTATAGATTTCAGTACTGGACCATCAACAATTGTCTGTGTGCGAACCATTCAACGAAGCATCATCGATACGGGCTATCGGAGCCGAAGGCCCATTCGTGTACCCTTGATGACTGCACGACACAAAACTTTACGCCTCGTCTGGGCCCGTCAACACCGACATTGACCTGTTGGACTGTTGATGACTGAAAACATGTTGCCTAGTCGGACGAGTCTCGTTTCAAATTGTATCGAGCGAATGGATGTGTACGGGTATGGAGACAACCTCATGAATCAATGGACCCTGAATGTCAGCAAGGGATTGTTGAAGCTGGTGGAGGCTGTGTAATTGTATGGGGTGTGTGCAGTTGGAGTGATATGGGACCCCTGATACGCTAGATATGACTCTGACAGATGACACGTATGTAAGCATCCTGTCTTTCGTCCCTACTGGTCAATCTATACATCGAAGAAGCAATGACGGAAATAAACAAAAGTTTCAGGAGTGGGATTAAAATCCAGGGTAAAGCGATATAAGTGACAAGATTCACTTCTGACAGTGCTATCCTTAGTGAAAGTGACGAAGAATTACAGGACTGTTGAATGAGCTAAACAGTCTAATGAGCACAGGCTAGGGATTGAGAGTCAACCGAAGAAATACGAAAGCGACGAGGAAAGGTGGAAATGAGATTATCGATAAATTTAACATAAACAATTGGGGATTACGAAATAGATGAAATGAAGGAATTCTGCTGCCTTGGGGGGGGGGGGGCGGCCGGTGTGGCCGAGCGGTTCTAGGCGCTACAGTCTGGAACCGCGCGACTGCTACGGTCGCAGGTTCGAATCCTGCCTCGGGCATGGATGTGTGTGATGTCCTTAGGTTAGTTAGGTTAAAGTAGTTCTAAGTTCTAGGCGACTGATGACCTCAGAAGTTAAGTCCCATAGTGCTCAGAGCCATTTGAACCATTTGAGCCATTTTTGAACCATTTTTTTGCTGCCTTGGGAGAAAACAACACACGATGGGCGAAGCAAGGAGAACATAAAATGCAGAATCGCACAGGCAAAATAAGTCTTCAGAAGAAGTCTACTACTATCAAATACTCGCCTTACTTTGAATAAGATGTTTCTGAGAATTTACGTTTGTGTCACAGTATTGTACGGAAGTGAATCAAGGACTGTGGGGAAACTGGAAAGAAGATAACAGAGATGTGCTGTTATTGAAGTATGTAGACAATTATGTGCACTGGTAAGATCGTAAATGAGAAGGATCTTTGCAGAATTAGCGAGGAAAGAAACATGTAGAAAATATCGACAATAGGAAGCACCAGGATGATAGGACATGTACTAAGACGTTAAGAAATAACTACAGGGAGGCCTAAAGGGTAAAAACTATAGTGTACGATAGAGATTGGAATGTTTCCAACAAATACCAGGTGTAGAAGTATGAAACCGGAATTTCCCTATATATGGTGCTAGCTATCAGTGTAGGACCCGTGAGACCGTGTCTGCAGCGCCATCTGCTTCCTGTAACGGCTGACGACGAATGTCAACACACAGTAACCCAAGTTCCATACATCGGTATCTGTTTCAAACCCGTAAGCATGTCGAGTTTTGTGCCTGCGAACTACGATATGCCGACAGCATTGGTTTCCTGTTATCATTTGAAGAAAACTGCTCCACAATCGTATCGAACGCTTGTCGAAACTTTCGGCGAATATACTCTTAGGAAAACACAGTGTTTCGAGTGTTTCAAAAAATTCAAAAGTGGTGATTTTGACGTGAGAAACGACGAGCGTGGGAAACCACCGAAAAAGTTCGAAGACAACGAACTGCAGGCCTTATTGGATGAAGATGATACTCAAATTCAACAGCAACTCGCGGAACAATTGAATGTGACGCAGAAAGCCGTTTCTCTTCGGTTGAAAGCTATGTGAAAGAAGCAGAATGTGGGAAAATGAGCTGATTGAACTGAATGATAGAAAGCAAGCAAATCAAAAGACCGCCGGCCGGTGTGGCCGTGCGGTTCTAGGCGCTTCAGTCTGGAACCGCGTGACCGCACGGTCGCAGGTTCGAATCCTGCCCTCGGGCATGGATGTGTGTGATGTCCATAGGTTAGTTAGGTTTAAGTAATTCTAAGTTCTAGGGGACTGATGACCACAGATGTTAAGTCCCATAGTACTCAGAGCCATTTTGAAATCAAAAGACCATTTATGAAATGCTGGTCGCCAGATACAAAATACAGTCGTTTCTCCATCGAATAGTGACAAGTGATAAAAAATGGATGTATTTTGGGAATCATAAGCGTCGTAAACCATCGAACGTCCACTGCAAGACCAAATCGCATTGGAAAGAAGACAATGCTCTGTGTTTGGTGGGATCTGAAGGACGTCATCTATTACGAACTGTTAAAACCTGGTGAGACCGTTAACACTGATCTCTACCAACAGCAAATGATCAACTTAAATCGAGCATTACGTGAAAAACGAAAGGAATATGGGAAAAGGCAACACAAAGTAATATTGCTTCACAATAACGCCCCATCACACACAGCAAAACGGGTCAGGGAAACGATCGAGGCGTTCAGTTGGGAAATACTAGGGCATACGGCTTATTTTCCAGACTTGGTTCCGTCCGATTATCATCTGTTTACATCACTAGGACACGCTTTCGCTGAACAGCGCCTCAATTCGTATGAAAATGTACGAAAATTGCTCGCTGACAGGTTCGTTTCAAAGACGATTTTTTTTTTTTTTTTTTTTTTTTTTGTTTGCAATCGTGGCCTGCCAGAGAAGTGGGAGAAATGTAAAAATAGCAATGGAGATTATTTTGAATGCAATGTTCTTTATAAGTTTCGAACAACAGACTTGTAATTATTGAAACCAAATTTTGGTTCGTACGTCTACAACTGGTAATTGAGGGTGTGGTAATTGAGGGTGTGCTAGGGTTTGAAACAGGATAGGCCTCATCAAACCAGAGGACTGATGAAAAAAAAGAAAAAGCTTTCAAATCTCGATTGTGCACAAATGACAAATGAAGATAAATGAGCTTGATGGGTGGGACAATGGACACGTATCGATACCTTTAAAATAATTTTTATTCGGTTACAGTTGTTCGGATACTTCCCTCGTTAGACAGTCGATTGGTAGAGATGATAGCTGTTTGCAAACCAATGAAGGTTTTCTTTCTCGGATGAAAGAAAAGAGGAAGGGAAGCGCTCGCTGGTGGAGTGAGAGGCGGGTGGCTGCGAGCGCAGGGAGTTGACCTCCGGCCCGTCACAATTACGTCAATTGTGGCGGCGCTGACTCAGCCGCTGGGCGCGCCAGGCTGTGTAGCGTCCGGATCACTCGCCTCATGCCGCTACCTTTTACAGCCCTGCGAGGAGCCACCAAGTTTCTCATTACGCCGTGTAAGATAGCTGCCGCGCGGGATTAGCCGAGCGGTCTGGGGCGCTGCAGTCATGGACTGCGCGGCTGATCCCGGCGGAGGTTCGAGTCCTCCCTCGGGCATGGGTGTGTGTGTTTGTCCTTAGGATAATTTAGGTTAAGTAGTGTGTAAGCTTAGGGACTGATGACCTTAGCAATTAAGTCCCATAAGATTTCACACACATTTGAACATTTAAGATAGCTGTCCGCATTTTCTGCCCTACTGCATACTTCTCTGTTCCCATTCCCTCCTCTTCCAGAGCTCGTTGTTCGTCGAGACGGAAGCGTTCGTCGATTTTACCGAGACTCGAGCCAGAAATCAGCTGCGGTCATTGGTGAGAAAACATATATTTATTCAACGACAGCGATTTAAGGAAGTAAAAAGAGTGACTCCGCTATCAGGCTTAGAGGACCAGACAGTTGTGTGTCATGCTCTGCTGTAAGGCATGATTTGGATGTGGTACACTCAGCTCATCGCCGTGTCGGCCATATTCAGCTTTCCAGACCTCGGTGCCACTAAACTTCTTTCAATAAGCTCCTCAATTAGCCCCAGGATACTGAGGACATCCCGCTTACATTCAGCCCTCCAAGAATATTTTTCTGGCAGTATCAGGGATTTTGCCCGGGTCCTCCTCACTGGAGGCAGATACCTCGATTGCTCACCATTGCCGGCCGAAGTGGCCGTGCGGTTAAAGGCGCTGCAGTCTGGAACCGCAAGACCGCTACGGTCGCAGGTTCGAATCCTGCCTCGGGCATGGATGTTTGTGATGTCCTTAGGTTAGTTAGGTTTAACTCGTTCTAAGTTCTAGGGGACTAATGACCTCAGCAGTTGAGTCCCATAGTGCTCAGAGCGATTTGAACCATTTTTTTTTTTTTTTTGCTCACCATTATCGCCCTATTCGGCGTGCTGGTCGAGCCGTATACAAATTGTCTCGTTTGGTAACTTTTTTCTCTTGTAACTGAAACTAAGGTCCTCTTCTTCTATGTCTAGGTTATTACACGGACTAAAAAGCACTCACTGTTCCGTTTTCCTTAGACTGTTTGCCGATGATGCTGTAGTCTACAGGAAAGTAGTATCACACGAAAGTTGTGAACAAATCAATAAGAATTTGCAGAAAATAAGTGCGTGGTGTAATGACTGGCAGTTATCTCTCAATATTAGTATGTGTAACCTACTGCGTATAACAAGGCGAAAATCCCCATTAATGTATGAGTACAAAATAAATGATCAGTATTTGGAAGCGGTAGCATCAGTGAAGTATCTGGGTGAGACTATACGAAATAATCTCAAATGGAATGATCAGATTACACAAGTAACGGGTAAGGCGAACTCTAGATTGCGGTTTATTGGTAGAATCCTGTAGCGATGCAGTCCTTCAACAAAGGAAATAGCTTACAATACGTTAGTTCGTCCAGTCTTAGAGTATTGTTCGTCTGTATGGGACCCTTACCAGTTGGGTCTGATTCAAGAGATTGAGAAGGTCCAAAGAAGAGCGGCAAGATTCGTGACTGGTGCATTTAGCCATCGCGAGAGCGTTACAAATCTCATAGAAAGTTTGAAGTGGGACACACTTGCAGATAGACGACGCGCTAAACAGAAGGGGCTGCTCACTAAATTCCGAAATCCAATCTTCGTCGAGTATGTAGAGCATATATTATTACCACCAACTTTCAAATCGCGTAATGACCATCATTCAAAGATAAAGGAAATAAGAGCTCGTACTGAGGCGTTCAGACAGTCGTTTTTCCCTGGCGCGATCCGTGAGTGGAACAGAGGGGGGCAAATATGACTTTGGCGGAATTGTGCCTTCCGCCACACACCGCTTGGTGGCTAGCGGAGTATATATGTAGATGTAGATGTCCTCTTATTAAGCCTGGGACACATGGATGTAGGGATAAGTAAAATATTTCATTCCGAAAATAACGGGAAATGAGGGTCATGCTCAACATTTAAGTAAAGGAAGGATAAATGATGCAAATAAAAATAAAATCATTATATACGAGGCATTAAGATATTAAAGTAACTCATCAATATGCAGCCCTTATCATTCAAGTGCTAGTGTTATTAGCAAATAGTTCGGAAATGTGAGAGATTTATTAGCAGTGACGTGTCCCCGGCTTCTCACGGGTAGTAATAAGTATCTAAGGCCGGACGACCTTTCTGGAGCAGCGGTAATAAGTTGTATCCACAAACCTTTTTCGTGATTGGCTTTATTACTGAAAACACTATCAGTTTCCCTACAGCAATTCGAGATTAGCCCTCACGTACAGACAGAGAAACGTGGTGGTAGACTTTAATTTATAATACACACTAAGACAAAAAAACTAAGGACCTATCCAAAGGGGACGGAAATCGGTTGATGCGATGAATATGCACTGACAAACAAATGATTACAATTTCAGAAAAACAGGGTGATTTATTACAGAGAAAGATCTTCACAGACTGAGCAAGTCAATAACACGTTGATCCATTTCTGGACCTTATGTAATGAGTTAATCGGCTTGGCATTGATTGGTAAAGTTGTTGGATATCTTATTGAGGGCGTGTTAGATCGCCAAAATCCCAAGCTGGTTGCAGTACGCTGCCCATAATGCTCCAAATGTTCTCCGTTGGGGATAGATCTGGGTATTTTGGCGGCCAAGATAGGGTTTGACAAGAACGAAGACAAGCAGTAGAATCTCTCGCCACGTGGGGGCAGGCATAACCTTGCTGAAATGGAAGCGCAGTATGGCTGTCCATTGATGGCAACAGAATGGGCCGTAGAATATCGTCGACATACCTCTGTGCTGTAAGGGATCAGTGAACGACAACCGAAGGGGTCCTACTATGAATTAAAATGGAACCCCAGACCATCACTCCTTGTTGTTGGGAGTCATCGCTGAAGACAATTCTGCTCCAGTCAATGAGATTCTGTGCCAAATGTGTGCGACACCATTGCAAATGGCCTTGTTGGTGTCAATAGCAGTGGGCGCAAGGGGCGCTGTGAGCCCAGCCCCCTACCTGTGAGCCGCCTACTTGTGGTCACTGAAGCACCAGTTGCTCGTCGGATCGACGAAAGTGATATATCTGGGGCTCTGACGATTGCTCGGCTTTCACATACTGTCGTCCCTCTAAGTCGACCCCTTCTTTTTTGACGATATGTTCTGCCATGGTTCGCCTGTTCTTGCCAACATTGTCGAACAGTGGCGTCGCTTCTTTTCGTAATTTAAATGTCCTTTCAGTTGTTGTTAGTGCTTCTGTGACTGTGTCATCTAGATGGCTCTGATTATGTGGCCAATACTGAAGCGAGAATGCTTCTCCAGACCTGTGTCCAAGATGTCCATGGATATTTGACTGCTATGAAGTTTTTCATAGTGCTCTTTATTTTGGCTTGTTTACCAACATAGCTCATCTCCTAGTAGAATTTGTTAAGTAATCCAGTGCAGTTGTTGGGGCATTAACATCTATTAGTAGGCTAATATAATAACAGTATATGAGTAGAGGAATCATAATAGTTCCAGTATAAAGGGACCATTGTTATCCTGATGTAAATAAAGTAGCCACTTGCCCTAGCACAATTTAATGACCCTTAAGTAAGCAAACTGTTCTCTTTGGCTCTTGTTTTGTTTGTATAGCATGTCATAAATGGCCCATAACTGTGATTATAATAACCATTATTTATGACCCAAGATGACTGCTGAGCAGTATATGTTTGCCCATATGACCAACAGCTTTTCACCTAAAGCGATAACTGTCGTCGTAATGATCACAATTTATTACTGAAAAATTGTGCCCTCCCCCCCCCCCCCACACTGGTGCAGTGTACTCCAATTGGTCCCCCATCTCCAGCCACCCCACCATCACCACTCTCAGAGTACCCAGCATCCTGAGGTGCAACTTTGAATTCGTTCTGTGTACCTCAATCGAGCAACAACAGTGGCTGTAGTAGCAGCAAATTCAAGTTATATGCACAAATTTCCAGCTGAGTGTCGGACGCAACGGTATTTACAGTGTTGGGGCTTCGGTTACAGCAGTTTCCAGAATTTTGTGCAACATATGACGCTGTTCATTGTTTTAGGGATTCGTTTTCACAATTTCCAGCAGAGTACTGCGCCTAATGGTATTTTCTGTAGTGTATGATGCTATTCACAGTGTTTGGGCTTCCTTTTCGAAATTTCCAGCAGAGCATGGCGCCTTATGGAATTTTCTGCAACGTATGGCGCTGTTTTGCCGATTTTCTCCCACTTTTCAAGAACACACACATAAATATGGGGCTTTAAACGTGCGAGGTGCCGGGGCTAGCAGTGTATTTAACACTAAATTCTTCTAGCATCTACATATGTAAATGATGCTCTAAGCCCCCCCTATTCTAACTCCGACTTTTGCTGTTGCACAAGGATAAAAAAAAAAAAACACGCGAACTGACTCTAATCAACCCTGCCAGTGGAGTAGAAGAGAGTTTGGCACCTGCAATAATTTAATTTGATAAATAAGTTAAATAAACGAAGGTTTCATTAACATAGTGAGAAATGATGGGTTGCTCTACCGATTAACAGAATGAAAGTTCTGTCCAAAATAACAATATGATTTATTAAGACTAAACACAAAATAATAAAAGAAACACATGAAATATTTATAATACATCAAATTGGCTCAAATTGGAGACCCATACAAACACTGTAAATGTGAAGTTGTCCCTAAACTAGATCGTGAGGTTTAAGACGAAGTGGTATGTGGAGCCAATTCCTTGCCACTCAAATCTCAAGAGAGACACACAGCTAACCCAACAGTAATTGCTGCTACTCAAGACAGAACAAAGTTAGAAAAAGACGAACAGGCGCGCTCTGCTGAGCTCTGATTATCACCTAGGAAAATCCATATCTGCCGGTGCTGTGGACATACATTACCAAACTGTCTTCTTAACTGCCCGAACACGATCTGGCGTACAGGAGGCAATGGCTGGTTGCTTCGACGTCCTCGACCGAAAGGCGAGAGCCGACACTCACAAGAGCACCCGTACAGGCCGAACACAGAACATTCCCGCCCCCACGACAGTGGCCGTGGTTAAACGTTCCAATCAGCAACTCGAAAACCTGCGGAAAATTCCACCCCATTGCCAGAGCACTACCATTCCACCAATGGAGATTCTTGGCGCCAATTTCTGCGCTGATTTTGCTACGTCACGGAGCTATGCCCTGAGCAAGCCAATCACAGTTACTATTTTGCAGAAAGCGCGGGAATTTTCCCGCCACAACTGCCTGGGTACACAAGTCATTCCCACGCCTCGCTGGTAGTCCGCCAGAAAGTGTTTTCGTTAAGATTCTGCGAAGTAACGGAACCTCTAGCCCAGCCGCTACTTCAAACCCCTCCGGGCGTGTCTTTTGACAATGTCGGCGTCTGCAAAGCATTCACTCGACTGCCTCACACACGTTGGCTTAACCCTCTCGAGATCAGTGGAGCCCGCCTGTCACCGGACCACCTGGGTGACGAGAGACGCTGCGTGGGAAGTCCGCGTGTGAAGGAATAGCAACTTTCCACCACATGCAATTAGAGAGGAGAATCGTAAGATAGAAATATGAGAGGGGGCTCATGCCACCTCTCATTGCCCCTACGCCATTTTAGATTGTAATTGGTGAGCGGTTGGGTCACTTAGGAGCAAGGTAGTGAGTCAATCGCCCAAGAACAATCTTACAAACTGACTCCACATGCCGCACTCTATAAAAGAATCACTGCAACCGAAAAATGCAGCTCATAGAGGGAGGATTATTTATGATGTAGCCAACTTCACCTTCTTAATATGGAACACTAACACTCACATCACACATCCATACCCAGGGAACCCCTTCCAAACACCGATTCACACAGACATTCACGCTCTAAATATGGACCGGGCATGTGAGCCAAATATGGAGCAGTTTATTCTTTACAATCAGAGTTGGAGTGCTCCGCATTTAAATGCCCAAGATTTTACAACAATTTGAATCATGAAACTAACCTGAACTCACTCACACATGATACTATTTAAGTTAACAATCTCTTTGTGAGCTTTCAGAATCTAGTTACAACCTCCGATTCATTCTGTCTCCCTGCAGCAAGAATAACCTTTACAAAATGTTCCCTGAACTGATGGTCCATTCACAATGACAGTGGTGGTATCTGCTTCAGTTTACGGGGACTTCAGGCACACTGTTTGCATACACACAACAATAAATACAAAATACAAAAAAAAACATGGTGTGGAGAACAATACAGTAATTTGTAATAAGAATTACAGTGTACAAACACAAACACATACAAGGTATAACATACATTACAAAAACAACACTTGAGAAAGAAATTTAAGAAAAAAAACAAGGTTCATGGGGCATCAAGTTGTGCGTGCACATTGCACAAAGTTCACGACTGTGCTGAGAACGAGGCACTAAATCACATTGTTAGAAATATTCGAAGCACTTCACAAATTACACATTACTGACATCACATAGGGTTAAACGTCGGGTGTTGTTGCTACGTTGTTGCAACGGCAATAGGGTATGCTGGAGCATCTGCAGTACTCTGTTTGAGATTGGACCAAGACCCACGCATATGATGACGGCAGTATGGTAGGAAGACACAGTGATAGGCTCTCCTCACGTCGATTAATTGTCTCTGAGGTCTACTTGTTGGGATACATCACTAGTCTAGGCCTCTTCTCTCGCTGGACAGTATTTTATGTTTCCCAATATTGCAGTTCGACGAGGGATGATGGCACGTGGAGTGACTCCACAAGTGTGTGAGGTCATCCATACAGGATCGAACTAGGAGTGACGATTGCTAAAACTGCTCTCTAATAGAGAGGAGAAGTTAGAAATGAGACCATACATTTGTTAGTGTGGCACGATACTGCTTTGTGTATGCAGATTGGCCAATGCTAGTGAGTTGTAAAAACCCAAACAGGTGAGTATATAGCGTCCCTTTCTGTCCTGAGGCACATGGGGCGCAGGTTCTGACACGATATGTGATCTTCTTCGTGTACTCACGACAACGTGGTCTGCCGCAGTGAATCCCTCCAAACGGCTGCCGCGTCTGGAAAGCTAGCAGGCTGTCGCGTGTGGGTCGCGTGTCAGTGTCAACGGCCAGCCTCACTTTCGCTTATGGCCCGGCAAGGATCCCGCGTAATCCCTCAGGTATACGGCCCGGTGACTGTCAGCTTGTAGGACCGGATGTTCTCGCTAACTTCACGTCAGGTAGCGCGCTGACGCTCCCTTCTTGCAGGTAGCCGATGACCTACGGCTGGCCTCTGCATTGCCACGATCCCCATCATCTGCACAATTCTTACAAAAATCTTATGCCTAACTTTTCCCCATGACCTTCTATGTTATAATAAATTTACATCACAATACATTGATGGTCTGTCATTTCAGACACTCTAATTTTAATTTTATAGTTATTTATCTGTAGCTATCATAACAAAAATCATGGAAATAATTTATCTTGATATTTGTGTAGAGACCGATCTCACTATTGTACATGGTGTGTGACGCTATATTGGATGAAGAACTAAATGTGCGGGCCCGCACTAATATTACTATTAATTATATAGATCGACAGTAGACATGCTCAAGAATTAACTACCATTTGCCAACGATCTACATTCTATGTCTTTTAATTCAATTATGTTGTTATGCGGGTCTAAGTTTTACTGTGCTATAAGGAACATGCAACTTCGCTCGCCGGTCATCCCTCCATCTCGGGCCTGTGATTTGATGACCTGAAAAATAGCATCCCAACAGGCGCGCGCCATACTTGTGGTAGAAAACCCCCACAATATTAATCTAGTTATTGTTAAATCCTACAGTTTAACTTATCCTAGTATATCGTACTTTCCCTTTTATTTATTTATTTATTTATTTTATTTATTTATTTATTTATTTATTGTTTTCCTTATACAATGCTCTTACATAATTCCTGTTACGTTGAGATGTCTCGCTGCTCGCCGCTATTGATGACAGTGATGTGCGCGCCGTACGACATGACCTCCGAGTTTTCATTACGCCTCACTGAAACTCCGGAGACTGGGTTAGCCATGGCTATACATGACAATAAATTTATAGCTGAACTTAATTTTGTATGTGATGCAGTTTTAGCAATGAAAGCGCACCTTTCCAGAGGCAATGTAATTTGACCAAGCCAAGTCTGGTTCCTGTTGAGGATTCAGTAGCCCACCACACACCAGCTACACAGTATGTCACGAATATCCTAGTATGAGTCACTGGTTATTCATCTGTGACAGTCGCAAGCATCATGCTAAATCCCCAACCAGCACATTGGCATGGTAGGCTTTATGCCCGCATTTCTATCGTCTAGGGCACCATTGGAGTCAAACGCTCACAGGTTCACCCCGACTTGCAAGACAACGATGCTGGCGCATCACTGTAAAAACTATACTGCCCATATTCATCCTCGAAATCACGCAATATACCACAATCTTGCAGTGCTCTGACGCGTGCCTGCAAGCATTGGTATGAACGTCTCACGAACTGGTTGTGGCCGCTATGGAGCGTATCACGACTTCTCAGAACGCTTCTAAGAGCACGTTCTTGTATGCGCCCGTTTGTGCGACATCTCGTCACTCATCTTTATCCCTTAACATGGACACCAGATAGGAAAGGACAAAAAAAACATTTCTCATGGAAAGGTAGTGCCTCTTATCGCAAAGACAGTGGAGATCGCGAACATAGACAAAAAAAAACGTTAACAGCAGTAAATTCTTATGCAGCGTGTTAATACTTTGACAATCTTAATCTATTGATGCAACGATTATTGTTCCCCGAAGAAAGGTTCATATATTTGCCTATTCTACTATGTACACCACTTAAACTACTATTATTCCACGAACTTCTTTGTGTGAGAGAAGTGGTGGAGTCCTATGGACTAGCGTCAATCCCTTCTTAGACTCCCCCTCCTCTGACGTGCATTAGGATTTGGAGGTCTAATTTCAATCTCCTGGTTCTCCTGTTGTCCTTGATTTCGCTCTCTCCAATTACGGTCGCTTTGCCGTTCGTCATTCCTCCTGTCCCAGATTGCTTGTCTAGATTGACCCTGTTCCCTGACGTTCTGGTTTCCGTGTCTCTGGTTTCCATAACCTTGAATAGCGTAACCTTGATTTCCGTAACCCTGGTTTCCTAACTGACCAGTGCGATTATGCGATCTTTTGTCGTCTTCCCTTGCTGGCCCGTGGTATTTGTTATTTTGCGCCTTCTTCCTGTCCTTTGCGTCTTGTTTATCGAAGACTACTTCGAGTTCGCGCAGTAGACTCTTGAATGCATCTATGTCAGATCCACACTTCCCGACAAGTGTCTGTTGATACCTAACTGGCAATTTCGAAAAGCAAAATTTAATGATTTCTCCGTTGCTATATGGACTATCTAAAAACTGATTCTTCTTGAGTAAATCATCAAAAAATTTGGTTGCGCTCCTATGCCCGGACACTTCCAGTTCAGGACAAAATATTATTTCCTCTTTAATCCTGTCTTGCGTTTCCTTTGACCAGTAGGTCCGCAGGAATGCACCAACAAATTCCTGATAAGTCCGACACGTCGCTGCCACGCCCCGCATCTTTTCCGCGGCTTGACCTTCGATGTGTCCACACATGAGTTCTAATTTTGCCTGGGTTGGCCATGACGACGGTAATGAATTTGTAAACTGCATCACCCAGCTCTTCGGATGCATCGACCCTCCATTATCTTTGAACTTCTGGAATTTTAGTATCGACATGAAGTGATTCTGATCAAAATCCTGTCCGATCCTCGCACTGGTGTTGTCAGACGTTTCCGATACTTGCACGTCTGCTGAGTGTCCTGATCTATCTTGCTGATAACTGTGATGTGCTACGTCTGTATCACAGTGGACGTGGCATTCAGCATTCACTCTTCTAAGTGGGCTGCAATTATTGGAGCTATTACTAGGTGTTTCTGCGTGTGCCTTGTTAGTTCTGCACTCTGTCACTGGGCTAGAGCACGGCGGGCTTTTCCTCGGAGACACAATTCTGTGTACTCCATCATTGGTATCCGACCGCGCAGTGCTCGTGTGCCCGTTTCGCTCTAGTTTTGCTATCCGACTCTCTACTTCTTTCATCCGTTTCGTGATGTTCGTAACCGCAATATTACCTTAAGTCTTTAAGGCCGCTAGGGATTTTGAGTGGACTTGTGTCGCACGTCGCAAGCGCCCTGCGAGTTGAGAAGTTACTCTTGCGATTTTCATTGCCCCTGTTGCTGCAGTTTTGGCTAGGCCTGCTACTTTTTGTGCTACCATCGACATTTGTTTTGCTTCTCCACATTCTTTCTTTATTGTTAATAATTCCCCACGAATTTTCCCTATATGCGAAATTATTGCCTCCGTGTCCTTCTTAGTCAGATTCTTCTTTCTCCTTCTTACGCTGTTCGTCAGCTTCTTCTTTCTCCTTCTTACGCTGTTCGTCAGCTTCTTCTTTCATTGATCGTAGGAAGCTCAGTATTGGGTTAATGTCATCATTTTGATCCTCGTCACACATGGGTGATGTAACTCTGGACACCTGGGCGCTAGAGCTCTGACGTGGCCGAGCTGGCCCCTGTCTGCTCTCGTTCGTTTGATTATAAACCTCTACTACCGTCTCGACCTCGACCTGTGTGCCTGTCTCTGTTTCATCCTCCACCTCACTATCATAATCACGGCGGCGACGTTGCTCTAAGATCGCGTCCAAATCACCTTCCTCATCGATGACCCTGTCGTCCTGTCCTGCTAAAAATGTGCCCATCTCATCTCCGAACCTATCCCCGTCAGTAAACTGCCCCTTATCCATTATGCAATTCTCTTTTGGTTTAACTTCGCTCGATAATAGTCGTGCCATACTTCTCGTGATCATTCATGAAAAAACAATTTTATCTAAGATGCACAATAAAAATAATCTACTCCATATATTCTTCGACATAGACACAAAATTTCAACAACGCCGATCCAACGCTGTAACTACATGCACAGAAACTGCACACAAACCCGACAAAGTCTGAAGTGGTACGGACACCACATCAAAGAAACATATAAAACAATGAACAAACAAACAAATATATACGCTGAAAACAAAAACAGTAAACATGCGCCGCTACTTAAAAACTAATCGCGGAACTACAAGAAAAACAAGTTGGGTATTACTCATAAAAAAAAGAGAAAAACAATTGAATGTTCCTACTAAGAATCCTGTTGGCTTATCAGTGATTCACAGGAAAGATCCGAGGCTAAGGGTCGCCATATTATGCGAGGTGCCGGGGCTAGCAGTGTATTTAACACTAAATTCTTCTAGCATCTACATATGTAAATGATGCTCTAAGCCCCCCCTATTCTAACTCCGACTTTTGCTGTTGCACAAGGATAAAAAAAAAAAAAACACGCGAACTGACTCTAATCAACCCTGCCAGTGGAGTAGAAGAGAGTTTGGCACCTGCAATAATTTAATTTGATAAATAAGTTAAATAAACGAAGGTTTCATTAACATAGTGAGAAATGATGGGTTGCTCTACCGATTAACAGAATGAAAGTTCTGTCCAAAATAACAATATGATTTATTAAGACTAAACACAAAATAATAAAAGAAACACATGAAATATTTATAATACATCAAATTGGCTCAAATTGGAGACCCATACAAACACTGTAAATGTGAAGTTGTCCCTAAACTAGATCGTGAGGTTTAAGACGAAGTGGTATGTGGAGCCAATTCCTTGCCACTCAAATCTCAAGAGAGACACACAGCTAACCCAACAGTAATTGCTGCTACTCAAGACAGAACAAAGTTAGAAAAAGACGAACAGGCGCGCTCTGCTGAGCTCTGATTATCACCTAGGAAAATCCATATCTGCTGGTGCTGCGGACATACATTTCCAAACTGTCTTCTTAACTGCCCGAACACGATCTGGCGTACAGGAAGCGATGGCTGGTTGCTTCGACGTCCTCGACCGAAAGGCGAGAGCCGACACTCACAAGAGCACCCGTACAGGCCGAACACAGAACATTCCCGCCCCCACGACAGTGGCCGTGGTTAAACGTTCCAATCAGCAACTCGAAAACCTGCGGAAAATTCCACCCCATTGCCAGAGCACTACCATTCCACCAATGGAGATTCTTGGCGCCAATTTCTGCGCTGATTTTGCTACGTCACGGAGCTATGCCCTGAGCAAGCCAATCACAGTTACTATTTTGCAGAAAGCGCGGGAATTTTCCCGCCACAACTGCCTGGGTACACAAGTCATTCCCACGCCTCGCTGGTAGCCCGCCAGAAAGTGTTTTCGCTAAGATTTTGCGAAGTAACGGAACCTCTAGCCCAGCCGCTACTTCAAACCCCTCCGGGCGTGTCTTTTGACAATGTCGGCGTCTGAAAAGCATTCACTCGACTGCCTCACACACGTCGGCTTAACCCTCTCGAGATCAGTGGAGCCCACCTGTCACCGGAGCACCTGGGTGACGAGAGACGCTGCGTGGGAAGTCCGCGTGTGAAGGAATAGCAACTTTCCACCGCATGCAATTAGAGAGGAGAATCGTAAGATAGAAATATGAGAGGGGGCTCATGCCACCTCTCAAACGTTTAACAAGTACCACCACTGTGCATTCCCTGCAGCCACACAGTAGTAGGGCAAAGGGAGTTCTGGTGTACTTTTGCTATCAAATTGATATGAAAGGTAATTAAATTGTGACAGTTGATTGATTTATGGCCTTAGCTTATTGTCCTACTAAGTGGTTGTGATATTCATGCGGATGTCTATTGCCTTGCTAGTTGATTTCTGACCCCCTGGGGACAATCCATTCTTCTGAGAAATCCCTCACCTCTCCCCCTCCCCCTCCCCCTCCACCTCTTTCAGCCAAACCCTCTGGGAAAAGGGATGGTTGTTCGGTGCTGAGCCACTTTTTCTCCTTCTGGGATTTTCCCCAACCATCATCTCCCATCCCCCACTTCACTCTTCCCCTCCCCCATCTGGAACTTGATGGGAAAAAGACTAAGTCTATGCTAGAGAGGAAGGCTCTCACAACACAAAACTCAAGTCAGTGTCGATAATATGTTGCTGCATATTCTTTATCTAATCAGTTTGCAGAAGAGAAGAGTCCTACCTGGTTGAAAATAACTCACTTCTGGTACCTCCATTCTTATGAAGTCACCTCACATCCTGTTGGTGGATATTTGTGCAGTTAGGTCAAAATCCTTACTGAATCGATCCCACAACCCTTCAGTTCCCCAGAAACAGTGAGCCATTTTTGATTCAGCACATGCATATTTGGCAGGAAAATTGATTGATTCTGTGAAATATTGCAATTTGTGGGAAGACCACTCATCATATATCCAAGGTCTTGTATGCATCAACATGTGATTACACAAGCACCCATTTCCACCACCACAAACCATATCTAGCCAAAAAAAACCTTCTGACTGTGTCTCCACACTGACGGTAAGGGCAGACATGCTGGGAACCACAGCTGCATCGGCCACTTCATGTAATTTCGCGGGAGCAGTTTGGGGATCATGATAATGTATGTTGGTCTCTGTTGATCCTGCATCCCTAAAGAAAACATCAGTCAGGGGCATTCTGTTGATCAAAAATTGCAGACTCGCTTCCTGTCTCTGTGCCTCACAAACGGCTACTTCTTGTTTGTGTGTGAACCAACGTTTCCAAACATGCAGATTGACAATTTCATCCCTCCTCAGAATACTGTGTTTCTAATGGCTAATACTGGGGATAAAGGGAGAGCTGATTCGTGAGCGTCAGTCTCCCTCCCACCCACAGACACCTTACACACAAAATAATGCAGTTGAGTTAGGAGTTTACGATTGGATGGCAAGTATAACCAAAATTAGAATGTATGACCAGAGGATAACGTGACCGGTAATGCCGCCATCTTGGATCTTTAGAGTATAGAAAAGGCTTGGCAGCTGCAACCAATGAGACTTCTATGGTAGTTGAAAGTGTCAACACAGACGCCTCCAAAATGCTTAACATTCCTCAGCTATTATGCAGGAGGACAAGACAAACCAATGACTGCTTGATTTATGCTTACTACTGGAGAAACTGTACTGACACTGGTATCATAAATTACACCTTAGCAAGAAGAATTTAAATGTTTGCTCCTATTACAGATCCGTTTAGCGATAAGCTTATGGTAATTAAAATCTGTGATCAGGTGAACTGTCGGGATCAGTTAGAGAAGGGACGATTTGTAATGTTAAAGAAAGAGGTGTGTGGCTCTTTTAACTACACTGGGGTCCAAAATTAAAGTAACAAACCTCTGTTTCCCCATCCTGTCTCTAATTCACGATATAATCATACAATCTGTCAAAAGATGTCCATACCATCCTGTTCTACACGGAAGATGGCATTTCGGTCAACGGAAAACCATGCCAACGATGACATCAGGGCACCTATCAAACGGAATCGTGTTTGCTGGGTAGTCACACATCCACAGTCACTGTGTACACAGCCACAGACAGTGCAGTATGGCACAGAGAAGACGCCTACCAGACCCTCGGTGGTGGAGGGCCATAGGAATAGTGGAAGCAGGACAGTGGCAAACTCATGTGGCCCGATGGCTTAACGTGAATGTGGCGACAGTTTATAGAGACCGAAACTGTATCATGAAGACCAGGCCACGTGTGACATCAGAAAGAGATGACCGTTATGTGGCTGTAAGGGTACGATGGTACCACCTTAGTACTGTGCAGCAACTGGCATCTGTCCTCGCAGCATACACTGGGCGTGTTGTACCGAGGAAAACGGTGTAGAGAAGGCTTTGACAGAGTGGCTTTTGTCATTGGAGACCTGTTGTACGTATGCTTCTGATGCGTTTTCGTAAAAGGGAACATCTAGAGCGGAATCGTCAACATGCCATCTGGACAGTCGACCAGTGGGCCAATATTATTTTCCCAGATGAGTTCCGATTTGATCTGGAATGTGTTTCTCCATGGATTCGCATCTGAAGAGAATGTGGAACACGATTTAGAGACCCGAATATTGTGGTAAGAGACCGATATCGAGGAGGATCGCTGATGGTGGTTCAAATGGTTCAAATGGCTCTGAGCACTATGGGACTCAACTGCTGTGGTCATCAGTCCCCTAGAACTTAGAACTACTTAAACCTAACTAACCTAAGGACATCACACACAGCCATGCCCGAGGCAGGATTCGAACCTGCGACCGTAGCAGTCGCACGGTTCCGGACTGCGCGCCTAGAACCGCGAGACCACCGCGGCCGGCCGCTGATGGTGTGGGCAGGCTTTATGTTGATCACTCAAACATCTCTTCATGAAATTGTACGGGTGTATTGGAAAGGTTTAACTGCTGACAGGTATCGTGTCGAGGTCTTGGGGCCTCATGTACGGTTGTTGCGAGGTGCTGTGCACCCAGAATTCGTACTAATGGACGATAGTGATCGACCTCATAGAGCACAAGTGGTTGATGTTTTCTTGGAAACGGAAGATACTACACGCATGGCGTGGCCTGCTCGCTCTTCCGGTTTGAATCCCATAGAGCATGTCTGGGATGTAGTGGGGAGATGGGTTGCATCACGTCAGTATCCACCAATCAATCCCCAAGATTTGCGAGTAGATCCGCAGGAAGAATGCACTGATGACGTTATTCTCGGCGTGCCCCGTCATTGTCAGTCCTGTATTGCTGCTAGAGGTGGTCACACCTCATAGTAAGCACATTAACCAGTTGTCACAATGTGTGTGCAAATCTGTTAAGTTGGGAAAAACGGAGAACATTTTCGTCTACTGTTATGCATGTTGCGCTGTTTATGTTCTGTAATCTTTACATTGTTTTTACTTTGCCATCACCTGTTCATACTGTTTTGTTGCAAATAAACGTAACGTTGCAAAATTTCTGTTTGTTGCTTCAATTTGCCAGTATATTATCTACGTAGTAAATTGTCCAAGTTTGTCACTGGAAGATACTGTGTCAAGATGAACCTACCATTTCTCCTACATGGGAGCGACAGAGTGAAAGGAGGAGTGATACCGTATATAATCGGTAAGGAAGCAGTGGAAAGCATTTCGAAGAAATATATAAATCCTGTGGCTATACCATATACAGTGGTATTAGGTGACGTTAAAATGGATGTTCTGATAGAAGAGTAGCCTGGAATATTGCAACAGCTATGTTTAGACGACTATTACATTTTGTATTCGGACCATAACGCAAGATTTCGCCGCGATTTTTAATAAAATAGAGATGTGAGACTACCCAATATTGATCCACAACTTCTGCATGGAAGGAGCCCGCCTGGGAAGCACCAATGTGATAATGGACAATGGTAATACGGTTGAAATAGACTGTTTACCGTGGGTGACCTTCAACTGTAAAGTAAAGACATATGACAAATTTATATGTCAAATCATAAGCCCTGGTGTGAACAGAGACATCGGTAACCACCTGATAGATTTTATAAAACGTCCAGACATGCAACTGCGAGAAACTTTTTACGTCCTCCTTTGCCAGACAGCATGGTATTACCAGACTGGAGGCTACACTATACAATTACAGAATGGATCGTGTGTTTGACCCTGTAAAAAACTAAGTGTTTTAAACTCTGGCAAACAGTACTTACAATGTGCCCCACTGTATTCTGTGCCAATCACATCCATGTGGCGTCAGCTAATTAATAACTTACAGAACAGCTGCTGTGTGGTGTTTAACAATGTTCTCCAGTTTGTCTATTGGGGCGATGAGAATACCCGAAAACTGACTGGTGCGCAGATAAATCTGCCAGACTCTCAAGAATGACAAAAGCTTATTTGTTATGCACTTTCTGCATACAGCTTTAATTATCATCCTGGAAAACTACTAATTATAACAAAGACAATATAAGTATTACGCAGAAGAGCTATATTAAGCCGACCGGAGTGGCCGAGCGGTTCTAGGCGCTACAGTCTGGAACCGCGCGACCGCTACGGTCGCAGCAGGTTCGAATCCTGCCTAGGGCATGGATGTGTTTGATGTCCTTAGGTTAGTTAGGTTCAAGTAGTTCTAACTTCTAGGGGACTAATGACCTCAGAAGTTAAGTCCCATAGTGCTCAGAGCCATTTGAACCATTTTTTGCTATATTAAAGCAGGAGAAACATATTTCTCTCAATCTAGGACACTGTTCTCCACAATACCGTCAGATGTAGATATCACTGAATTAAGACTGTTACCCACAAACAATGTTGTTCCACAAGTCCCATAAAAAGAGTAAAAATCTCACACAGATTTAAGCCATTAAAAAAATTACGTCTTGAAGAGCAGTTAATGTGGCGTGTGTACGAAAAAGAAAACTAGAAATAGTTGAGATCGAAGCCAAAAAACCAAAATTGGAGTATATAGCGAAGACAACTGTCGTAAAGGAAGAATATAAACTGCAATTGGGAAAAGAAGACGCTTTTGTAAATTCGCAGGCAAGGCTGACATATTGTTTTAAACACGGGGTGTGGCGACATCTGCTACCACTGGGGAATATAAAATATCTGTATTTAGTGCTAATATCACTGGTAAGTGGCCATATGTTGGAGACCTAACCTAAAAGGATGGATTGAAGCATGTTTACTGCGCTAAAAGACACCAGAAAAACCTGTTTATAAAGCTTCATCCTCACTTGGATGTGCTTAAATAGTACGGTTACATAGTCTCAAAGTGTGCAGGACTGGATTTGTGCATTTAGCAACAGAACAACCGATTGCAGAGCTTAAAACCGACATTTAATGACCACTCGTTTGCAAAAGTTGTAAACATAAAGCTCTATACGGAAATTCCACCAGAATGTGCTGCAGAAGAGCTGGTAGCGTATACCCAGGAAGATGTGAAGTGTTGTAAGAATAGTTTTATGCAGGAAATAAGAAACAAGATTAAAATCACCGAATATTCTCGTCTAGCAGAACTGCTGGAAGGAGCAGGGCTAATGTTAAAGCTATAAAAGATATAGTTTACAGGAAAAAAATAGATTTGTTCTGGAATACGAAGACGTACCTTCCTCGTACCTGACCAGTTACTGGCTGGAGAAGGAATTAGAAGAGTGCAATGTAGAATTCACTTATCAGATAAAAATTAAGGTGGATGTTATTAAAACCATAACAACGAAACATAAAGAAAGAGTTGTTTTCTGTATGTAAATGTATGTGTACAAGTCAATAAAGTTTTTACAAGAATATGTATTTTCTTGTCTTATTCGCTAACCTAATGAAAATCCCAAGAATTTCCATATTTACGATGATCTGTGTGTATGTATTTGGAATGTGGGTGGTGGGTAGGTGGATGACCTTGAGAAGTAGTCGAAACTAGGCAGTTGAAGGCAAGGCAACACTTGTTTCGTACCTATATGACGTGACATGTCGCTGTGAATGGTCTCTGGCCGTCGAGTTTGGGTAAAAAGCGTTGAAATTATGGAAAACCTGGTAAAATTACGAAAATTGATGGAACATACGTAAAATTGATGCAAATACGACAAAATGTCTAGGAATGAGGGTACTTAAATGCTCACCTGGGAGTATGAAAATCTGTCATTCCTCCACTGGTAGGATTGACAACTGATGGAGCGTACTATCTGTACTCTATGTGTTTAAGTCCTGCATAATCCCCCCACCCCTTGTTCCACATGCAGTTGTGCATTGTGAGCCATAAGTAATGAAAGACGCAGTCCCCAGAGGTTTGGAGGTCAGGATGACCACCACCTAGGACACCGAAACAGTGACCATATACCTGGGTACAATATTTGTATTTGTTTTTGATGTATCAGAAGAGAGAGAGACGTGGTAAAAATCTTATTGAGTTTTCTAGCAGGTGAATCAGTGCTCTTGGTCTCTTCGAAAACACAACGCCAAGATATCTGCTACCTTGTCACTATGGGACATGACATCAAATGCAGCTGTTTGGAAACGCTCCGTAACGCCCTAAACTCTTCCAGGTACCATATGTTACGATGTCTTCCACGCTTTTGCCAACAAGAAACACCACCTCTGCCTCTTATTTCAACCATCTTGTGTCTTGTGGCATCAGCTTACTTTACACCATGGGATGTTTAGCTTTCTGTGAGAGCCATTGGATCTAAACATGTTAATGTCAGTTTAGCACCTGAAAATTTTGGAAATTTGTGGTAAGTTCTATGGGACCAAACTGATAGGGTCATCGGTCCCTAGGCTTACACACTACTTAATCTAACTTAAATTAACTTACGCTAAGGACAACACACACACACCCATGCCCGAGGGAGGACTCGAACCTCCGACGGGGGAAGCCGCGTGAACCGTGGCAAGGCGCCCTACACCGCATGGCTACCCCGTGCGGCTTAGCACCTGAAACAGACCTCAAAGTCAAGGTAGGAAAACAAAATGTAGGGGTGTGTACACAGTTTTAGTCATACATTGCTTCGAAGTTTTACAGCAAAATTCATTGTACCAAACTGCTTAGGAAACAACAACACAAGAACCTTCTATTGTGATTGATAGTCTGTGATATATGGCCTTCCTACAGTACAGGCGACAAAACTTTCCACAGGTGCCGCCTGCTCCAATGGACCAATAAATGTATATTTAATGGAATTACCACATATGGTAGATGTTCACACGCAGACAGTAGTTGTTTTCGATGTATCAGGAGAGAGAGATGTGGTAAAAATCGTATTGAGTTTTCCAGCGGGTGACGTTAACGAAGTTTTTCTAGTTCGTAGTTTTACTCCGTTGGATATTACAAAAATAACGAGGAGAGAGAGTGAGAGAAAAAAAGAGCGAGAGAGAAAGAGAGACACTGTACTGTCAACGAAGAATCTGACATTGTTACACAGCCGTACTTTTAGCGTGGTAACCATAGGAATACGATAAAGGATGTTAGGGCATGTACAGGGGGATATTTATAGACAGTCATTCAGCATCGATGATTTGTAGGTATTATACCTGGGTGAACTTCCTTGAGTTCTCACAAACTCTGCTTGGTTGTGAATTTCCTCCTCTAAGTTAGTGTGCTATTTTTCTCGTTGTGTTAGCTCTCTAACTAGTCAGTGACTGATGAAGCGCTCGACAGTCTTCTAACTAATGGAACAGTGTTGTATGAATGCGATGGGATTTCGACAGAATTATCAGAGGTGCGTGACTTGGAGGGGGACACCTCTTACTCGTCGAAATTGGGTGGATTCAAGCGTATATCGAAGGCTGGAAGATTCGGGAGGACACGGCAGGCAAGCGATACTCTGCCGAAAGCGGTGTTGAGAGGTGAGCTCTACACCGCTTCTTCTAAGAATTTTGGGCAAACATATTACAACCCCTTACATACGTCTCGCAAAGTGATTGCAGTGAGAAAATTAAGGCTAGTACAAAGATTTTTACCGAGAGACAATCAGCAGCAGAAGTTCCGTGTTTTGTTTCCTCGATAAATAAGAGACAACATTCTTCTGTTAGTTGTGTGTGTCTATACATCTACATCTACATGGATACTCTGAAAATCATACTTAAGTGCCTGGCAGAGGGTTCATGGAACAATCTTCAGAAAAATCCACTATCAGTCTACTCTCAAAGAGTGCGCGGAAAAAGCGAAAACCTACATCTTTCCGTGCGAGCTCTGATTTCCCTTATTTTATTATGATGATTGTTTTCCTTCCCCACATTTCCTGTGTGTTCTTCCCAACTTAAGTTTTTCATAATTGTAATTCCTAGGTATTTAGTTGAATTTTCGGCCTTCAGATTTCACTCATTTATCGCGTAACCGAAGTCTAACGGATCCCTTTTAGCACTCATGTGGATGACCTCACACTTTAAGCCCGCCAGGCTGGCCGCGTTTAGTGTCGAGATCCGATGTGCCAGCAAGCCTGTGGTTGGTTTTTAAGGCGGTTTTCCATCTACCTCGGCGAATGCCGGCTGGTTCCCGTTATTCCGCCTCCGTTACACTGTGTCGGCGATAGCTTCGCAAACACTGATTCCCTGTACATGTACACCATAATTACTCTAGCACGCAAACATTTGGGGCTACATTCGTCTGGTATGAGACGTTCCCAGGGGGTCCACTGGGGATCGAACCGCACAATAACCGTGGGTTCGGTGTGGGCGGCGGTGGCGTGGGTGGACTGCTGTGGCCTGTTGTGGGGTTGTGAACCACTGAGGGCTACGGCGGGACGAAGCCTCTCCATCGTTTCTAGGTCCCCGGTTTAATACATACATACAGACCTCACACTTTTCATTATTTAGGGTCAATTGCGAATTTTTGCACCATACAGATATCTTTCTTAAATCGTTTGGCAGTTTGTCCTGATCTTCTGATGACTTCAATAGACGATGAACGACAGCATCATCTGCAAACAACCTAAGACGGCTGCACAGATTGTCTCCTAAATCGTTTATACAGGTTGTTACAAAAACGTACGGCCAAACTTTCAGGAAACATTCCTCACACACAAAGAAAGAAAATATGTTATGTGGACATGTGTCCGGAAACGCTTACTTTCCATGTTAGAGCTTATTTTATTACTTCTCTTCAAATCACATTAATCATGGAATGGAAACACACAGCAACAGAACGTACTAGAGTGACTTCAAACACTTTGTTACAGGAAATGTTCAAAATGTCCTCCGTTAGCGGGGATACATGCATCCACCCTCCGTCACATGGAATCCCTGATGCGCTGATGCAGCCCTGGGGAATGGCGTATTGTATCACAGCCGTCCACAATACGAGCACGAAGAGTCTCTACATTTGGTACCGGGGTTGCGTAGACAAGAGCTTTCAAATTCCCCCATAAATGAAAGTCAGGAGGGTTGAGGTCAGAAGAGCGTGGAAGCCATGGAATTGGTCCGCCTCTACCAATCCATCGGTCACCGAATCTGTTGTTGAGAAGTGTACGAACATTTCGACTGAAATGTGCACGAGCTCCATCGTGCATGAACCACATGTTGTGTCGCGTTTGTAAAGGCACATGTTCTAGCAGCACAGGTAGAGTATCCCGTATGAAATCATGATAACGTGCTCCATTGAGCGTAGGTGGAAGAACATGGGGCCCAATCAAGACATCACCAACAATGCCTGCCCAAACGTTCACAGAAAATCTGTGTTGATGACGTGATTGCACAATTGCGTGCGGATTCTCGTCAGCCCACACATGCTGATTGTGAAAATTTACAATTTGATCACGTTGGAATGAAGCCTCATCCGTAAAGAGAACATTTGCACTGAAATGAGGATTGACACATTGTTGGACGAACCATTCGGAGAAGTGTACCCGTGGAGACCAATCAGCTGCTGATAGTGCCTGCACACGCTGTACATGGTACGGAAACAACTGGTTCTCCCGTAGCACTCTCCATACAGTGACGTGGTCAACGTTACCTTGTACAGCAGCAACTTCTCTGACGCTGACATTAGGGTTATCGTCAACCGCACGAAGAATTGCCTCGTCCATTACAGATGTCCTCGTCGTTCTAGGTCTTCCCCAGTCGCGAGTCATAGGCTGGAATGTTCCGTGCTCCCTAAGACGCCGATCAATTGCTTCGAACGTCTTCCTGTCGGGACACCTTCGTTCTGGAAATCTGTCTCGATACAAACGTACCGCGCCACGCTATTGGCCCGTGCTAATCCATACATCAAATGGGTATCTGCCAACTCCACATTTGTAAACATTGCACAGACTGCAAAGCCACGTTCGTGATGAACACTAACCTGTTGATGCTACGTACTGATGTGCTTGATGCTAGTACTGTAGAGCAATGAGTCGCATGTCAACACAAGCACCGAAGTCAACATTACCTTCCTTCAATTGGGCCAACTGGCGGTGATTCGAGGAAGTACAGTACATACTGACGAAACTAAAATGAGCTCTAACATGGAAATTAAGCGTTTCCGGACACATGTCCACATAACATCTTTTCTTTATTTGTGTGTGAGGAATGTTTCCTGAAAGTTTGGCCGTACCTTTCTCTAACACCCTGTATAGATAAGGAATAGCAGAGGGCCTATAACATTACCTTGAGGAATACCAGAAATCACTTCTGTTTTACCCGATGACTTTCCATCAGTTACTACGAATTGTGAGCTCTCTGACAGGAAATCACGAATCCAGTCACATAACTGAGACGATATTCCATAAGCACGCAATTTCACTACAAGCCTTCTGGAAATATAGACATACGGAACCAATTTGAGATCTCTTGTCAGTAGCACTCAACATTTCGTGTGAGTAAAGAGCTAGTTGTGTTTCATAAGAATGACCTTTTCTAAACCCGTGTTGAGTGTGTGCCAATAGCCCATTCTCTTCGATGGATGGTCTGACATTTTAATAGGTAGACTAAATTTACATCTACGTGCATAGCTTGCGAGCCATCGTACAGTGCGTCATTTCCTTCCCTGTTCCGCTCGCAGATAGAGCGAGGGAAAGAGAGACTGTCTATATGCTTCTGTATTAGGTCCAGTTACTCACATCTTGTCTTCGTGTTCCTTACACGAAATGTGTGTTGGTGGTGGTAGAATCCTCCTGCAGTCACTTTCAAATATCAGTTCTCAATAGTGTTCCTTGATGAGAAAATCGTCTTCCCTCCAGGCATTCCAATTTGAGTTACTTGGCGAGTGTAATCCGACTGCAGGGAAAAAATTTCTATCACCATACAAAGGGGTTCTCATAATTAATTTAATTAATTAATCAGTCAATTTGATATCAATGACGTGCCGCCGGGCGGGTGGAGGCGAACGTGAGAGTAGCCCAGTGCTCCCCCATGAATAAGTACAGGCATGGATTTGCGAATTCTGGTAATTTTCGCGCAGCTATGGCTGGAAGTTAGTAGTTAACGGACCAATTGACACTTCAGATGGCAGGGGTGGGCAGTTTTGATAATTAGCAAGACATTCTGCGAGGCAGGTCTACGACACCACTCGCTCGGCGGTCACTATACACAAGTGCGAAGTAATCTGGACAGTACAGGGCACTGACATGCCGTGAAGTACCCATACATTGCAGTTACAACAGCGCCTGGTGACGTGTGTAGCGGCCGATGCGGCTTGACGAAAGCTGATGTTGCAATTATTAACGACCACTCCACCGTCCTCTCCAAAGGAACTCTGTAAGAGACCGAGCGAAGTGGCGCAGTGGTTAGACACTGGACTCGCATTCGGGAGGACGACGGTTCAATCCCGCGTCCGGCCATCCTGATTTAGGTTTTCCGTGATTTCCCTAAATCTCTCCAGGCAAATGCCGGGATGGTTCCTTCCAAAGGGCACGGCCGACTTCCTTCCCCGTCCTTCCCTAATCCGATGAGACCGATGACCTCGCTGTCTGGTCTCCTTCCCCCAAAACAACCAACCAACTCTGTCAGAGGCGTAGGTTAAAGGCGTATAAATAAGTGAGCCCAAAAGCTAAAATCAGGTAGTCGTGGCGCCATTCATTCCGCTTCTAGAACCAGAGAGTTGGCGGTTGTTTAAGTTTCATGCCAACCACGACGACTTCTGGTGATGGGTATCGGCGGCCAACCAGCCCACTGAAACTAGCACCAATCTCCACCGCATGGATGCGCCATAGCTGTGGCGGAGCGGGACGCACCTTGGAGCTGCACCGGCGCGAGGAGCGAGAGGGCTGCTGGCCTCTGCCCTCAGGGTGGCGTCATCCAGTGGACTCCAAGCTGCCGTCCGCAGGGGCGGGTCTGGGGCGCGAACACGCGACCTCCCAGGTGCAGAGCTCTTTGCGCTCACTGAATGAGCTGCCTGGGAGGATGGCAGGAGCTGCTAAGGGTCACTACAATGACGGTGGTCGGATGTTTCCCTTCAGCATTCTCCATGGAGCCCACGAGTTCCGTTTGAGGGAGCAGTCAGCCCTGTCGCGCCAGTTGTGTATCTTCGATGCAATAAAGTCAATGTCACCAGTATTTCTCTGCATGCTTCGGGGTGAGAAACCCCTCTCTCCCAAACCATACCTCTCGGTCGTTCTGACATATTACAACCCTTGAGCTTGGGTGGTTGTGACAGTTCGGTGTCACGATGTGGTCGTTTCGGTTTTCAACACAATACGTTGTGTCGGAAAGTGTTCGTCCACGTACAACACTACTTTTTGGTGAGAGAATTGGTTTTGTTGAGTGGTGAGTGAGGCGTTGCCACTTGACATAGGTTTGGTGGTACTAGCTCAGCACAATGTGCTGTGGTGAGTCTCAGTTTTATTTGTATTAATGTTGATATTTGCTCTCATCGTCAGAGTTAGTTGTGTGAGCTATAGTACAGAATGTATAGAGCTACTTTTGTGAAGCTACAGGAATTTGTGGAGTTTTCTTCGTTTAGATGTAATGGTGGAAGTGATATTTTAGTGCCAGTGATGTGTTCAGTTTGCAGTTTTTCAGGGCACAAGTTGCCATGTACCAGAGCTGTAGCAGCTGTTTGTCCTGTATGTAGGTGTACTGGTCATCTGTTTACTAGTCGTACTGAATGTAGAAGGGCGATGATTCGCTGGAGAAATTAATTTGTGATCACATTTTTTTCATGTAGGGCTAAATCGGAGTTTGTGTTTTGCCTGTTCCTTTCAAAAAAGCAGTTGAATTATGGAGTAGTGGAACAACAAAGACGCCACCCCAGGTTGCATTGTGGCCAAATTTATTCAAGATGGCGAATCCAAGATGGCGGCGATAGATATGGCAACAATGTAATGACTTCATGGCGGCAGCTCAAATTTTGGTGGGAAAATAGGTCAACTGGGCTACCTTCACTAACCTAACCCCTCCCCTGCCCCCTCCCTAGAAAATGGTAGGACATTCAAATTTCCATTCAACAACATAGCTGCACTGTATCCAATGGAAAAGTCCTTAAATATTACAGCCACTAGTGAATCATATTTCTAGCATGTGATCGTTCCAATTTAAGTCGGAACTGAGCATACATGACTGCAATATGAGGAATCATTCGAGATGGAACACTGAGCCATCACCTATTCTGTCATTGTGACAGATGGATTTAAATGTAAAGACCGTCAATCACCTTTGGACAGCAGTTTGGAAACGCTCCACAACGCCACCAACCTCTTCCAGTTTCCTTATGTTGTAACTGTATTTTATTTAAAATCATCCATTGTGTGTGATGTGTTATGGTAGCAGCAGTAACAACATGATTTACACTGTGTGAAGTCTAATGTTCTGTGAGAAGCAATGGATCAGAACGTGTCAGTTTAGAACCTGACACAGACCTCGAAGTCATGGCGGAAAAAACAAAATGTATGGCAGTGTACAAAGCTGGTTACAGCAGAAAAAAAACAATGGTTCATACAACGGTACAGGTTCACAGGGATCGTATCTTGCTACTCATAACATAGTTTGTGGGCTACGGTTATCCTCCTAAAGTACAGGCGATGCACCTGTACACTGGCCTGTGCACTGGATCATTACCTGTATATTTAATAGGATCGTCACATGTGCTCGATGCCGACACGCAGACAGTATGTGTTTTCGATATATGGGAGGCGATAGATGTAGTAAAAATCGTATCGAGTTCTCTATTGGATGAAGTTAGTGGAGCTTTTATAGTTTGTAATTTTTCTCTCTTGGATGGTACAGAATAACGATGGTAGTATGTTAGGGTGACAGATGTGAATGGGATGTGCTTCGGATACCAGCATCTGTATGTAGTTTGGGGATGCACCACAATGCAGCACTAAAATCCTCATCCTTCTCCCAGTTTCCATACTGTCTTTTATACTACCTCTTGTTGCAGGAGCAGGCTGACCTTACACATCGTACACTGCTGACAGAGCTACAACAAGATGTTCCCATTTCCACCAAATGGTCAAAACACAGTCCTGACGCACTGACTCAGGTCACTCTGTTTCTACACGGGTTGCAGAATGTGGTAAATACAGCTCTCCCCGACTTCTGATCAACTCCGACTTAAATTGGCCCATCACATGAACAAAGCTGCAAAAATGGCAGCAGTTGCAAGGGGCATAGGCTCTATCAAAAATTTGGAGGTAGCCCAATTGACCTACTTTCCCACCAAAATTTTGAGCTGCCGCCATGAAGTCGTTACATTGTTGCCATATCAACCGCCGCCATCTTGGATCCATCATCTTGAATAAATTTGGCAACAATGCAACCTGGGGGTGGCGTCCTTGTTGTTCCACTAGTTTAAAGTGGAATCATAGTATGCAACATGGTGGAATCACATGATACTACCTCGAATGCTTTAACTCAGCAACTGCAAGCGTTAACAGACCAGTTTGAAAGCATATAACAGAGAAATTTCGAACCGAATCGTTAGTTAGTCACGAACAGTCACAATCAGAGTCAGGGGAGAGTAAGCCTGGACTGAGATTGCCTTCTGTTCTGTGTGATTAATCCCTTCCCAGGCAAGGCATTGGAAGGCGTGAGTTTTCGTTAAGGAAATTAGGGACGTCACGGAAGCACATGGATGTTCAAATGAAGTAACCCTGTATGTTGCTAATATGCAATTGGCGGGGAACGCCAAAGAATATGTTTTCTACCATGAGACATTGAGTTCAAATGGCTCAAATGGCTCTGAGCACTATGGGACTTAACATCTGAGGTCATCAGTCCCCTAGAACTTAGAACTACATAAACCTAACTAACCTAAGAACATCATACACATCCATGCCCGAGGCAGGATTCGAACCTGCGATCGTAGCGGTCGCGCGGTTCCAGACTGTAGCGCCTCGAACCGCTCGGCGCTAAGTAAAGCACATACATTCCAGGAGTGTGTCGCTGGGTTGTGCCAGCGCGACCAAAAGCAGAACGGTGGTCGATTTCTCCAGTAGAAATTTGTCAATCACTGCAGCGAAACTGTAGAAGCGTTCTCAGAAAGAATCCATAAGCTGAATGCAAAAATATATGTACCGATCCAGAATGCAAAAGGTAATAGGGTACTGTTACAGGAGACAGAAAATAGAGCGGTGAATGCTTTTTGGTAGTATACCTGCTGAAATGTCACGGGGGTATGGATGGAGAACCCAGAGGACTTAGAGTCAGGTCTTAGGGTCGTAACACTTACAGAGGAGGTGGATATAGCCACAAAGCAGAGAGTGGACCACCGTGTGTTCGTTTCTGAAGTCAAGTGTTATGGATGTGGTCGGGAGGGACATGTAAGTAAGCAGTGTAAGCAACTCGAATACTATGCGTGTGGCGTAGTGGGCCACCGGGCATTTGAGTGTGGAGGTAGGAAGGGTGGAAAGCACCGGCAAGGAAAGCAGCTATTAAACGCAAGGGGGATTGCTGCAGCCGTCAGAAGACAGTCCAGATGGACTGTGACATGGCACAAGGTAGTTTCACAGGCAGAATGCAGCTCCGTGGGCTTAGTGGGTGGCAGGACACAGAGACTTTTGGTCGACACAAGCGCGAATGTGTCTGTTATCAGTCCGGATCTCGTGGAAAAGAGGAGACTGGGGCCACCACGCTATAGGTTACGTGGGGTTGGCGATAATAGGGTGGAATAATTGGGTACGGTAGTACTTGAGTTTTCGGTCGGGAAAACTAAGTTCAGCGAACGTATGGTGGTGCTGCCATGCATAAGCGAAGGTTTTTCAGTGATTCTCGGTCTAGACTTTCTCGAAAACTTCACTCTAAGGGTTGTTTGGGGGCAGAGACCAAACAGCGAGGTCATCGGTCTCATTGGATTAGTGAAGGACGGGAAAGTAAGTCGGCTGTGCCCTTCCAGACGAACTATCCTGGCATTCGCCTGGAGCGAATTAGGAAAATCGCGGAAAACCTAAATCAGGATGAAATTAGAATTATATATTAATACCATCAGCTGCTGACGGGCGTTGATGTATATCAATGGGGACAGGTGAAAATGTGTGCCCGGAACAGGACTCGAACCCGGGATCTCCTGCTTACATGGCAGACACTCTATCCATCTGAGCCAACGAGGGCACAGAGGATAGTGCGACTGCAGGCACTACGTCGCGCACGCCTCCCGCGAGACCTACATTCACACCTTATATGTCCACACACTACATTCGTAGTGTCCCTACCCAATAGACTCATTACTCGTGGAAGACATTCTTACCTAGTCCCTAAGAGTTCGGGTAATATGTGTGCATCCGCACATAAGAGGAAGGTCATGGCCGGTATTGCCAGAACTATATACTTATATGGATATGGTGTCTATTCTTTCGGACACCATATCCATATATGGCCGCCCTCCCAAATGCGAGTCCAGTGTGCTAACCACTGCGCCACCTCGCTCCGTTCCACTCTAAGCCTGATCTTTTGCAACGCACAGTGGAAGTCAGTGGGATTTTGTTTCAACTGGGGGAAACAGTTGCAACTGAGTCAACGGCGCAAGATTCATCTGTCATGGGGGTGAGACCAACTAAACTGCGTACATTTGCAGTACAGATCGATCAGCAGTGTGCCGTGCATCGAAACCTTCCGCAAAGTTTGGTATTTTTCGACTTTGTGCCTCTCTGGTGGAATCGCTGGCTGTGTGGAATCTCTTTGCCAGGGAGGAATGTGGTGCGAATGTTATCCGCGATGTTGCGTGTGACGTACAGCGACTTCAGTCTTGAGTTAGCAACGGCACGAGGAAGGTGGCGAGCGGGGCTCTGTGCTGGGAGCAGCCCGCGTATGAGGAAGAAAACGACTTGGCCGCGCCTGGAGTAATGTGCGGCCTAGCTGTAGTTGAGAGCCGTTGTTGGAAAGCTGTAACTTGGAAAGGAGCTCTCCTTTAGCACGCAAGAGCGCTTCGGTTGCCCAACCCTAGCGATGCCCGAAGTAGTTCAGCGATTAAAGCAACGGTTGGAGGTCTGTACAGCCGTCACTAAACTATATTTTGACTAAAGTTCAGTCTTGATTACACCATTTATGTTTCAATGATATAGGTAACCGGTTTCGGTTGTTTTTACATAACCCTCATCAGACCCATGGCGCCGGCCGGAGTGGCCGTGCGGTTAAAGGCGCTGCAGTCTGGAACCGCAAGACCGCTGCGGTCGCAGGTTCGAATCCTGCCTCGGGCATGGATATTTGTGATGTCCTTAGGTTAGTTAGGTTTAACTAGTTCTAAGTTCTAGGGGACTAATGACCTCAGCAGTTGAGTCCCATAGTGCTCAGAGCCATTTAAACCATTTAAACCAAACCCATGGCTCCCTTAGGATGATAGGCGGAGCTCTCCTCAGTTGCTACGCAGTCAACTGATGACTGAGACTTCGTAGCAGCTGAGGAGAGCTCCGTCTACCATCCTAAGGGAGCCATGGGTCTGATGATGGTTATGTAAAAACAACCGAAACCTGTTACTTATATCATTGAAAAATAAATGCTGTGATCAAGACTGAACTTTAGTCCAAATATAATAATCTATTGATCACTGTATTCCAAAAATGTTTACCAAAATCGTCACTAAACTGTCGCTGCGCCCTGGCTGCATTTACACACGAGTACTGGATAACTCCACGTGCAACTGAGTAGCTTTATTATTGAGTACTTGCCCATCTGTGCGTTTTAGTTCATCTTGCAAAACTGTAATTGAGTCTGCCCTTATGGGGCGTCATTAGTTCCACTATTTCGTGATTGGTCATTTGTTTGTTTTAGATGTTTATGTTAAAAGGTTGGCATTGAGTTTGCCCTGGTAGGGGCCATTATTTTGTATGCACGTGTGGAACCAGTGGTGACTGGTATGTGTTTCAGGTCTTATCACGCTAATTTAATGATATGCGTAACATATCTCCAGGAAGTACGCGCAAGACTGACGTCTGACATAAAATAAGACTGCACGATTACGGCTGCGTAAACCCATTGAGATAGCAGCGGATGAATCCTAATGCTGCAGATTTGTTCTTGAGCTAAGTAATTGCCTTTTGTAGCTGACCAGTTCACGACTCTTAAATTTAGCTTTCATCTGAAGGAGTTTTGCATCCAAACTTTTTTTTGATATTGTTCGGTTTTTCGGTACACTAAATGAGCAAATTTTAAATTGTGGCGCTCGAAAAACTGATATGTACGAAAGTTGTGAGAAAGGGGTTCCCACTATAATTTGTTGTGTATTTCAAGTGCTTTTGTTTAATTGTATTTATCTAAATATTTGTTAGAATTGCTGTTTGTTATTATAGATTTGTTTAAGGGTTAGTACTTGCATTTTTAAGATAGCATTGGGGATTTTAAATTTTTTATCACATAGTTATCGAGCGTGAGTTAAAACCTTTATTGATGTTATAATTGTTTTGGGCTGAATTTTGACATTACTGTATCAGCAGTATTTTACCCTTCATATTGAACCAGTGTAAATATTGTCAGTTAAGAGTAAGAATTGTTTGTTAGTAAATTTGTTTTAAAGGGTGTCTGAATTCATATTAGCCCGGCACCTTATCACTCCTTAATAGCTCCTACCAAACAAAGCAGGATAAAACACCAGGAAGTACGGGAAAGATAGTGTGGCTTTCAGTGGATACCGATTTCCTGAAGGAAACGTATGTGGTTGAACCGTTCTTAGGCAATGAAGAGTTGGATAGTTCGCATTGTTTTATCCTGAGAAGTTTAGCACATTTGAGTGACATTAATGGGGAACTTTGGTGGAGGGGAGGTGACTCTGTCAAAGGGTGCAATAATAGCCACTCTGGAAGTCTTGGAAGATGAGGACTTCGATATATCGAGCCTAGAGGAAAGCCACAAGGCAAACCGTCGATATGGAAGTGTTACGAGGGAATGGGCAGCGATCGAATGAATATGGGGAACTTGTTGTTTAGGTTTAGTGATTTATTTTTTGCGAACGTAGGGTTACCGGCAACCCCTCTGACACATCACACACACAGACAGGGGATAGCGCACCAGTTTATAGGGAGCCATACCATATAGCAGAGCAGCTGCAACCAATGGTAGAAGAGTTTATTGAAAAACTACTGCGGGACGGGACCATAGAACCAAGTGATAATCCGTGGAGCGTCAGTATTGTCGTCTTGCCAAAGAAATCGGCGGACAGAGCACGGATATACATATTTTGCTGTGACTACAGATATCTAAACGCGCAAAGCATTTCGGATGCTTATCCAGTTCCAAACATCACGCAATAATCTGGGTCAGTGTCGGTTCTTTACAACTATGGACCTCAGAATTGGATACCATCAATTGGAGGTGGTGCCTGAAGATAGGCCGAAAACAGAGTTTTACCGTCCCAGGAAGACATTTTGTTTAAAGGCGCATGCCATTTGGCCTAAAGAACCCACCTGCAACTTTTCAGCGGTTAGCAGCTGGGGTACTGAGAGAATTAAAGCCAAAAACTTGTTTGGTCTATCTCGATGACATAATTGTCTATTCAAAGGATTTATTGGAGCATGTGAGGTGTCTGGAGTATGTCTTTAGTAGACTACGATAGGCACATTTGACGTTAAGTGTGGACAAGTGCCATTTTGCGGCATTATGTGGCACACGTGATTAGTGAGCATGATGTACAGATCGATCCTCATCTTACAGACGCAGTTCAAAATTATCCGATACCACAAACAACGAAGTAGGTACAGTCGTTCATTGGCCTCTGTAATTGTTATAGACGGCTCGTAAAGGACTTCGCAAAAATAGCTGGAGCCTTGAGAAGCTACTGAAGAAGGGAACGAAATTCTATTGGTCGCAGGAATGTCAGTAGTCATTTGAAAAATTGAAAAAATATTAGTTTCAGATCCTGTATTGCTTTTTCCGGATTTAGAGAAAGAGTTCATCCTTTCATGCAATGCTTCAAATGCGGCAGTCGGTTGTGTTTTGGAACAGATGGTAGATGGTCAGCAACATCCTGTAGCTTACACTTCAAGTCAGTTAAAGAAGATGGAGCATAACTACTCAAAATCGGAGAAAGAAATGTTGGCAGTCGTATATGGTATTACGTATTTTCGGTGTTATCTTTATGGTAGGAAGTTAAGGTCGTGACAGACCATGCATCATTGAAGTGGCTGCTTGGTTTCAAAGATCCATCTAGTACATTAACTCAACGGGCACTTAAGCTAAGTGAATTCGAGTACGAGGTAATCCATAAACGAGGGAGATCACACGCAAATGCAGATTCGTTAAGCTATAAGGCAGCGATGTTAAGCAGGCTAGGGAACAGCGTTGACGAGTGGCAGAAGGGCACAAGTATGGAATCTACATCTACGTGATTACTCTGCTATTCACAGTTAAGTGCCTGGCAGAGGGTTCAATGAACCACCTTCAAGCTGTCTCTCTACCGTTCCACTCCCGAACGGCGCGCAGGAAAAACGAGCACTTAAATTTTTCTGTACGAGCCCTGATTTCTCTAATTTTATCGTGATGGTCATTATGTAGGTGGGTGCCAGCAGAATGTTTTCGCAATCGGGGAAGAAAACAGGGCATTGCATTTTCACGAGAAGATCCCGTCGCATCGTAAAACGCCTTGTTTTGATGATTGCCACTCCAATTCACGTATGTCTCTGACACTATCTCCCCTATTTCGCGATAATACAAAACGAGCTGCCCTTCTTTGTACTTTTTCGATGTCATCCGTCAGTCCGACCTGATGCGGATCCCACACCGCACAGCAATACTCCAGAATAGGGCGGACAAGCGTAGTGTAAGCAGTCTCTATGCTAGACGTGTTGCATCTTCTAAGTGTTCTGCCAATGAATCGCAGTCTTTGGTTTCCTCTACCCACATCATCATCTATGTGATCGTTCCAACTTAGTTTATTTGTAACTGTAATCCCTAAGTATTTCGTTGAATTTACAGCTTTCAGATTTGTGTGACTTATCGCGTAATCGAAATTTAGCGGATTTCTTTTACTATTCATGTGAATAACTTCACACTTTTCTTTATTCAGGGTCAACTGCAACTTTTCGCACCAGACAGATATCTTATCTAAATCATTTTGCAATTCATTTTGGTCATCTGTTGACTTTACAAGGCGGTAAATGACAGCATCATCTGCAAATAATCTAAGAGGGCTACTCAGATTGTCTCCTATGTCGTTAATATAGATCATGAATAATAGATGGCCTATAACACTTCCTTGGGGAACGCTGGATATTACTTCTGTTTTACTCGATGACTTCGCGTCTATTACTACGAACTGTGACCTTTCTGACAGGAAATGACGAATCCAGTATCACAACTGAGGCGATATTCTATAGGCACACAGTTTGGTTAGAAGACGCTTGTGAGAAACGGTGTCGAAAGCCTTCTGGAAATCTAAAAATAGGGAGTCAATTTGACATTCCCTGTCGATAGCTCTCATTACTTCATGAGTATAAAGAGCTAGCTGTGTTCCGCAATAACGATATTTTATGAATCCGTGCTGACTGTGTCAGTAAATCGTTTTCTTCGTGGTCATTCATAATCTTCGAATACAGTATATGTTCCAAAACCCTACCGCAAATCGACGTTAGTGATATGGGCCTGCAGTTCAGCGGATGACTATTTCCCTTTTTGGGTATTGGTGTGTCTTGAGCAACTTTCCAGTCTTTAGGTACGGAACTTTCTGTGAGCGAACGGTTGTATATAATTGCTAAATATGGAGCTATTGCATCTGCACACTCTGAAAGGAACTTGACTGGTATACCATCTGGACCGGAAGCCTTTCCTTTATTAAGTGATTTAAGCTGCTTTGCTACACCGACGATGTCTACTTCTACGTTTCTCATCTTCGCAGTTGTTCTTGATTGGAATTCGGGCATATTTGCTTCGTCTTCTGTGGTGGAGGAGTTTCGGAAAACCGTGCTTAATAACTCTACTTTGGTTTCACTGTCATCAGTGGCTTCGCCGTTTTTATTGCGCAGTGAAGGTACTGATTGCGTCTTTCCACTGGTGTGCTTTATATATGACCAGAATCTCTTTGGGTTTTCTGCCAGATTCCGAGACAGTTTCTTTGTGGAAATTATTAAAAGCATCTCGCACTGAAGCACGCGCTATATTTCGAAATTCGGCAAAAATTTGCCAATCTTGGGGTTTTGTCGTTCTTTTAAATTTGGCATGCTTTTTTCGTTGCTTCTGCAACAGCGATCTGACCCGTTTTGTGTACCATGGGTGATGAGCACCATCACTTATTAATTTATGTAGTATATATCTCTCAATTGCCGTCGATACTGTCTCTTTGAAATCATTCCACATCTTTTCTACGCTTACGTGATCAGATCGGAAGGAGTGGACTTTGTCTCTTAAAGTCGTTAAGAGCATTTTTATCAGATTTTTTAAATAGATGTGCTTTGCGTTTCTTTTTGATAGTTGTGGGTGTTACGGTATTCAGCCTATCAGCAACTGCCTTGTGGCCGCTATTCGTGATGATGCACCCTATATGTCTAGGATTATTTGTTGCTAAGAGGCCAAGTATGCTTTCGCAACCATTTGTGCATCGAGTAGGCTCATGAACTAATTGCTGAAAATAATTTTCTGAGAAAGCGTTAAGGGATAAGGAGTGTCAGGCATTTAAGGCACAGCCACATTTCGTTATGCACGAGGGTTTGCCGTGTGTAACAACGAGGTTTGGACCATGTGTGGTGGGTAAAGAGGGTTGCTAGAAGCATGTTTTGCAGCAAGCGCACGACCATATGTTGTGAGGTCCTGGTGGGCGACATGCAACGGACAGGCATGTAGCAGAGCAGTTATGGTGGAGGAAAAGGAAGAGTGATGTAGGCTAATATGTCAAGGACTGTCCCCCATGCGCGCAGAAGGTGAACATTACGCATCAGGAGGTGCTGTTGCAAAGGTTGTCAGAGGTGTCTAGTCCATTTTCTATGTTGGGATTGGATGTCCTCAGGCCATTTAATAAAACACCCGCAGGAAATAGGTACATTCTCACGGTCATCGAACATTTTTCTCGATTTCTGGCAGTGGTACCGATACCAGACCAGATGGCCTAGAGCTGTAGCGTAGGCGTTGATAAACAATCAGATATTAAAATTTGGGTCGCCTGAGACCATAATTACGGACATGGGTACGAATTTTATCTCATATTTAATTAAACAACTATTCCGCGTGTTGCGCATATCGTAGTTACAGACGAGTCCATTTCATCCCGAAAACCAACAGCAGAACAGAGCACGTGCACAAGACAGTTGCAGAGATGTTAAAACATTATGTAGGCTCCAGTCACGGCGATTGGGATGCCTATGTATCTTACTGTACGTACAGTGTGGCTATAATTCGAAGGTTCGTACCGCAATGGGCTTGTCGTCATTTGAGGCTGTGTACGGCAGGAAACTGCCATCTCCCTTTGCTGTTTTGATTCCTAAGTTAGGACCACATGGTGAGTCAGTGAGTAAGTTTGCCAGAAGAATTAGGAAAGTTTGGAGGAATGTGCAAAAGGCAAACACGTAGGCGCTAGAACACTAGGAACAATCGATCAGACGCAGGGGAAAATTGCCACAATATCGCATTGGGCAGTGGATGATGGTCACTGGTCCCTATATGTCAAAGGGGGAAACGTAGAAATTTTTAAGAAAATAGCAGCGATTCTACCAGGTCGTGGAAATGACATCACCGGTCAATTTGAAGATAGTTTGCAACAAAAACGTCTGATGTACACATAAGTTGCATAAAACCTGTTGAAGGAATATAGAGGGGTACCACAGTTATCGGTAACCAACTAGGAGATGAAAATTAGAAAGGGTAAAAAGAAGGAAACTGGAACTGGTGAGCTACATAAGGCGTATGATGTGCCGTATAGGTTAGGCGTGGCGAAAGTAAGTTGTATAATTGTAATTTGTTGGGTTTTTTGCTTAGTGTATCTGTGGGTATGGTATTTTATTACCACAGGGATATTTCTTGTGCTTTTGCGGGTTTGTTATTACTGATATTGCTTTCTCGTGGATTGTTCGTTCTCTGAAGGAGGGAGGGGGTGACAGAGTAATCTGTGATCCATCCGGGTGGCCAAGTACGGACTGATATGCGGACATGTGCAGCGACTTTGTTTTCTGGAGGAAGTAAACGGGACGAGTTGTGGGAAGGAGCTGCTGTCAGCCCGAACGCATTTCCAGAGGGTGGCTACACATTGGTTATACTCCTTATTCACCCCAGAAACTGTATGGTTGAATGGCTACCAAGGAGGCAGAGCGGTAGAATTGAAAAAAGCCGAGCTTCAGGAAAGTGGAATGATTATTAATGGCACGACTTGTGAGGTAGTCGGAACAGAATTTCGTCTTCCGGCTATGCTTACAGAGTCATCAGTTGTGACAATGTAGCAGAATACGTTGCATTGGCCAGAAGGATCTCTGAGCGTATTACCCATTCAAAATGTAACGTATTTTCATGACACACTCAATCCAGAGCTTTCCCAGTCCTTGGACAGATTAATAGTCCCAGCAAGGGGGAATTGTTATGCAACAAATGTGGCGCGTATAGACAATTTCTTGGAAGAACAAGAGCACAAAGTATTAGAGGTGAGCGTATCAGGGTGTTTATAGCAGGTTTTTGCGTACTGTATTTCCGGGTAAGAGCAAGAGGGCACAGGGACGTTCCAGTACACCAGTTACTAGTAGAATGGTTGACCGGCATTGGTCGGGGAAGCCCCTAGTTGTGTATAAGGGCACGATAAGGGATACATTGTAGTAGTAAGGTGCGAGGATGACATCGTCTGGCGTACTGCAAGCTGCCGTCCGTAATGGTGGGGGGCTCCCAGGTGCAGCGCTATCTGAAGGTCACTGAACGAACAACCCTGAGCGGATGGTCAGAGCTGCTAAGGCTGACTACAACGACGGTGATCGGCTGTTTGCCTTCGGCATTCTACACGGGGCCTACGAGCTGCACTTGAGGGAGCAGTCAGCCGTGTTGCGGGCTGCCGGCACAGCCAAAACACACGGCGGTCACATAGCTGTGACATGAGTAGGAGCGCTGCATCTTATGTTTTATATTTTTATTTATTTATTTAACCTGATCAGATTAGGGCCATCAGGCCCTCTCTTACATCGGACCAGTGTTCCACACATGCTGCATTTCACACATCAGGGCTACATCATGACAATAGTTTAAATAAGAAAATTAGGTTACTCTAGTGACAATATGAATAAAGATAATGACTAAGACCTAATAAAGTAAATGCTGGCAGTATTTTTACAACAGGTGCTATACATACAAATTATGATAAAAGCAATAATAATAACAGCAAAAAATCAAATAATAATAAGCATGAGAAAAATTGGCAATAGTAATGAATATTAGTGCATATGTGCATTATCTTCGTGTGTAAAGTAGGTGTTTACTAGTATAGCGAGTTTTGGGAAAGGGAGATTTAAGGAGGGGGAAAGAGGGAAGTAATGAGGTGAAGTGCATTCATGTACAGAGGAAGGCATTACTGTTGCTTAATTAGATACGTCATTAACTGTTTTTTGAAGCGGGACATGTTTTAAAGTTCTCCAACATAACGAGGGAGGTTATTCCAGAGTCGGGTTCCCGCTACTGTAAAGGACTTGGAGAAGGTGACTGAGCGATGCAGTGGAACAGAGGATTTTATTATGATGGGAACATGTTTCTGTCATGTTGTTCCGACATAAGCGTTAAGGACGAGGAGAGAGATATGAGGGACAGTGGACATTTATAAGGCAGTAGATGAGACAAGGTGCATGGAAATCTCTGCGTTTGTCTGCACGCAGCCAGGACAATTTTGCATATGCTGGTGAAATGTGATCAAAAAGTCGAACGTCACAGATATATCGGACGCAGGCATTCATAACCAGTTTCAGACGTCGCGAATTTTCCTGAGAGGCCTTGTAGGATAATAACGCTGTAGTCGATGATTGGGAGTATAAGCGTTTGTACTAATTTTTTTCAGATCGAAAGGGAAGAGTTTTTATATTTTTGTAGGACATGAAGGGATGCTGATGCTTTTTTGCACACTGCAGTTACGTGCTCTGTCCAATTTAGATTTTCATCTATTATTACTCCCAAACTCTTTGCTGAGGGGGAGAAGTTAACATTTGTTCCATTTAGGATAAGAGATGGTAAGGATTCCCGATGTTTTGGGCTAATGAGCTTAGTGTCAAAGTTCCCTTTGGGCTTTAGATGGGTTTAGTTTTAGTCCTATGTTCTGTGCCCATAGGCTGGACGGCTGGATGTCTTTGCAGCAGATTCCAGCATTAACGTAGGCACTGACCCACGCACACACACTGTGCAGATCCGTCACCGGGATCAGTGAAAGGCCCGCTGTGTACCTTACGATGCAATAAAGCCAATGACACGTTTGCCGGTGTCTCTCTGCTCGCGTCGGCGCGAGTCAACCCTCTCGTCCAAACCATACCTCTTTGTCGTTCTGACATTTTACAACTGCTGAGCTCGGGGGGGGGGGTTGTAACAACGGATGTGATTCGCGAGTTGCAGCAGTAATCAGGCGTTTTCTCGTTGCAGCGACATCTTTTAACGAAAGTTCGGTCTCCCCCTACACAGGGAGAGATGGCAATCGTAATAAAATAAACTATATTACCGAATCTGTAAGGTGATACATAGTGTTAACCTGATATTTACAACTCCTCTGTGCTGCTACCTTAAGAGACTTCGTAGGTGTTGAGGCATCTGGCTTCTTTAAGAGAGTTCGAAAGTGAGGAGGCGTCTGGCGACTGAGGTAGAACGTGCTCTTAGCACTCTGCCTTGAGCCAAAAATGAGTTACTATTCTACTCCCGTGATGCAGGACAAACAGATATTAAGCTGATAAGAACAGATTTTTTCACCTGAGGAGGAAATATAACCTATGCCATACAGTTCTACAGGATTTTCACAACGAGTAACGATACTTTAACCACTTACAAACTCGTGTATACTCTGATTTCTTCTGTCTTTGAAAATAACACACATAAAAGCGATAAATCTAAATTTTGCATGGGAAATTCAAGATATATCGACAACATCTGCAAAAGCTGCTTCCTATATTGAAATGTTCTAGTTTATTTAACATTTTTATAGAGTCACTAGTTAACCATTGTTCATTTAAGCAGAATGACTTAAATTTTTGATTTCATTGAGGATAATTTGCAGTTCTTCAATTTTGGTAATATCTGTCTTCAAACAATTTTATTCCAATGCATTAAGGAGCAAGGAATTCAGAAAAAGAAGTTATAATGAAACAGGTATGGGAATTATGATTCTGTTAAAATCACACAATCTACTAAGTACTACCTATCCCAGCTGGTTGGCGTTATTCTTCTGTTTGTTCAAGCTCTTTTCTCTTTAACTGTCCTGTCTGTAATTTATAATAAAATCAACAAAGATTATTTGAGTATATCATGTCAAAATAGTTCCTTCAACTTCTGTATGTGGTCAAAGACCATATCAGAAGACTCTAGTCATATTTTATTGTATCTCTGCTCGAATTATGCTTTATATGACGTGTCTATTTCAATGTTCTTACAAGAATTTACTTATAAGTATCTTAGTAAAACATCATCAGCACTACATTTTCTGTTGTATGGCATGATTACAATGACTCAAATGATGGCTTTCTTAAATATATTACGTCGTTCAGTACGCCTATCTGCAACTAGCTTTTCACAAAAGTGAAAAAGGAATTGCTCTTAGAATGGTGATTTGTAAATAACATAAAGAATAAATACATCAGCAGTCCTTACTGTAATATATTATAATTTAAGATTGATCATTAAGAGGAAACTTTTTATAATTCCAAACTGTTTTTAGTATTGTTCTGCATACAGTATTTGTACCTTGCTTAGACTGGGGGATCAAGCAAAATTTGTTGATTATACATGTACTCTTAAGTCAAACCTGAAAATTATATTTACATGTTTTTCATACCCCACTTGAGCCATTAGTTAGCTCACAAGTGCACTACAGAGACTTATACTGAGGTGAAAAGTCATGGAATACATCTTAATATCATGTTGGACCTCCTTTTGCCTGGCAGCTTGATGTGGCATGGACTCAACAAGTCTGCAGAAATATTTAGCCATGCAGCCTCTGTAGCTATCCATAATTGTGAAAGTGTTGCTGGCGCAGGATTTTGTTTGCACAAAATTACATCTTCATTATGTCCCATAAACTTTTGATGGGATTCATGTCACGTGATCTGTGTGGTGAAATAATTCATGCTAATTGTCCGGAATGTTCTTCACACCAGTCCTAAGCAATTGTGGCCCAGTGTCATGGAACACTGTCACCCATAAAATTCCATTGTTTGGGAAGATAAAATCCATGAATGGCTGTAAATGGTCTCCAAGTAGACCAGCATAACCATTTCCAGACGATGATTGATTCAGTCAGACCAGCAGACCCAATTCATTCTGTGTAAACACAGCCCAAACCATTATGGAGCACAGTACCTCATTGGTGAGGTGGCCTTCCTTCCTTTCCGGGCTGCATACCTTCCCTTTCCGCATCCTTCCCCATTCCCCATCTTCGCCACCCCCCCCCCCCCCCCCCTTCACCTCTGGCTCTTTCTTTCCCTTTCTCTGGGGTTATGGTTTGTGCCTACGTCCGGAGACGGACGCTTGTACATATACTACATTCTTCGCCTTCATTCCTTGCTTGTAAGTCTTCATCCTTCCTTTGTCCTTCTCTTTTCCTTACCTCTTCTCTCTACCTTCTCCGCTGCGGCGTTTGAGACCTCTCTTCTTTCCTTTCCTTTCCCTTTCTCTTTCTTCCTCCCTGTGCATGTCTGAAGGCCAACCCACGCACTTCCATGCGTAGCCGGTGACGGGGTAACGCGTAATTCCCCGCCCCGGGTAGACAGGTAGGACACGTACGTACCCCCTGGTAACGGCCAGGCCCAGGGAGGGGTGATTACCCGAGCTGATACCTTCCGAAAGTGCCGATTGGTCCCTCCGTCCGTTTGTCGGGAGGTGTGACCTGAGGTGTGAACAATCACCTAAGGCGGGAGTGCCCTCAGAGAGGACCCCCACAAGGGAGGAGCGCGCCATCGGAGACGCCGGTAATCATGGGGGATTCTTCCGCAATGGTTTCCTCACCTTCCACTATGTCTGCTCACAAACGTAAGTTCACTGAGTCTCAACCACAGTCAGTTCTTCCATCGTTGCCACAGTTCCTTGTTGTTTCTCGGTCTGACGAAGGTCACGACTTCTCCACGGTCAACCCTTTCATTATTCAGAAAGGTGTCGACGCAATTGCAGGTCCTGTAAAGTCTTGTTCAAGATTACGGAATGGTACCCTGTTGTTAGAAACACACAGTGCCCTCCAGGCACAAAAATTGCTGCGTACGTCACTACGACACACCTTCCCTGTCCGGGTGGAACCGCACCGAACCTTAAATTCCTCGCGTGGAGTCGTTTATACACGCTCCCTCGATGGACTGTCTGACGAAGAAATTCAGCACTACCTGTCTGACCAGGGCGTAACGGCTGTTCATAGGGTTATGAAAAGGGTTGACACGAACATCATTCCAACCCGCACTGTCTTCTTGACAATTGACAAAGTTCAACTACCATCGAAAATCAAAGCCGGCTATGAGATAATTTCCGTTCGCCCATACGTCCCGAACCCTACGCGTTGCTATCGGTGCCAGCGGTTCAATCACACCAGCCAGTCCTGTTCCAATCCGGCCAAATGTGTTACGTGTGGCAGGGATGCCCATGAGGGTGCTTGTCCACCTCCATCCCCTCGCTGCATCAACTGTATGGGTGACCACGCTGCTTCCTCTCGAGATTGCCCCGTTTTTAAGGACGAAAAACTCATCCAGGAAATTAGGGTGAAGGAAAAGGTGTCGACCTTTGCTGCTCGAAAATTATTCGCCAGTCGACAGCCCACCGTGCCTCAGAAAGGACACTACAGCACTGTCCTTGCTTCTCCTCGGCCAACAAAGGAGGCGGCCACGCAGACCTGCGACCTCACCTTTAGTGCCACGGTCGTCAGATCGGCCAGCGCAAAGATCGCCCGTTCAACCTCACCACTTTCGCCTGCCCACTCTCTGGCTCACCCTTTGTCGAGTTCTGCTAAATCTCGAGCCCAAAAGTCAGACACCAAGACTTCGAAAAAAGAGCATACTCGTGAAGAGTTTTTACGTACGGCAACTTCCCAACCATCGGTTCCTCCTTCCTCTAAACATCATACTTCCAAGAAGGCTACAAAGAAACCCAGTTCCTCTCCTTCTCCGACAAGGCGTGTCCCATCTACAGCACCACCTGGCGGAAGTCGCCCTCGGCCGTCTTCTGTGTCGCCGAGGCGCACTGCTGGCGGCCGATCAACCGGCCGGTCGCTGGTGGCAGGAGCTGCTCCTGACCAACCTATGGATCAGGATCTTCTGCCTTCGGCTGAATGCCATTCCATGCTGTCGGTCACAAGCTCAGAGCAGTCGTTGAGTTGACAGCGACCTTGGTCGCATTCCTCCATTTTCTGTTCACCCTATGTCCATTATCCACTGGAATATCCGCGGCCTTCGAGCCAATCGGGATGAATTGTCGATCCTCTTACAATCCTACTCGCCGGTCATCTTCTGTCTTCAGGAAACAAAGCTTTGTTCTCCCTCATTTTCAGTCCGTCCGATATGATCTCCCCTCTGTTGAAGGCACTCCAGCCCACGGAGGACTCATGATTCTTCTCCATGAAACTGTCCATTATCACCCAATCCATTTAAACAGTTCCTTCCAAGCTGTCGCCGTCCGTCTTTCCCTTTCTGGATACACGTTCTCTCTTTGTACGGTATACATTCCATCGTCCACACCAATGGCACGAGTTGATCTCCTTCATCTTCTTGGTCAGCTTCCACCCCCATATTTGCTGGTTGGGGACTTGAATGCCCACCACCCGCTTTGGGGATCTCCACATCCTTGTCCACGTGGCTCACTATTGCTAGACGTCTCCCACCAAGCAGATCTAGTTTGCCTCAACACTGGGGTCCCTACGTTTTTGTCTGCCTCCACGGCAAATTTATCTCATTTGGACCTTGCGGTCGGTACTGTTCCACTAGCTCGCCGCTTCGAATGGTTCGCCCTTGATGATACACACTCGAGTGACCACTTTCCATGTGTCCTTAGACTGCAGCCTCAACAGCCATATATGCGCCCGCGACGCTGGAAGTTTGCTCAAGCCGATTGGACACTTTTTTCGTCTCTAGCGACATTCGATGACCGTCACTTTCCCAGCGTCGACGATGAGGTCACACATATTACCGACGTTATTCTTACAGCTGCGGAACTTTCAATACCACGCACCTCCGAATTTCCCCGGTGCCCCCCAGTTCCTTGGTGGAACGAGGCATGCCGTGATGCACTACGTGAGCGGCGACGTGCTCTCCGCGTTTTCCGCCACCATCCTACTTTGGCCAACTGTATCCGCTATAAGCAGCTACGAGCGCGATGCCGTCGTGTCATCCGCGATAGCAAGAAGGCAAGCTGGAAATTCTTTATTAGCTCATTTAACACCTTCACTCCCGCCTCGGAAGTTTGGAGTCGGCTTCGACGGTTCTCAGGCGCGCCTAGTTTCTCCCCGGTCTCTGGGCTCACTGTCGCGCATGACACATTAGTGGACCCCGTCGCAATTTCTAACTCGTTGGGTCAGCACTTTGCCGAGATTTCGAGCTCTTCAAATTACCCGCCAGCGTTTCTCCCGAAGAAACGTGCAGCGGAAGTGCGACCTCTTGCTTTCTCCTCTCAAAATCGCGAAAGCTACAATACTGTTTTCTCCTTGCGGGAACTCCAACATGCACTCTCTTCTTCTCGCTCCTCCGCCCCAGGACCAGATGGTATCCACGTCCAAATGTTGCTGCATTTATCAACCCATAGTCTGCGTTACCTCCTTCGCCTTTATAATCGAATTTGGACCGACAGTACTTTTTCCAGACGATGGCGGGAAGCTATCGTCGTTCCTGTTCCGAAACCTGGAAAGGACAAACATCTCCCCTCTAGCTATCGCCCCATTTCTCTCCCCCCCAGGGGGTCCACAACTCTTTTGTGGATACGTGCGTGGCGAGCACGGGGCCCCGAGCCATTGCAGCCTTCTTTCTCTCCCGGGCTGCATTTCCTTTCCCTTCCCCTCCTTTCCCCTCCATACTCCTTTCCCCTCGCCCTCTCCTCTCTCTCTATTGGTGTCCTTGCTTACGTTGGCCCCGCTATCCTCCTGGTTCTGTTGGTTTTTACTCTCCGGCTTTGTTGCGTACTTATCTCCTCTTTTTGGCATTCCTTGGTCCCCCTCTGGGGTTTGACCTCCATTCCAAAATTTCTCTTCCGTAGTGTGAGCCATTTGGGGAAGAGCACCTTACCTAGTGTCTCCGACGTGCGCCCTCCTAGTACATTCCACCTTTTCTTTCACGTCGTCTGATGCTAGGGTGCATAGCCAGCACGGTAGCCAGCCCGTGTGGTGGGGTCGCTATGTACCCTTTTGGTTGAGCCCCCTGAACACACAGGGATCACACTTCTGATACCTGAGCTGTGACCTCCTCATGCATGCCTTGGAGTGGTTGCTCGTCATCCCGGAGCATCGGAACTCCCGGCAATGGCCGCCGTGCCAGACGGCCCTTGCTGTGGCTGGGTGGCGCCCGTGAGGAGAGCCCCTGATCGGAGTGGGTGGTATCAGGGCGGACGCTATGCAGATGAAACGCATCCGGGTCCAAAACTCTGGCCGTTCTGCGGCCGTCTCTCAGCGTGGTACTGATTCCTCAAGTGCTGCTTCTCTTGCCCCTTCTGCCTTCCCTTCCATGGCTACCCCCTGGGAAGAGGGTCAGGCCCGTCGTCTAGGGGCAAAACCTTTCCCCCGTTATCTAGTTTGCACCAGGACTGATGGAGATACTTTCACCAGTGTCAAACCTTTATTCTTCGTGGAACACATTGAAGACAAGTTTGGCGAAGTGGACTCCCTGAGCAAGTTGCGGTCGGGTTCGTTGCTGATTAAAACTACTTCAGCTGCCCAATCTGCGGCCCTTCGTGCCTGTACCCATCTTGGCAGAATTCCTGTGTCTATTACCCCTCACCAGTCTCTAAATATGGTACAAGGTGTGATTTTCCACAGGGACCTCATCCTTCAAACTGATGAGGAACTTCGGGACAATCTCGCACGGCGGGGTGTTCACTTTGTTCGGCGTGTTCAGAAGGGTCCTAAAGATAACCGTATTGATACTGGTGCCTTTATCCTGGCCTTTGAAGGGGATACCCTTCCTGAGAAAGTTAAGATTATGGTCTATCGCTGTGATGTGAAGCCGTACATCCCACCTCCTATGCGGTGTTTTAAGTGCTTGCGTTTTGGCCACATGTCTTCTCGCTGTTCCCAGGACCCTCTCTGTGGTGACTGTGGACGTCCACTCCATGAGGGGAGTCCCTGTGTTCCCCCTCCTGTATGTGTAAATTGTCATGGTAGTCATTCTCCACGTTCACCAGATTGCCCAGTATATAAGAAAGAAAAAAAGATACAAGAGTATAAGTCCCTCGATCGTTTAAGCTACACAGAGGCCCGTAAGAAATATGCACGACTGCACCCTGTGTCCATGACATCAAGTTACGCCTTGGTTACATCTTCCCCCCTTCCCCCCCCTTCCTTACCCCCATCCCGGACCCCACTCCTCCCCCCCTCCCCTGCAGCTCTCACACCTTCTCCTCTGGGTGCTGCTCCCCCTCCCCAGCCGGAGAAGTGTCCCACTCCTTCGGCGTCTGCCGGTCAAGGGCGCCTCTCCCGGGATGCCCCTTCCCGGCATCTTCCAGGTCAAAGGTCTGCTGCCGCGCGGCGACCGCGAGAGCCGCGGTCTGTCGGCCCCCAGGTCGCCCGGTCTCTTTCTGTTCCTGATCTTGCTGCAGCTGGCTCCTTTATGCCACACAGCCCTCCTCGATCTCAGCCTGAAAAGAAGAAGAAACATAAGTCCCGGGACAAAGAGCCTCTGGTGTCACCGGAGGTCCCTTCCCCGACTTCACAACTGGATTCTGACCTGTCGTTTATGGATGTCGCCCCCTCCTTGTCTGTGACGGGTGGGGACCCGGCAGTATGACTGGATTTAGCGTGTTCAGCCCTCATTTAAACCATCGTTCTGTGGTTCTCCAATGGAATTGTAATGGCTACTATCGACACCTTCCGGAATTGAAATCCCTTCTTTCGTCCTACTCTGCAGCTTGTGTGGTTCTCCAGGAATCTCATTTTACTGATGCTCACTCACCGACCCTCCGTGGGTTCCGTGTTTTCTGTCGAAATCGGGTCGGACCCTTGCGGGCTTCTGGTGGCGTTTGTACGTTGGTCCGTACCGACATTGCTTGCAAGTGGATTCCTCTCCAAACTACATTGGAAGCGGTTGCTGTTAGGGTCCACTTGGACTCTGCAGTCACCGTCTGCAATCTTTATCTCCCTCCTGACAGGGCTCTTACACCTGCTGCCTTAACCACCCTTCTTCAGCAACTTCCTCCTCCCTTCCTCCTCCTTGGGGATTTTAATGCTCATCATCCTTTGTGGGGCAGTGCCTTTCCATCTAGACGAGGTCTTCTTATAGACCAATTTATTGCAGACCACGACCTGTGCCTTCTTAATGATGGCTCCCCTACTCATTTCAGTGCTGGTCATGGTACCTTTTCTGCCATTGATCTTTCTCTTTCTTCTCCCTCTCTCCTCCCTTCATTACACTGGTCGCCACACGACGACCTTTGTGATAGTGACCATTTCCCGTTGATTCTCTCTCTCCCTTCCCGCTCCCCGATGCACAGGTTACCTCGCTGGTCTTTCCACCGCGCCGATTGGCCTCTATACACTGCACAGGTCGAGTTTTCTCCCTCTTTGTCGGGTTGTATTGATGACGTCCTACGTGACGTGTCTGACGCGATTGTTCGCGCTGCTAACCTTGCTGTCCCGCGCTCATCTGGACTATTTCGTCACCGGCACGTCCCGTGGTGGAGTCCGGCCATTGCCATTGCCATCCGTGATCGCCGTCGAGCTTTGCAACACTTCAAGAGGCACCCATCCGTCGCCAGCCTTACTACTTTTAAACGCCTTCGCGCTAAAGCCCGTTATTTAATCAAACGGAGCAAGCGGATATGTTGGGAACGATTCGTTTCTTCCCTTGGTTCCACTGTCCCTCTGTCACGGGTATGGGCTACACTTCGCTCTCTCCAAGGTTGCCATCGGCAGTCCACCCTACCAGGCCTTCACCTCCCAGATGGCATTTGTACGGACCCATTAGTTATCGCAGAACATCTTGCGACCCATTTTGCAGTGGCATCGGCGTCAGCCTCCTATCCCGCTGCTTTCCTTCATCAAAAACAGCAGGCTGAAGCTCTCACCTTATGTTTCACCACTTGTGAGTCGGAATCTTATAACGAACCTTTTACTGAATGGGAATTTCTTTCTGCTCTCTCTTCTTCTCATGATACGGCCCCTGGCCCAGATTCCATTCATAACCAACTGCTTCAACATCTCAGTGCTCCACAACGGCAACATCTTCTTCGGGTGTTTAACCGTATCTGGCTCCGGGGTGACTTCCCTTCTCAGTGGAGGGATAGCATTGTGGTTCCTGTCCTTAAGCCTGGTAAGAACCCCCTATCTGTTGACAGCTATCGGCCAATTAGTTTGACCAATGTTGTTTGTAAGTTACTTGAACGGATGGTAGCCCGTCGGCTCACTTGGGTCCTCGAATCTCGGGATCTATTGTCCCCTTACCAGTGTGGCTTTCGAGAGGGACGATCTCCAATCGATCATTTACTTCGCTTGGAATCCGCAGTTCGGCAGGCTTTTTCCCAGCGCCGCCATTTGGTTGCAGTGTTTTTTGACCTTCGCAAGGCCTATGACACGGCCTGGCGCTATCACATCTTACTAACCCTTCATCAGTGGGGTCTTCGGGGCCCACTCCCGACTTTTATCCGCCAGTTCCTGATCCATCGGTCATTCAGAGTTCGAGTTGGTACTGCTTTTAGTTCTCCACGGACCCAGGAGACGGGCATCCCACAGGGTTCTGTCTTGAGTGTCCTTCTTTTCCTCATTGCTATCAATGGACTTGTGGCCTCTGTCGGTCCCTTGGTCGCCCCTGCCCTGTATGTGGATGATTTCTGCATTTGGGTTAGTTCCTCCTCGATGGCATCTGCAGAACGGCAGCTCCAGGTGGCTATACGGCGTGTCTCTGCATGGACCCTCTCACACGGGTTTCAATTCTCTCCTTCAAAATCGCGGGTGGTCCACTTCTGTCGCCGTACTACGGTCCACCCTGATCCAGAGCTCTATCTCGTTGCACAACGATTACCTGTGGTTTCACAGTTTCGTTTCCTGGGTCTTCTTTTCGACAACAAGCTCACTTGGTTGCCCCATATCAGACTTCTGAAGGTAGGATGTTTCCGTAAACTCAATGTCCTTCGCTTCCTTGCCCACTCCTCTTGGGGTGCGGACCGTTCCCTCCTCCTCCGTCTTTATCGTGCTCTAGTTCTGTCTCGTTTGGACTATGGTTGTCAAGTTTATGGTTCAGCTGCTCCTTCCACGCTGCACGTGCTGGATCCAGTCCACCATCGTGGTATCCGTTTGGCCACAGGTGCCTTCCCTACTAGCCCTGTTGATAGTCTCCTGGTTGAAGCTGGGATCCCACCCCTTTCTGTTCGGCGGTCCCAGCTTCTGGTGTCTTATGCCCTCACTATCCGTTCTTCTCCCACTCACCCCTCCTATTCTATCCTGTTCCCAGACCATGGACGTCGCCCACCCGACTCCCGCCCTCGGGCGGGTTTACCGGTTGGGCTGCGCCTTGCGTCTCTTTCCCGTGATTTTCAGCTTCCTTCTTTGTCCTGTCTTCCTCGCTCCCTCCCCTCCACCCCTCCTTGGTTAGTTCCTCGGCCTCGAATTCGGATGGATCTCCGCCGCGGTCCGAAAGATTCCATCCCCCCGGTGGTGTTCCGTTCCTTTTTCCGCCAAATTTTATGGGAGTTTCGGGATGCTGTTGTTTTTTACACTGATGGCTCTAAATCTGCTGATCATGTTGGGTATGCCTTCACGTCCTCTGTTGGAACGGAAAATCATCTGCTGCCACCTACATGTGGGGTGTTTACTGCGGAATTGATGGCAATTTCCCGGGCCCTTATCTTTATTAAACAATCCCAACACAACCGCGTTTTGTTATGTACGGACTCGATGAGTGGCCTTATTGCTATTGACCGGTGTTTTTCGCGCCATCCCTTGGTCTCTGCCATCCATGACCATCTCGCTGATATTCACCGTGCTGCTTGTTCCATTGACTTCCTATGGGTCCCTGGCCATGTGGGTATCCCAGGAAATGAGCTCGCTGATCGTTTGGCTGGGGGAGCAGTTACTTACCCCCCGTTTTCTGTAACCCCTCCTGCAGCGGATTTACGGCTTCACATCAAATCCCACTTCGCACAGTCATGGGCCAATTCTTGGGAGGCTACTCCACTGTCTAATAAACTTCGTGCAATTACGGTGACACCAGGCCCATGGCGTTCTTCCTTTCGCCTCTCCCGAAAGGACTCGACCACATTGTGTCGTCTCCGCATTGGCCATACCAGGCTGACCCATGGTTTTCTTTTGCGTGATGGGCCACCCCCGCTATGTGGTTGTGGAGCCTTCCAGTCAGTAGCCCACATTTTGGTTGAATGCCCCCTTCTTTTGGCTCTGCGTGCTAAGTACAGACTCCCCCACACTTTACCTTTGATGTTGGCTGACGATTCCCGGATGGTCTCTCTGGTTCTCGGTTTCCTCCGGGAGAGTGGTTTTTATTCTCAGTTTTAAGGTTTTTACTCTCCCTGGTGTTGGGGCAGGGCGGTGAGTGTTTGGGTGTCTCCCACTGTCGGCAGTGTTCAGAGATTCCCGATTCACCTCCCTGACCGGAATCCTATTTTATTCCCCTTTTACTCTTTTTTTTTAAGGCTTGGTTAGTCTTTCTATTCCCATACGTATTTTCTGCATTATAGCAGTTGTACCTTTTAAGTCACCGGTGGTCTTGCCTATGCTGCTTCAGCATAGTGTTGGGTTCGTTCTCTTGTCGACTTCCCTCATTTGTTTTTACCAATGACAACGTGACTGCCCTTTTACGTTTTTCCCTGTTTTTCGTTTTATTGTTCTGACTTTTCTGAGATGTCCCGTTGGCAGAATGGAGTCTATTTGAAACAAGGGACTGATGACCTCGCTGTTTGGTCCCTTAAACCTCAAACAACCAACCAACCCATTTCTCTCACGAGTAGTGTCTGTAAGGTTTTGGAGCGTATGGTGAATTACCGTTTAGCGTGGTGGCTGGAATCCCGCAGTCTTTTAACACCTGCCCAATGCGGATTCCGAAAGCATCGTTCTGCAGTTGACCATCTTGTTGCTCTCTCCACTTATATCATGAACAATTTTCTCCGGAAACGCCAAACGGTAGCAATATTTTTTGATCTGGAGAGAGCATACGATACCTGTTGGAGGACAGGCATCCTCCGCACACTGTTCTCTTGGGGCTTTCGAGGCCGGCTGCCCCTTTTTCTTCGCGAATTTATGGCAGAGCGCACATTTAGGGTGCGGGTGAACACTACTCTCTCCCGCACTTTCTCCCAAGAAAACGGGGTACCCCAGGGCTCCGTGCTGAGTGTTGTACTGTTTGCCATCGCTATAAATCCAATTATGGATTGTCTCCTTCCCGATGTCTCGGGCTCCCTCTTTGTGGATGATTTTGCGATCTACTACAGCTCTCAACGGACCAGCCTTCTTGAACGACGTCTTCAAGGATGTCTCGATTGCCTCCACTCTTGGCGTATCGAAACCGGCTTCCGTTTCTCACCCAGTAAGACCGTTTGTGTTAATTTTTGGCGACGTAAGGAGTTTCTTCCGCCTTCCTTACATCTAGGACCTGTCAACCTTCCGTTTACAGACGTCGCTAAATTCTTGGGTCTTACGTTTGACAGAAAACTGTGCTGGTACTCCCACGTTTCCTATCTTTCGGCTCGCTGTCTGCGATCGCTTAACACCCTCCGTGTCCTGAATGGTACCTCCTGGGGAGCGGACCGAGTGGTCCTTCTCCGCCTCTATCGCGCCTTAGTGCGCTCGAAATTGGATTATGGAAGCATAGTCTACTCCTCTGCTCGGCCGTCTATTCTTCGGCGTCTCGACTCTATCCACCACCGTGGATTACGTTTAGTGTCTGGAGCTTTTTACACTAGCCCTGTGGAAAGCCTTTATGCTGAGACTGCTGAACCTCCGTTGTCCAATCGGCGAGCGGTCCTTCTAAGTCGTTATGCTAGCCATCTGTCTTCCATGCCTGCTAATCCAGCCCATGCCCCTTTTTTCGACGCCTCATTTGATGTAGGGTATGCTGGCCGCTCCTCCTCCCTACTACCCCCGGGAGTCCGCTTCCGTCAACTGCTCCATTCTCTTTCCTTCCGCTTTCCTAAAACCTTTTTGACAACTTCGGCTACGGCACCGCCTTGGCTCCGTCCCCGGATCTGCCTGCTCGGTGACCTTTGTCGATTTCCCAAGGATGGTACCCCTACACTTGTTTATCGTCGGGCATTTGCTGCTCTATGTGCACAAATGACGGACGCCACATTTATTTACACCGACGGCTCGAAAACATCGTTAGGTGTAGGGAGTGCCTATATTGTTGGCGACACCCCAAATCAATTTCGGCTTCCCGACCAGTGTTCGGTGTATACTGCGGAGCTTTACGCTGTTCTCCAGGCTGTCCACTACATCCGCCGCCATCGGCAGATACAGTACGTAATCTGCTCAGATTCTCTCAGCTCTCTCCTCAGTCTCCAAGCTCTTTACCCTGTGCACCCTCTGGTCCACCGGATTCAGGACTGTCTGCGCTTGCTCCACGTGGGGGGCGTCTCGGTGGCGTTCCTCTGGCTCCCGGGACACGCTGGTATCTGTGGGAATGAGGCGGCGGATATAGCGGCCAAGGCTGCAGTCTCTCTTCCTCGGCCAGCTATTCAATCGCTTCCCTTCACCGATATACGGAGCGGTTTATGTCGCAAAGTTGCTCATTTATGGCATGCGCATTGGTTAACACTTCCCAATAATAAATTGCGGGAAGTGAAAGCTCTTCCTTGCGCTTGGACCTCTTCCTCCCGAACGCGTCGTCGGGAGGAGGTGATTTTAGCTAGACTCCGGATAGGGCACTGTCTTTTTAGCCATCGACATCTTTTAAGCGGCGATCCTCCCCCACTCTGTCCCCACTGCTCTCAGCTGTGGACGGTAAGACACCTTTTAATTGAATGCCCCTATTTTAATCCGTTACGCGCCCGTCTACGGCTATCGCCTGATCTATCGTCGATTTTAGCAGATGACACGCGCTCAGCCGACCGCGTTCTCCAGTTTATTAGTGCTAGTGAAATGACGTCAGTCATTTGAAGCTTTTTTTGGGGACAACCAACCCCTTTCTGTAGTGGATTTTTAAGCCTTCCTTCTGCTTTTAGTTTCTCCAATTTTATGACTTTGTTCCCATTGCTGCTGATTTTCAGTTTCGGTTTTTTTTTTATTTCCTAAGTCACAGGTTGGGCGCTAATGACCATAGCAGTTTTGCGCCCTAAAACCAAACAAAAAAAAAAAGTACCTCATTGGTAACTTGGATCCGTGGCTTCATTGAGTCTGCACCAGACCCAGACCCTACCATCAGCTCTTACCAACTGAAATTGGGACTCACCTGACCAGACCACAGTATTCCAGTCGTCTAGGGTGCAACCGATATGGTTAGGAGCCTAGAAGAGATACTGCAGGTGATGTCATGCTGCTAGCAAAGGTACTCTCGTTGGTCAACTGCTGCCATAGCTCATTAACACCTCATTTTGGCACACTGTTTTAATGGGTACATTCATTGTACATCTTACATTGATTTCTGTGGTTATTTCATACAGAGTTACATGACTGTTAGCACTGAAAAATCTATGACAATGTGTTGCTCTTGGTCGTTAAGTGAAGGCCACCAGACACTGCATTCTCTATGGTGAGAGGTAATGCCAGAATTTGGTATCCTCAGCACGCTCTTGACACTGTGGCTCTCACAATATCGAATTCTCTAAGGATTTCTGAAATGAAATGTCCAATGCGTGTAGCTCCAACTACCATTCTGCGATGAAAGTCTGTTAACTTCTGAAATGCAGGCATGATCACTTTGGAATCTTTTTCACATGAATCACCTGAGTGCAAATGAAAGCTCTGCCAATGTGCTGCCCTTTTATACCTTGTGTACATAATACTGCTGCCTTCTGTATATGAGTATAGTGCTATGCCATGACTTTGGTCATCTCACTGTACTTCTCTACAAGTCTTTGTAAATCTTGTTTTTTAGCAGCAGTTAATCTTCTAAGTATCTGTGTTTTGCCTTCAACTAAATTGTCTTTATTATGATTTTGTTGATGTATGTGATATTTTATGATTTTTTTCTACTCTTGCTAGCATAAGCTTACTTAGACAAAATTTAAGTAGGATTAGAACGTATTTTGTATATAGTGGAATGCCAGGCCTCCTCCCTAACAAACCAATCCATGACATATTTTCAGAAGTAAAGCCAAAAAACTAGGTGGGCAACCAAAAAATGTACGGAGAACTACAAAGGACCAACCTTAAGAAAGGAGAAAAGGACAGAACTTGTAATGAGTACCAAACTAGGTTATGTTTTTTCTTGTGTGTTCACATTGATAAGCATGTACTGTCACATCATGCAGACACCAACAAACTTTAACAAAAAGAAAGTGTTTTTACAAAAAGTTATTCTTTGTGAACGTAGAGGCAACTCATTCTAGTTTTGACTGTATAATAAACAGTCTGTGCAATGTAATCCAAAATCTAGTTGTATTGAAATCAATTCTTTCAAAATCAAAAACTGCTTCATTTTATCTAACATATGATTTCTTTGTATTTGAAATTGATTTTCATTTTACAATCATTTTTATGCAAAGGTGATAGAGGTGTAACTTTATGCTTCTTATCGATGACAAATTTAAAAATTGGCACTATGCTTCAATATTGAGAATATTAATCAAAACATTGTTTCAAATGAGATTACATTTTTTCTGTGAATTTTCTTGATATTCTACACAAAAGATTTTCATATCTTAATTTCGTGTATTTTTATGGTATTATTGTTAAGAGGAAGATCTTTCATACTCCAAAACTCCCAGAAAGCTCAATATGAATTAAATTTTTTCTTAGTACTGTTAATTTTCATGTGCACTACCTAAAGTGACAATATTATATAAAATTCTGTATCTGACTTTGTGTAAAGGGGATATTGTAATAAATTAAGACCTAACAGTAATTTTATCAGTTACAGAAATCTGCAATACTACCTAAATTCCAACCACATTTGAACTCATATTTATTTATAAATTATGAAATCTCTGATTCTGGACGTTTGCCATGTTTTCTAGTTTACAGGAGCACATTTGACACAAATATAAATTTTCATTTATACATCGATATCTTAAAATACTGTTATACTACACTTTGAAGATTAGTTTGCAAATATATGGCACCAAATGCCAATAAAACAAAACTGTATCATTTAAAAATATTTTACCATGTAATTTTAATATTAAGCAAAACATATTTCACTATTGATGTTTAATTATAACATGAAGATAACAGTATGAAGAACATTTCCAATATCTTAAAAGCTTTAGCATCAGCTATTGCTCTCAAAAAATATCAAAGGAATTGACACTATTGACAAAGCTTATTAAATTAAAGTTGAATTTTATTTTTGAAAACAGAAGTTACATGTACAGCATTTTGACACACAGAACTTTCTGGAAGCTTCGAGAATAATTAGCATGTTTTATATTGTCATTGCTTGTCACTTTTTGTGTCAGACTCATTTTGCTGTTGAAAGGGTTAGCATCATGTGAAGGTGTTTGGAGATGGTGGATTTAAGAAAGACAATGAAATTGTTCTTAAGTCTTTTTGTTTGCTCTGAACCTATGTTTTCTAGTGATGTGGAACTGTGATTGTGTTTGAGGATTGATTTTCACTTAATAAAATTTAAGCCACGTATTTTGCAAACAAAGACCGTCGCTTCGTGCTTGGTGTAATAATAAAGCAGGACATGATCTTTGGAATTAATATGTTGCTGACCCCTAGATGAAGTGACACTACATACAAGTTATGAAAATACATTTTATAAAATGTGATGTCTACCTTAAAATGAGTATACATTTAAATTACAGTGCTGTGCACTCTCATGAAGTGTCACAGAAAGTAAAGGTTTTCAGTGTACTTCATTAGGAGAGCCACATTACAAGGTCTACATGTACATTCAAGGATCTGTTATCCTCGTCACTCTAAATATCAATAGCAGACTGGTCATGAGTCTGAAGTGCTGGTTCCTGGTGATTAAAAACACACACTACAGAAAATGAACATTTTCATGGTTCAGTGGACTCTCTTCAAAGATTATATCTCAAGATCTAACGAATCAACACTTCACAATAAATTCTATAACCTTCACTGTGATTATGCCCAACAATAATCCTTTTAATGCTTTCTGCTCCATCTTCCTTCACCATTGTTTTGGAATATGAGCATAGCAGGTGGAGTCTATCAACCACAAATGTTCAAGTCTTCGCTGCTTGCTGTACCGCAGTTCATACGGGGATGTTCTTGGAATGTTGGAAGGCCCTGTTTGGTTTAGGATGTAGCTTTTTTGGATATTTAAATGTGCATGCATTATGGCCCTGGCAGTTTCTTCAACTGTGAGGCTTTCTCTTTCACTCCAACCATTATATTCTGGGGTGTACAGCATTATGAGATGGTAAATTATACCTCCTTTATGAAAAATTTCTTTAACTTCTGTGTGAAATTCTTATCCATTGTCACTCAGAAGTTCTTTAATAGTATATCCAGCATGTTTCACTTCCGCTATGGAATGTCTTAACTTTTCTGCAACTCCAGATTTTTCTTCTATGAAATATAACTTTGTATAATCATCATTGAAAATTACAAAATACCAGTAACCTGACACTCAATTTTTAAATGTGCCACACAGACCTGCATTGAGCCTTGCTAAACATACAGCCTTCACATGGTTCACTGCCCATTTGCATACTGGTATTCAGCTCACTGCTAAGTACATACTTCATAATCATGATGCTTTTTTTGGTGTCCTGATCTTTCATGAGAAACCTACAAAAGTTTCTCTGCTAGTGACACTGACTTTACTGAGGAAGCAGTGTTTCACATTTCTTGCAGACAGTTTAAGAAGTCCTTCAAAGTGATCAAGGTCGCCTATCAATCTAGTGACTTGATAAACACTGAAATTACAAATTTATGCAGTTGATGTGAATTTACTTTCTGAATGTTTATCCTTTGCTGCAAAAACAGGGAATAGATTCTTGTAAATCTAAGGTACAGATCATACATTTGACAAAGTAATTCTGTACCATTTTCCACCAACTGCTGCTTCAGTATTTATTGCATCTTTCCTGTTTGCTTTATTATATCACCAACAGCTGTAGTTAGAGAATGTTTTGTTAAAAACAGCTCAAAAACCTTGAAACAATTTCTGCCCTTTGTAATGTGACTTGTTGCACCATTGTCTATGTACCAGTCACTGTTAGTGCATCCCCCCAGGGGGTCCACAACTCTTTTGTGGACACGTGCGTAGCGAGCACGGGACCCCGAGCTAATGTGGCCCTCCTTCCTTTCCGGGCTGCATCCCTTCCCTTTCCGCATCCTTCCCCGTCCGCCGTCTTCGCCCCCCTCCCTCACCTCTGGCTCTTTCCTTCCCTTTCTCCCCCTCTGGGAGTATGGTTTGTGCCTACGTCCGGAGACGGACGCTCGAAACTGTTCCAAATTCCTTGCTTTCTACACTTGCAAGTCCTCGTCCTTCCTCTGTCCTTCCTCTGTCCTTCTCTTATCCTTCCCTCTTCTCTTTGCCCTTTTCTCCGCTGCGGCGTTTGAGACCCCCTCTTCTTTCCTTTCCCTTTCTCTTTTTTCCTCCCTGTGCATGTCTGAAGGCCGACCCACGCACTTCCATGCATAGCCGGTGACGGGGTAACGCGTAATTCCCCGCCCCGGGTAGACAGGTAGGGCATGTACGTACCCCCTGGTAACGGCCAGGCCCAGGGAGGGGTGATTACCCGAGCTGATACCTTCCGAAAGTGCCGATTGGTCCCTCCGTCCGTTTGTCGGGAGGTGTGGCCTGAGGTGTGAACAATCACCTAAGGCGGGTGTGCCCTCAGTGAGGGCCCCCACAAGGGAGGAGCGCGCCATCGGAGACGCCAGTAATCATGGGGGATTCTTCCGCAATGGTTTCCTCACCTTCCACTATGTCTGCTCACAAACGTAAGTTCACTGAGTCTCAGCCACAGACGGTTCTTCCATCGTTGCCACAGTTCCTTGTTGTTTCTCAGTCTGACGAAGGTCACGACTTCTCCACGGTCAACCATTTCATTATTCAGAAAGGTGTCGACGCAATTGCAGGTCCTGTAAAGTCTTGTTCAAGATTACGGAATGGTACCCTGTTGTTAGAAACACACAGTGCCCTCCAGGCACAAAAATTGCTGCGTACTTCTCTGCTCCACACCTTCCCTGTCTGGGTGGAACCGCACCGTACCTTAAATTCCTCGCGTGGAGTCGTTTATACACGCTCCCTCGATGGATTGTCTGACGGAGAAATTCAGCACTATCTGTCTGACCAGGGCGTAACGGCTGTTCATAGAGTTATGAAAAGGGTTGACACGAACATCATTCCAACCCGCACTGTCTTCTTGACAATTGACAAAGTTCAACTACCATCGAAAATCAAAGCAGGCTATGAGATAATTTCCGTTCGCCCTTACGTCCCAAACCCTACGCGTTGCTATCGATGTCAGCGGTTCAATCACACCAGCCAGTCCTGTTCCAATCCGGCCAAATGTGTTACGTGTGGCAAGGATGCCCATGAGGGTGCTTGTCCACCTCCATCCCCTCGCTGCATCAACTGTATGGGTGACCACGCTGCTTCCTCTCGAGATTGCCCCGTTTTTAAGGACGAAAAACTCATCCAGGAAATAAGAGTGAAGGAAAAGGTGTCGACCTTTGCTGCTCGAAAATTATTCGCCAGTCGACAGCCCACCGTGCCTCAGACAGGAAAATACAGCACTGTCCTTGCTTCCCCTCGGCTAACAAAGGAGGCGGCCACGCAGACTTGCGACCTCACCTTTAGTACCACGGTCGTCAGATCGGCCAGCGCAAAGATCGCCCGTTCAACCTCACCACTTTCGCCTGCCCACTCTATGGCTCACCCTTCGTCGGGTTCTGCTAAATCCCGAGCCCAAAAGTCAGACTCCAAGTCTTCGAAAAAAGAGCATACTCGTGAAGAGTTTTTACGTACCGTAACTTCCCAACCATCGGTTCCTCCTTCATCTAAACATCATACTTCCAAGAAGGCTACAAAGAAACCCAGTTCCTCTCCTTCTCCGACAAGGCGTGTCCCATCTACAGCACCACCTGGCGGAAATCGCCCTCGGCCGTCTTCTGTGTCGCCGAGGCGCACTGCTGGTGGCCGGTCAACCGGCCGATCGCTGGTGGCAGGAGCTGCTCCTGACCAACCTATGGATCAGGATCTTCTGCCTTCGGCTGAATACCATTCCATGCTGTCGGTCGCAAGCTCTGAGCAGTCGTTGAGTTGACAGCACCCTTGGTCACATTCCTCCATTTTCTGTTCACCCTATGTCCATTATCCACTGGAATATCCGCGGCCTTCGAGCCAATCGGAATGAATTGTCGATCCTCTTACGATCCTACTCGCCGGTCATCTTCTGTCTTCAGGAAACAAAGCTGCGTCCCCATGACCGCTTTGTTCTCCCTCATTTTCAGTTCGTCCGATATGACCTCCCCTCTGTTGAAGGCACTCCAGCCCATGGAGGACTCATGATTCTTCTCCATGATACTCTCCATTATCACCCAATCCCCTTAAACAGTTCCTTCCAAGCTGTCGCCGTCCGTCTTTCCCTTTCTGGATACACGTTCTCTCTTTGTATTGTATACATTCCATCGTCCACACCAATGGCACGAGCTGATCTCCTTCATCTTCTTGGTCAGCTTCCACCCCCCTATTTGCTGGTTGGGGACTTGAATGCCCACCACCCGCTTTGGGGATCTCCACATCCTTGTCCACGTGGCTCACTATTGCTAGACGTCTTCCACCAAGTGGATCTAGTTTGCCTCAACACTGGGGTCCCCACATTTTTGTCTGCCTCCACGACAAATTTATCTCATTTGGACCTTGCGGTCGGTACTGTTCCGCTAGCTCGGCGCTTCGAATGGTTCGCCCTTGATGATACACACTCGAGTGACCACTTTCCATGTGTCCTTAGACTGCAGCCTCAACTGCCATATATGCGCTCGCGACGCTGGAAGTTTGCCCAAGCCGATTGGACACTTTTTTCGTCTCTAGCGACATTCGATGACCGTCGCATTCCCAGCGTCGACGATGTCACACATATTACCGACGTTATTCTTACAGCTGCGGAACTTTCAATACCACGCACCTCCGAATTTCCCCGGTGCCCCCCAGTCCCTTGGTGGAACGAGGCATGCCGTGACGCAATACGTGAGCGGCGACGTGCTCTTCGCATTTTCCGTCACCATCCTACTTTGGCCAACTGTATCCGCTATAAGCAGCTCCGTGCGCGATGCCGTCGCGTCATCCGCGATAGCAAGAAGGCAAGCTGGAAATTCTTTATTAGCTCATTTAACACCTTCACTCCCTCCTCGGAAGTTTGAAGTCGGCTTCGACGGTTCTCAGGCGCGCCTAGTTTCTCCTCGGTCTCTGGGCTCACTGTCGCGCTTGATACCTTAGTGGACCCCGTCGCAGTTTCTAACTCATTGGGTCAGCACTTTGCTGAGATTTCGAGCTCTTCAAATTACCCGCCAGCGTTTCTCCCGAAGAAACGTGCAGCGGAAGTGCGACCTCTTGCTTTCTCCTCTCAAAATAGCGAAAGCTACAATACTGTTTTCTCCTTGCGGGAACTCCAACATGCACTCTCTTCTTCTCGCTCCTCCGCCCCAGGACCAGATGGTATCCACGTCCAAATGTTGCTGCATTTATCAACCCATAGTCTGCGTTACCTCCTTCGCCTTTATAATCGAATTTGGACCGACAGTACTTTTCCCAGACGATGGCGGGAAGCTATCGTCGTTCCTGTTCCGAAACCTGGAAAGGACAAACATCTCCCCTCTAGCTATCGCCCCATTTCTCTCACGAGTAGTGTCTGTAAGGTTTTGGAGCGTATGGTGAATTACCGTTTAGCTTGGTGGCTGGAATCCCGCAGTCTTTTAACACCAGCCCAATGCGGATTCCGAAAGCATCGTTCTACAGTTGACCATCTTGTTGCTCTCTCCACTTATATCGTGAACAATTTTCTCCGGAAACGCCAAACGGTAGCAATATTTTTTGATCTGGAGAGAGCATACGATACCTGTTGGAGGACAGGCATCCTCCGCACACTGTTCTCTTGGGGCTTTCGAGGCCGGCTGCCCCTTTTTCTTCGCGAATTTATGGCAGAGCGCACATTTAGGGTGCGGGTGAACACTACTCTCTCCCGCACTTTCTCCCAAGAAAACGGGGTACCCCAGGGCTCCGTGCTGAGTGTTGTACTGTTTGCCATCGCCATAAATCCAATTATGGATTGTCTCCTTCCTGATGTCTCGGGCTCCCTCTTTGTGGACGATTTTGCGATCTACTACAGCTCTCAACAGACCAGCCTTCTTGAACGACGCCTTCAAGGATATCTCGATCGCCTCCACTCTTGGCGTATCGAAACCGGCTTCCGTTTCTCACCCAGTAAGACAGTTTGTGTTAATTTTTGGCGACGTAAGGAGTTTCTTCCGCCCTCCTTACATCTAGGTCCTGTCAACCTTCCGTTTTCGGACGTCGCTAAATTCTTGGGTCTTATGTTTGACAGAAAACTGTGCTGGTCCTCCCACGTTTCCTATCTTTCGGCTCGCTGTCTGCGATCCCTTAACACCCTCCGTGTCCTGAATGGTACCTCCCGGGGAGCGGACCGAGTGGTCCTTCTCCGCCTCTATCGCGCCTTAGTGCGCTCGAAATTGGATTATGGAAGCATAGTCTACTCCTCTGCTCGGCCGTCTATTCTTCGGCGTCTCGACTCTTTCCACCACCGTGGATTACGTTTAGTGTCTGGAGCTTTTTACACTAGCACTGTGGAAAGCCTTTATTCTGAGACTGCTGAACCTCCGCTGTCCAATCGGCGAGCAGTCCTTCTGAGTCGTTATGCTAGCCATCTGTCTTCCATGCCTGCTAATCCAGCCCATGACCTTTTTTTCGACGCCTCCTTTGATGTAGGGTATGCAGGCCGCTCCTCCTCCCTACTACCCCCAGTAGTCCGCTTCCGTCAACTGCTCCATTCTCTTTCCTTCCGCTGTCCAAAAACCTTCTTGACAACTGGGGGTACAGCACCGTCTTGGCTCCGTCCCCGGATCTGCCTGCTCCGTGACCTTTGTCGATTTCCCAAGGATGGTACCCCTACACTTGTTTATCAAAAATGGTTCAAATGGCTCTGAGCACTATGGGACTTAACATCTATGGTCATCAGTCCCCTAGAACTTAGAACTACTTAAACCTAACTAACCTAAGGACGTCACACAACACCCAGCCATCACGAGGCAGAGAAAATCCCTGACCCCGCCGGGAATCGAACCCGGGAACCCGGGCGTGGGAAGCGAGAACGCTACCGCACGACCACGAGATGCGGGCACTTGTTTATCGTCGGGCATTTGCTGCTCTATGTGCACAAATGACGGACGCCACATTTATTTACACCGACGGCTCGAAAACATCGTTAGGTGTAGGGAGTGCCTATATTGTTGGCGACACCCCAAATCACTTACGGCTTCCCGACCAGTGTTCGGTTTATACTGCGGAGCTTTGCGCTGTTCTCCAGGCTGTCCACTACATCCGCCGCCATCAGCGGATACAGTACGTAATCTGCTCAGATTCTCTCAGCTCTCTCCTCAGTCTCCAAGCTCTTTACCCTGTGCACCCTCTGGTCCACCGGATTCAGTACTGTCTGCGCTTGCTCCACGTGGGGGGCGTCTCGGTGGCGTTCCTCTGGCTCCCGGGACACGCTGGTATCTGTGGGAATGAGGCGGCGGATATAGCGGCCAAGGCTGCAGTCTCTCTTCCTCGGCCAGCTATTCAGTCGATTCCCTTCACCGATCTACGGAGCGTTTTTGTTGCAAAGTTGCTCATTTATGGCACGCGCATTGGTCAACGCTTCCCCATAATAAATTGCGGGAAGTGAAAGCCCTTCCTTGCGCTTGGACCTCTTCCTCCCGAACGCGTCGTCGGGAGGAGGTAATTTTAGCTAGACTCCGGATAGGGCACTGTCTATTTAGCCATCGACATCTTTTAAGCGGCGATCCTCCCCCACTCTGTCCCCACTGCTCTCAGCTGTGGACGGTAAGACACCTTTTAATTGAATGCCCCTATTTTAATCCGTTACGCTCCCGTCTACGGCTATCGCCTGATTTATCGTCGATTTTAGCAGATGACGCGCGCTCAGCCGACCGCGTTCTCCAGTTTATTAGTGACAGTGAAATGACGTCAGTCATTTGAAGCCTTTTTTGGGGACAACCAACCCCTTTCTGTAGTGGATTTTTAAGCCTTCCTTCTGCTTTTAGTTTCTCCAATTTTATGACTTTGTTCCCATTGCTGCTGGTTTTCAATTTCGGTTTTTTACTGTTTCCTAAGTCACGGGCTGGGCGCTAATGACCATAGAAGTTTTGCGCCCTAAAACCAAAAACAAAAAAAACAAAAAATTAATTAATTTAGTGCATTAAGAGTTCATCACACAGGATGCAACAGCAAAAAGTATCAAATATGCATCTGTGTTAGCTGGTTTTGGCAGTCTGACATCAACTGCCCATTTTCTGCACACTTTAATTGTATTGTTGGGATTCTTACAGTAATCACATATTAATTTTTTTTCTTCTTTCTCTCCATTGCATTTACCTGCTGAGATTACTGCATTGATGAATCTGTAGTGAGAGTTTGTCTACTAAATTCATCCTCCTTTATCTTTAAAGCTTTCTCATATGCACACAATTGGTTTGTAAGATTGTCAATTGTTCTGTCACATCTACATTAACATCCACCAAAATTTGAATGAAAAATAGACATCTGGTAGTGTACCTCAAATTTTACAAATCAAAAACAAATCAGGCATTTCTGAATTATTTACTGTATCTTTAGACATTTGCCATTTCAGTTCACTCCAGATATTTTTCAGTTTTGAAATATCATCTTCAGGAGCCATTTTTAAAAACTAAACAACTGCAAGTAAAGTATTGCTTTCTGCTTTATTGAAAAATTCTAATGCACTTTTGTATGCCACCCTTTGTTCAGCAGACGCACTGTCCGAAGGTATGGTAGATTTCACTGACGTGGTCTCCACAACATCAAATGCATCAGGAATTCCTGATAGACAAATACTTATTTTGTATTTCCAAGTATTCCAGTTTGTTTTTCCCGCCAGAAATCTGATGTTGATAATTCTCATCAAATACAGTGTTCGTTCTGTGGAATCAATATCCTCACAAATAAAAACAATCAGATTCATGGAGATAACTAAAATTTTTGTAGCATAGAGTTATGTTGTCATTTTCCTGCAAGTGAACTTTGCAACCACACCTTGGTCCATAGCTTACTGGGAAGTATTGTATCAAAAACAAACATTTACATACTTGTGAACAGTTGTTTTATCTAAAAGACGCAACAAACATGGCAAAGGCAAAAACTACACTCATACTATCAACTGCTGAATGCAAAGATACAGAGTTCAGTTATTAGTTTAGAGTTAAGTTAGTTAGGAAAAATAACATAATGCCTTACAATATGTATATTTCTCAGCAGAAATCAGAATAACTAATGATTCCAGGACAAATATTTTTAGGAATAGTGTACAAGAAATGACTGAGCTGAAATTTTTAATGGACCAAATGCTAACATAAAATTTAATGTGTTTCATTATAAATTCATATCATTATTTGGAAAAAGCTTTGTGTATAAGCTAATCAGAAAGGAGATTTAATTAGCCATGAAAAAATCCAATGATGGCTAGAGTGATTAAAATACCTTGTGAAAGGGTAAGAGGAATATACCTGTTGGCAAGAACAAGTGGAAATCATGCAGTAGTTGCACACTACAAAAACTATTCAAAATTACTAAGAAAGATTATTAAAAAATAAAGGCATGTGCACATATCAGAAATCAGTCGTAAGGCTACGTGGAATGTAGCATTATGAGACAGGACACCCAGACAGAGAACAGGAAAACAACACTACTGAACTGAATGATGAGTCATGGGTAGCAAATATATTTTATAATTATTTCTTAAACATAGTAGAAAGTATAGAAACAATCAGTTTAAGAAAAAAAAATCACAGAAATACACAAATTTTGAAAGAGTAACTCTCATAAAATTCTATCATATTAACGAGGAAGGTGATAGGAGAGATGTCAATAACTACCAACCTGCTTCCTGCTGACATTATTTCCCAAATGTTTGAGAAGGTGATGTACTCCAGAATATTAATGTGAACGATATTCTCAGCAAATCACAGTACAGGTTTCAGCAGAGTTCCAGATGGAGAACGCCATTTATATGTCCACACACCAAATTTCACAGGCATTAAATAATAAAATAGTACAGGATGTTATTTTCTGTGACTAAGATATTTTACAGTGTGAATCACAATATTCTCCTAGATAAATTGAAGTTTTATTGGATTGATGTTATAGCCAACCAATGGTTAATGTTGCATCTAACCAAAAGAATACAGAAAGTTGTACTTCACAGAAACAGAAGAAATGGTAAACAAATGTTCATTGACTGGTTTTCTGTATATGATCTCACCCTCAATTTTAAACAGACAGAACACGTTCAGACTATAAATTTTTATGTACTACATCAAACCTGATTCATCCTATATTTTTTGCACAAACTAGGTACTAAATCGTGATTTACAGGATGAACAAAGAAATAAAAATACAAAAAGTGTAGAAACCTCAACATTCTTAGGTGTTCTTACCCTAAAACAATTCAGCCACATATACAAGTTGAATCATTGCAAATCTTGGTGTGAGACAAATCAGTAAGTTGACATATTTTCATGTGGATTAATGTTCCATGATAACTAATCTTTAAAACAGAATGTTCATTGCTCAAAAATGTGCTCACCCACAATCATCTTGTTGATATCTGTTTAAGGATTTGGGTATTCTGAGGAATGCTTGTGTATTTCTTCCCCTAATGAAGTTTATTGTAAATAATCCACTGCAGTTCTCAAGGAATAATGATATACATAATTACAGTACCATAAGGAGGGGCAGCCATTACTCCACATCAGTGGCGGATACAGAGAAACCTCAAGGAGGGGGTGCTAAAGATATCTTGAGCTTCCTTCGCTTTTACTGTATTAAAAAATGTCACATGCAAAGTTTAATAAACTTTTATTTAAACTGGTTATACACATATACAAGACAATGACATCTTATTATATAAAAAAGTTAAAATTGTGGTTCTCTTTCTGGCAAATTGGTTAATTACATTGTCAATAGGACAACCAATGTCAGGGTGTGCGTTCAACTCGACGACTTTCCGTCAATTACTAGAAAGTGCGACCTCGGTGTCAGGAAATCACAAATGTCATTAATTTCTTTGTAAACTTCCATGCTGTAGTGACTTTGTCAATTCTCATCATTTGACAATTTCTTCAGTGTACACACATGATAATTGTCTTTGATTTACATTTTGAAAAATTACTCCTGTTGTCATTGTCAGGAGACATGGGGAAACAATATCTGAAAAACCAAGAACTGAAAATGATGGGCTTGGACTTTTGTTTATGTTCATTATTTAGTCCCTAAATTATGTTAAGTATTTGTTTCCCAAGCTGGTTTTTTTGTGAAAATTTAATAAGGTATTCATTTTGGGAAATTCTAAGCAGCATTTTGAAAATTTTCTTGAAATTTGATTTTTCAGTTCAGCACAGTGAGTATTGAGCTAAAGTAAAGAGTAATATGAAACAGATTCCATTCTCTTTACTGTATTTTAAATATTTTTCATTGGAATGTTAGGATGACTACACATATTAATAACATGTATCACTGAATGACCAGATCAGGAATATTATATTCCATGTGAAGTTGAATTTTGTATGTATTTGCTAATGTTGGTTACTGTGAATGCATTTTTTCATATAACAGCCAGCTGAGCATGACTATGGGCATGAACATGACATCTGAAATGAACTTTACATTACATTTATCATTTTCCATGGATCCCTTGGAGAAGAGTCTCTGGGATGTGGAAAGAATCAAAGGTTTTTTTACTCAGATACATGGATATTGTACAATTCTAATGCAGACAGTTATGAGCTATAATCCTTGTGAAGATATTCATCAATGGAGTAGGAGTTAGCCAACAGGAAGTTCTTTAATTCACTCTGAAACCAATCTTTATCACTTAAGACCTTTGATATGCTCTTGTAAGTTATTGAATACATGAGTGCCCATGTATCTGACTCCTTTTTGTACTAATGTTAAGCTTTTGTAGTCCTTATACAGATGGTTTTTGGTTCTGATATTTTAATCATGTTTTGCACTATTTTGTGTAAAGAGACATGTTAGAAATGAGTATATGTACTGAGAAGTAGTAGTTTGAATACAAAGTTTCTTAAAGAGAGACACATGATGATCTAGGACTGACAGCAGATACAATTCTAATGACTCGTTTTTGAATTTTGAAAATCTTCTTTGTGAGAGGAGTTTCCTCAAAAGATGATTCCATAACTTATTAGTGCATGGAAGTAGCAGTAGCAGTAGCAGTAGCAGTAGCAGCAGCAGCAGCTGCTGCTTTATTCATCCATAGATCTCTTCTTACAAGGGTATAGGACATGTCAAAGTATTTACAAATTTAGATCAATTTAAAATAAGCTAATTCATATACACGTATATTTACAGACTTCTAGTTAGAGACAATCATTAGATTTACTCCTGCAATACAATACTTTCTTTACAAATAACTTATTAAATAATGTAATGCCACATTGTTCACTCATATCTCACTATCGGTCACTGCACACGTTATACACACATTGTTTCGTATCCTGAAAAACTGAGTCAGCATCCCTCCATAATGAGTGAGATGCCGAGTTCAGAGCCGGCCGCGGTGGTCTCGCGGTTCTAGGCGCGCAGTCCAGAACAGAGCGACTGCTACGGTCGCAGGTTCGAATCCTGCCTCGGGCATGGATGTGTGTGATGTCCTTAGGTTAGTTAGGTTTAAGTAGTTCTAAGTTCTAGGGGACTGATGACCACAGCAGTTGAGTCCCATAGTGCTCAGAGCCATTTGAACCATTTTTTTGTCGAGTTCAGAAAGAGAAAGAGAAAGAGAAAGAGAAAGAGGAAGGGGTGTTAGTATTGTGCCATGCATAGCTTGGGGGTAAGTATTTCTAGAAAGGAAAAAAAGAAGGAAAAAAATCATAAAGTGAAGGTGTTACGTGGAATGTTGGGTATTTTATAATCATTATTATTATTATTTATTTATATAACATTTTTTATCAAACCCCTACTATGTTTTAGCTAAGTAATTGTTCAATGTATAAAATGTATTGCGTAACAGGTACTTTTTAGCTGCCTTTTTAAATACGTGTATTTTTGCAATTTCTTTTCTTCAGACATGTCCGAAAGAACAGATGACATCTTCATATCGCTTAAGGCTAACTGGCTGATGACCTCCTTCAGTGCAGATGCACACGATCTGCCTGAACTCTTAATGGGACTCTGTGGATTGTCTGCCACGAGTAATGGGTATAATGGCAGGGACACTACGAATGTAGTGTGTGGACTATAAGTTGAGAATGTGGGTCTCATGGGGAGTGTGTCAGTGATAAATCCCTGCAGTCACACTATCTTCTGTGCCCTTGATGGCTCAGATGGATAGAGCATCTGCCATGTAGGTAAGAGATCCTGGGTTCAAGTCCCGGTCAGGGCACACATTTTCAACTGTCCCCGTTGATGTATATCAATGCCCATAATGGTATTGATTTCATTGTAATTTCATTTATTACTTTATCCCCTCCCTTAGCAGTATGTTACTCTCCATTTGTTTACCTCTCCCCATTTTATAACATCCCAGACTGCTTTGCTTTTATTCTCTGCATTATATATTCTTTTGTCATTAAATGACTTTTTTGCAGCTATCAGCACCTTCCTGTAGATCTTTTTGTACCTATGACAGAAATTTAAGAATTCTGGATCATTGCGAATCTTTTTCATGGAACTGAGGTGTTTAAGTGTTTGGGTAGGACTTCTTAATACCTGCTCTTATCCATCTGTTTTTGTGGGGTGTTGATACAGACATGCACACTTTTGGAAATGCCTTTTCAAAGTTCAAATTAAACAATGTGGAGAATTTAGAGAATTTCATATTCACATTGGTTTCCTTATACACTTCATCACAGCTTTGTGTTTCTAGTTCCTTTGAAAAATCTTTTATTTTGATTTCTGATAGATGTCACTTGTAGGCTTGTAGTTTACGGAATGATTTGATGCCTGACTATACTGTTATTTGATAGAGATGGTCTGACAGTCAGATCTTTTACAGCTACATCACATTATTCCGTGTCCATATTTGAGGCCACATGGTCAATTACTGATGAAGTCATTGTGGTAACCCTTATTGCACTATTGACGAATAGGGACATGCCAAAACTTTGAAGGATGTTTATGAAGGTGCTGCTGGATTCATTTATGTTGTTAGTGTTGATGTTAATGTCCCCACACAGAATTATGCTGACCTTTGTACTTGAGACTTTATCTAGAACTTCTGTTAACTTAGTGAAAAAAGTGTCCACACAACCACTGGGAGATCTATACACACACAGTATCATTAATTTCTTGGTGATACCAAGCCCTGTTAATTCAATAGCTGATATTTCAAAGTGTTTGTCATCACTTACGGTGCTAAGGTCATGTCTTGATTTTAACTGTGTTCCTTTTCTGATATAAATGCATGATCCTCCACCTCTTGAAGTAGTTCTGCAGTAAGAGTTTGCCTTTCCATACAGTGATAATAATACATGTTGGATTTCTGTGTCTTTACATCAGTACTCAATAATACAAACTACTGTGCAGTTCAAAGACTGGAGCTCAACTTCTAATAGTTGCATTTTATTTTTTATTGATTGCATGTTTTGGAGGATTGTTAAGTTTGTGAAATGCCCCATGTTACTCTTTCCAATGGTTTGTTTTTCTTTGTGACATCTGGTATATGTGATATTTGAGTAGGCCGAATAAACTAACTTCTTCATTTTTAAATCACCTATTTCTGCTATCATGCATACTGCAAATGAAGCTAAACTAAGGTGTGTCATTAACTCCCCGTCTCGATGACACTCCCCGTTTTCACACTAATAATGGGGAACCAAGTTTTTAACCAAGAAATCTGTGAGTTACCTGAGTAAAGAACTGTAACTTAGCAAAAAAAAATATAAAAGCTTTTTGCTTGTTTAAAGAATGTACTGTATATAATTGCATAAGAGTAATGTATGAAAACGGTATTTTTTGTAATTTTTATCAGTGACAAGTTTTTGCATATATTCCATTTGCATATACACTACTGTGAAGAATGTCAGAGTAGATGGGTAGATCACATAACTAATGATGATGAGGTACTGAATGGAATTGGCAAGAAGAGGAATCTGTGGCACAATTTGGCTAGAAGAATTTATTGGTTAGTAGGACATGTTCTGTGGTATAAAGGGATCACCAATTTAGTATTGGAGGGCAGCATGGACGGTAAAAATCAGAGGGAGACCAAGAAATGAATACACTAAGCAGATTCAGAAGGATGTAGGCTGCAGTAGGTACTTGGTGATGAAGAAGCTTGCACAGGGTAGAGTAGCCTAAAGAGCTGCATCAAACCAGTCTCAGGAGTGAAGACCACAACAACAACATCTGGGTTTTATGAAAATTATACATTCTCCTTTTGTTTGTGATTTATGTAGACATTTAAATAGCTAACTGTTGAAACATAGGACTGTAATATCTGTCCATATAGCTTGATTTGGAGATTATGTGAGATAATAGGGTGAAACCTCCTAATCTGTTATGCTTTTTAGTCCCACAAATAACAAAATTTTTTTTACTAATTTTATCTTATTGTCAATATGTTTATCTATTGTGATGCAATACATATATGATGTTATTTGGATGTAATTACACTTAAATTTATTATTGAGATTCTCATTTCAAGTGTTATGTTTCATTTGTGTAACTAGGATTTATTATGGCACTTTTAATTGAAAATTACATTTAATTAAAGTTAGCCCAATAGTATGCTACATACAAAAACCTATGAGCTAATCAACTTAATTCCATAAAATGATCCACACCGTTCGCAAGTTGAGCATTCCCACTTTACAGGAAAGTATTTTAAATTGCCTAAACCTAATTACCTTCAGCAATAATTAGCATCCAGGTTCATAGCCAGTACCATCTTCCATCCCAGAGTTTGTAATAACTACTGCTCAATTTCGCACATCAACTACTGATATCTACTTTTATTACCTCAATTTTTCTGTACTATATGTAGTTTTTCAGTTGGAAAAAAACTTTTGGAGTTACTCACCTCATTTCAAAATTTCCCACATCATAATGAACATCATTGTTTGACTGACATTTTCTGCATGCAATTTCTTCTGGTGTCCTCTTGCCTCCTTCTAGTCATGGCCTGATGTATGCAGCAGGATAAAAATTGTCAAGCAGTTTCCCACATATTTTATAAAAACAAGACTGGTTGCACATTGCACATGAAGGCTGTTTCCCTTCTCTGTTAACACTTTTTTCATGGCACTGAAAGACATTTCACACACAGAGGTGGACACACATATTACATACACAACATTCACTCATGGTTTCATATCATAGGACATGACATTTGTCTCTCTAGAGTATATTCCCTGAATCTATTTATGTAGTTCCTCTTGTCTGTCAACTAATAACATCACAATGATTGCTTATACTTTGATATCTTTAGTACTCTGTTTCTTCAGGCCAATAATCTGTGGTTATAATTTTGAGGTCTTCAATTACTGCTTGAATTTTTCACCAGGTTTAGCTTCTAAAGATAATTCCAAGCTACTGACTGTTAAGTATGGCGTGCCACAAGGATCAGTAATGGGTCCTCTCCTGTCCTGTTCTGTTCTTACTCTATATAAATGACCTAAACATAAGAAATGACAGCAGTAAAATATTTCAATTTGCTGATGATTCAAGTGTTCTAATTACAGGAAAGTCTTGTAAGAAACATAAAAGAAGCCACTGACAGGCTAACATGTTACTTTGATGACAATGACTTAATAATAAACATTGAAAAATCTGTAGCTATGGATATACACACAGCACAAACATAAAATCTGGTATCACCCAATCTAGAGCTATATGGACAGACAATTGCCAAAACAGCCTGTACCAAATTTCTTGGACTTCATCTACAAAACAACTTGAAATGGAAAGCACATATTGAGCAAATGAACAAAAAATTAATTACTTCTTGTTTTGTGCTGTGTACATTAAAAAATTGTACCAGGTACAACACCCATCAGTGTGTATATTATGCAGTTGTACGCTCTCACCTCCGGTATGGGATTATGTTCTGGGGAAATTCTGGAGATGCCATCAAGACATTCAAAAAAAAAAAAAAAATTTATAAGAATAATGGAAGGGGTAGACAATCGCAAATCGTGTAGACCATTGTTTCAAAAAAGGATGATCCTGCCACATCCTTGCATATATACAGGGTGATTCAAAAAGAATACCACAACTTTAGGAATTTAAAACTCTGCAACGACAAAAGGCAGAGCTAAGCACTATCTGTCGGCTAATTAAGGGAGCTATAAAGTTTCATTTAGTTGTACATTTGTTCGCTTGAGGCACTGTTGACTAGGTGTCGGCGTCAGTTGATGCTAAGATGGCGACCGCTCAACAGAAAGCTTTTTGTGTTATTGAGTACGGCAGAAGTGAATCGACGCCAGTTGTTAGCGTGCATTTCGAACGAAGTATGGTGTTAAACATCCTGATAGGTGGTGTATTAAACGTTGGTATAAACAGTTTACAGAGGATGGGTGTTTGTGCAAGGGAAGCCCGTGACAGAGCACTTAATCACTGGCCTCCAAGAAGCCCTGGTCTTACCCCCTGCGATTTTTTCTTATGGGGGTATGTTAAGGATATGGTGTTTCGGCCACCTCTCCCAGCCACCGTTGATGATTTGAAACGAGAAATAACAGCAGCTATCCAAACTGTTACGCCTGATATGCTACAGAGAGTGTGGAACGAGTTGGAGTATCGGGTTGATATTGCTAGAGTGTCTGGAGGGGGCCATATTGAACATCTCTGAACTTGTTTTTGAGTGAAAAAAAAACTTTTTAAATACTCTTTGTAATCATGTATAACAGAAGGTTATATTATGTTTCTTTCATTAAATACACATTTTTAAAGTTGTGGTATTCTTTTTGAATCACCTTGTATATTTGAAAATAAAATGTATTTAAAGCAAAACTTACATACAAAAAGACCACTCATCACTCAAAATCACACAATACACAGCTATGATACAAGACAAAACTTGGATGTACATGTTCAAAGTGCCAACACAAAGTTATTTCAAAACAGCCTTACCCATCCTAGTCTCAAACTATACAATGCCTTACCAGATACCATTAAACATACAAAACATTGGTCACTTCAAATTTAAACTGCAGTCATACTTGGTTCACCACTGCTTTTATACAGTAAATGAATACCTACAAAACTAAATTTTTGTGTGTTTAACCAATGTAGTCTCATTCAGAAGAACATTTGTATTTTATCTCTCTGTATATATCGTAACAACATCTATTTAAGTATTCATCATTAATTGATATATTAATGTGTGTTATTATGTACAAATGTATATTATATGTAAAACTGTTAATATTAACAAAAAATCCAAATATCTCTTGCACAATGTGCAGCTGTAGATGAAAATGGATCAGTAAATCAAATAAATCAAATGCAATATGTGAGGCTCGGTTTTTTGCACTAACTGCTGCTTGAGATTTTCTTCCAGCCTCCTCAAACATTATCCACTGTCAATTCCTTTTATTTTACTATTACTTTGTAGAGTTGTGTATTTCAATAAATGAGATTTCACTGCTCTGTTGGCTTGCTCTAACTATGGACCTGGACAATTTATCATTGATCTGCAACATGGATTACACTCTTACTCTCTCTCTGCATTAGGGAGTGTGATTTCTCTTTCCTTCAGGCACAAAGATAAGTCAGAAAGCCCTGTTACATCAAACAGTAGACCTAAATTTTTAATGACTTCATTGCCAGTCACAATTTTCATAGACAATCGAACTTGCTTCTTTCCTTGCCATCTCCTTTAGGTTCAATTGCAGATTGTGTAAAGTGCTTTACTAAGGGCCTATAAAACTCTCACACTGCTTTGACATTGTGTAACATTGAATCTGACCCTCTCCCAATCTTGAATATTGTCTGTGCTAAAGTAGCTGCACATTAAGTTTAATTAAGTTGTATCTCATTTTTAGGAGACATACCATTTGTAGTATACAGTTAAAACAAACAGCAATACCCTCCATTTCACTTAGTGTATCATGAACAGCTAATTCTAATCTGTGATTTCAGCAATGCTACATTAGTATATGAAGAAAGTTTTTTTTTTTTTTTTTTTTTTTTTTCATTGCTGTTGCAACAGCATTTTGTTACCAAGCATTACAGAGGCACCATCACAGGAAACCCAACTAGGTTTGCATTAAGGTAAGTTGCATTTAGATTATGCAAATCCAAATTCTTTAGTTGAATTTCTTTTATTCAAAATGCTGTTGTCAATAAAATCTACAAAATCCCATTAAAATGTTTGCACAGGATCATTAATGCTCTTAAACATCTCAAACAAATTACTAGGACAGGTTAATTACTTATAGCAATAGCCTCATCAATTAGTATACTAAGTTTAATATTAACTTTTCACAAGATGTTAAGCTATTTTATTTCTCATTTCTTCTAGAATGTGATCAATAATGTTTACACAATTAAAATTATAATGCAGAACTTTCCCCATATTTAACCCATTAATTTCATGAAGTTGGATGTCCACAGGGAAATATATATAAGATTTATTCAATCTGGCTTCTTTGTAGATAGTTCTAAAAACTCTGTTAGTCATTTCCAGCCTGTGTGTGTTCAATTTTTCGACATCTGCTTCCATTTGCTTTTCCTTTGAACTGTCACAAAGTGGAGTGTGTGATGATATTAAACTTCATGCCAGATTAAAATTGGGTACCAGACTGACACTCACACTATGGATCTTTGCCTTTTGTGGCAAGTGCTCTATCATTTCTTTCAGGAGTGCTAGTTCTGAAAATTTCACAGGAGAATATCTGTGAAGTTTGGAAAGTAGGAGATGAGGTACTGGAAGTAAAGCTGTGAGTCATGAGTCAAGCTTGGGTAGCTCAGTTGGTAGGAGCACTTACCCATGAAAGGCAAAGATCCAGAGTCTGAGTCTTAGTAAAACACACAGTTTTAATCTACCAGGAAATGTCTGTTACTGACTGTTACTCCTTTGTGCCACCAAAAACACTAATCTCAAATTGTATCCACTCTTTTGCTAGCCTTACTCCAATTCCACATTGTGACCCCATTCCACATTTATTTACTGTTGCACATACTGAACTGCCCATCTTACTATTTTTCACCTCCAGCCAGATATTTTATTCAGTAAAATAACTGTACTGCTCTTATGAAGTCCAGCACGCCAGTAAAGAAGGTCCTGCCACAATGTTCACACAGGTTGCAACAGTTTCACTGTTGCTAACATCACTTGTATTTGAACTCACAGAACACATTCTCATACCTCCATGAGAGTCAATGACAACCTTGGTTGCTTGTTTTTGTATATTTTTCAACCACTTCAACTTTTATAAAATTGGTGTTGCTCTAAAAATATTATACATTGTTTCAAACTGTTAGCTAAATAGCTGTAAGCACAGACACAATACCACAAAGTATCAACAGAAAAGAATGGGAGACACTGGTAGGAATAATGCTTGTCTCTGAGTATGCCAGAAGTTTCTAGAAAAGCAAAAACAAAACCCAAAGCAGAGACTTATAATTGAAGATCGAGTCAGGCTAGCCAACATGAAGTCTACACAAAAAATCACAGAAGATTAGGACATATATCTATGGCAAGCTTAATACCACTCTGACATTATTAATAAATATATTTTCACCCTGAATCATGAATTTAATACTTTACAATGATATAATTTCCTGTACTGTCAGTACGACATAACAGAGCATATATGTTTCATGGCATGGAAAGAGGAAAATCATTATGTCAGTACACAGTACAGGTGCGTACTAGCAAACAAAAGCCATGACAGTATGACATACAGCATTCACTAATTAATCATTTGAAGTAATTCTTTCTAATTTGCAATACAGCACTCATCAATATAAACAAAGGAGTCCCATTGTAGAACTAAGAGTGTCCACATATTTTTCTAAACTTGTGATCAGTAAAATTTTGCATAATCCAGACTTCTATTGGTACTTGCAGTTCTTCAATGACAGTAAATTCTAACCTAACCAAATTTTGAAGTATTATGTATTTTTTTCAAAATAACAATTTGTTCTTACTCTAGTTTTTATAAGACCATCTCAGTCATGGAATAGTCAGTCCACAGTTTGAAAGTTGGTTGGTTTGGGGGGAGACCAGACTGCGAGGTCATTGGTCTCAGTTTGAAAGTAAATGAGTAACATCTATGTTGGGTGCTCTCACAGTATTGACTCACACTGCAGTTATGCACATCCCGCAAGTGAAAATATGTAGACCTGGAATGGCAAAGCTCAAGAACTTTAATGTGTAAAAACTTCCACCTGATTACAGTACCTCTAAGTAATGAACATTGTGACTGCATTGTGTTGTGATAAGCAAGTACAATTGTTATTGTCATCAAAGTGAGTGGTTGTTGAACATGGTGATGTTAGTTATGGACCAACTTAAATTAAATATCACAGCATAATTACAGCTGATGAATTACTAAAGAACTGTGTTAAATGCGAACAATGTTTTTAGAAAAAGATAAACTGTTTACTGTGTGCCATTGTTGAAAACTTCACCCCTGTGACTGTGCATGCTGGTTGAAGACTTGCACTAATTACTGTTTGTAGTGTAAAAATTCCTCACCATAATTAATTACAGATCTTTGAACAGAATAAAATATGTGTGCCATCAAAAATATGGAGTCATGTGCATCTTTGAGGAATCACCTTCCTGCACTCATTTAAACTTTCAGCTTCAAGGTGATAAAGATTGGTGCTAATAATTGTTTTTGGGCTGATAACAACATTGGTCAAAATGATGTAATAAAGAAAGAAAGATATTAAGTGGTGTAGATGGTTTTATTTACAAAATACAGTATGTATCATGTGATTTCAATATTAACTGAGCAGGAATGTTAAGACTGAAATCATGTGGTATGATGCTATACAGGGTGTTACAAAAAAGGTACGGCCAAACTTTCAGGAAACATTCCTCACACACAAAGAAAGAAAAGATGTTATGTGGACATGTGTCCGGAAACGTTTACTTTCCATGTTAGAGCTCATTTTATTACTTCTCTTCAAATCACATTACTCATGGAATGGAAACACAGCAACAGAATGTACCAGTGTGACTTCAAACACTTTGTTACAGGAAATGTTCAAAATATCCTCCGTTAGCGAGGATACATGCATCCACCCTCCATCGCATGGAATCCCTGATGCGCTGATGCAGCCCTGGAGAATGGCGTATTGTATCACAGCCGTCCACAATACGAGCACGAAGAGTCTCTACATCTGGTACCGGGGTTGCGTAGACAAGAGCTTTCAAATGCCCCCATAAATTAAAGTCAAGAGGGTTGAGGTCATGAGAGCATGGAGGCCATGGAATTGGTCTGCCTCTACCAATCCATCAGTCACCGAATCTGTTGTTGAGAAGCGTATGAACACTTCGACTGAAATGTGCAGGACCTCCATCGCGCATTAACCACATGTTGTCGTACTTGTAAAGGCACGTGTTCTAGCAGCACAGGTAGAGCATCCCGTATGAAATCATGATAACGTGCTCCATTGAGTGTAGGTGGAAGAACATGGGGCCCAATCAAGACACCACCAACAATGCCTGCCCAAACATTCACAGAAAATCTGTGTTGATGACGTGATTGCACAATTGTGTGCAGATTCTCATCAGCCCACACATGTTGATTGTGAAAATTTACAATTTGATCACGTTGGAATGAAGCCTCATCCGTAAAGAGAACATTTGCACTGAAATGAGGATTGACACATTGTTGGATGAACCATTCGCAGAAGTGTACCCGTGGAGACCAATCAGCTGCTGATAGTGCCTGCACACGCTGTACATGGTACGGAAACAACTGGTTCTCCCGTAGCATTCTACATACAGTGACGTGGTCAACATTACCTTGTACAGCAGCAACTTCTCTTATGCTGACATTAGGGTTATTGTCAACTGCATGAAGAATTGCCTCGTCCATTGCAGGTGTCCTCGTCGTTCTAGGTCTTCCCCAGTCGCGAGTCATAGGCTGGAATGTTCCGTGCTCCCTAAGACGCCAATCAATTGCTTCGAACGTCTTCCTGTAGGGACACCTTCGTTCTGGAAATTTGTCTCGATACAAATGTACCACGCCACGGCTATTGCCCCGTGCTAATCCATACATCAAATGGGCATCTGCCAACTCCACATTTGTAAACATTGCACTGACTGCAAAACCACGTTCGTGATGAACACTAACCTGTTGATGCTATGTACTGATGTGCTTGATGCTAATACTGTAGAGCAATGAGTCGCATGACAACACAAGCACCGAAGTCAACATTACCTTCCTTCAATTGGGCTAACTGGCGGTGAATTGAGGAAGTACAGTACATACTGACGAAACTAAAATGAGCTCTATCATGGAAATTAAGCGTTTCTGGACACATGTGCACATAACATCTTTCCTTTATTTGTGTGTGAGGAATGTTTCCTGAAAGTTTGGCCATACCTTTTTGTAACACCCTGTATATTAAGTAATTTTATATGATTTTATAATGGTGGGCAATGCCCAAAACTAGCAAACAAATAAATTTTTGACAACACGTGAACTGTTATTAGGTGAGGACGTTCACATGGACTACCACCATAATGTTGGTGGGGAGGTTTGTCTGTATCAGTGATCCACTGGGCTATGCTGGTTGGAATAATGCTTTGTATAGGGTCACCCATGCCAGACTGCTCAGTTGGTGAGACTCCAGACAAAGTGCAGTCCCTCCCTTCTTGAGGGTAAAGGGTTGACAACCACATGGGATGTCAGCTAAATCTGACATTACTTCCACTTACTTGTGCCAGGTTTCTTCTGTTTTCTTCCCTATCAGCCTCCCTTTGCCAACTGTTGTTTATTTTTAATCCCAATGGTATTAGGTATCAAGGTCTTGTGTGTCTTTAAAACTTTCCTTTTCTATCTCAATGTGGCATCTCCCTACTGAGAGAAACAGTAGGATCCTGCTGCCTTACAGGAAGAGAAGGGATGCTCAAAAGCTAAGAGACCATTCCTGATGGAAACCAGAAACCAGGCTGTGAAGTGGCAGCCCTCCTCATGGCAGTGTACAGGGGTGACTTCCTGCCACATAAAATATATGTAGTCCCAAAAATGTTGACCACATAGCCTCTATGATGACAGTCAATCAATAGACATGGACTGATCTAAAAATGGGTACTTGGAATGTATTAAGTTGTAATAGAACAGGGCCATTCAGAAACTTGAAAGACCAACTGAATAAACGACAAATAAGAGTAACAGTGTCTCAGGAGAGTAGGTGGACGGAGACCTGCTTGTTGGATTGTGGTGATGGCACAGTGTTTTACAGCAGCAGTGGCACTTCCAATCTTGGAACCAGTTTCCTAGTACACACTGCATAGTAGTCAGCAATATCAAATTTTGAGGCCATAAACAATAGTATATGCACACTGAGAATGACAATGAAATTCTGTGTGATGCTGTCTTGCACCCATTTTCCAACAGAGGAAGCAAATGATGAGGCCAAAAGTCTCCTTATATGAACAGCTTGAAGGCACACATGATGTGATAGTGGAAAATGATGTGAAAGTGAAGCTAGGAGATATGAATGCAAAGATGGAAAGAGAAACACTGTGTATATGAGATGTGATGCAAACTGATTTTGTCATAACCAAAAACCTCACTGTAAACAGCACCATATTCCAGCAAAATAATATCTGTAAAGGCAGATGGAAATCTCCAGATGGAGGAACAGTTAATGGGATAGATCATACATGAAAAGAAGGCATGGATCAGACATTAAAGATGTTAAGGTGAGGAGGGGGATGATGCAGATTTGGACCACTGTATGGCAATGGTCAAGTATAGGCAGAGGATACCAACATCAACCTGTACCATGTAGAAAGAGATAGGAAGTATAATGTGGAACCAATCATCACCAATGATAAGGAAGGAGCAGAATTCCAAAGAGAAAGGGATAAGGTGAGTGCCATTGAGAAGGAAACTAGCCCCAAAGAGCAGTTGCAACTAATGGAAACAACAATATGACAGATGATGAAGGTCAAGCTGGAACTGGAAAGCAGAGTAAGATGAAGTGAGTGGTAGGGTGATGACTGTGAGAAGGCTATTGAGGAATGAAATAGCCCAGTGACGAAGATTATTCAGTGAGGTAAGTTGGTTGCCAGACAAAATTATGAAGAAATGAGATGGAAATCAAAAACTATTTGCAGAAAGAAAAAAGAGAGAATTTGAGAATATACACTGAAAGACATCAAGGAATATAGAAGTGAAAAGGTGCTAAAATTTTTAAGGGAATAAAAGAGATAAACCAAGAATGACAGCTTTGGACAACAATATGCCAGGATAAAGAAGGAAAGTTGATCAGAGATGAAACTAAAAACATAGAAAGCAGGGAATAATTTTAAAGAACTATTAAAACCTGACAAAAATTGGAAATTTAAGAAGAGGAACACGTAGGACAAGCTGGTAGCAACGATGATGAAGAGGAACCAACATTGGACTAAAACTGTTGAGACGAGGAAGTGTACCACTGTGGAGGAAGATAAGATACCAAGTGAAATTTTCAAGTAAATGCATGAACTGGTTCAAAAAATACCAACAAAGTGCGAGGCATCCATCACTATACAACTACATAAGGACAATAGAACAAATTGCGATAAGCATAGCAGAATAGCACTGGTGAATACTGCCTACAAAATACTAGCTAAGGTACTGAACAAGAAATTACTATCATATATAGAAGCTGTAACGGGAATATCAATGCAGGTTCAGGAAAGAAAGCACAACGACGTCTCAATTTTTACCCTTGGATAAATAACGGAAAAATGTTAAGAGCACAATATAATGGTCCATCAACTGTATCTGGATTTTAATCCAGCTTATGGCAGTATCAACAGGAATGGTTCTTTTAAGGCATTACAGGAGCTGTGGATAGCAAAAAGCTAAAAGAATTTGTGAAAATGACGCTCACCAACACCAACTGCAAAATAAAAACTAATGGCAAATATTCTAATAATTTTCTAATCTTGCAAGGGCTTAAACAAAAAGATTCTGTATCACCATTGTTATTTAACCTGAAAGACTGCCAAGCAAAACAGATGGTACTATTTTCAACAGGATGGCCAAGAATATGGAATCTGCAGATAACATAGCCATGCTTGGGAGAAATAGAGAATATTTGTTGAAAACTGCATAGTTTTGGAATGCAAAAAGGCTGTAATTTGTCATAAGGAAAAAATAAAATATATGAACAACTCCAGAAACAAAATGAGGTGGAGAGGCATTGAGCAGTTTGAACAGTTTGAAAGATTAAATTGGTTTAAGTATTAGGGGGGAACGATTACAGAAAATACTATGGTACCAGCAGATATAAAGGCACATTTAACTGCAGGTAACAGGTGCTATTACAGCCTCATTAACATACTGTGATCTTCCATTATTTCAAGATAGCTGAAGGTGACAGTTTACAAAACAGTTATAAAACCAATTGTTATGTATGGGTCCAAAATGTGGACAATAACACAACAGGTCAGAAATGCCTTGGATGCAGGGGAATGCACAGTACTGTACAAGAAGTACGAGGCAGTATATGAAAATCGTGCTTGGAGAATTAGGACCAGTAGAGAACTGTATGAAATCTATAAAAATCCACCATTCACCAAAGATGTAAAGGCTCAAAGATTACTGCAGTTGGGGCATATGCAGAGAATGGAAGAGCAGAGAGTGCCAAGGACGGTGCTAATTGCAAATCCAGAGGTTAGTCACTCAGGGAGGAGACCAACTGGGTCCAAGAGAGTTAGCAGTACAGAAGTGGAGAATGCTGGTGAAGTTGAGAGAGGATTGAAGGAGACAAGTGGTCAACAACAACTGGATTGTACTGCCAGATAAGAAGTAAACACATAATAGTTGCAGGGTTATTGAGCGGCTTTATGTTGCAACTGATACTTCTGCTTGTTAATCACAGCAACATGTTGTATACTTACACCTTTCTGTACACTATTTAATATCTTCAGTTGCAGACTGTCACCCAGTTGTGGAGACAATAAACAAGAGTAACAGTTATCATATTACTATGCAGCCCCACTATTTCCTATCCCACAATCCCCATGTGGATTTCTCATAAATTATGATTTCGAATGCAAATTAATGTTCTGTTACATGAATATATATCTCCATTCTAGCTTTGGTGAAGAGATGTAGTAAAGAAGACTTGTCAGTGATAGATAAGCAAAATTGCTTGATCTCAACCTCTGAAGTGTTGGACATGTTCAAAACCAGTAAAAAAGCCCACAGACTTTGTAAAGGCCTAATAATGCCATCATAATAGTTCTTGAGCACATTCACTTGCCTCCAGATATTATTGATCCACTCTTTTCTAACTGAAAAATAGGAGTCCCCCAAATATATGAGAACCATAGACAGACATGAAAACTAATCTCCTCACAGTCTCTTTGTCTTTTTTTTTCTTTTTTGGAGAATTTCTTTGGAAACTTGGGGTTGGATTCATGAGCGTCAATAAAGTCCTAGTGCATATGTGGTCCCTCTGCTGCATTGTGTGGAATCTATCCAGCTGCTGAACATTACTGTCACCAAACTTCCCCAGTGATTAAACAGTAGTGCATAGTGATAGAACTTAGCTGTTGTTCAGTTTGAAATAAGTAATTATTGTAAATTATACTACTCAACACTACCTGTGTAAAGATGACCTTTATCTCATAACCATGCTTTTATTTATAAATAATAATTTATTTATGCACTTACATCATAAATAAGAATTTTGCATAATGTATGAAACAAATATTTCTCACTATGAGCTGTTTGCAAAATAACACCAAGGTGAATTTCAAAGGATACATCTTGAAGTTAGCATTAGATTGAATAATCTGACTTAAAAAATGTAAATCTCAATTTTTGTGGTGCTGTAAATGTGATTAAAATAGCAGTAGAATTTGTTGCTGTGCTGAGTATATTAAATCTGTTTTCCAAAGCAAATCATATTGTCTCGTCTCAACTGGAATAAGAATCACTACTCAGGTCCTATTAAACATGATCAGTTGAATAGTTAGTTCATTACTATATCTCTTTCACTGTTCTGAGTGTCACTGACCTGGCTGGATAGCCATGCACATTACAGCACTGCTTCCAGAAAATGATGTCCATTGGCACTGGAGAGGATCAGCCTAGCGATGGAGGACAAGGTAGGTGTGACAGTCCTCTGGATGTGATTTTCAGGTAGTTTTCCTCAACCCACAACGTGAATATTGGCCTGGTACCCAAGGTTCACCTCAGATACATGATTCACAAACATTTAGAATTTTTTTCCCACCTTCGCATGAATAAAACTGCACGTAGACAATTGGGGTCCACATATTTCATCACAGGCGATAATGGGGTGGCAACAGGAAGGGCATCTGGCCATCCTTAAACTAACCATACCAAATCCAATAATGACCATGCTGACAGAGGCAAAGCAAAAGAAGACTTTTCTGACTGTTACTGATCATTTGTTATTTCAATGAACAGGGGCTGCACACTGATTCACAACCATTTTACATGGGGTAGTGTCATCACAAAACACTGACTGAGGATAGGATGATAAGGTCCTATTACACAAATGTCGAAACTACAGGTTACAAATCATTGCATTGTCTCAAATGCCAAACAAATTGCTACAGTTCTGTCTGACATCTCTAAAATCAGGCAAATTACATCTGATGATTTTATTGTCTCAAAAAGCTAAAATAACTGTGGCATTTTGTGGACTACATTTCTATGCACTTCTGCTAAATTTAGGAACTTTCACCTGCTGCATTAAGATGGCAGTTGATATCTCTCTCCAAGACTTCTTGAAAACCGTCACAGCCACCTGAAATTGAGGCAACTCATAGACTATGTACTTTTCTAATGCAGTTTTTCAGTTTACTTTCTGTCTGTGGCTTACTCTGAAAGCACTAGCTCTACCTCATGTGATGCCTTAACTAGCCAAAATCTGCCGAAAGCAAAGATACCTGCTACTATCAATGTTTTACAATACTAGAAATATGGGTAAACTATCCATATCATAGGAATGACTTATTTCAAAAGTGTACATAAGAGCTTTCATATTTGTCAATTATCATGGCACAATTACACAGATAAACATATAATAATGCAATTACATAAATCACATGGTATTTTATGTAGATTTATAATGTTTCCATGGTATTGTACATATTGAGATACAGTAATTATAATTATGAGGTACAACTGATGTAAAACTCAGATGTATTCTATAGGTGAATTGAATGCAGCCTGGCCTCAAGTTCATGTCCAGTAGCCCAGATGTCCAGCAATGTTTGGTAGTAGTCCTAGACTGAGATTTTGAGAGACATACAAAAATATGTTGCTGCTTCCGGAAAAATCTGAGATTTGGAAACATCACAAAATTTGTTTGGCAAGTCTGACTGTCAGCTTACTTGCGGGACTGGAGTTGAATTATCCTTCCAAACAAACAGAATATTTTCTTGTAATTTTGATAAAATTCTATGAACAGTTATCATCAGTATGTAATAAATTCCTTGAGAAAATTCAATCTTTTGACTGCAAGAAGGTCATATTACTTATAAATTACAGTAATCATCACCTTTCACTTTGTAAGCAATCCGCTATTCTTTTTGCCTTAGCTGCTACCATAGCAGTGAGAGAATGTTTCTGTCCTCAATGTCTCACTAGCTTTGTGATATCTTGTCTTGTTTCCCGACATGAATTCAACTGTTGCCTTAGGGCTGAATATACACTCCTGGAAATGGAAAAAAGAACACACTGACACCGGTGTGTCAGACCCACCATACTTGCTCCGGACACTGCGAGAGGGCTGTACAAGCAATCATCACACGCACGGCACAGCGGACACACCAGGAACCGCGGTGTTGGCCGTCGAATGGCACTAGCTGCACAGCATTTGTGCACCGCCGCCGTCAGTGTCAGCCAGTTTGCCATGGCATATGGAGCTCCATCGCAGTCTTTAACACTGGTAGCATGCCGCGACAGCGTGGATGTGAACCGTATGTGCAGTTGACGGACTTTGAGCGAGGTCGTATAGTGGGCATGCGGGAGGCTGGGTGGACGTACCGCCGAATTGCTCAACACGTGCGGCGTGAGGTCTCCACAGTACATCGATGTTGTCGCCAGTGGTCGGCGGAAGGTGCACGTGCCCGTCGACCTGGGACCGGACCGCAGCGACGCACGGATGCACGCCAAGACCGTAGGATCCTACGCAGTGCCGTAGGGGACCGCACCGCCACTTCCCAGCAAATTAGGGACACTGTTGCTCCTGGGGTATCGGCGAAGACCATTCGCAACCATCTCCATGAAGCTGGGCTACGGTCCCGCACACCGTTAGGCCGTCTTCCGCTCATGCCCCAACATCGTGCAGCCCGCCTCCAGTGGTGTCGCGACAGGCGTGAATGGAGGGACGAATGGAGACGTGTCGTCTTCAGCGATGAGAGTCGCTTCTGCCTTGGTGCCAATGATGGTCATATGCGTGTTTGGCGCTGTGCAGGTGAGCGCCACAATCAGGACTGCATACGACCGAGGCACACAGGGCCAACACCCGGCATCATGGTGTGGGGAGCGATCTCCTACACTGGCCGTACACCACTGGTGATCGTCGAGGGGCCACTGAATAGTGCACGGTACATCCAAACCGTCATCGAACCCATCGTTCTACCATTCCTAGACCGGCAAGGGAACTTGCTGTTCCAACAGGACAATGCACGTCCGCATGTATCCCGTGCCACCCAACGTGCTCTAGAAGGTGTAAGTCAACTACCCTGGCCAGCAAGATCTCCGGATCTGTCCCCCATTGAGCATGTTCGGGACTGGATGAAGCATCGTCTCACGCGGTCTGCACGTCCAGCACGAACGCTGGTCCAATTGAGGCGCCAGGTGGAAATGGCATGGCAAGCCGTTCCACAGGACTACATCCAGCATCTCTACGATCGTCTCCATGGGAGAATAGCAGCCCGCATTGCTGCGAAAGGTGGATATACACTGTACTAGTGCCGACATTGTGCATTCTCTGTTGCCTGTGTCTATGTGCCTGTGGTTCTGTCAGTGTGATCATGTGATGTATCTGAACCCAGGAATGTGTCAATAAAGTTTCCCCTTCCTGGGACAATGAATTCACGGTGTTCTTATTTCAATTTCCAGGAGTGTAATTGTAAAAGTGTTACATGTAAAGTCAGTTGTTTCTCCCCATTCTGTAACGCAACTTAAAATTACCAGAATTAAACTCAGTAATGCAATTTTAAGTAAATCTTGATTTTGTACTGTAGTTTTGGTGTAGACTGAAAAGCTGACTTTTGATAATCATCAAGTGAATGATGGAATGAACCAAACTTATCTAATTATTACTATAATATTACTATTTTTATTGTTAATTGTGCATGTTTAGAAACTTTTATGCCTCTTATTTTCACTATCTTTTGAATAATGAGTTGGAAAGATGGCAGTATTGGATGATCGCCACCTAGAATATTCTTCTTTACTTTTGGTGTTTGCCCACGTTTCAGAGTAAAAAGACAACATCTAGTCATGCTTTATAACAGAGAGAAAGTACTGTAGGTATAAATCTACAACCATTCCTTATGATTTATCATTGTGACAACAATGCAATTCACATTGGAGCACAGCCGATTTCCTTCCCAATCCTTCCTTAACCCGAGCTTGCGCTCCGTCTCTAATGACCTCGTTGTCGACGGGACGTTAAACACGAACCACCACCACCACCACCACCACCACCACCACCACCACCACCACCACCACCACCACCACACTGGAGCATGCTACCAAACAGTAGAATCAATAAATCTGCTAAATCTACCATAAAATCATGAATACACAGTTTTAAATAGTATGTAATAGTTTTCTGATGTTTCAAGTGTTGACTCCATTACTTTATCTGAAAATAAAATTCTGATGCATTTGTAATGAAGTATGAAAAAGCTTAAATACTAAGTTATCTCTTAGAGCATCAGTTACCTCTCAGAGCTATTGGGTAATAATTACCTGTGAGATATATTACACTTAAAACAACTCACAAGTTTCCTGGTAAACTTATACAACTCAGAATAATTATTGTGCCCATGTGCCATTCCCTGTCAGCTAACTTTATGGAATTTTTGGAGAGCATTGAAAGACATTTTAGTGAATTCAGACATTTTACATAAAGCATTATTATACATGGGGATTTCAGTGTCAGCTTTAAAATCAACTGTCTGAAACTACTGAAACTGGACAGTTTGTTGTGTTCACATAATATAGCACCAAGTTTCTATGGGTGCAATAGGCATGGAAAGAGCTCTACAATCATAACTGAGCAAATATTTTTTGACTTTCAAAAACTAGATCATGTTGTAGGAGTGACTGACATTGGATTCCCAGATCACAAAGCAATAAAGCTAAATACAAATAACGCACTCAGTACAATATTGAGGAATACAAGATTTGTATTAATGAGCCCAACATTGGCATTTTTAATTCTTTGTTAAAAATTTTAAAATAGGGCTTGGACAAAAATGACAGTGTAGGTATGAAGTCTGAGTCATTTTTTATTTGTTACAAACATAACTATGAAATTGCATTCTTTATTACAAAAATGAAAGTAAAATGCAGCATTAACACATGGATAACACAAGGGATAAGAAAATGTGGAGAGCGACTTACAGTGTTAAGAAAATCAACATGGCTAAATCAAGCTCTGAAATAGTAGCTATGTTAACTATTACAGGGAATCTACATCTACATCTACACCTATACTCTGGAAACCACTGTGAAGTGTATGGCAGAGGGTCCATCCCATTATACAGGTTGTTACGGACTCTTCCTGTTCCAGTCACATATGGAATGCATGAAGAATAATTGTTTCAATGCCTCTATGTATGCAGTAAATATTTAATTTCATCCTCATGATCCCTATCAGAGTGATACATAGGGAATTGTATTACATTCCTAGGATCATCATTTAAAGCCAGTTCTTGAAACTATGTTATTAGACTTTCTGGGATAGTTTACGTCTGTCTTCAAGAGCCTGCCAGTTCAGTTTTCAGTATCTTCTTGATACTTTCCCATGCATCAAACAAATCTGTGACCATTTGTGTTGCCCTTCTCTGTATACATTCAATATCCCCTGTTAGTCCTATTTGGTATGGGTCCCATGCACCTGAGCAGTATTCTAGAACTGGTTGTATGAGTGATTTGTAAGCAATCTACTTCTGAGCCTATGTGATTATTCCATTTCATATTGTTACAAAGTGTTGAACCCAGTTATTTGTATGAGTTGGCCAATTCCAACAGTGACTCATTGACATTAAAGTCAGAGGATACTACACTTTTTTTCATTTTGGGAAGCTGCACAAATATTCAGTCAGAGCTTGATGAGATGTAAAAATGTTGTAGAGATTGGACACTTGCTTTATTTGACCATAAATTTATGGTCAAATAAAGCAAGTCCCCAATCTCTACAACATTTTTAAAACTGATCAGGCTCTGACTGAATATTTGTGCAGCTTGTTTGAGACAGTGCTTCATTATAGATAACTGCATCTTCTGCAAAAATCCTAATGTTACTATTAAAATTGTTTGGAAGGTCATTAATATAGAACATGAACAGTAAGGGTCCTAACACACTTCCCAGGACACACCTGAAGTTACTTCTACATCTGATGATGATTATCCATCCGAGATAACATGCTGCATCCTCCCTACCAAAAATTCCTCAACTTTGTCAAAAAATACCCCATATGATCATACTTTTGACAATAAGCATAGGAGTGGTATTGAGTCAAACACTTTTTGAAAATCAGGAAATACTGCATCTACCTGACTGCCTTGATCCAGTGCTTTCAGTATGTTGTGAGAAAAGTGCGAGTTGGATTTCACATGATTGATGTTTCTGAAATCAATGCTGGTTGCATTGAGTAGGCCATTCTATTCAATATACCTCATGATGTTTGAGCTCAGAATATGTTCTAAGATTTTACAACAAATTGATGTAATGAATATTGGACGGTAGACCTGTGGTTCACATCTACTACCCTTCTTGTAGATGGGTGTGAGCTGTGCTTTTTTCCAAGAACTGGGCATGGTTTTTTGCTTGAGGCATCTATGATAGACTACAATTAGAAGAGGAGCTCAGTCAGCTGCAAACTCTCTATGCAGTCTGACAGGGATTTCATCGTGCATTGGAGCTTTGTTCAATTTTAATGATTTCACCTGTTTCTCAATCCCATTGACACTAATACTTGTTTCATGCATCTTTTCAGTGGCACAAGGATTAAATTGGGAATGTTCTCCTGGGTTTTCCTGTGTAAAGTGTTGAATTCTACCTAGTCATCAAATGTGCAGTGTCTAGGAAACCTGCTTTCTCAGATTGCTAGACAAGCAGTTCAAGCAAATCATATTAAGCAGTTTTTATATGAAATGAACAATGACAATACTTAACTTTGATAACAACATAGATGTGTCACAAGCAAAGGGCGACAGACAAAATAATAGAGTTTCTTCAGTATAACAATTCCAAGTTAGAGCTACATAGAATGCTTGAGCTTTGACTCTTCTATTCAGGTTGCTAGTCTTAAAGCTTCTGCAGAACTAGGCTGGCCATTCGGGCACAGTTCTTATGTTCTCTTTGCACAGAGGCCACTGCTGTCGTGTTGTCATCCTGGAGAGGGGACGCTCGGTGTGCAATTGGCTGACTTCTTCACAGTCCTCTCTTCTGTCTTGTTCCTGACTGGCGTGCTGGCACTTGGCTTTAGACCATAACATAAAGGAACATTTGAAAATGGTGATAAACATTTCAGATTTTGCTTTATCGCCCACAATTTCAGTTCCTGTCTCATTCATTAGGGATTGGACAGTAACTTTAGTATCACTAACAATCTTTACAGATGACCAGAATTTCTTTGTGTTCTGTGAAAGATTGTTTGACAATATTCTGCCATGATAGTCATTGAAGTCATAATGCATTGACAGCCATTTCATTCAGAATCTCTCTATCTATAGCCGCATGAATTATGTGGTAAACTCGAGCGATAGTTCCTCTACATGCTCCTGCCCTGTGTTGAAAGTTTCAAATTCTCATTGAGATGTGATACTAAAGATTTTTCTATCTAGTTTACTGAACATATATGTATTTCTGCTTGTTTCAGATGTCCTTTGTACTTTGATAATCATTGCTGCCACAACCACACCATGGTCATTGATGCCAGTTTTGATTTGGACATCCTCAAAGAGCTCAGGTCTATTTGTTGTCACTAGATCCAATATATTTCCACCATGAGTGGGATTCTTAACAATTTCTTCAATGTAGTTTTCAGAGGAGGCACTTAGTAATGTTTCACAAGATGTCATCACACCCACCACTAACAAAATTGGAATTTTCTCAATTAATTGTTGGATGATTAAAGTCTCCACCAATGATTACAGTATGATTCGAGAATTTATGTACATGTAAACTGAGGTTTTCTCTAAAGCTTTTGGTTACATCAGGAGATGAGTCTGGTGAGTGATAGAAGGATGCAATTATCATTTTATACCCACCCCTGATACTGAATCTTGCCCAAATAATCTCACATGCAGCTTCACTTTCTGCCTCAGTAGATTTGGGATTCTTTTCCACTGTGACAAATACACCACCTCTATTCATCTATTTCAGGTTTCAACCAGCTTTCTGTAACTACTATTATGTGAGCTTCACTACTTTTCACGAGTGCTTCAAACTCTAGCACTATGCTGCGATTTTAATACTCTCAACTGTGTGAGGTGTTTGTTTCAGTCTTACACTGATACTTCTGGGTTTCCTACTGCTATCATTATCTAGACTGAATGGAGAGTCACCTAATGTAAAAAACACTCATGTGCACCCCTCCTACAGTCAACTACCTGAGTAGCAGCCTCTGATGTGTAGTGCACACCTGACCCATTTAGAGGGACCCTTTAGTTGTGAACCCTATGGATCAAGTCCAGAAATTCACAGCCTAGCTCATCACAGAACCTTCAAAGTCTCTGGTTTAGTCCTTCCACTTGACTCAGAACAAAAGGGGCTATGATCAGATCTAGGGACAATGCTGCAAATTGTGAGCTTTGTTGAAATTCTATGTGTAAGACTGGTCTTCTCAACATTCTCTGCCAGTCACTGGAATGACATAAGTGTGACCTTGGAGCCCGTACAACAGGCATCATTTGTTTCAATGTGTGCCACAGCCTGCAATTGGTTGTGCCCTGTTCTCTGAATGGCTGCTGGAATAGCCTCTTCAGTGTGTTGATGAGGTCCTCATGTATACACACTGAATGAACCTGGTTTCCTTTCCTGTCTCTTGCTGCCATTTCCCTAAGGGGTACCATCATTTGCTATACATTTGAATTGCCAATGATTAATAGGCTGCTACCATTTTACATTTGCCTCCTCTTGACACCAGACAAAACTGGTTTCCCCAAAACAGGTACAGTGAGTCCCACTGGTTCAGTTTCAGTGAGAGACAGCATCTCAAACTTGTGGGTGAGGGGGATCAGTACAATGCCCTGAGTCCTTCCTGGTCCCCATCCACCCTTCAGAGGACATCTAGATGTACAATTAACACACCACTCGCAGTCCAGTGGATGAGTAATGACAGATTCTATAATTTCTGCAGAGAAGACAGAATCCACAGGAGAGGATAGTACTTGAGGTATCTCTGGTACCAGTGTCACAAGTACACAGCTCTCAGGAGCTCTTCCAACACAACAATTTACAGCAGCTGTCAATCGTTTGACAGTAGTCATGGTGATTACCAGCTGCTTAGAAACATCAACCAACTCATCCTGTGTTTGAGAACAGCATTCACATTCATGCTGCATTTTGGGTGTTGCAATGGATTACAATGAAGTGAACAAATAACTTTAAATTAAGCCTGCTAATTATCTTTTAATCTGTTGAGCTAGAAAGTTACTAATTCCCTATAAGAATTGCAGCAAATACCAAAGAAAAGATTTATATTAAGGCAACACAAAAACCTGTCGCAATAATTACTAGTCTTCTAAAATGTTTTGTGGTTGATTGTAGTTGTTAGCAAACTCAAAAACAGAGTTAATTTATGATAAATGCAGATAATAGTTAGGACTACTTCTCTACTCCAAGAAAGTCATTACTGCAGCAAAAATGGCACACAATGATTCATATATCAATATAAATAAGGGTAAAAAAAAGAAAAAACCAGGTGTGAGTAGAACTCATGCTCTGAGGATTGCATACAAACATAATTATGTGTGCAGAAGTTCATCCTTCATCCATACATTCAGAGAGTCAACAATCTCAACGTTCTTTGCCTGTTGTAGACATTGACACTTGCAAGTTACCAGTTGTGGGAATTCCAAGACTTTTCAAGAATGTTTTAAGTTCTTACTTTTTGTTGCCCATGTAGCCCATGTGGAGGCAGGGCTGCGTGGAGATCTTTTGCCTGCACTTTGATGTTATCTATGGTTTACTTACAGTAATTAAAATTTTTTAAAAGAAAAATACAGGAATTTGGGAGTAGGAAATCATAAATTTATCATATAATTTAAGGAGATAATAAAGAAAGGCAGGATAGAGTAGATATAGATATACCTTCACCCACACCAATTGGGGAAGGGGATTTAGTATTGAACTTCAGGTCCAGTGTCCACATTATCTACATGAATATCCCTCTTTGGGAAAACTTGATTTCTTCAGTCCATGTGGATCTAATCTATGTCACTATTGTTTTTTACAGTGCTGTGTGAGTTTATGTTTGCTAGGTTACGTAAAAAGAACTTCTACTAGGTTCGTTAGGAAACAAATTCTGCATGACTTTGGAACAATATTCTGCCTCAGTGTAATCTAATTAAGTTATATACTGTTCCTACATAGCTGTAGGAGAAAAAACAAGCCACCACTAACCTATTACTAATCTTGTAAAAACATTTTTGTAGAATAGAACTAGAACTTTTTTAAGTAGTGGAACCATTAATGTTGTATAATTTCATAATATGTATAATCTATTTACACTCTTTGATTTTACTTGCTAATTTCATATAAAATTTGTATTGCATTCATATTATTACAGATGTGTTCATTTATGTAACTACCTACAGATGTTGAGTGCAGGTATAAAGTGAATTCTAGGACAATATCTATCCATGGACTTTTCTCATTAGTTTCATTTATAATGGACAGACAGACAGACAATAACAAATGACAAAAAAAATTTTTTTTGTTTGATATATTTACAAATTAACAGTTTTCTGAGTTTTCCTTTACTTGCACTGTAAAACATTGCTTCTTGGCAAATTCCATGATCCCAGGTCAGCAGGAGTACTGGTATTTTACATAAATGGCTGTATGTTTTGATTGCATTGACTTAGCAGCTTTGATCGATTGATTGATTTCTTTATCAATCCATGTAACAATTTACATTGTGTGGATTTCGTCAGCTTAACTTTCATACACCACCAACAGACCATACGCCTTAGTATGTGACATGAATTTCATCTCAATACATCCACCCATTCCTGAGACAAAGGCATCTTGATAGATGGTTGGACAGTGAGACAGTCAGATAACAAATGACAAATTATTGTTTTTCTGTGATATAACTACAGATTAACAATTTAAGTTTTTCCGCTTTACTTGTACTATGAAGCCTTTCTTTTTGCCAAAGTTTATGACTCTAGGGCAGTGGTGGCGGGGAGGGGGGGGAGGGAGGGAGGGAAGTTCCTACAAGTTTTGATGAGTGAGTTTTTGTATATCAAAATACGAGTCCAATGGCAGTATCTTTTGGTTGCATTGATTCAGAAGCTTTAAATTTTTACATTACCAAGGGGCTGTAGATGCTAGTATGTGACATAAATTTCAACTTGTTATGTCAGCTGAGGAAAAGTGTTCTTAACCGACAGACAGATGGAAAGTCAGATAAGTGACAAACTTTTTTGTGTTGTATATTTACAAATTAACAATTTTTTAATTTTTTCCTTTATTTGTACAGTGTAACCTTGGTTCTTGCCAAATTTCATGACACCAATAAATGGGAAGCACACAACAGGTTTCAATGTGTGAGTTTTCGAATAGTGTAAACCGAGACTGCTTCGGACCAATTTCGACTATATTTATATGTGAAAAGAAAACTAAAAATATTGGAAGGAAGAAAATTCCAAATATATCTTTCTAGAATCGTTAGAAACTTGGCCCATCAATTATATAAGTTATTAAACAAAAATCATCAGATCTGTTGCTGTGGAATCACAAAAAAGTGGGCCAATGGTACCCGAAATCAGGGCTATTCTGACCCACTTCATTATTTCTTCATGAGAAAGTGGTAATATGATGTTAGAACAATGTAAACTCAATTAATGTCTCTAGAGTAGACATTGAAGAGCATGAGGAACAAATCAAACACTAAATTTTGAAGGTAAGGACAAGGAATATTGAGCTTTATACAGAAAGTGATACAGTAAATATGCAAGTATAGTGTATTTCTTCAGCTGATTAATGAACTTTAAAGTAACCAATCATATTGGACTGACAATTCTCCCAAGAACAAAATAGTTTATCTCTTTGTTCTGGCCATTTTCAGTAGGCCTCCATCTTCCCATACAGTTCACCTCAGCACCCTCATCACTCATCTCATTCCTAATTCCAGAATATTCTTCTTTGTCACATGAAACTGTAGCATAGCTCCCAACTGCTATTTTATACTTCAACATTATGTGGTGTTGGACATCATCTTCCACATCAGAGAAAATTTGAACACCACCTTCAGATTCTAGTGCGACTTCATCTTCATTATGGGGCTACTTTGACCAAGGTTAATGCAACCCCATATTTTGCAAAAATGTGTACCATTTTACAGAAGTGTTTAGTGTTACGGCATAAAGTCAAGTGCCTGCATGCCTGTCGGGAACGAGAGAGCAGAGAGGGCTGTGACTAAGACGTCAACCAATTGCACACTGACCGACCCCTCTCCAGGATGACAACATGACAGCAGCAGCCTCTGTGCGAAGAGAACATGAGCTCTGTGCATGACTGGCCATGGCCCAGTTCTACAGAAGCTCCACAACTAGCGACCTGAATAGAAGAGTCAACTGTATTACTTCACTTGTATCAGGAATTGTAGTTACTGAAGAGATTTCTTATTTGCATGTCACCTTTTGCTTGTGACACTTATGTGTTATTGTCAAAGTTAAGTATTGTCATCATTCATTTCACAATAAAACTCATTAATATGATTTGTTTGAATGTTGTCTAGTGATCCGAGAAGGTAGGCTTCCTAGATCCCATGGTAGACGACTAGGAAGGATTCAGCATTAAATACATTACCTAAATTGAGCCTCTTATAAATGATAGTGCCTCACCATATTTTTAGCTTAACTGATGTGAAACCTCCAGGGAGAAGTTACTAGGGTGTAATAGCTTCTAAAATATTTGTCATCAGCTTTGAGTCCATTGCCGGACTGGACTCCTAATAACTCTGGGAAACTCAACAAGCCGGATACATTTTTTAGCTTTGAAAAAAGAAACAAAACATAAACACACATGGTATTTTCGTAAAAAGCTAATTTAATTTACAGTAATCATCATGCTTATAGACTATTACAGAGCAGTGAATATATAGCTCTGAAAAGACTGAAATTATATTTAAATAAATCCTAAACCATCATTAAAAGAATAAAATATAAAATATTGCTGTTGTACAGTAATAGCACTTTGATTAATAAGTGAAATAGCTAATTTAAGCTTACTTTGAATAAGGCTCAGGGTTCACTAAACAAAAACAATATCTCAAAGTTAATGCTTCAATATAGTTAATAAAGTTAATACAGTATGCCTAGTACTTTCAGTGAAAAAGTATGTAAATAGCGGGTTTTAATTGGGTCTTACACCCTAAAAATATTTAAGTATTTGAAAATAACTAATACAGTACTATAGTAATACAGTAATACAGTACTAAACTAGTATTAATATTTCGAAACTGAAAATTTAACATTTGTATGTGTTTAATTCTCCGTTTTATAAAGATTTGTAATATTGCTCTAAATGCCATTATTAGGGCTAGAGTGTCTTTATAAAGGAGTATATGTCGACCGTCTGATTGGATTACTGAATATGAAGTCATTGATGACTGGTCGGTTATCCAATTCATCCAAAACATCTCGGTGGGCATGAAGAACAGCCAAGTTGTTCAATTGCTTCTGTCCCATTGTTGATCAGAGATATGACCTCAGACGTCTAAGGGTGCTAAATGACCATTCTGCTGTTGCTGTCATGATTGGAACTACTTGGAGAAGCTTAATGCACTTCACTACTTCACATAACATCTCTCCAACTGTAGGCTCTTGTGTAATGTACTTTCTTATATCACGCATGTTTTTTTAAGACTAGTTGTTTTTTATTACCGATATAGGCTAACATATTCAAGTGTAACTGCAGTCACTCAATGTCTAGGTCATTTTTGAAAGTCTCAGTTAATTTTTGCAAATTTGTTTCATCTCTGTTTACTAAAAGCAAGCACTCTTGTTCAACTTCAATGACCTGTGTGAGTCCAGTTGAAGCAAACCATTCAGTAATGCAACATTGCACCGTTTCACAAACTTCAATGTACATAGCTTTGAAGTATTCCTTTGGGGTTTTGAAAGTGTGCGGTGAGCTGACTTCGTTGTTTTCATACTTGTTTGGTCTGCTTCGATTCCGAGGAAGTGAAGGATCATCAACTCGTGAAGGTTTTTCTTTTAAACACAATTCCCAAAAGTGTTCAAAACTATCATGCCTCCCATTCAATATGCAAATCAACCCTTCATACATTTTTTTCCAGATCACCAACTCTTAGATGAGGGCATTGAATTTTTTCATTGACATCCTCTACTGAGTTCATTGCATGGGAATTAAGACGTAAAATGAAATAAGTCTTGAATTGTAACATTGACTCAAGATAGCCTGCACATTTGTAACCTGCCTCTGTTTTGTCATCTGCAGCCAATTTTTGAAACTGCACAACTTTGGTATCCTTTTAATTCTTAAGGGAAGAGTAATGTAAAGATTTTGAGATAATATATTGCACTTACACAGGCGCCGACTCCATGGGGCCTGAGGGGGCTCGGGCCCCCTTAAAAATAATTTAAGAAAATTATTAGTTATTTTATGCCTTGTAAAATCACAAAATTATGTTGGAATTTTTTATTTTCTTTATTTGACGGTACTTACCTTTTAAAATACATTCAGTAATGAGTTAAAACAAATAGTTATTACGGTAGTAAGCAGGTTAACTGAAAACGAGTGGTGTGAATCATGATAATGTTACGGTGCTGCCGGCAGACTTAGAATTTGTCCCGGTGCGTGAACCTTCGGGTAAAGTCTGGCGCGGGCGGAACGGTGTTACGGCAGCGGCGACATCATAAGGACTGGAGCGGAAATACCTGGAACCCTCCGCCTCGCGTTACCTTGACGCCGTGGCTATGTGAAGCCCACCCTGCTGTTGCAGTCATTCAGTGTGGATAGTTACGTTCAGTGCATGCTGTAGATGTGTTAAGTGTTCCGACTTTAGTGTCTAGTGGACTATTTTATAAGATTATATTTTATTCGTTTACTTTAGTATCTTAGTGTATTGTGATTTAAGTTCGCAATGGATAAATTTGTTACCAAAAAGGCATGCTTGGAAGCTGATGATACTGCAAGCCAACGCTCAACAATTAGTGTGTCGTCAATTGCTTCGTCGTCTTCAGCCGAAACCTGGAACATTCGGGTAAGGGAAGATCATTTAAGAACTCTTGGTTGATCAAATATACATGGCTAGAGTATGAAGTATCTACCGAAAAAGTTTTTTGCAAAACCTGCAAAGAGGCAGATAAAAATCTATTACAATTTTCTTAAAAAAAGGTGCATTCTGTAGGGTTTTCTAACTGGAATAGGCTTTGGAAAAATTCCATCTTCATGGAAATATGTTTACGCATAAAGAATGTGTTCTGAAACCAAATTCTATCACTAACCGAAGTGCGGGCTCCCAATGGAATGAACAGTTAGATAGGGTTATGAAGAAAGGCCGCTTAGCTCTTGAGACAATTTTTACTACTGTGCAATTTCTATGCCGACAAGGACTAGCAATTATAGGACACGAGCCGGCCGGAGTGGCCAAGCGGTTCTAGGCGCTTCAGTCTGGAACCGTGCGACAGCTACTGTCGGAGGTTCCAAACCTGCCTCGAGCATGGATGTGTGTGTCGTCCTTAGGTTAGTTAGGTTCAAGTAGTTCTAAGTTCTAGGGGACTGCTGACCTCAGATGTTAAGTCCCATAGTGCTCAGAGCCATTTGAACCATTTTTCAACATCCAAACATAGATCAGCCATATGCTGCAGGACTTGATACAACAGTGTCTCGATTTCCTCCTTATAACTAAAAATATAGACAGGTCCTTAGTACACAGACGGAAGAAAACGCAACACCAAAAAGTAATTAATGTAGTGTAATGAAATTTCAAGAATGTTTTTTTAGATAATACATTTAAGTGATTAACATTCCAAGATCACAAGTTAATGTAAGCGCCAGGAACGCCATTCAAAATGTGAAAAGCTGTAACACTAATAACCGGTGCAATCACCAGAATGTGGAATGCAAGCATGCAAATGTGCATGTATTGTGTCGTACAGGTTCCGGATGTCAGATTGTAGGATGGAGTTCCATGCTTGTTGCACTCAGTCGGTCAATAGCGGTACGGTTAATGTTGTTTGTGGATGACGATATAGTTGTCATCCGATTATGTCCAATATGTGCTCGATTGGAGACCGATCTGGTGATCGAGCAGGCCAAGACGATGTGTTGACACCCTGTAGAGCATGTTGGGTTACAACAGCGGTATGTGGGCAAGTGTTATTCTGTTGGAAAACCCCCCACGAATGGCATCATAACAGGTCGAATCACCCGATTTACGTACATATTTGCAGTCAGGGTGCGTGGAATAACCACGAGAGTGCTCCCGCTGTCATACGAAATTGCACCCCAGACCATAATTCCAGGTACAGGGCCAGTGAGTCCAGCACACAGACAGGTTCGTTGCAGGCCCTCAACTCGCCTCCTTCTAACCAACACACGGCCATTACTGGCACAAATTCAGAACCTTTCATCAGGAAACACGATAAACTTCCACCCTCCCTCCAATCAGCTATCGCTTGACACCACTCAAGTCGCAAATGGCAGTGCTTTGGGTTCAGTGGAATGCACGTGGCAGGGCGTGTCTCGGAGCTACCCTTGAAATAACCGATTTGTAACAGTTCGTTGTATCACTGTGGTGCCAACTGCTGCTCAAATTGCTGCTGATGATGCAGTAGGATGCGCCGGAGGCATACACCGAGCACGACGGTCATCCCTCTCGGTGGTGCCACGTGGCCGTCCAGAGCCCGGTCTCTTTGGCACCGTACATTCTCTCGACCACCGCTGCCATCAATCATGTACGGTGGCTACAGTCCTTTCAGGTCTTTCTGCATCATTACAGAAGGAACATCTAGCTTCTCGTAGCCCTATTACACGACCTCGTTCAAACTCGGTGAGATGTTGATAATGGCGTGTTTGTCGTGTTAAATAAATTTTTGACTAACTTCAACTCACCACGTCCAGTCTCAAAGGTAACTGACGTTCACGACCGTCCCAAAGTGTTTTTAAAGCAAACATGATTTGTATCCTCATAGTGGCGCAACTGGCGCCACTCTTGTACGACTGGTGCGAAATTTGACTAGACATCACCTTCCGGATGTAGAAACACGCTTACCAGCTCTTTCATCTCGCGCAGATCCTTTTTGGTGTTTCGACATTTTTCCGACAGTGTAGTCTGCGTTTGATACACAATGGTTCTTTTTTCTCTCCTGCTCCCGAACAGACCATGAAGGCCCAAAGGTACCGACTGGCCACCGTGTCATCCTCAGCCCACAGGCGTCACTGGATGCGGATGTGGTCAGCACACCGCTCTCCCGGCCGTATGTCAGTTTCCGAGACCGGAGCCACTACTTCTCAATCAAGTAGCTCCTCAGATTGGCTCACAAAGGCTAAGTGCATCCCGCTTGCCAACAGCGCTCGGCAGACCGGATGGTCACCCATCCAAGTGCTAGCCCAGCCCGACAGCGCTTAACTTCGGTGATCTGACGGGAGCCGGTGTTGCCACTGCGGCAAGGCCGTTGGCGTTTTTTTTTTTTCTCATCACCTACTAAATAACAATGCTTGACGGTATTGTGGTAAAAAGAATATATTTCTCCTGCTGTGTTAATATAGCACCTGCTTTTTGTCAAAGGCACTAGTTTACACACATGGCAATAGACAAAGTGTTCGATCTGACAAGCTGGGGCTTACAAAACTACCTAGTCAATACTTTTAGCAATCACCGACTCGTATAAATGAACGTGTGTGGACAGCAAAAATATGAGCTGACTAATACAGATACGCGTATTATGTCGAACAAATGCTCTAACATAGGTGACTGCTAATGCATACTCACAACACCCGAATATTTAATGTAAATGCCGTACACAGTCTTAATTTTTTTTAAGAGCTTACACAATATCTCCAGCAATTTGCTGCTAGATACAAAAGGCATTAATTATACTAATATTCGATACCATTTTTAGGTTCAGTCACACACACAATTCGCCTAGAGGGCTAACATATTCCAAATCGCATACAGCATTTCTACCAGAAAGCGTAACACTGTCAGCGACTCTTATGTGTGCCCGTAGAATGAAGACAGTTTTTATGCATGGTGACTGTAACACAGTCGTTGTGATTGTATTTTTAATAGCTCTGTCCTTACGCGTAATTTATGTTGCCGGCGGTAGAATCCTTCCGTGGTCAGCTTCGTTGGTGGAGCTACGATAACATGTTCCCATTTCCACCGGGTGGCCAAAAGACGGTCCAGTTGCATTAACCTGTTTCTACACGGGTTGCTGCAGGTGGTGGATATAGCGCTCTCCGACTTACGTTCGGTTCCGAATTAAATTCTGACGATCACATGGACGAAGATGCAGGGAGGCCGGGGCAGAGATCGAGCGACAGTTACAAGGTGAAGAGAAATTGTCTAAAACCACGTTGGAGTTTCTCTGTAGTAGATAGTTTCGAAAAAAGGTGACTCATTTCGAGATATGAGAGTGGCACGAATATTATTCGCCGGTGGCTGTCATCATTAAAAGACGCCTCCATAGGATCCAACGCAAGTCTGTGGCTGAAAGTAGAGATTTGATTCCAAATCACTGACAGCATTTATACCAGAAAGCGTTACACTACCAGCGACTCTAGTGTGTGCCTGACGAACCGAGACCACTGTTTATGCAGGATGACCGTCACATACTCGTTGTGATCCTGTTTTTAATAGCACTGTCCTTACGTGTAATGTGTGTTGACGGCGCACACACGGCAAAATGACCACTTTAAGCGGACAAAATTCAAATATGTTAAATAATATGTGCATTTATACTTAGAAAAGCTTCTGACCTTAGGGTTGATGTGTATTCAGACTTTACAAGATTCTAAAAGTACCTACCAACCTAAAAGATGATTTATAGGTAGCTAAAGATGAAAAAGTAGAATGAAAATCAAATTAGTATATTTTCCTTAAAGTTTACAGACAGTAATACAGTTAGTATCTCTCATCATAATCATCCATTGTTCCGTCGTCGTCGTCGTCGTCGTCGTCGTCGTCATCCATCGTTTCTTCGTCACCATTATCTTCAAGCATTTTCACAACAGGTTCTTCTAACATTAACAGTACCTCCTTAGGAAAGGGTTTTCTTTTTTTATGTGCTTCCTCCTCTTGGACGCAAAGATTGGATCTGAAGCTATCAGCATCCAGTGGGCAATATCCGTATTGGTATGCGTTCTTGAAGTTTTCCTTACATGGAAAAGTCTTAAAAACCTTTATATTCTTTCTGACTAGATTCCAAGACATCTTCTGAAAAAAGCCCCACAGGCAAAGGTAGTTCCTTTATTATGTCTGCACCATGTATTAGCAGCTTGCGCACAGATGCACTCATTTTGTACCACTTGTACGTTTCTAAACAGATTTTTGCTGTTTCGAGGCAATAATTTTTAAAATTACTGTAATTAACATTAAATCCGCAAGACAAAACGCTTAGGATGGTTGCAAATCTTTGTATAATTTCGAGATCTAGACCTGTTATAGTCGCAGATTTCGTGGGCTCTACAAAAAAAATTTCTTGCCGTATTCCCGTCATTGGCGTTACCTCCTCCTTACAAGGGCTGGTCTACCACTAATCCCATTTCACGATAGAATTTAGTGGTTATTTCTTCTTTTCTTATTTTTATATTTTCTTTGGCTTCTTTACCTCTTGCTTGCCACTGCCTCAGTTTCAATTTATATGATATATGAAACAAGTACTAGAAACATCTAAGGTATGAGTGTGAAACAGTTATCCCAAACTTAAATGAACTAGTCGTAGAATATTGTTTTTGCAAAAGTAAGTCAAGGTTGTTGAGTTCTTTGGGTGTTGCCTTGCACACATTACACGCTTGTATTGACGAAGTGTCTGTGAGCACATTACACATTTTTCCGTTCATCATTGTACATACAGCACGATGATTAAATGTGTAAGATTTATCCCCAAGAGTCACCTCAGTAGGCTGCAAACTTGATATTTGTTCCTCAGTTGCTTCGTAATGGAGTTTTACTGATTCCTTCGTCTCCTTTTCAATCTGCAGGCGAATGATGCGATTATATCTCGACGAGGAAGGACTCGGGTTTTGCCAGAAAATCTGTTTACCATTCGTTGTGACCTCTGACATTTGCAATGGAACTATAGTACATAGAATTATGTTGGTATCTCCATACAGTGAGTTGTTGGCAACACATTGTTTGTAAATGGAATGTCCACCTCTACCGTCAAGGCTCCACTTGTAGATGACTTCACTCGCTGAGTTTGCCGGCCGCGGTGGTCTCGCGGTTCTAGGCGCGCAGTCCGGAACCGTGCGACTGCTACGGTCGCAGGTTTGAATCCTGCCTCGGGCATGGATGTGTGTGATGTCCTTAGGTTAGTTAGGTTTAAGTAGTTCTAAGTTCTAGGGGACTGATGACCACAGCAGTTGAGTCCCATAGTGCTCAGCCATTTGAACCATTTTTTTTCGCTGAGTTTGCAGTGTGATCGTGGCGTAACAGAAGTACATCCTGCTGTACGTGAGCAAGTCTTTTGATTGTGTGGTCCCACTTCGGTCTCCGTGATTATGTTACTCGGGTAACATTGCTTCTTTGTTTGTGCTATGACATTATAAGGTGGATAGACGTCCGCGCCTCGAGATTTCGCCCATTTTTGCCAATGAATATAATCTTCTTTTCTCATGTCAGAGTCAATATTGAGCGCTAAGACTTCTTCGGGTGAGTAAGGCTTCATAACCGAATATGATGGCTTTTCGTGAATGTGTTTCATGCGTTTGTATCCGCGAGGGCTTGTGGTTCAAATGTGGTTAGGGCTAAGTTTACTACTTGTGCAGCTGTTCTTCTTCCACTCTTATTAAGGCAGCTTTGAGCAGCAGTACACAAAACCTCTGGGGTTGACTCAGCAATAATTGGTTACACAATTCTTCGTTTTGATCGTTGAGAGCTCTCTTCAAAAGATTTTGCAGGCCTTCCTCTGGGTTTGTTCACGTGTAAATCTTCGTTTGTGGTTGTAGTGCTTAGAGCTGGCAAGACCAAGTGGTTTTTTAACGATTCTGAATTGGATTTGGTAAATCTTTCCATATTCCAATAGGGTTTTTCCACTTTTGTAGCAATTTTGAGACAAACACTTTTAAAATTGACTTAATTTTACATACACTGTCTTTTGATTGTTTATATTCACTAAATTTATCCAATATGTGAATCGTTAATCGTTCTATACACTTAGACTGTGATTGTATGTAAAAGTTCTCCTTTTTTAACACTAAAACTAGATCCATTTTCCTCATATTTAATTCCGAGTGACTTGGTCCACTCCGACTACCTGTAAAGAAAAGAGTCTGGTGTCACAATGCGTTGGTTTGAGTTCCTAGAATTTACAATACTAATAGTCAACAAATGCACAAGTGTAAATATTTAGGACAGAAAGCGGTACTAAGCGGAACTTTTTTTGAAAGTCTAAGGAAAAATATTTTTTTATAAAATCGTCATTTACTATTAACAAGGATAAAAAAATGAATTGTAACGTTGTCTGTTTAATGAACACACCTGTGGCTTCCACCCCCATGATAAATATTGAGATTTTCGCATGAGATGATCAAAAAATGCACGTTGTAATACTTTCGAGTTTCGAATGCAACTTGCCTGTCAGACCCTCACACGCCTTTATTATCAACATAACTAAGGATATTTTACGACGGTGCGATGGAACAGTTACCTGAGGTGAAGAATACAAGGACGTTTCGACCTAATCTATAAGCGTGAAAATCGATTTTTGGCCGCCTAAAGTGGTCATTTTGCCGTGTGTGCGGCGGTAGAATGCTTCTGTGGTCAGCTTCAAATGTCGATTCTCAACAGTGTTCCTCGAAAAGAACATCGTCTTCCCTCCAAGGATTCCCATTTGAACTATCTGGTGAGTGTAATCCGATTACTGGAAAAGAAAAATTTCTCGCAATGCAATGTGACTCTTATCATCAATTTAATTAATTAGCCTAGCAATTTGATATCAGTGACATGCCGCCTGGCGGGTGTAGGCGATGGCTATGGCGCCACAGGTATGATTATTCACTTGGTGTTTTTTTAATGATATTTCAATCGTCCACCTATACAGGGAGAGACAACCATTGTAATAAAATGAGATGTGTTACTGAATTTATAAAGTGATAAGTACTATAAACTTTTTATTTAATGAACAGTTTATATTTTGTCAGTAACTTTATTTAAATATTGATTGTAAGTCCTATCAAAAACTGTACTGTTTCAAAATGGCCAGTCGCATGTATTAACGGACGCCGCAACTGAAAAGAGAACCAAAGGATGCTTCTGTCAAGAAGGCATAAATAATTGTTAAAACAAAATTTAACGACAATTCGATGTTATTTAATGTGAGCGCATTTGCACAAGAATACTAGCTTATTTATTTCTGAATAAACCTTTATTTGTAATTATCATTAATGATCTGAATGTTACTAAATATTTATAACATTTCTTCATTTAAATATTGTTGTAATACAGAATATATCAAAAAGAATCATCCGTTTTGGCATGTCTATATTTCTGAAACTAATAAACGTATACAATGAATTTTGTTTTTTGATGAACGAGGAACTCGAAAAGTTTTTTCCATGCCTTTTTATAGGTGTTCAATATGCTCCCCTTGAGATGCACGGCATATGTCAGTGCGGTATTCAAACTGTTCCCACACTGCTAGTGAGCTGCTGTTATGCGATGTCTCATTTCATTCATTGTTGTTGGTAGTGGAGGCACATAAACAGTCATTTATAAGCCACCACAAGAAATAATCGCACACAGTCAGGTACAGTGACTTTGACGCCAGTAAGGTAAGGCTGAATCATTTGGTTCGGTGTTACTGAACTATCTCACGACTGCGCGGCCCCTCCCGCCGGAGGTTCGAGTCCTCCCTCGGCCATGGGTGTGTGTGTTGTTCTTAGCATAAGTTAGTTTAAGTAGTGTGTAAGACTACGGACCGATGATCTCAGCAGTTTGGTCCCTTAGAAATTTGCAAACATTTGAACACTTTTGAACCAAACCATCGTTCAGTAATCCTTTTTAATTTAAAAATTCCGGCATTTCAAGATGGCAATGTGGTGGTGCCCATCCTGTTGGTAAATGAAGTCGTTCGAATCAGTCTGCAACTTTGGGAAAAGATAGTTCTCAAGCATATCGAGATATGTGCTTCCCGTAACAGTTTTCTCGGAAAAGGAAACTGGACCATACACCTATTACTGTGAAACTACACAAAACATTTTAAATTTCGGGGAGTCCCTCTCATATTGTACAACTTCATGTGGTTGTTCCGTACCCCATATTCTCACGTTATGACGGTTCACCTTTCCACTTAAATGGAATGTTGCCTCATCACTAAACACAAAGCGTTTCATCCTCCATCTTGCCAAGAACGAAATTACGGACTCCACACATTGTTGTTTGTCACCTTCCCAAAGAGCTTTGCAGAAGCTGTATTTTGTATGGTTTCATATGTAAACGTCGACGCAACACACGCCAGACGAACATCGGGGTCATTTTGAGCTGTCGAGCTGCACGGCGAACGAATTTCTGTGAACTCCTTGTGAAACTATGGCGGATGCATTCTACGTCTGTGTCAGACAGTCCGGGACGGCCCGGCGATTTGTCTTTACCCAAACAACCTGTTTCTCGGAATTGTTCATGCCATCGTCTAATGTTCTGTGCTGTAGGAGGATCCACACCATACCTAGTGCGAAAGTCACGCTGATCAGTTATTACTGACCCGCACTGTGCAGAACATACAATATTAAACGCTCTCTGTTGTCCCGACACCATTTTTACTAGAACTGAAGTGGGCACACACTGCTGCTACCTAGTGGGAACAGTGTAAAACTCAAGAGTTTGTTTTTTCCAACAGTACGTTGTTCTCGCATATACACACATCACCTCAGTTCTGAGAGATCGGGAACCTGTACAGAAAATTGAAATAGAGATCAGCATAAACATCATTTTCGCCCTTTATATTGCTCATGAAAACCACACATTGCATGTTGTACCACCATACAGGAGACCTTCAGAGGTGGGAGTCGAGATTACTGTACACACAGGTACCTATAATGTCCAGTAGCACGACTTCTTGCATTGATGCATGCCTGTATTTGTCGTGGCATATCATCCACAAGTTCATCAACGCACTGTAGGTCCAGATTGTCCCACTCCTCAACGACGATTCGGTGTGGATACCTCAGAGAGGTTGGTGGGTCACATTGTCCGTAAACAGCCCTTTTCAATCTATCCCAGATATGTTCGATAGGGTTCAGATCTGGTGAACATGCTGGACACACTAGTCGAGCGATGTCGTTATCCTGAAGGAAGTCATTCACAAAATGTGCACGATGGGGGCGCGCATTGTCGTCTATGAAGACAAATGCCTCGCCAATATGCTACCGATATGGTTGCACTATCGGTCGGAGGATGGCATTCACGTATCGCACAGCCGTTACGGCGCCTTCCATGACCATCAGCAGCCTACGTTGACCCCACATAATGCCACCCCAAAGCAGTAGGGAACCTCCACCTTGCTGCACTCAATGGATAGCGTGCCTTAGGCGTTCAGTCTGACCGGGTTGCCTCCAAACACGTCTACGACGATTGTCTGGTTGAAGGCAGATGCGATACTCATCGGTGAAGAGTACGTGATGCCAATCCTGAGCAGTCCATTCGACATGTTGTTGGGCCCATCTGTACTGCGCTGCATGGTGTCGTTGCTGCAAAGATGGACCTCGCCATGGACGTCGGGAGTGAAGTTGCGCGTCATGTAGCCTATTGCGCGCAGTTTGAGTCGTAACACGACGTCCTGTGGCTGCGCGAAATGCATTATCCAACACGGTGGCGTTGCTGTCAGGGTTTCTCCGAGCCATAATCCGTAGGTAGCGGTAATCCACTGCAGTAGTAGCCCTTGGGCGGCCTGAGCGAGGCATGTCATCGGTAGTTCCTGTCTCTCTGTATCTCCTCCACGTCCGAACAACATCGATTTGGTTCACTCCGAGACGCCTGGACACTTCCATTGCCCTTCCTGGCACAAAGCAACAATGCGGATGCTATCGAATCGCGGTATTGACCGTCTAGGCATTGTTGAACTACAGACAATACAAGCCGTGTACCTCCTTCCTGGTGGAATGACTGGACTGATCGGCTTTCAGCCACCTTCCGTCTAAAAGGTGCTGCTCATGCATGGTTGTTTACATCTTTGGGCTGGTTTAGTGACATCTCCGAACAGTCAAAGGGACTGTGTCTGTGATACAATATCCACAGTGAACGTCTATCTTCTGGAGTTCTGGGAACTGGGGTGATGCAAAACGTTTTTTGATGCCTGTATCTCAAATAACACAATAGTTATGATTTTTCTAAGTTGGATGATTCTTTTTGATACACCCTGTACATTAGTTTAGTCCGGGAAGTGCATAAGATGTGTCAAATCACGTCTGTAGCAAGGAAGAAAGATGTATTTTTTGTGGTGAAGGCCTTCAGCCAATGTAAAAGCACGCAGTAGCGTAACACTACGGGAGTCACGTGGAGACTGGGCTTTTCGAGTGAAGAGCTCATAGGAGCGATTGTGGCCACTTTTACGCGAGTTTTGGAATAAGACGCACCTGTCTAACGTCATCTAGGTGACTAACTGAACGGCCTCTACCATACTTTAATTTCTGAAGGGACATCATGTTTCGAGAGCTCTAAATGTGCTCCAGAGCAGGATCCTGGCTTATTCCGCTTGTGTTAAGGAACTGAGGATAGGCAGATTGTGCGTTACTGTTCTTTGTACCGTGAGTGTTAATTTGTGAATTATTAAGTTGAACTGTGAACTGTTTTGAGTAGATGAATATTTCATGTACTGTGAGCACGAAATGTACTTAGTTTTCGCGTATCTTCGATGACTATTTAGTTTCGCGTTTTTTCTAACATTCACGTAATGCTCTCAACGTAACTTTACTGAATTTTAGAAGAGTATCTCTGTCTGTATTATATTTGATTATCGTAGGACCACTTTCCATTTATTTGAGATGTCCTTCCTTAGATAAACATTATTCAACATAATTCCCTGTCATCTACATCAATTACAGTCGTTAGAACAGAACCCTTGTTAAAAACCTTCTTGATCCTCCCCCCCAGAATACACCTTGGATCCACTCAGCTGAGTTATGAGGCGTAATAACAGGATATTTAATAAGAAATTTTACCGTTATGTTGCTAAAAGGAAGACACATCGTATGAAAACTAATGTTTCTTCGGTTCTGAGATTTTTGTCAGTGGCGTTTCCCTTTACTAATACAAGTGAAATGCATTTTTGATATTGGAGCGAAGCGTTTGGTAATATTGCTTTAGGCTTTCTTGCTTCGCCATTTAAGTAAGTCATGTAAGCAATAGCAATGCACTGGCATGTTATCGCAGCAAGTATGACAATGTTATTATTAACAAAATGAAAATTATAATACACAGTATTAACGTAAGAATTAAACGCATAACATCTTATAATGATGCCAATAATACATAATTTAAAGAGCAGGGGGTACAGAGAAACCTGAATTAGTTCTCAGTACAAAGTGTCCTGCTCCTTCCTTACATACTTGGAAATGGCGGTAAATGTGTTCGTACTGTTTATCGGTTATCCTAAGGAAAATAATTGTGCCGTCTTCCTCTGTGAATAATTGGACGAACCAAACAGAGGCGAACTTCTTTATGGTTTAATAACGCTTGCAGATGATTCGAACCTCTATGGTTGTTGATTTCGGTTGGCATTTAGCTTTTGTTAAGCTGGAACCACAGGCGCCACTGACGTGAGTTTCGTGGAAAGGCGACGCGGTGCAGCCCCGTTTCGTTATCTGACCTCAGGGATTATCACTGTGCACATGTCCAGCCTGTAGCCTCTCATTCTCCGCAGCCAAGGCGGCGCTTTCTGAAATACTTCTGACAACGACGTCTTTCTAACAGATCCCAGTTTACACTAAGGCATTACGCGACACTTCACACACTGTCGCGTGTACAGTGAGAAGCCACAACAGAACGTCCGCCGCCCATCACGAGAATGAGTACCACCTGCTGGCGTTGAGCCACGCGGCAATTACATAAACGCAGCGGAGGCGAAAGGGGTGTCATTCTAGCGACGACACGAGTAAATACCCCCTCCCCCCTATCTCCCCCTGTGGACAATGGCGCTATACATGTGCGTCGATCTCATCGTGCTCTCAATAAACTGCGATAGGGCTCGGGAACATTCAAGTATCAGCTAATGGCGTGCAAGCTCTTGTGCCTACACAAATCCGACAATTTCACTTTTAATAGTTCGACTACATGAGAGCCGACGATTTTTACTGTTTGTACTTCGTCCAGTGCGAAGTGCCACCAGCATCAGCACCAATCAGCTGGGCAGAAGAAGTCTGACAGTAAGTATTTATCGATTCTTTTTTGTTGTTAACAAAGTCAGTTTGCGTGAAGGGAGTAGCCAACGTTATACTGTTTACGTGAAAAACTTAGAGAATTATTGTGTGTCTTTTTATAGACGCGGTGCCTATTGCGATACATTAACAATATCAAGACATTATTTAATGTATTTATACTTAAGTTTTGTTATTATTGTTACAGCTTCCGATCTGTTCCTCGTGGATCACCAACTGTCTACTGAATTTAGGGGCAATATGAAAGAGGTGGATGGTGGTCTGTATCCCATATGACGGATACTATGTAATCTGGATGGCCACCATGTCCTGGAGAGCCATCAGTATATACTGTGGATCGGTTGCACGATACTTAAGAGGCAAGGTCACCTGGCAAGCCATTACTGCAAAGAAGAAAGAAGTATTAGCTGGAGGGAGTTAGCTGCATATATGTATATAACGTAACACCTACAATTAATGGATACCAAAAGACGATCAATAAATATTACCCTCTACATGCCATGATCTCCTTTCTCATATTCCTATGATTACTAAGATAGAAATATGACAGTGTACTGGTGTCAGAAACTTCGTTGTCAGCACAGTGTGTCTCTCTCTCCTCATTTCTCGTTATTTTTGTGACATCCAGCGCAGTAAAATTATGAACTATAAAAAGTTCCTTAACGCTGCCTGGTAGAGAACTCGATATTACCGCGTCCTTATCTTCCAACATATCGAAAACAAAAGCCGTTTGCATGTTTACATCGAGCATTTGTGGTGATCCTATTAAATATATACACATTGGCCCATTGCAGCAGGTGAACAGTGATCGAAGTCGCTTGCACTGACACGTGTAAAGTTTTGTCGCCTGTACTGTAGGAGTATGATATCCCATCAATCGCAAGAGAGGGTTTCTGTGTTGTTCTTCCACAAGCATTTTGATACATTGTTTCTCTGCTGTAAAAATGCCAGCAGTGTATGACTACAGCTTTATATATAGCTATACATTTTGTTTTTCCACCACGACTTCGAGATCTGTGTCAGGTACTAATCTAACATTAACATTTTTCGATCCATTGACTCTTACAGAAGGCTGAACATTGCATATTGAAAACTAAGCAGCTTCCCACAATACACAGAATGGTTGAAATAAAAGACAGGGACTGTGTTTCTTATTGTCAAAAATGGGAAAGACATTTTAATACATGAAAACTGGAACAGTTTGCGACATTGTAGTGCGTTCCCAAACAGCTATTCGAAGGTGATGACCTCATATTTAATCTCACCTTCCATAGTGATGGGGAACCAGTTGTCTCAGTTTTCTGTTTTTGAAAAGATCCAGAGCACTAATTCCTCATACGGGTGGTGCGTTTTGCACCCAGATATGAGAGCACAGGTTCGGTGTCCTAGGTGGTAGTTACCGTGACCCCCAAATCTTTGGACACCGCAACTTTCATTTTTATGAATTACGAGGGCAGTTCAATAAGTAATGCAACCCATTTTTTTTCTGAAACAGGGGTTGTTTTATTCAGCATTGAAATACACCAGGTATCTTTTAGCTACACAACACTATTTTTCAACGTAATCTCCATTCAATGCTACGGCCTTACGCCACCTTGAAATGAGGGCCTGTATGCCTGCACGGTACCATTCCACTGGTCGATGTCGGAGCCAACGTCGTACTGCATCAATAACTTCTTCATCATCCGCGTAGTGCCTCCCACGGATTGCGTCCTTCATTGGGCCAAACATATGGAAATCCGACGGTGCGAGATCGGGGCTGTAGGGTGCATGAGGAAGAACAGTCCACTGAAGTTTTGTGAGCTCCTCTCGGGTGCGAAGACTTGTGTGAGGTCTTGCGTTGTCATGAAGAAGGAGAAGTTCGTTCAGATTTTTGTGCCTACGAACACGCTGAAGTCGTTTCTTCAATTTCTGAAGAGTAGCACAATACACTTCAGAGTTGATCGTTTGACCATGGGGAAGGACATCGAACAGAATAACCCCTTCAGCGTCCCAGAAGACTGTAACCATGACTTTACCGGCTGAGGGTATGGCTTTAAACTTTTTCTTGGTAGGGGAGTGGGTGTGGCGCCACTCCATTGATTGCCGTTTTGTTTCAGGTTCGAAGTGATGAACCCATGTTTCATCGCCTGTAACAATCTTTGACAAGAAATTGTCACCCTCAGCCACATGACGAGCAAGCAATTCTGCACAGATGGTCCTCCTTTGCTCTTTATGGTGTTCGGTTAGACAACGAGGGACCCAGCGGGAACAAACCTTTGAATATCCCAACTGGTGAACAATTGTGACAGCACTACCAACAGAGATGTCAAGTTGAGCACTGAGTTGTTTGATGGTGATCCGTCGATCATCTCGAACGAGTGTGTTCGCACGCTCTGCCATTGCAGGAGTCACAGCTGTGCACAGCCGGCCCGCACGCGGGAGATCAGACAGTCTTGCTTGACCTTGCGGCGATGATGACACACGCTTTGCCCAACGACTCACCGTGCTTTTGTCCACTGCCAGATCACCGTAGACATTCTGCAAGCGCCTATGAATATCTGAGATGCCCTGGTTTTCCGCCAAAAGAAACTCGATCACTGCCCGTTGTTTGCAACGCACATCCGTTACAGACGCCATTTTAACAGCTCCGTACAGCGCTGCCACCTGTCGGAAGTCAATGAAACTATACGAGACGAAGCGGGAATGTTTGAAAATATTCCACAAGAAATTTCCGGTTTTTTCAACCAAAATTGGCCGAGAAAAAAAATGTGTTGCATTACTTATTGAACTGCCCTCGTACAATGCATAACCCCATGTGGAACAAGATGGTATTCTGCAGGACTTAAACTCATGGAGCACAGGTAGTATGCACAATCAGTGGTAAATCCCTGTTGGAACATGGAAGTACTTTTATCCTTCTACATTCTTTGTTGCATGTTAATCAGTTTTACGTATTTTCAATCAATTTTCCGCAGTTTCAACCCATTTCACTCGGTTACTCGAGGTCCAAACCACCGCTCTCGACAAACTGTCATGTCAACAAAACATCTCATCACGTCGATCTTGTGACGCTATCAGCCTATGACATTGCAGCATAGTCATCAATTTCTGTATCACTGCTAAACCGTTTCCTCTATTACTTTTGGAGGATCACATATACGTGGACATATCGTGAACCTTGTTGCACTACCTGCATCGCATGATGCGAATCTTCTTTCGTAGTGCAGAAAATCACCATTAGCAGAGAGGAGGTGCAATAACTAGGTTCCTTAGCTGAAACGCTTTATAAATTCGATAAGATTTTATTACGATTTTTTATCTCACTTCATGTAGATGGGACTCACAATGTATCCTCGTATTCGTGGATCCCGAACAAAACTCTAGGTGGTCTCTCTATGTGTCTCGTAGCTCTTCCTCTGTCTTTAACCAACCCTCCCTGCAACATTGTCTCTGATTTAATCTGGAACCGACCAGAGGTAGGAGGGTGCTGTGTTCACTACATTCGACGTCTCATGAAGGAACAGAATGATCTGAGTTCAGCGTAATCAATACACAGTGATATGTTGCTTTCGCAAAGAGTATAGCATGTGTTCCAAACCTGTACTGACCGACGCTAGTGATGCAGACCAGTATGCTCATTCCAATCCTGTAACTACCATTCTGTAAAGACTATTCCATAACAATCTTACTCATATCACCTGTCCAGCTACACATGATCTCTCCAGATACTTGTATGCTGAGGGCTTTGGCACTCATTATTAGTGTACAGTGGATATGAGCCTGATACATTTGAGATTATTGTGGTGATATAACAGACGATTAAGAAGAAGAAACGTATTATCTATGCATATTGGAGCTCCAGATGGATGGAATAGTAAACATGTTATTGAAGTCACTTGTGCTATCAGTTCTATGGAATATTGTTATAGTGTTTGACTTCAATACCAAGAAGGTACTCCTAAGGCTACACAGTTTTGCACTTAGGCATGCTATAATGTTGAAGCAGTGTGATTCCCAATACGTCAGTTGCGTGGACTGAAAGGCTGTTAATAATCCAATGCAGGAAATATATTTCCAACACCTAACAAATAACTGATGATGGTCGAAGTAGAGAGGATATAAAATGTAGACTGGCAATGGCAAGGAAATCGTTTCTGAAGAAGAGAAATTTGTTAACATCAAGTATAGATTTAAGTGTCAGGAAGTCGTTTCTGAAAGTATTTGTATGGAGCGTAGCCATGTATGGAAGTGAAACATGGACGATAACCAGTTTGGACAAGAAGAGAATAGAAGCTTTCGAAATGTGGTGCTACAGAAGAATGCTGAAGATAAGGTGGGTAGATCACATAACTAATGAGGAGGTATTGAATAGGATTGGGGAGAAGAGAAGTTTGTGGCACAACTTGACTAGAAGAAGGGATCGGTTGGTAGGACATGTTTTGAGGCATCAAGGGATCACAAATTTAGCATTGGAGGGCAGCGTGGAGGGTAAAAATCGTAGAGGGAGACCAAGAGATCAATACACTAAGCAGATTCAGAAGGATGTAGGTTGCAGTAGGTACTGGGAGATGAAGAAGCTTGCACAGGATAGAGTAGCATGGAGAGCTGCATCAAACCAGTCTCAGGACTGAAGACCACAACAAAATATACCTTCACCCTACGAGTTTCTTATTCCACTCACTGTGGCGAGAAACTTTACAAGGATAAAACTTCATGTTCTACACCAATCGAAAGTTTCTTTAAGATCCACGCATTATATAGCTTTCTAGACGTGTATGGCAGTAGTGGAACAAAGGGGGCGTCACCCCACTCTGCACTGTTGCCAGATTTATTCAATAAAGCAGATCCGAGATGGTGGCCATACATGTGGCTATGTTGCACTGATGTGATGGTGGGAAGTTCAAATTCTGACTCCGGCCCCTCCCCTCCCCTATCCACCTCCCACCTATACTCCTCACCTCCCTCCCTCCTCCTCCTCCCCTCCCCTCCCCTCCTCACCCCTCCCATGCCCCATCTGGAAATTGTCAACAAGAGGACTCAGTCTGTCCTTGGCTGCCAGATATGATGGACATAGGTCTGTATTTTGCATACAGTGCAGTATATCGATTATTTTAACAATTTGAATAGCCATTGATCAAGCACTAGACAGTAGCTCAATCCAGTGTGTTCACCTTGAGGTCTGGAGTCCAACTGAACTAGTTCACAACACCACCAACAGAGGGCGCCACTGACCCTTGCCCCCCCCCCCTCTCCTCCTGTGACATAATCCAACTTGGCGGCCTGGGGAAAAATGGCGGGAAATTCTCTCAGTCTGTGTCTAGCTGATGGACTGGGAGGACTCATGACGTAGGTTAATATAGTGTGCACAAGGCATTGTTTAAGCAATTTGTTTAAGAATATTGTTTATTTATTTGAGAAATCACAATACACCTCGAAAATTGATACTGGTGTTTTAAACAATATAGACGACATTAAACAACCACGATACTTTTTCTTTGTACTCTGATTGCGCTAAATGTATCTGGAAAACTTTCTTCAAGAAGTGATGAAAAAAAAAAGAGCCTTAATATCCCTTACTCCAGCAGAAAACATACACTAAGCCCATTCAGCGTTTCAGAAAAGTGATGAACACCACAACAGCTGTAGGACTCAGAAATTTTTCTCTCTCTGGCAGTGCCTTCAAACAAGGAGCTAAAACGTGAAAAGTAGTGAGCATCCTGTTTAGAGTTATAGAAATATTTACTTCGAATTCCAAATATCGTCGTTATAATGTGTAAAATCGGATATTGCAACTGATATCGGTTTCCTGATGTATTTACCACAGAAGCGCATGAAGTGTCCCAGGGATTAAGACTGAGAGGTTTCACAAGTGTGTGCCAGAACCTGCAGCAATCTTTTTAGCGTCTGTGTTCAAGTGTGGCGGTATACATCGCAAAATTGAAGGAAACTGCTGCGCAACAATCTTTTTGAAAGTGACTTTAGAGACATATTAAACTGGATAAATTGCATAATATTCTTGGGTCTTCTGCAAACCTCTCTCTCTGTGCTGTGGTACATTTAGTTCCTGTGGCATCTTCAAGATATGTGTATGACAGTATTCCACACACACCAGATGTAATAGCTCCTGAGGCAGTTTGTGTTCAACAAAAAGGGAAATCCATGTGCCAGGGGTGAGGTGGAAGGCTGCGGGTAATTCCAGCATGACAGGAAGTGCTTACTACGCAGCTGCCCTGTGCCTGTCATATGCCAGTGCCATGAGCTCAGCACATGGCTTCTTCCAGAGGCTGTGACTCTGCTGCAAAGAGTGCGCACAAGAAAGTTTTCCAGATACTGCACACTGTATTAACCTATGTCATGAGTCCTCCCAGTCCAGCAGTTAGAAACAGACTGAGCGAATTTCCCACCATATTTTTCCCAGGCACACCATCTTAGATTAGAACAGAGAGGGTAGTGGGGAAGGTCAACAACACCCTCTGTTGGTGGTGCTGTGAACTAGCTTAGTTGGACACCGGACCTCAAGGTGAACACACAGTATTGAGGTGCTGTCTAGTGCGTGATCAATGGCAACTTAAATAGTTAAAATAAACACTATGCCATACTGCATACAAAATAAAGACTTACTTCGATCCTATCCAACAGCCCAGCACAGATTCAGCCCCTTTCTTGCCAGTTTCCAGATGGGGCAGCATGGAGAAGGGGAGGGGTGGAGTTAGGTTAGTGGAGGCAGCCAAATTGACCTATTTTCCCAACAAAATTTGAATTTCCTGCCATGACATCAGTGCGACGTAGTCACATGTATGGCTGCTATCTTTCATTCGCCATCTTGAATAAATTTGGCAACAATGCAGAGTGAGTTGATGCCCCCTTTGTCCAACTTCTTATGGCACCCACGGTTCACATCTGGTTACGGTCAGAAATTATGCTTTGCTCGTATCAGTCCTACAAATTATCATCAGCAACGGAATATACATGAAACAACGAAATCTTATGAGGAAATAGACAAACGAGAAATCTGATATGTGAAATTACACGGCATGCTGCTCTAACTCCATGAACAGAACAGTTTGTTCCGCACATATCTGTCAAGCTAAGGTATACACAGGTATTGCAGTATCTGACAAACATCTCTCACTAACTTAGAATCACAGCAGTTACGAAACTGAAGACTCTATGTCCAAGAGGCGGCAGGGGAATGGAATACTTTGCACACATTTTCGTTCATTTAGAGTGTGTGCAGAAATAAATTTTCCATCGGTTTGGAGGACATGATTCATCACATATGTGTTGGAAGTCCTGTGCTGACTGTGGTATGGAGAGGTTTGGTGTTAACGGTCACAGGTAGATAGTGCTCTAAATCACACACAGAATATGCAGCTGTATATGAGTCGAATGCTGGTTATACCAAACAACTGCTACACCCTTGGAGAATAATGGAAAAAAATTTGAAATGTGTGATAAATGACCTGTCTCTAGAATGCATCATCAGTATACCATTAAATCATACCTCATTACAACCCCTTTCAATCGATTACTACATCTACTTTCTGTCATCCTTTAACACGGATCCATGTCAGTTTAGAGGCAGACGATTCTCTTTCCCAGGAAATCATCAAAGACAGCAGTCAACTTGTATGTGTCCCTATTGCCTCAGTAGGCATAGAGCAGAGTGTTGTTAAAAACCATGCAGCAACTGTTCTGTAAGATATTTGTTAGCTGACACTTCATTATTGTGACTGGTAGAGAGTGCAGACAAGCACATTGTAAATACTGGTTCCTAGGGTTTAAAACACGTAAATGGCCTTGCACAGGTTCAAACATGTGATCCATTCTGTAGTTGAATATTTCAGGCCTCAAGCTGGTAATACAACGCTCATAAACTAAGGACTTTTTACAAAAACCTATAAGGTTGTTGCCGATAACTTTGGGGTCACATCAGGACTTGTGGTCTGACATGTATAAATGTATTACTCTGCACTTGGTGGTCATTCACGTTATGCAATCTGCTCAAACCATCTTGTAGTGGTCTACGAAAAATGAGAGTTTCCTTGGGTTGCGGAGTTTCCATGTCAGCTTTTTTTCGTATCCCTCTTGCTGTCACACACTCGTTCGCATGTACAAGAGTTTTCCTGCACCAAGTAGAAGACATGTACGTACTCCCTCATTATCCCTCAGTTTCCTGCATTTTGGCGTATTTGCCCCTCAATTTATATGTATTTACTGTCAATTTTCGTAATTTTACCGATTTTATGTCATTTCTGCCTTATGTGATCATGACATCACTTCTCGCCACGTAAAATTGCTTGTACATATAGTGCAGTTGCCAACACCTAGCGGAAGCGCACTTTTTTTCTTTAGGTGTGTGTGCCAGTGTTAGTGTACGTGCCACCCCCCCCCCCCCCTTCCACCCCCCCACCTCCCACCAGATCATACACTGCCCCGAACATATTGCGAGTGGATTCCCCTACGAACACTATGCCTGCCGAAATGCACTGTCGATCCATCTCTGCATCATATTCCAGCCATAACGCGTGGTTGATCCCTTTTCGAACACTATCCCGGCATTAACGAGTGGTGCATCTACCTCTGAACCCTATCCCTGATCATAACGCATGGTGGATCCACCTTCGAATCCTATCCCAACCGTAATGCATGGTGGATCCATCCTCGAACCCTATCCTTGACGTAACGCGGATGGATCCACCTTCGAACCCTATCCTGACCATAATGCATGGCGGATCCACCCTCGACCCCTGTACCTGACTTAACGATTCGTGGGTCAACTTTCGAGCTCTATCGTGATCCTATCCCAAACCTATTCTGTGCCATGGTATCTCCCCACTTGAAACCAATACAGGCACACAGACACACATACACACACAAACAATGCAGTCCCGATGGTGCTCACAACTGTACTACACTGACAAGCAATTTTGTAATACATGACAAGGAGTAATGCTATGATCAAAGGAGGAAAAGTTACATAAAGTCAGTAAAATTACGAAAATTGACGGAAAATAAGTATAAATTGAGGGGAAAATATGCAAAAGTGGTGGAAAATTGAGGGAGAATAAGGGAGTACTTACATGTCTGCTTGGTGCACGAAAATTGTTGTTGACATGGAAACTCAGAGAACCAAGGAAACACTCATTTCTGGTGGACCGCGATAAGATGGTTGGTGTTGAATATTGTACTTGTCTGTACTCTCTACTATCAACTTTCTGCTATATGTCTGTTGAGCTAATAGTGACCTGTACATACACATTGACTGCTGTCTTTGATGATTTCCTGGGGAAGAGAATTATTTACCTCTAAATTGACATGGATCTGTGTTAAAGGATGATGGAAAGCAGATGGAGTAATCGGTTGAAAGGGATTGTAACGAGGTATGATTTTTAATGGTAGGCTGATGATGCATTCTAGAGAGGAGGAGATGTTGCAGCAGATCATTTATCACATATTTAACAATTTTTTACGTTGTTCTCTCAGGGAGGTTCAGTTGTTTTGTATAACCTGCGTTTGACTCGCATATAATTCCGCGTTCTGTGTGCGATTTAGAACACTATCTACCTGTGATCGTTAACAGCAAATCTCCCAAACCACAGTGAGCAGAGGACTTCCAACGCATGCGCGAAGAATCATGTCCACCAAACCGATGGAAAATCTATTTCATCACCCTCCTCTAGACGAACGAAGATGTTAGCGAAATATTCAATTCACCTGCCACGTCTTGGACATAAATAGAGTCTTCAGTTTCATAACTACTGTGATTCTAAGATAGTGAGGAATGTTTATGAAATATTGCAATCCCTGTGTACATATTTGCTTGTCAGATATTGTGTACAGAAGAGACTGTGTCCTGTTCGCGGAGCAGGCCGCTGTGGTCGAGCGGTTCTAGGCGCTTGAGTCCGGAACCGCGCTGCTGCTACGGTCGCAGGTTCGAATCCTGCCTCGGGCATGGATGTGCGTGATGTCCTTAGGTTAGTTAGGTTTAAGTAGTTCTCAGTCTAGGGGACTGATGACCTCAGATGTTAAGTCCCATAGTGCTTAGAGCCATTTGAACCAATCTGTTCGCGGAGTTAGAACAGCATGCCGTGTAATTTCACATGTCAAACTTCGCTGCTATGTGTTTGTCTATTTCCTCATAATATGCCATTTTTTGATGCATTTTCCGCTGCTGATGATCATTTTATACGACTGATGTGAGCACAGCGTAATTTCCGAACAGTAATCGGATGTGAACAGTGGGCGCTATATAGCTCCACAAAGCTATATAATGCACGGATCACAAAGAATCTCAGTTTTTTCCCTTTGGTGTAGAAGTAGTAGATTTATCATCTTAAAGTTTCTCACCATAGTGAGTGGGATAGAAAACTTACAGGATGAATTTATGCCAGATGTTGGAAATATATTTCCTACATTGGAGGGTTAAAAGTGTTTCAGTCTACACGACTAATACACTGCAGAGCCAAAGAAACTGGTACACCTGCCTAATATCGTGTAGGGGCCCCGCCAGCTCGCAGAAGTGCCGCAACACGACGTGGCATGGACCACACTAATGTCTGAAGTAGTGCTGGAGGGAACTGACACCATGAATCCTGCAGGGCTGTCCATCCCAGATATGCTCAATAGCGTTCATGTATGGGGAGTTGGGTGGCCAGCGGAAGCGTTTAAACTCAGAAGAGTATTTCTGGAGCTACTCTGTAGCAATTCTGGACGTGTAGGGCGTCGCATTGTCTTGCTGGAATTGCCCAAGTCCGTCGGAATGCACAATGGACGTGAATGGATGCAGGTGATCCGACAGGATGTTTACGTACGTGTCATCTGCCAGAGTCGTATCTAGACGTATCAGGGGTCTCATATCACTCCAACTGCACATGTCCCACAGCATTACAGAGCCTCCACCAGCTTGAACAGTCCCCTACTGACATGCAGGGTCCATGGATTCATGAGGTTGTCTCCATACTCGCACATGTCTATCCGCTAGATACAATTTGAAATGAGACGCGTCCGACCAGACAACATGTTTCCAGTTATCAAAAGTCCATGGTGTTGATGGGCCCACGCGAGGCGTAAAGCTTTGTGTCCTGCAGTCGTCAAGGGTACATGAGTGGGCCTTCGGATCCGAAAGTCCATATCGATGATGTTTCGTTGAATGTTTCGCACACTAATACTGAATTGAAATCTGCAGCAATTTGCGGAAGGATTGCACTTCTGTCAAGTTGAACGATTCTCTTCAGTCATCATTGGCCTTGCAGGATCTTTTTCCCGGCCGCAGCGATGTTGGAGATTTGATGTTTTATCACATTCCTGATAAGTCATGGTACACTCGTGGAATGGTCGCACCGTAAAATCCCCACTTCATCGCTGGCTCGGAGGTGCTGTGTCCCATCGCTCGTGCGCAGACTACAATACCACTTTCAGACTCACTTAAATCTTGATAAGCCGCCATTGTAGCAGCAGTAACCGATCTAACAACTGGGCCAGGCACTTGTTGTCTTATATAGGCGTTGCCGACCGCAGCGCCGATTCTGCCTGTTTACAGATTCTGTATCTGAATACGCATGCCTATACCAACTTCTTTGGCGCCTCAGTGTATATCGGGAAACACACTGCTCAAGTCCAAAACCGAGTAGTCTTAGGAATGTGTGTTTATGTTCTATGATCATTTCTCTTTTCCTAGTATCTTCTTGGTACGGAATCCAAACACAAGTTGATAGCACAAGTGATCTACGTAAAATGTTTCCAACTCCCTCTTTCTGGAGCTCCAATATACATAGATCCTGTCGTGCGTTTCTTCTTCTTAATCATGTGTTACATCACTACAATACTCTCAAATGTATCAGGCGCGTATCAACTATACACCAATAAGAAGTGCTTAACTCCTTAGCATGCAAGCATCTGGAGAGATCGTGTGTAATTGGACAGGTAGTATGAGTAAGACTGGTATAGAATAGTCTCCACAGGATGGCAGTTACAGGATTGGAATCAGCATACGGGTCTGCATCACTAGCGTCGGTCAGTACAGGTTTGGAACACATGTTATACTCTTCACGAAAGCAACATATCACTGTGTATTGAATACGCGGAACTCAGATCATTCTGTTCCTTCGTGAGACGTCGAATGTAGTGAACACAGCACCCTCCTACTTCTAGTCAGTTCCGGATTAAATCAGAGACAGTGTTGCAGGGAGGGTTGGTTAAAGACAGAGGAAGAGCTACGAGATATATAGAGAGACCATCTAGAGTTTTATTCAGATTTGTGACTCTCATCCACATAGCGTGTGATGAAAAATCTTAGTAAAATCTTACCGAATTTATAATGTGTTTCGGCTAAGGAACCTAGCTTTTGTTCATCCTTTCTGCTGATGGCTATTTCTTACACTATGATAGAATATTTGCATTATGTGGTGTAGGCAGTGTAACAGGGTTCGCGATGTGTATATGACCCTAGGAAAGTAATAGGGGGGAGTGGGGGTGCAGTTTAGCAATGATACAAAAATTGAGAACCATGCTGCAGTGTCATTGGCTGATAGCATCATGGGATCGACGCGACGAGACGTTTTGTTGACGTGACAGTATGTCGTGAGTGGTGTTTTGGACCTCGAATAATTGAGTGAAATGCGTTGAAATTACGGAAACCTGATAAAATTTCGAAAATTGACTGAAAATATGTAAAATTTATGAAAATATAACAAAGAATGTGGAAGGATAAAGGTACTTACGTGCTCGTCTGGGTGTATGAGAATCATTCCATTCTTCCATCAGTGAGATTGACAACTGATTGTGCATACTATCCGTACTCTATGGGTCTTGTTCCACCTGCGGTTATGCATCGTAACTCATAAAAATGAAAGACGCAGTGCCCAAAGATTTGGGAATCAGAGTGACTACCACCTAGGACACCGAACATGTTCTCATATATCCGGGTGTAAAATGCACCACCCATATGAGCAATCAGTGCTCTGGATCTCTTCAAAAACAGAACACCGTGACAGCTGTGGAAGATGAGATTAAATATGAGAATATTACCTTCGAATAGCTGTTTGGAAACGCACTACAATGTCGCAAACTGTTCCAGTTTCCATGTATTGAGATGTCCTTCCCATTTTTGTCAACAAGAAACATAGCCTCATTCTTTTATTTCAACCATCCTGTGTATTGTGGGAGCAGCTTAGTTTACAATATGCAATGTTCATCTTCCTGTTAGAGTCAATGGCTCGAAAAATGTTAATGTTGGTTTAGTACCTGACACAGACCTCAAAGACATGGTGGAAAGGCAAAATGTATGGCTATATATAAAGCTATAGACATAGATTGCTGGCATATTTATAGCAGAGAAACAATGTGTCAAACTGCTTACAGAAGAACAACACAGGAACCCTCTCTTGCGACTGATAGTCTGTGGGATATCGTCCTCCTACAGTATAGGCGACAAAACTTTACACAGGTCTGTGCAAGCAACTTCGATAACTGTCCACCTGCTCCAATCGACCAATATATGTATATTTAATAGGACCACCACAAATTCTCGATGTGAACATACAGACGGCATTTGTTTTCGATATATTGGAAGAGAAGGACGTGGTAATGTCGAGTTCTCTGCCAGGCGGCGTTAGCGTACTTTTTATAGTTCGTAATTTTACCTCGTTGGATGCCACAAAAATAATAAGTGAGAGAGAGACACTGTACTGTCAACGAAGCTTTTGACACCATTACACTGTCATATTTCTATCGTAGTAATCATAGGAATAAGATAAAGGAGATCATGGCATGTAGTACGTGATATTTAGAGATCGTCATTAGATCTTGATAAATTGTAGGTGTTATGTTTCTGATTTTCCTTGTGCAGTCCATGTATACTCTGCATGCAGAGAATTTGCTCCTGTAAGTTAGTGCGCTAATTTATCGATTATAGCTTACTACATAATCAGTGACGGATGGATGACTAGACAGTCTTCTAAATAAAGTAATAGGGTTGTCGGAATGTGAGGGGATTTCGAAAGAATTAGCAGAGGTCTGCGACTTGGCTTGGGTTATCAGTTCTACATGCTCTAACGAACGCCGGCCATGTAATATAAATAAAAGACGCAATGGCTTTTAATTGTAATTACGTCCTTTATTCCTCAACAAATATGTGATAACGTCGATGTGATTTGAGAGTTTTGCTACGGTGAATCTATGGTAGAACGTGTGAAACGACACGTAGCTGGTGTGTATGTGTGGACATAACATAATGTTTCGGACGCTGTACATCTATAAATGATAATCACGCTATATTTCAGGAATGTTATGCTGTTAGAACGTAGTGTTCTTATGTCAGTGTTCCAGCATGCGCAGTGAAAATGGCAATTTCCGTTCGTCATGTAAGTATAGATTTGAGGTGGAAAATTGAAGTTTCAGTGCGTCGATAGCTGTAAGGGTATTAATGATTTTACGTGGAAAATTATGTATAGTCACAAGAAGGACATAGATTTATGTGTCAAATTGATATTTCCAGTGACACAGTCGTTAGGAGGAGGTATTTCCGATACTTTGCTCATTGTCAAATGTCACCAGATTGGTGCTGAAATCGTATTATTTAATTGTAATTAAACTGATAAATATGTGGCTGGTTTCCTAGGAGAAAACTGCTTCATATGAGGGCACAAGGCGTAGGTAGCCGATGGCCAGAACGAATGGACATTTCTGGCTAAAGAGGCAAGCTACAGCTGAGAGGCCCGAACTGGTCAGGGGGAAAAAAGAGATGCAGTTGACCAAACTGTGTCACCCTCTGGGAGGGAGCATAGCGAACAAATACTCAGGATGTGTTGTGCAGCCTTCACGATAGCTGATTGATTGTTTGGGGGAAGAGACCAAACAGCGAGGTCATCGGTATCATCGGATTAGGGAAGCAAGTTGGCCGTGCCCTTTCAAAGGAACCATCCCAGCATTTGCCTGAGGCGATTTAGGGAAAACCTAAATCAGGATGGCCGGACGCGGGATTGAATCGTCGTCCTCCCGAATGCGAGTCCAGTGTGCTATCCACTGCGCCACCTCGCTCTGTTTCACGATAGCGTGTGATGAGAGTATTCTCCGATTTTTATGTGGAAGTTTCAGAAAATTTAATATGGCGAGTGTTTGTGTAGGACAGTTATTCCCCACCCATGCTAACTGCCCGGTTAACTGCTTGTGCCACCATTCTACACAGTTCCTGTCTTTATTTGGTTGAGAGAACATAGATTGTGATGTGCATTTTGCATCGAGATGATGAATCACAGGTGGAAGATTTGTAAAGTGCAAGGATGATCTGGAATCTGATATATCTTTGACACTGGCATTCGTTAAAAAATATTGATGGAACTACCAGTTTCCTCTATTTTCGAGATGTAAAAATCTTGGCAGAATATATAAGTTTCTAGTTAGTCAATGATTTGCAGCACATCCCATATAATGACCACGCTAAAATTTCGGCTTTCTAGAGTTATAATTTCCATTCTTTCTCTTCAAATCATGCTGTGCAAGCCACCGAAGGATACTGTTATGTGATTAATATCGAGAACAGTCACGTAAATGTGAAAATACATGAAATTTGGAAAATTTTAATATGCTACTCGATTTCATCACAAAATTGTCACAAATACGTGGTTTTTTGGCGTAAAAAGTCATGTTGTAGCTGCTGTCGGTTTCGAGATCGGTAAATTAATTCGCGATTGACGAATCATATCTCATCGAAAGATCTGAAAAGCCTATGTACATTTCTTACGATGCCAATCAGCATACCATCTGCTGTTTGTCGTCATTCTTAATCAACCATCGCCTATAACCCAGTGGATACATCGCAGAACATCTGACATGCCATCAAGACAGAATGCGTTACAAATACTGCAGAAATATCTACTGTCGGCAAGAGGGAGTTGCAAATACCATGTTCTTACCGCGTTCCGTATCCGAATCACTTTCTAAATTCGGTGAATTTATTACGAGCTTTCACCGATGGCAACGTGTAACCGCACTGTTGGTCTGATAATACACATTCTGTCGATCACTGTCTATATTTAGTGTGGCGGTATTTGTGTGGATAATTCGGAGATAATGCCATACCATGATTTATAGGGCTTGTATAGTTTTTAACATGGACATCGTTAGCGATACTTGTGAGCACCTGTAGAACCAAGACCGCTTGTGACAGTAACATAGTCGTTGCGATCGTGTTTTTAACGTCTGGCGCCTTGTTAGACAATTATGTCTTCATTCAATCAGAAGACATCATTTGTGCTGGGACGTAACAGCCTCTACATAGCAGTGAGAACGTTTACCGTATTGGAGATGTTTGTTGAAAGCACGACATCACGATTTCCAGGAAGGGCAGCACATGATGGATGGGGTGCCTCGTTAGGACCATCAGGAGGAATGCATTCGGCGCTATTCCGGGATATTTTCGTAAACAGGTCTTGTTAGGACAAGAATTTTCAGGCAGATAAGCTGAGACATCACGAAAGCTCTTACAGCAACAATAAAAGCGACGGTTAACTGCTTCTGCAGCACTTTACAATATCTAATAGGTAGACTTGGCTCTTATTTACATAGACATGTGACGTCAGTATAATACTGACAATCTTTTGGGCTGCACCTGCTAGGGTGAGTCACTATGCAAACATCTATCACTCAGCACTAGACCCGCAGCTCTGAAAACTATGCATCAACCATGGCAGACACATGCGTGGCTAGATGCATCTCGCATGTGGGATGGGCTGTCCTGTTGGGACAGAATGCATCCGGTCATCATTCCGCCTTGGAACTCTGTAGGGGACAGTTTGCTGATACGTTGTGCTCGAATTTATTAACAATAGTTGGAAAACTGTTTTACATGGAATTAGTGTTTGTGCACGGCATCATTTCGATAGTTTAAGCATTGTGAGCGTGTTTGCATAGTGTAACACAGGGCTTAACAACTGGCCGGTTTTGAGCGCGAGTACTCGCGTCCGCTCAGGCACGTGCTCGCGAGCAGCTGCAAGGTCGTGGAGTACGGAGGGAGGGGAGGGAGGGGAAATGCGCGCGCACGTTTGAATAGGGCCGTAGCCTGCCTATTGAATTCGCGCCGACTGTGTAACGTTTAAAGTACTACGATCAGCTCTTAACAGTCACTTCGCTGGTTAAGAATCATGTGAAGTCGCCGTTGTGTAACCCCAACCATGCTTTCGCAGTTCAACCCCTATTGGGAGGAATTTTATCTGTTTACTGAAAAAGATGGTGTTGCAAAATGTTTAGTATGTCACAAAACGGTGAATTCTTTTACGAAATTTAATTTGCAGCGACATTATATGTCGTACCACACGAAAGACTACGGACGTGGAAAATGTGATTCACCAGATCGTGCACAGGAAGTTATTAAACATAAAAGGAAGCTATCCGAAGAAGATCTGGACGACGAAGAAAAATCAACTGAGGCAGCTCTCAGAGTGGGTTACAAAATTGCTTTGCTTTTAGCAAAATCCCTGCGCCCCTTAACTGATGGCGATTTAATAAAAGAATGTTTGGTAGTTGCAGCGGAACATTTGTGTCCATCTCATGTTGAACAGTTTCGGATTTTGCCATTATCTAACATGACCATTATGCGTCGCATACAGGACATGGCAGACGACGTCCAGAGCCAGCTTGCAAATATCTGTTAAGCTTTTATGTCGTATTCTCTAGCTCTGGACGAAAGTGTTGACATCACTGGAACAGCGCAACTTGCCATATTTATTAGAGGTGTTAACAGAGACCTTCAGGTGAGGGAGGAGCTCCTCGATGTAGTAGCCATGAAGAACACTACAACCGCAGGTGATATTTTAAGTAGTGTTGAAGAAAGTGTTGAAAATATAGGATTGTCGTGGAATTCTCTAGTTTCAGTGTCTACAGATGGTAGAGGCATACACTAAGCTAATAAAATTATGTGGCACGTGTACATTCTCCTTTATTTGTTTCATTTGTCGCAGTAATAATTCGTGAGTGATATCCCTGCAGCTGGCCGCGGATTTACATCGACTGGCGGCAGCTGTTGTGTACCCCACGTGACTCTCCCCACTCTCCGCTCTGGTCCGGTAGTGGGGGTAGCGTGCTCGCGCTGCTCCGTGCTCGCGCCTTGCTGCTCACAGCTTGCTCCGCGAGCACGTATGTTGTGAAGCCCTGGTGTAACACATTCTTTATTTTTGATAATTTTATGCATAGTGAATGTGTCTGTGCACCAGTGTACTTTATTATTTCGGTAATTTACGAGTAGTTTGCATGTCTGTGGAGTGAGCGTGTTTACAGAGTCTTTTACATGCATTATTTCGATAATTTACGAGTTGTTTGCGTGTCTGTACATCAGTGTACTGCATTAGTCCGGTTATTTACGAGTAGTTTGGTGGTATATATGCTGAGCAATGCATTATTTCAATTTACAATTAGCAAGTGTATTTCCAGAGCATTATACATGCATTATTTTGACAATTTACGAGTTGTTTGCTTGTCTGTACATCAGTGTACTACATTATTTCGGTGATTTGCGAGTAGTTTGCAGGTCTGTAGACCATTTACTGTGACCTGGCACGTCAGGGCGAGTGTTTTGTATCAGTGTAATAAATAAACTACTTGAAATCCGTCCCTAAATAAATTGTTCCAACTTCCCACTAAAAAATTAATAAAAGCACACTCCTTCCTCTCTCCAGCAGCTGGACATAGACTGAGTCCTTTTCCCACGATTTTTCCCCAGACCACCATGGGACGACAGCTCCCTCTGGTGGTAGTACCTTGTACTAGGTCAGTTCGACTCTGGACTTCATGGTCAGGAGCGCCCTTGGGAAGTGTGGTAGGACCACTATTATTCTCTATATACATAAACGATTTCGAGGACAGGGGGCGCAGCAATCTGCGATTGTTTGCTGATGATGCTGACGTGTACGATAAGGTGTCGAAGTTAAGTGACTGTTGAAGGACACAAGATGATTTAGACAAAATTTATAGGTAGTGTGATGAATGGCAGTTAGCTGCAAATATAGAAAAATGTAAAATTAATGTGGCTGAGTAGGAAAAAAAACCTTAATATTCGGATACAGCATTATTAGTGTTCTGCTTGACACAGTCACGTCATTTAAATACCTGGGCATGACGCTACAAAGCAATATGAAATGGAATGGGCATGTGTGAGGGCTGTGGTAGGGAAGACGAATCGTTTACCTTCGGTTTATTGAGAGAATTCTAGGACTGTCTGGTTCAACTGTGAAGGATCCTAATGCGACCTATTCTTCAGTACTATAGCGTGTTTGGGATCCGTACCAGGATGGATTAAAGGAGGACATGGAAGCAATTCAGAGACGGGCTGTTAGAGTTGCTTACGTGAATGGGAATTCCTGGAGGGAAGGCGACATTCTTTTCAGGGAACGCTATTGAGAAAATTTATAGAACCGGCGTTTGAAGCTGACTGCAGATCGATTCTACTGCCTCCAACACACATTTTATGTAAGGAGCACGAAGAAAAGATACGAGAAATTAGGGCTCGTACGCAGGCATGTATATAGTCGTTTTCCCTCGCTCTACTTGCGAGTGGAACAGGACTAGTAGTGGCACGAGGTACCCTCCGTCACGCGCCGTACTGTGCATTGTGGGGTATCTAAGTAGATATAAGCGTAAAGGATAGATACAGATGGCGCTCTGGTAGATATGCCACGACGCTATCTGTTGGCGGGCGACGCTGAAACCATTATCAGTACATCTACCATTCCCCAGATGGCATATGTCGTCAACGAATCAGAACAGATGTCTTCTTTCCTGGTGTATAAATTTTTTCCCTGCAGTGTGTGATGAATAATTCAGCTACCAGTTACGAGATATTTGAAAAGTGTTTTGTGAATAAATTCTGGAGTGAGACGAAGCAAATGCGATTGTAGAATTAAATTTTAAACAGAACAAGTTATAGACACGGAAATATGACGATGCAGGAATTATGTGTCGTGAGGTAAGTAAACTAATGCACGTAAGTCGGCCGCTGACTGAGATAACAACACTCAAATTACAATTGTTACAATCGATGCGGTGGGAGTTAGTGCATATGCCGAACAATTCAATCGACGAATTTTTAGATTTAGTAGAAAATTTGGAACAGGCACTGAAATCTAAGCTACAAAATTTAAGCATCATACAAGGAAATGGAAATCTCTATGATGATTTCAACTATCATGAACGAAATCAATTTAATCGTGTTCATCGGAGCGATATCAGAAATGGGAAGATTTATCAAAGGAGCAATAATCAAGGACATTTTAGGAATCGCGATAGGGAGCAAAGAGCTGAAGAACAACGTAATCTCGACAGGAGGACTGAAAACTAATTTTCGCAGCCTCTCAGTCCCGGGATGGCAAAATAAACAGGCGTGGAAAAGGACACGATGGTTAGCAAAACCGAGAGTACAGGGAATCGAAAAACATTACTGGAATTATGGAAATGGAGGCGGTAAGTGATGACAAGAGGGTAGGTAGAAGTAGGAAGCAAAGTAACATAAATGGGGGAAGGATAAGTGAAATAAATACGTTAGATGACTATAAAATGGGGCTGGATGTTTATTTAATTCGGGGAAGAAGAGACCAATAATACGAGTAGAAAACATTTGGAGGGAAACTGTGTATCAAATTCGAGACCATAAGTAAGTACAAACTTGACAGAAATAGAATGCAATGTAAACTTGGCTGGTATACAATCTAATAGCAGTAATCCTTATGAGGTAGGTAATGGATCAGAAAAGGAAGTTCTTAATGTGTCGGCGAACGTTGAAGAAAATGGTTGTAGCGATTCATATATTGTATCGGCGGATGTTGGAGAACATAGTGCAACGCCAGAGCTCTAAGGCTCTATTGATTTATTTTGCCTTTTTGTTTTATTTAACATTCTATAGTTAAACTATTGTAAATATTATTTGATTGTATCGATACCATAAGAGTGTTTGCTTTGTTCCTTTGTAAAAACTGTGATGTCATGGTTTGATCCTATGTGAGATAGTGTCTCTATCAGTTAAAGGCTTTGCCTCATTTGGAGGGAGACAAAACTTACTGTATATAATTGTAATTTCTGTGTGAGTATTTTTTTTAGAAATGTCAATATGTGTAATTGATCCGTTTTATTTAAAATGTTTGTTTGCTACTCTGTAATAGCTGATCATCACTTAAAGCTCTTAGTTCTTTATATGTAAGAAAATGTGTTGTGGTTCCCCTCTGGAAGGGAAACTTGCAGTGCGCGCCAAGTGTGGCTGGCATGAAGGAAGAGGTGGACAGAGTCGGAAACGAGCTACCAAACCGCTGGCAGCTTATGAGAGAACAGTGCATTGTGCTGGTGCCGAGAGAGGCTTTTCGTGTCTGGTTCCACTGTGCCAAAACCTCGCGTAGATGGATGGATTAATTATGCTGCTCTATTTCTGGAAATTGTATTCAAAAATCTGAGGAACGTCGCCACCAAGAGAATGAAAGAGCTTACCATTACCAACAGAAAATCTACTTGCCAAGATGTACTCGCCACAACATTGCGCAATCACTGCAATGACGTGGAAGAATTATAGATTTGTAAAGTGATGAATTAGCCCTTTTAGTGTGCACAAATATAAGGTAACTCATACTAAAATTTATGTACCTACCTTGATTTGTTCGTCACCAAAACACCTCTTAGGTTCCTCTCAGTTTGAACTATGATTACCGAGTGTCCTTGTTGTGGAAAAATGAAAGCCTCAAAGCCAAACAGTTAATTAAATAATGTTGTTTGATATTTGCTAAGAAGGGAGTATTCATATTAAGTGTGGATTTGGTAAAATTGTGGGAGGTAGTAAATGTAGCTTTGTGAAAGCCTCCCAGTGATTGAAACAGTCAAATTTAAAGTTTTGTGACCTATCAAAGTTACATATTTAATCAGTGACATCATGGTAAAAGACAGTGGTAATAAAGACAGCCAATAAACCATCTCGAGGTTAGTTCAAAAATAAATATTACTAAAGTTTGGCTTGAAATGTTCTTCTTAGTAAAGAATTATTGTGCAGTCTATTGAAATTGTGCAAGAGGTGAGTCAGTGTTTCCTAAAATGTGTCAATTTGATTTCTTATTGTGGTAAAGGCCCCCACTGTTGAAAGTTAATCAATACTTAAAGTTGCTATATAAAAGAAAATGCTAACTGGTTTTGAGATTTATGCTTTTTACGTGTGTTGAGGGATATAATACCAGTTTATTAGCACCCACCTTTTTTTGTGCATGCTGAAAGCGAAGTTAACAGAAGTATTATTATCTATGAGAATATGTTTGCAAGTGAACTATATTTAAGTTCATGCTATGTAGAAAGGTTTTTGTCAATTTCAAACTGAGTCCATGCCCAATTCAATTCAGTATCAACTTACAGTAATAGTATTAATGAAGTTACTCAGTTTGACAAGGTATTTAATATAGAAAAGTGCATCAGTGTTTTTTGTGTTGGTGACAATAGGTTTGTTTTTTACTAAGACTATTAGCACTCATTTCACCATTTTCGTATGCTTGTGACTGGGTTCATTGCACTTTTTTACCAGAAAGTATAGGTTGTGTCTTTCCAATAAAGTTGTGTATATCTTATTTTTTGAAAAGAGATCTTACACATTTCTATGCCTAATTAGGCTGGCGACCGTTTTCTTTATCATTTGAGCAGTTTGAATACTTAAAACAGTTTCTAAACAGTATCAGTTGTAGTTATGGATTTACGTAATTCTAAATTTCATGTCCGATAGGCAACCTTTTTTAGGCATTTCACGGTCAAAACTACAAAATTCCTTACAGAGTGTAACATTGTACTGCTTCTAAATGCCATAATTGGTTACCAATATAGTTTCTGAACGTAAATAAAGAACAGTACGAGTGCTATAATAGTAACAGCGATTCGTGTGTTGTATCATCAAATGTGGAAAAAGTTGTGCGTGTGTCGACAGAAGTAATACATTGATTGTCAGGGGAAAGTGAGGTGGAGATTTCAAGAAATAAAGTTGTGGGTGAGGATAAAGTTGCCACTGTATTCGATATTTCGGAAGAGGGAATCAGTGCTATTATTTCCGTAGAGGGAAGCGAGTGTTAGAGGACGATAAAGTGTCAATGAATGTATTCGAAACAAACCAGGAGATAATAGTAAGAAGATATAGGGAAACTACTGAGCTAGATTCAGAAATTAATGCAGAGTGGCATGTTAAGAAGGAAGAGGATTACAGTATTAATTATTGCAGATCACATGTGAGAACTTTAAAAATTCTGTTACCAAAACTGTGGGATGAAGAAAAATGGCAAGGGAGCTTGAGGAAGGAAAGAAGAGCCGGGTGCAAGGGAAGTGCAAGATGATTTGTATACGGAAACTGAAAAGGAATCAATAGTTACAGTCTGTTGTGAAAACGTAGGAGGTCATGCAATAGAGGAAGCGGCAAAAATCAGTCCGAAATTGATGGAAAATAAATGATTCACGAATTTCGAGGAAGTACTTTGTAGTAGTAAGGAAGATTTGGGCGTAAGTGAGAATATAATGCTATGTAATGTCGCTGAAGGCAATGTAGCTATAGTCTCATCAGTTGGAAATTGGAAATTTGATAAATCGGCTGAAGCAAGTGAACTGTTGTTGGAGGAAGACGGAAATATTGATTTAAATGATGCAGTGATGGGTATCAACGTTAGAGCTACTTGCAGAGATACGACGGAGGAGGACACAAGTATTGTACGCGCAAACAAATTTGACACTCGGCGCGGTGGCTGATGGGAGCGGCTGCAAAGGTATTTCCCATTTACAGCTGCCCCCATCAGCCAGCACTCCGAGTGTCAACTTTGTTTGCACGTTTATTACTTTTAACGCTGTTGACAGAGATTCGGGACAAGCTTTAAACTAGGAAATATAATGAAACTGAAGTAGAATGGGCCCAGGCGATTACACTTTAGAGGACTGCAGGTTACGTCGTCAAAGCTACAGATGTCATACGGATTTGTGGAGATGTGAAAAAAATCGAGATTGGTAGAAAATTTGGAAAGAGGAGAAGCGAACGAGAGGTGAATGAATTGCTCGATGAATTACTTGAAGGAGACGAACAGGCAGAAGGTTGTGCGACAGACGAGATGTATGATACCGAAAATAATCTGTTAGGAGAGAAATGTATGGAGAGAGTAAAAGTTGAAATTGTACAACCAATTACAGAGATCGAGATGTATGATGAGAAGATATACGCACTTATCGACTCAGGAAGCAACGTGTCGGAAGTTTTCGAAGAGATTGTCAGCAGTCATAGAAATAAGAACTTAGTAATTTTTCCAGTGACAGGTGTCAGGATAAAAACTGCCACTGGTGGACTGCGTAAGGCCGATAAAAAAAAAATGAAACTTAGATTTTAACTGTGCAGAACACAAATTTAATATGAGATGTCCCATAGTGAATGGGCTAATTAAAAATGTTGTAGTGGGTACTGATTTTTTGCGTAAATACAAGTTCTCACTTAATTGTAAGGAAAAGTATTTTGAAATTGATCTATAGAACAAGAAGCATGAGGTAACATTCAAAGATATTCTAACAGGGGTGCCATGTATCACGCACACTTAAAATGTTAAAAAAAATGGTTCAAATGGCTCTGAGCACTATTGGACTTAACATCTGTGGTCACCAGTCCCCTAGAAATTAGAACTACTTAAACCTAACTAACCTAAGGACCTCACACACATCCATGCCCGAGGCAGGATTCGAACCTGCGACCATAGCGGTCGCGCGGTTCCAGACTGAAGCGCCTAGAACCGCTCGGCCACTACGGACGGCAAAATGTTAACAGCTCGAATAGTTCGGAAATAGAACAACAGGCATTAGTTCTGTGTGGAAGGATGGATAAAAAATTTGAGACCACTGACGCACGTAAGGTGCGTGAAGGTCGGAAAATCGGGAGGAACATGTATTTCATGTGGGATTAAATGATATATGGCGTAAATAATTGTTATTACTTTAAGTATCGTATATAGATGGGTAGAAATTATCGAAGCATATGAATGTTTAATTGAAATAAATTTGGTGTAAATTCCAATCAGGGACAGTAGAACTATAATATGAACTCAGATTAACCCATTCAATACGAGGAGGTCTCCGGCACACTCCTGCAGTCCCTAGCCAGCGGCGGAGGGCGTATTGGCGCGCTTCCCCATAACCCTTCCCAATGACTGAAAGCATGCCGGATCGCTCGCGGTGATTCACTTTTACGTTTACTCCCCTCCAAGCCAGTCTCCTGCTAAGATTCATGTGATTTGTCAGTGATTCTGAAAGTCATAGAGAACCAAGATCACGTCTTCGTTTTCCAATACACATTGCACATCACGAGCAGTCATTCTGCAATATCAAGGTAAGTAGAGTACATTTTTACACATTTTGATTCGATTGTTATGTTGAAGCCTTAAATAACTCATTCTTTTTTGCATATAATCAAGGTACAATCACATATTACAGTGGGTTATTGGAACAAATAGCTTTTTTAGTAACTCCTTGTCTAAACATATACACTGAAGAGCCAAAGAAACTGGTTCACCTGCCTAATATCGTGTAGGGTCTTCGCGAGCACGCAGAAGTGCCACAACACGACGTGGCATGGACTCGACTAATGTCTGAAGTAGAGCTGGAGGGAACCGACATCATGAGTCCTGCAGGGCTGTCCATAAATCCGTAAGATTTCTTTTGAACAGCACATTGCAAGGCATCCCAGGTACGGTAAATAATGTTCATTTCTAGGGAGTTTGGTGGACAGCGGAAGCGCTTAAACTCAGTAGAGTGTTCCTGGAGCCACTCTCCAGCAATTCTGGACGTGTGGGTGTCGCATTGTCCTGATGGAATTGGCCAAGTTCGTCGGAACGTGCAGTGGACATGAATGGATGCAGGTGATCACACAGGATGCTTACGTACGTGCCACCTGCCAGAGTCGTATCTAGACGTGTCAGGGGTCCCATATCACTCCAACTGCACACACATCTCACCATTACAGAGCTTCCACCAGCTTGAACAGGCCCCTACTGATATGCAGGGTCCATGAATTCATGAGGTTGTCTGCATACCGGTACACGACCATCCGCTCGATACAATTTGAAACGAGACTTGTCCGACAAGACAACGTGTTTCCAGTCATGAACAGTCCAACGTCGGTGTGACGGACCCAGGCGAGGCGTTAAATTTTGTGTCGTGCAATTCTCAAGGGTACACGAGTGGGCCTTCGGCTCCGAAAGCACTTATAGATGATGTTTCAAATGGTTCAAATAGCTCTAAGCACTATGAGACTTAACATCTGAGGTCATAAGTCCCTTAGACTTAGAACTACTTAAACCTAACTAACCTAAGGACATCACACACAACCATGCCCGAGGCAGGATTCGAACCTGCGACCGTAGCAGCAGCGCGGTTCCAGACTGAAGCGCCTAGAACTGTTCGTCCACAGCGGCCGGCGATGATGTTTCATTGAATGGTTCGCACGCTGACAGTTGGTGATGGCCCAGCATTGAAATCTGCAGCAATTTGCGGAAGGGCTGTACTTTTGTTACGTTGAACGATTCTCTTCAGTCGTCGTTGGTCCTATTCTTGCAGGATCGTTTTACGGCCGCAGCGATATCGGATATTCAGGGTACACTCGTGAAATGGTCGCACGGGAAAATCTCTACTTAATCGCTGTCTCGGAGATGCTGTGTCCCATCGCTCGTGCGCCGACTATAACACCAAGTCCAAACTCACTAAAATCTTGATAAACTGCCATTGTACCAGCAGTAACCGATCTAACAACTGCCATTGTACCAGCAGTAACCGATCTAACAACTGCGCCAGACTCTTATTGTCATATATAGGCGTTGCCGACCGCAGTACTTTTTCGGCCTGTTTACATATCTCTTTATTTGAATACACATGCCTATATCAGTTTCTTTGGTGCTTCAGTATATGTTATTCTAATTGATTTAACATGCAGTAATATTTACCATAAATGTTTGCCGCGCGGGATTAGCTGAGCGGTCTGGGGCACTGCAGTCATGGACTGTGCGACTGGTCCCGGCGGAGGTTCGAGTCCTCGCTCGGGCATGGGTGTGTGTGTTTGTCCTTAGGATAATTTAGGTTAAGTATTGTGTGAGCTTAGGGACTCATGACCTTAGCAGTTAAGTCCCATAAGATTTCACACACATTTGAACATAAATGTTTTTCCATTCTACTAAAGAATCTTATTTTCCGGTCAGAATGGTTCAAACTAGGAAAGCAAAAGATAGTTTGGCGTTATGAACTCATTCCACCAGCTTCCTGAGATCCCACGCCTTCGACGTCAGCACCCATGCCGCAGATCCGCTGACCGCTCTTGGTCGTGGACGCTGCCCTCAGCAACAAGGTTTGTGAAAGTGCGATTTTCAAATATTATTCTTACTTTTTCTAACTCTGACCGACAGTTTGTGATTAGAGTGAACCAAGTACTTTGGTGGACAAACAGATAATAATGCAGTTGCCACAAAAGTACTACTTAAATGTTCTTTTCTTATTTTACCCTATTCTTATTAGTGCCTTTTACTGTAAACATTTTATTTGAATAATTTTAACTTTTTTGGTAAATATAAGTGGAAAACAAACATTTGTTTAGGCTTGCTTACTTTTTATCTGACTTTGCAGACTAAAGTAAAATGATGTATCTCAAATAAACAAGTCTGAATTTTTGGTTGGTCTTTCATGTATGTTCTTTTTTGTCTTCTTCAGTTCCAAGCAAAGAAGATTGGAAAGTGAGGACCGCACTATGAAGAAAACTCTCACTGACGACGATCATCTGAGGACCCTGGCAGAAGATGATGGGAAGGGCATCCAGGAGAACATCATGATGCGAGGCGTTCCTGGTGGAAGAATATTGTGTTTTTCTTCCTGAAGGGCACGATGGTCCCGAAGAAGACGAGGAATCCCAAGTATCTAACTCGGCACCGCAGGTTTGTCTCTTTATCCGCCCTAAAACGATCCCCTAGACAACGGACCAGTCAAGCCCTTAACACCACTGACATACATTTTGAAATAAATCCTGGACTAATGACTCATTTAAATACCCTATTAAACTTCCTAAACCTCTTACTAACAGACCAACTTCTTTTTCATACTGTGACACAAACAAATCCTTATGCCCAATATTTAGGCAGAATGGCCACACATCCTAAAGCATTGGTAAAAAAATGGAACTGCTGGGGGTAGAAGAATTCAGGATGTTTTTTGGTTTACTTTACCACATGAGAACCATCCCATTGAGCCGAATAACTGATTATTGCAGCACTAACCCTGCACTCTTTGGATTGTCGTGCTTTCGTCGAGCTATGGGCGGTGTTAGATTCTTTTGAGTTTTCCAAGCTTTGCATTTTGCAAAAATTCCAGAACTCAATCAACGTATACCTGCTGATAAGCTGTACAAAAGTGGATCCTTGTTAGATATGTTTCATAGGACAATGAACAGACACATTATCGATCTAAAACTTGACAGTAGATGAAGCCATGGTTCCGTGGAGAGGTAGACTCACGTTTCAACATTATATAAAGAATAAGGTTCACCCTTATGGAATTAAACTTTATATGTTGAATGAGTCGTCTGGGTGAGTCCTGAGAGTTATTGCATATATGGGTGCCTTTGATCAAGAGGTTGGTGGAAGAGGACATGCTTATTCAGTTGTCCATAAATTAATGGATGGAAAATTGGGGGTTGGACATTCATTATGTATGGATAACTTCTATAATAGTGTCAACCTCGTCCAGGAACTTCTTCAGAGGAACAACTATGTTACAGGAGCCCTCAGGCAAAGCCGTAGAGGTAACCCATTAGATGTGGTTACTTCAAAACCAAAAAAGGGGTAAGTAATGGATGTTTATTACGAAGCGGGGATTTGTGTACTCAAATGGAAAGACAGCAGGATAAGTGCTGATGATCAGCACACAGTTTTCTGGGAAAATGTTTGATACTACGATTCGTGGAGGTGGTGTAATTCAGAAACCTGAGATGGTTCTGAAATTCAATGAAACAATGGGCGACGTCCACTGTTTCGATCAAATGATAACGTATTACCTGATTCAAAGAAAGAGTCTTAAAACGGACAAGAAACCTGGAATACATTTTCCCCTTATGTGCTTATATAACGCATATACGATACGTAACAAATATAGGCCCAAAAAAGCCTTACCACTTTCGTAATTCAGTAGTGAAATCCCTAGTTGTCCCTGTTACACAGACGCCAACCTTTAAAAAGAACTGGGACGAAAGGGCTCTGGTCATTTCCCTACAGAATTTGAGAAGGCTAAATGAATACATAGAAACAATAGAAAGAGGTGCTGAGTTTGTCTAGAAGAAAAGGCAGGAAACTTCCTATTATTGCTCTATCTGCACAAATATGCCAACCCGTTTTCAATATTATTAGAAAAACATGACACTTAAATATTTTATGTCTGAGTTTTTCGAACTGTAGAATATATGTGTATTTAGATTTGATTATGACTCAATTAAATTATAATTTTTGGAATATGAACTGCTCGTTTTGTTAATCAAAATCCTAATTTCAAATTTTAAAAAACATGTAAGTGAAAACTATCTCAACGATAATTTTTAATTCAGGAATGTGTGAATCTTACTGTTCAAGCCCGCAACGCAAGTCAAGACCCCTCACAGATGGCGAGTGCGCGGGCACGCTCTCAGACATCGAGAAAGGGTAGGGGGAGTGCGCCGGTACGCGTTCCGTCGGTGGCTTGGGATTGGAGGAGCGTGCATGTGCGATCCTCGTACTGAATGGGCTAAGAATTTTATTACTATTACTTACTAGATAAACTGATATAAGCATGGAGTCCTTGTGGATTAAAACAAGCCGGCCGCTGTGACCGAGCGGTTCTAGGCGCTTCAGTCCAGAACCACGCGGCCGCTACAGTCGCAGGTTCGAATCCTGCCTCGGACGTGGATGTGTGTGATGTCCTTAGGTTGGTTAGGTTTAAGTAGTTCTAAGTCTAGGGGACTGATGACCTCAGATGTTAAGTCCATAGTGCTTAGAGCCATTTGAACCATTTTTGATTGAAACATGGGTTGTTGGGAAAATTTCACATAATCAAGTATATCAGCCAGATAATTATGTCATTATAATTGGCACTCATCTAACGTGCGTATCGAATCCACTGGGGTAGGCGTTCAGGGCCTGAACTGGTTCAAATGGCTCTGAGGACTATGGGACTGAACTTCTAAGGTCATCAGTCCCCTGGAACTTAGAACTACTTAAACCTAACTAACCTAAGGACACCACACAAATCCATACCCGAAGCAGGATTCGAACCTGCGACCGTAGCGGTCGCTCAGTTCCAGACTGTAGCGCCTAGAACCTCTCGGTCACAGCTGCCGGCGGGCCTAAACTATGGGGATTCGTTAGAATATAATTTCTTGGTAGCTACACTGTGGACACTTTTCGACAGATCTCACATCTTCAGTGCAGACGATGGCTGCGAAGTACCACATGCGTGGTTGCAGTACTTGGTGTCTAGTGCCAGGGTCATCATCGAAAGATTCTGTAACTCAGAAGAGTCGGGAGTCTGTCGCCAAAACATTAATAATGTACTGTGAAACAGTTGAGAAAATTGATTGTATAGACGAATTCAGTGTTGTGAAGCAATATCGTGTGCTGTTAAGATGTAAAGATCGTTTCATGTAAGTTCATTTGAAAGATGGAAATCTTAAACTACTGCTATTCTAATTCAAATGTTCAATTTAATTTAATACTGAACGCATGTGTTACTGTATTTGTCTGTGTTCAGTCCTTGTAATTTCTTTAGATAAATCACATTGCTTCGTGCACCAGCTAAAGTTGTTTCTCAACTGATTAGACACCAACAGAGAATATGTTCAATGTCACTAAAGTGCGCGTCATTTATGTTGGCGGCCGAGTTTAGGTTCGTTCTGCGCATCTGACGTCAAAAAATACAGTCAGCCAATGAACAGAGAACGACATTGCCAGATCTCGACTGCAGAGCAGAGCACGGACGAGTGTCTTCAGTTTTAGAAACGTTCAGTCATAAATAAAGTAATCGAACAAAATCAATGTCTTGATAGCAGACTTTGTTTTTTGAAAGTTTGGAAAAACCATTATTTATACCAATTGCTTCATTTTCTATTTATTAATTAAACCAAACAAGCAACAAGACTCTTAATTCAGGCGATAGCAAGGAAAGGTGTTTGTATCAATTTCACGAACCGCTTTTTCGCAATAAAGAACAGCGGTCATTGTTTATTTCCTATTGTACTTCGACGAAGTGCGAGTAATTCATAGGCATACCAACAGTGTTTGTCAGAATTTTGCGTGACCTGTTATAGTCCTTATGGAGCGACATTGCAGTAGGAGCTGCGCTAGCGTAACGGATAAGGCGTTATGAGTTCAAACCTTGTACGATACTAAATATTTTCTTTATTTAAAAACAACATCGAAGTGTCTTACTTCACGAATTTTATTCGTTTGAATGCAATTTTTTGAAATTTCTAGTGCTTTGTCTCTTCATTAACCCTTTCGCTGCTGCAGTCACGTGCTCCCCACATTCCACGCTGTGCGCGATTTTGTCATCACTGCACTGCTCGCCTGTGCAGACACATGGTGTTTCCACCGCTTTGCCACACTTATCATTCGATTTCACAAAAACTATTTGGCCCAAAAATTAGATTTTTACACATATTCTTGACTGATACCTTCCCCCTATAAATGACTTAATTTTGTTTCGATGTTCAACCCAGTTATTGCGCAGCATTAAATGTAGTAAACCATTGCACGAAAGTTTGAAGAGTTTGCAGAGGTAAAAGTCCATAGCGTATACTTTTCGTATGGTCGATTTTAGTTGCCACAATGTTGAGAATGAAATGTGGACAAGGTACCTAAATTTCATATAAAATTTACTGTATAACAATATCTCATTTAATTTAAGTACCACATAGGTGTTGTATGTAATATTGAGAAATATTCCGTCTTTCGCGACTGTAATAAAAGTTTTATTTACACTGGGCGCGTTTGGCTTTATTTTAAAGCACTTCAATCAGTCAAAGGAAGTGGGGGGAAGGTATCAGTCAAGAAGATGTGAAAAAATCTAATTTTTGGGGCAAATAGTTTTTGTGGAATCGAATGATAAGTGTGTCAAAGCAGTCGGAAACACCATGTGTCAGCACAGGCGAGCAGTGCAGTGACAAAATCGCGCACAGCGCGGAATGCGGGGAGCACGTATCTGTAGCAGCGAAAGGGTTAATGCGGCCGTGGTGGCTTTACTTCATAAACTGCGCACTCCCCCCTAAACGTAAGCTTGCGAACTATACTATACTATGGCGCTGCTTCTCTTGGCGCGTGCGTCGTGTGCAACTGGCAACGCAGCAATCTCCCGCGTCTGGGCGGGCATGCGCGAGCCGCCAAGATAAAAGAATTCAACAATAGTTGTGCTAGGTGCTAGTTAATGTGCCATCTAGGAAACTAAAATATGTCACTGGAAGTAGAGGTATTATAACGTTACGATTCTTGGGTGGAACAAGTAGTTAATATCTGTTGAGCAGCAGAGGTTTAGCGTCCTTTCGCCAAGTGCGACCAGGACGCGCATACAATAGAAGACTGTAACTTAATGAGTCTTGGGAGAATCCTGGGGCTGTAGTGTTCTTGATTAGAATTCTGAAATATTTAATTTACCTTCTTTGGTGAAGGAATTTCGGAAAATTGTGCTTAGTAACTCTGCTTAAGTGGCACTGTCATCAGTAACATCACCACCGTTAAAGTGCAGTAAAGGTATTTATCGCGTCTCTCCTCTGGTCGACTTTATATATGACCAGGATCTCTTTGTGTTTTCTGACAGATTTCGAGACAGAGTCTCGTTGTGGAAACTACTAAAAATATCTCACATCGAAGATCGTGCTAAATTTCGAGCTTCCGCAACATTTCGCCAATCTTGGTGATTTTGCTTTCCTTTAATTTTGGTATGCTATTTTCGTTGCTTGTGTAACGGTGCTCTGACCTGTTGTATTCCCCTTGGGGGAATACTACGGTTTCTCATTAATTTATTTGCTATATATCTCTCAACAGCCGTCGATACTATTTCTTTGAATATAAACCACATATGATTTACGCTTACATAGTCAAACTGGAAGGGGTGGAGGCTGCCTCTTAGGAAGACATCGAGCGAATTTTTATCTCCATTTTTAAATAGATGTGTTTTGTGTTTATTTTTGGTGGGTTTGGATGTTACGTTATTCAGTCCCGCTACCTCGTGGTCATTAATCCCTGTATCTGTCATGATGTTCCCTATTTGCTCAGGATTATTTTTTGCCAAGAGGTCAAGAATGTTTTCGCAAATATTCACACTTCGAGCTGACTTCTGACCCAATTGTTCAAAATAATTTTCTGAGAAAATATTCAATACGATTTCGGACGCGTTTTATGTCTACCACTGACTTCAAACTTGTATTTTCGCCAGCATATGGAAGAGCAGGTTGAAGTCACCACCAACTATAATTGTATCTGTGGGATACCTATACTCCTGGAAATGGAAAAAAGAACACATTGACACCGGTGTGTCAGACCCACCATACTTGCTCCGGACACTGCGAGAGGGCTGTACAAGCAATGGTCACACGCACGGCACAGCGGACACACCAGGAACCGCGGTGTTGGCCGTCGAATGGCGCTAGCTGCGCTGCATTTATGCACCGCCGCCGTCAGTGTCAGCCAGTTTGCCGTGGCATACGGAGCTCCATCGCAGTCTTTAACACTGGTAGCATGCCGCGACAGCGTGGACGTGAACCGTATGTGCAGTTGACGGACTTTGAGCGAGGGCGTATAGTGGGCATGCGGGAGGCCGGGTGGACGTACCGCCGAATTGCTCAACACGTGGGGCGTGAGGTCTCCACAGTACATCGATGTTGTCGCCAGTGGTCGGCGGAAGGTGCACGTGCCCGTCGACCTGGGACCGGACCGCAGCGACGCACGGATGCACGCCAAGACCGTAGGATCCTACGCAGTGCCGTAGGGGACCGCACCGCCACTTCCCAGCAAATTAGGGACACTGTTGCTCCTGGGGTATCAGCGAGGACCATTCGCAACCGTCTCCATGAAGCTGGGCTACGGTCCCGCACACCGTTAGGCCGTCTTCCGCTCACGCCCCAACATCGTGCAGCCCGCCTCCAGTGGTGTCGCGACAGGCGTGAATGGAGGGACGAATGGAGACGTGTCGTCTTCAGCGATGAGAGTCGCTTCTGCCTTGGTGCCAATGATGGTCGTATGCGTGTTTGGCGCCGTGCAGGTGAGCGCCACAATCAGGACTGCATACGACCGAGGCACACAGGGCCAACACCCGGCATCATGGTGTGGGGAGCGATCTCCTACACTGGCCGTACACCACTGGTGATCGTCGAGGGGACACTGAATAGTGCACGGTACATCCAAACCGTCATCGAACCCATCGTTCTACCATTCCTAGACCGGCAAGGGAACTTGCTGTTCCAACAGGACAATGCACGTCCGCATGTATCCCGTGCCACCCAACGTGCTCTAGAAGGTGTAAGTCAACTACCCTGGCCAGCAAGATCTCCGGATCTGTCCCCCATTGAGTATGTTTGGGACTGGATGAAGCGTCGTCTCACGCGGTCAGCACGTCCAGCACGAACGCTGGTCCAACTGAGGCGCCAGGTGGAAATGGCATGGCAAGCCGTTCCACAGGACTACATCCAGCATCTCTACGATCGTCTGCATGGGAGAATAGCAGCCTGCATTGCTGCGAAAGGTGGATATACACTGTACTAGTGCCGACATTGTGCATGCTCTGTTGCCTGTGTCTATGTGCCTGTGGTTCTGTCAGTGTGATCATGTGATGTATCTGACCCCAGGAATGTGTCAATAAAGTTTCCCCTTCCTGGGACAATGAATTCACGGTGTTCTTATTTCAATTTCCAGGAGTGTATTTGAAATGAGATTCAAGTTTTCTTTGAAATGTTCAGCAACTGTATCATCTTAGTCAGGGGAGGGGGACGGGGGAAGGCGTTGTAATAGGAGCCAGTTGTTAATTTGTTCCGGTTGTCAAGTATAACCTCCGCCCAGACTCCTCTCCAGCTTGACTCCTACAGGTGTCAAGGACCTGCTCCCCTGTAAGAAGACGGATTCGTGCTCTCCTATTGGCATATTGAAAAAGGTTTTGGGATTCATCAGGACATGCAACGCCCCGCCACTGCGCCAGCGTCCAGTGCCGATGGTCACGTGCCCATTTCAGCCGTAGTTGCTGATGTCGTGGTGTTAACATTGACACATGCATGGGTCGTCGGCTGTGTAGGCCATAGTTAGGGGTGCTCGATGAACTGTGTGTTCAGATACATTTGTACTCTGCCCGGCATTAAAGTCTGATGTTAGTTCCGCCACAGATCGCCGCCTGTCCTGTTTTACCAGTCTGCCCAGCCTACGACGTCCGACATCTGTAATCAGGGGTGGCCGCCCAACCCCACGACGTCTAGACGTGGTTTCACTCTAGTTTCGCCATGTGTTGAAGACACTCACCACAGAACTCCTCGAAAACTCGAGAAGTCATGCAGTTTCCGAAATGCTCGTGCCGATCCTCTGGGCCATCACAATGTGTCCTCGGTCAAACTGTGATAGATCGGGCACCTTCCCCGTTCAACACACGGACAGCACGCTCACTGATACTACATGCGCCTTGCTTGTGTGTGACTAGCAGTCATTCGTCACCAGGTGAAGCTGCTATTACCTGGACGAGTTTATATCGATAGTAGGCCGGTGGTCATAATGTTGTGGCTGGTCAGCAAAAGTTGTCTTCCGCTGATAGAAGCTAAACAACTACTTGACTACTTGTGTGACATACTTGTTCATTCGCAGCACTTTCTTTTCGATGTGTTCACTGTCTACAATACTTTTCTGTGTACACAAGCAGGTAATACGAATTATTTGTTGTGTAAATTCAAGAACGTCTTGCACAAGGCTGTTTAAAGAACAGAGTATGCTAACGACTGCTACTTACAAGGGAACCTCCCCATCGCACCCCCCTCAGATTTAGTTATAAGTTGGCACAGTGGATAGGCCTTGAAAAGCTGAACACAGTTCAATCGAGAAAACAGGAAGAAGTTGTGTGGAAGCCGGCACGGTAGCTCAGCGTGTTCGGTCAGAGGATTAGCTACCCTCTGTAATAAAAAAAAACTGAGTTAATGGATCAACATCGAACTGAAACGGGTGTCTTTCGACGTCCGCCCCGAGCAGATACAACATGAGCCCCGTGGTCCTGAGGTAGCGTGAGCAGCTACGGACCGAGAGGTCCTTGGTTCAAGTCTTCCCTCGAGTGAAAACTTAGCCGGCACGGTAGCTCAGCGTGTTCGGTCAGAGGGTTAGCTGCCCTCTGTAATAAAAAAAAACTGAGTTAATGCAACAACGACGAACGGAAATGGGTGTCTTGCGACGTCCGCCCCGAACAGATACAACGAACGAAAACGAACAAAATGAGATTAAAAAAAAAAAAGTGGTCCTGTGGTTAGCGTGAGCAACTGCGGAGCGAGAGGTCCTTGGTTCAAGCCTTCCCTCGAGTGAAATTTTTTATTTCTTTATTTTCGCAAAGTTATGATCTGTCCGTTCGTTCATTGACGTCTCTGTTCACTGTAATAAGTTTAGTGTCTGTGTTTTGCGACCGCACCGCAAAACCGTGCGATTAGTAGACGAAAGGACGTGCCTCACCAATGGGAACCGAAAACATTTGATCTCAACCGATTCCTCCATAGGAAAATACCTCTCATATATTCTATACGACACTGTAGACGGCATGTGCGTCACATGACAGGAATATGTTGTCGACCGACCTAACGGGTACACTTAGCGAATTGGTAAAAAGATTCTTCTTCCTTGCCCGATTTAGGTTTTCTTGTGGATGTGATAATCACTCCAAAAAAAGTGGTGAAAACATAAGACTTTGTCACATAAACTGAAAATAAAAAATTAAACTTTTCACATGAGGGAAGACTTGAACCGAGGACTCCTCGTTCCACAGCTGCTCGCGCTAACCACGAGACCACGGCGTCCGGAGCTAATGTTATTCAAGAAGTTGCCTATCTTGCACATGGACTACTCAGTTTGTATATTTTGCTTATTTTTTCATTGTTCCACACAACTTCTTCCTGTTTTCTCGATTGATCTGTGTTCAGTTTTTCAAGGCCTATCCACTGTGCTAACTTATAACCAAATCTGAGGGGGGTGCGATGGAGAGGTTCCCTTGTTAGAATATTTATTCATTAATGAAATTTGTCATTAGTAATATACCTCGCATTCTAACCAACAGCTCACCAAAGAGAACCAATACCACGAATAATAAAAATTTTAATAAAAGTTAGAGTTTCCTTTTGCAACACAAATGTGTTCAATAAGGAACAAACATTTCCAATAGCTTGCTAGCATCTATAAATATTTTAGTTACTAATAAAGTAGAGTTTAAGAGGAGCCTACGGGATTTACTGATGATCAACTCGTCCTACGCCATAAACGAAGTTCTAAGCAGAACTAACTGATATGCTAAATATTAACTACGTTTCATAACATGAATGCAATGTAATGACTTACATTAGAACAGCTTCAGTTCATTAATGACATCTATGTCAGTAAGCATTGCAAACTGTTTTTGGTCTGCCAATTTTTTTCTACAACAATCTAAGAACTATCATATAGACTTCTGCAACACACATGTAAACTCTGCGGTAAGACCTTTAACTAATTTGTGAGTAAATAACGCTTTTTAAAAAAAAATTTCCGCATTCTTCATTATCACCACGCACTGAATCTGTGGAAGAACCAATGACATCAGTTCTTTCGGGATATGTATTATACATATTTCTTTTTCTGATTTTCACATGGTCCAGGATTTCCTCAAAATGGTCTACCGGACGAACAGTCTGTCTAACCTAATCTAGCACATTATTTTAGTTTTGTTATAATTGATTTTCAGGCTTACTTTCAAACTTGGTCTGTTCACATTTTCGTTATTTGTTTACCTGTCGCGGAGACAAATACAACGTCTTCATTAAAACGAAAGTATGTTTCTTCTTATTTTTCCCAGAGTTCGAATCTAAAAACTTTCTATATGAACATTTAGAATAATTTCGGTGATACTGAATCTCCTTACCTCACTAAATTTTCAATTTCCAATTTCCTACTATGCTGATAAAGTGTAACTGAAGCTGCTACATAGATGCATATGCTTCCATTACACCATCACAGTTTGAATCAGTGTTTTTTCTCTCATGGTCTAATAGTCTAGGTATTAATGGAACGGAATCGAAAGATTACTCAGAATATCATACACACCCATTGATCCATTGTATACTTCTGTTCACGATCTGCATTGCGTTTTTGAATCGAACTTCATGATGTATGTTATAATTGTGGTGTTACAGGAACTGACAACGCATGGCGGTACAGTTCGTTTCTTCTCGTGTGTGAAGCATTTATAACAGATTTGCACTATTATTAGAAGTAAGTGACAGATGAAAGGAGTTACAGCCTCTCGTTGTTCGATAGTATCAAGGTCCGGGATCACTTTCGTTGTCTTGGGTTCTATTTGTTTGTGAAGTTGTGAAAGTGGATGTGTGTGAACAAAGATTACTAAGAATCTTCAGCTCGTGTTCAATGTTAATAAACTTTTTTTTATTGTCGGCTGTGATTCACTCAGCAGCGTAACTATGAATTTTCACTGACGATATCGTATAATTTTGTCTCATGTCCCAAGAAAGTCATGCTCGCTGCGTCTATTGGAAAAATGATTGCGTAATACAAAATATTGACGGTGATAATATGTCAAATATTATTGTGCCCTGTGGCCACCGACGGGAACTTGGATATAGATGGTGCCTGGGAAAACCCGGGCGCAGCACATTTCTGCGATCATATCAGCCGTTTTCTAAGAGGGTCACGAACTCATTTGTCGCTGCTGGAAATAACAAGCCTTATCGCATCCACACTGTCCTAGACCGCAATTTCTTGTTCAAACTACTGCCAGTCCTTCAACTCTGTAATATCTATTGGTACCGTAGTAGCTGACACAGAAGTAAGACAACTAAGCCCATCGGACAAAAAATTATCCAAACCAGTACGCATTAGACTAATACCACCTCTAGGCTTGATAATCAGCGAGAAACGGAAGTGACAAGTTTTTCAGCTGTGCTATATCCAGAAAAAAAGAATAACTAAGTACTCATTCTCCACCTCACATGCATAGTCTTCGTGTATACCAATAAAACAAACTTTAGAAAATAACTGAACATGGCCTGACGGCTCACTCAGAGAGAAAAACATGTGGTAGGGAAAGAACGTTACCTTTTCAATGTATGGGCGCAGCCCTGTGAACACGGCGGTTCTCATCGTGGAAGACGGAAATGTCCATAGCCTTGTTGAAACTAACATCCAGGGCCAAGTTCACGGTAACGTGAATGAGTGGACATAAGTGGTGGTACGAAAAACAAGTGTTATACATGTGAACTTAATGATGTTTTATATGTAAAATGATATGGTTTGAGAGCACTGTGTCAGCAATATCGTCTTCTTGTCGGTTATTAATACTGCTGCAGCTCCACTTTCCTGCTGCAGTCAAGAACATGAGAATTAAATGACAGATGACAATTTACAATCACTCACTCATAGTAGGTTCCAGTCATTGTATTCGAGCATGCAGTCGAGTAATACATCTCCTACACTTGCATGCTGTGACTCCATCAATTCTGCTAGTATTGGGTCAGGAGCCCCTCTGCTGTTTGTGTAGTAACATACAGGCAGACAGTTAAACACAATATCCTATTTGCATACGACTACAATAAGCTACTCTGACTCTGACAGAAGCGCTATATTAAAACGGGGGAAGCGTTGTTCTCCACAATACTGTCGGCAGTACAGTTTCTCCGATGCTATTTAGTACTCTGTCACACAAATTGCAGTATTTATCATTAAATTATCCTATTACATTATTATTCGCTGTCATTTTTTGTGGAATATGCTATGACATCATTAATGTACACACAGTGCATGTATTCTGCCTCACAAAACTACACCATAAATCTGCATTAACGAAACCAGCCTGCTTCAGATATTGTGACACCTATGTTTATGCTATACAGCAAAACAGTTAGGATTGACTTTTTGACATGAGTGACCTCCATTTGTAGAGTAAAATTTATATAATAAATTTTGTATGTCAAATCACAAGCCCAGGAGCTGGCAGTGTTATTGGTAACCACCTTACAGGTTCTATTAAGTGATGAGGTGTGTGGATGGACATGACATTACCTGGCTGGACACCGCTATAGAATGGAGCATGTCTTCAATCCCTAGGAAAGGCTGCTTAGGTATATACTTCAAGACTTTGCAAATACTCTGTCATGGGACATAATTATGTCACTTCAGCAGTTACTGGTAATTCTGCGCAGCTACTGCTGTTGCAATCACATTATTTTCCGTGTATTACGATGTCTATTTCTACATCTCTGCAAACTGGAACTTCCATACAGTTACACTGCAATGTTGAGGTACAATAGCTCGTAATATCTGCAGCTATTTTGTTTGAGCTTTGCTTATTGGAAGTCCTAACATGGGCGAAGTGGTCGAGGGCTTCATGTAACGCGTATCTTCCAACTGAAGCAGCATCATGGGCTAGCAGAATCTCTATATGTTATAGAGAGCTGCATTACTTTATATATGTTGTGGAATTTGTCTAGCGTTCATAGCAATAGAGGGTAGTCATATAAATCCTTACGTTAGGTGTTAGGCGTATTATGATAGGTCTTTCTGTCTTCAGGATGTACGAGATCCAATATTTATAACGGCTTGTTTACATTACCATAAAGACGTATTTTAATGAATTGTATGGACGTTTTAGATGCAGCAATATTTTATTTCTGCTCTCAAAGTGTGAGACGTCTCACAATATATTATGGTAAGTCGTTTTTTCTGAGTTATCGACTCTGACGTCTTTGGAAATGTCGTACCTCTCACTGTTGCTGTCTTTGGTCTTGTGTTTACAAGCAGTGCAAGTACTCGTGTTGTAATATTTTTGGTAATAAAAAATACTTTATTCTTTCCTTCCTTTCCTTTTAAGACAATTGTGTCATGTATGTATTTGTGGTGGTGAAGTTGGTTACTGGCTTTTATTTTTGTATGCCATAGTTTGCGGAAATGCAACTGCGCAATAGAATACTCACTTTACCTATTTATCAACATGAACAGCGTTGCTGGCGTATTATTTTGCTTAGAAAATTGTGAACAATAACATCGCAACCCTCTGCCTGCAAACTGTGGTAATTTACATAGCCTTTAGTAGGCTTTTGGCATTTGTAATAATAGCAATAATGGCAATGAATAGCTTCGTTTATAAAGTTTCTAGTGAATAACATGGCGTTTCATCTCGGTCCCACCTGAAGTGGCGCTTGAGAACTTTTTTAACTACTGGGATATATACTTTGAGGGTGTATTAACCTCATCTGGAATGCAAACATTGTACTTTTTGCACTGTCTCAGAAATACTTTATTTGAGGGTGTGCCCAATTCATTACATTCAGGCTGTCTATTTGCCTGCTTAGCTAACACTTATTTTTCCGCTGTTAAAAGCCCGGTGGCATCGAATTTTTAGGCCTATATTCTCAAATGTCAGCTGAAGTCTACCATTGGGGCAAATACTGGAGAATTTTTTGCAATAATTTGACGGATATGTGTATATGTGGAAATGAACTCACGGTTTCTTTCACATTGCAGACATGTTTTTGCAATATTGTGACATCGAATGGTCGTTTTCCATATATTAACCTCGACTAGCAATGTAAAAATCACACTTTTTCGTCTTACAGACCTATCTTGCAGACATTTTAGAATTTTTTCAACGTTTCAGATGTGGAAAATAATTACTTTACGATTTTCTTACGTTTTTAATTGATACTGGAGCCATCTAGTGCTGTGGTATGACAATCGAACCTCGATCGCGATTTTTCAGTGCAAGATTTGCTATTATTTCACGTTTTCCGGGTTTATGGGATGGTATTTAAGGCAAAAATCACGTTCAACACATATAAATACCTAATTTGTAATTTATTTTTTACAATGAAAAGCTTGTTTTTGATTACTTCTTGAGAACTATCGATTTTTCAGTGCAGCCATCTGCTGGTGACAGGAGCAAGTAGTTTGAGAAGATTGGCTTCCCATTATTTATGTTATCAGAGCTTGTGGGATAGTGTTTAAGGTAAAAAGCTCGTTTTCAATGAAGAAGTATTCCTAATTTGTTATCTATATTTTATAAGCAGGAATTGGCTTTTAACTATTTATAGCTATCTAGTTGTTCCAATTTTCCATGATGAAATCAAAGTTACCAATGTGAGTACTCGTGAGGCAGTCCTTAAACGAATTTTTGGAAGTCAGTAATGCAAGCATAGTTGCAGAGCATGGGCACAAGGTCCATGGAAGCATGGGAGTGTGGGAGCATGGGAGTGTGGGAGCATGGGGCATGGGGTGGGAGGGCCTCATGCAGAATTTGCAGAAGTGAAAGCTCCTCCCCTTCCCTCCTCTCCTTGATCTTGGCATATGGTGGGATGTCATGATTCCTGGAATGACCTTGGACATAAGGAAATGCTGATGTGAGGAAAATACAACATGTGCAAATGTCTACATCTACATCTACATCTACATTCATACTCCGCAAGCCACCCAACGGTGTGTGGCGGAGGGCACTTTACGTGCCACTGTCATTACCTCCCTTTCCTGTTCCAGTCGCGTATGGTTCGCGGAAAGAACGACTGTCTGAAAGCCTCCGTGCGCGCTCTAATCTCTCTAATTTTACATTCGTGATCTCCTCGGGAGGTATAAGTAGGGGGAAGCAATATACTCGATACCTCATCCAGAAACGCACCCTCTCGAAACCTGGCGAGCAAGCTACACCGCGATGCAGAGCGCCTCTCTTCCAGAGTCTGCCACTTGAGTTTGCTAAACATCTCCGTAACGCTATCACGGTTACCAAATAACCCTGTGACGAAACGCGCCGCTCTTCTTTGGATCTTCTCTATCTCCTCCGTCAACCCGATCTGGTACGGATCCCACACTGATGAGCAATACTCAAGTATAGGTCGAACGAGTGTTTTGTAAGCCACCTCCTTTGTTGATGGACTACATTTTCTAAGCACTCTCCCAATGAATCTCAACCTGGCACCCGCCTTACCAACAATTAATTTTATATGATCATTCCACTTCAAATCGTTCCGCACGCATACTCCCAGATATTTTACAGAAGTAACTGCTACTAGTGTTTGTTCCGCTATCATATAATCATACAATAAAGGATCCTTCTTTCTATGTATTCGCAATACATTACATTTGTCTATGTTAAGGGACAGTTGCCACTCCCTGCACCAAGTGCCTATCCGCTGCAGATCTTCCTGCATTTCACTACAATTTTCTAATGCTGCAACTTCTCTGTATACTACAGCATCATCCGCGAAAAGCCGCATGGAACTTCCGACACTATCTACTAGGTCATTTATATATATTGTGAAAAGCAATGGTCCCATAACACTCCCCTGTGGCACGCCAGAGGTTATTTTAACGTCTGTAGATGTCTCTCCATTGATAACAACATGCTGTGTTCTGTTTGCTAAAAACTCTTCAATCCAGCCACACAGCTGGTCTGATATTCCGTAGGCTCTTACTTTGTTTATCAGGCGACAGTGCGGAACTGTATCGAACGCTTTCCGGAAGTCAAGAAAAATAGCATCTACCTGGGAGCCTGTATCTAATATTTTCTGGGTCTCATGAACAAATAACGCGAGTTGGGTCTCACACGATCGCTGTTTCCGGAATCCATGTTGATTCCTACATAGTAGATTCTGGGTTTCCAAAAACGACATGATACTCGAGCAAAAAACATGTTCTAAAATTCTACAACAGATCGACGTCAGAGATATAGGTCTATAGTTTTGCGCATCTGCTCGACGACCCTTCTTGAAGACTGGGACTACCTGTGCTCTTTTCCAATCATTTGGAACCCTCCGTTCCTCTAGAGACTTGCGGTACACGGCTGTTAGAAGGGGGGCAAGTTCTTTCGCGTACTCTGTGTAGAATCGAATTGGTATCCCGTCAGGTCCAGTGGACTTTCCTCTGTTGAGTGATTTCAGTTGCTTTTCTATTCCTTGGACACTTATTTCGATGTCAGCCATTTTTTCGTTTGTGCGAGGATTTAGAGAAGGAACTGCAGTGCGGTCTTCCTCTGTGAAACAGCTTTGGAAAAAGGTGTTTAGTATTTCAGCTTTACGCGTGTCGTCCTCTGTTTCAATGCCATCATCATCCCGGAGTGTCTGGATATGCTGTTTCGAGCCACTTACTGATTTAACGTAAGACCAGAACTTCCTAGGATTTTCTGTCAAGTCTGTACATAGGATTTTACTTTCGAATTCACTGAACGCTTCTCGCATAGCCCTCCTTACGCTAACTTTGACATCGCTTAGCTTCTGTTTGTCTGAGAGGTTTTGGCTGCGTTTAAACTTGGAGTGAAGCTCTCTTTGCTTTCGCAGTAGTTTCCTAACTTTGTTGTTGTACCACGGTGGGTTTTTCCCGTCCCTCACAGTTTTACTCGGCACGTACCTGTCTAAAACGCATTTTACGATTGCCTTGAACTTTTTCCATAAACACTCAACATTGTCAGTGTCGGAACAGAAATTTTCGTTTTGAAAATATAATATGACACCACTGATAAAAAAGCGCTGACAGATAATAAGCCAGCGTTTTTGCCAGAATACCCACTCCCCACTTGCTAGCTTGGCAATCGTTTCCAAGCCCCATTACTTAGGAGTTGTTTACAAACACTGTTCTTATGCCATGTTACATGGCTACAAGTGCTACATGATTGCTTGTAGACATGTGGACAGTCTGCTATCATACACCAACAAACTAGGAAACTTCCTTCATGGTGTAGTCACAGCTACGTCCAAACACAACAACTCCTTTCAACCATTCTGTCATGTCTCTACACCAACCGTTCTTAGAACACTGAACAACACTTCTGCCATTCTGCCTGTGCTTCTAGAGCCAGAGAGAATGACAGTCTATTGAGTTGCAGGGAAAACACGATAAGCTGATCGATGATGGTCTGCCTGCTACCTGCTCACTGACTCCAACACTGAGGTGCAGTCGTCCTGAGGCGTACGACACTTGTGGTCTGCCATTTCCGTCTCCTGGTACATTGTGGAAGAGGAGAAGACTGCTGCGCAATCAGCAGTCCTGCACTCTGGGTCATCACAGGTGAGCTGTCATCTCCACACCGATTGGGCATGGTATGTTTGCTCAGACCCCTGGCTGACTCTTGAACATCTACTTAAGTCTTGGTCTATCCGTGTGGATGACGGGTCCTAATCCTCATGACAACTGACATCCTGGTCCACAGTGAGCTGTCCTCACCTGAGCATGTGATGGGTTATCTATGAGAACACTGAGGTGGGAGCCATATTGTGACACAGGATGTCTGAGTGGGCGACACTTTCTCGGCCCCATGCTGCTGCCAGCACAAGACACAGCCATGTTTCGCTGACCTTATCTTGCTGATAAGGTGTCAGCCTTCTTCGCCTCACGGGCTTGTGCGACCACTGCTCTGGAGACACTTTATAACTCTGTAAACTCAACACGAGAAGTAAATGTTATTTCAGACACTACTGTGTCAATGACTCCTCCAGGCATAAACTGGACCACTCACCTAATTCTCCAGGTCACAATATCGATTTCAGAACAGGCAATCATTTCTCAGTAGCAGCACAATGTGGTGTGCTAAGTGAACTTTTCCTTTACAGGAAACGTATTCGCAATTGCAAATATGAAGCACCATCGGCTGTATATTGGAATGACGGCAATGAAAATTTGTGCTACACCAGGACTCGAACCCGGTTCTCTTGCTTTACACAAATTGTCGTCTTAACCACTTTGGCTATCCATACACTAATCATGGCCAGATCCAAACTTCTATCTTTCGTCATCCATGTGTCACAACCTTCACTCATATGTTATAGACAATAGGATATAGCACTGCACAAATAAATGCACAGACAGAATGCTGCTTATAACGGTTTGTGAGAGGCAAAGAACATAAATTTCTGGTGGATGCTAGTGCGCCTATGTCAGTCGCTAGTCTGAATCTCATAGGAAACAGGAGACTGCTGCCCCCACGTTACAAACAGCGTGAAGTGGATGATAATCATGTAGAGCCGTTGAGTATGAAGTTGCTCAGTTTTTGGATCGGAACTAGGAATCTCCATGACCAAATGGAAGTGTTATTATGCGTGGGTGAACAGTATCCAGCAATTCTTGGGCTCGGTTTTCTTGCTGACCTTCATGAATAAATCGATCTTTCGTAGCATAAAGTGTAACTAAGGGGGTCTTTATCTCATACAGCTGCAAATGAGGTAAGGCCGCAAGGCACTCTCCAAATGAAGAATTAGACAAAATGATTGATATTCATGTGGCGTCTGTTCTTTCTGACAATGTCTGAAAGAAAAGACACTATTTTGATATGGCAGCCAATATGAATTAAGACACAAAGCAATTACAAACATTGGCTCTGAGTGGACATTGATTTAAATCCATAGGGAAGTTGAAAATTTGTGCTTGAATAGGATTCTAACCCAGGTCTCCTGCTTGCTAAGCAGATAATCTGATCACTTAGACATCCAGACACAGTGGTCATTTGAACCTCACAGACTACCCTACCACACCTCCGTCAGACACAAAGTCTCAACTTATCCACACACTGCTAATGGACATAGAACTACTGAAACCTAACTAACCTAAGGACATCACACAACACCCAGTCATCACGAGGCAGAGAAAATCCCTGACCCCGCCGGTAATTGAACCCGGGAACCCGGGCGTGGGAAGCTGTAGCGTTCTCGCTTCCCGTTTTTTACAACAATGGATCTAAGAAGCTAGAGATAGTCCCAGAAGATAGACCAAAGAGCATTCAGTTCAGATGTACACCAAGCACAAACTCTTATGGGAATCGGCACGAGCTGCGGACTGATTACTGAAACTTGAATGCAACAACCGCGAGGGATGTGTATCCCATTCCCAATATTACAGAAACAGAAGACCATCTAGGAAGTGCCCAGACATTGTCAGAAAGAACAGACGCCACATGAATATCAATCATTTAGTCTAATTCTTCATTTGGAGAGTGCCTTGCGGCCTTACCTCATTTGCAGCTGTATGAGATAAAGACCCCTTAGTTACACTTTATGCTACGAAAGATCGATTTATTCATGAAATTCAGCAAGAAAACCGAGCCCAAGAACTGCTGGATACTCTTCACCCACGTACAATAACACTTCCATTTGGTCATGGAAATTCCTAGTTCCGATCCAAAAACTGAGCAACTTCATACTGAGCAACTCATACTTCCATCTAATCTTCAGCACTCTTCTGTAGGCACCACATTTCCAAACCTTCTATTCTGTTCCAGTCTTAACTCTTTGTCGTCCATGTTTCACTTCCATACATGGTTGCACTCCATGCAAAAACTTTCAGAGAAGACTTCCCGACACTTAAAACTATATTCGATATTAACAAAATTCTCTCCAGAAACGCTTTCCTTGCCATCGCCAGTCTACATTTTATATCCTCTCTACTTCGACCATCATCAGTCATTTTCCTGCCCAAATAGCAATACTCGTCTACTACTTTGTCTCATTTCCTAATCTAATTCCCTCACCATCGCCAGATTTAATTCGACTATATTTCATTATCCTCGTTTTACTTTTGTTGATGTTCATCTTATAGCCTGTTTTCAAGACACTGTCTATTCCATTCAACTGTTCTTCCAAGTCCTTTGCTGCCTCTGACAGAATTACAATGTCAACGGCAAAACTCAAAGTTTATATGTCTTCTCCCTGAACTTTAATTCCAACTTCAATTTTTTTTTTTTTTTTTTTTTTTTTTTTTTTTTTTTTTTTTTTTTTTTTTTTTTTTTTTACTGCTTGCTCACTGTACTTACTCCTCGACTCTTATAACTGCCGTCTGGTTTCTGTACAAGTTGTAGATAGCCTTTCGCTCCCTGTGTTTTACCCCTGCTACCCTTAGAATTTCGCCGGCCGAAGTGGCCGTGCGGTTAAAGGCGCTGCAGTCTGGAACCGCAAGACCGCTACGGTCGCAGGTTCGAATCCTGCCTCGGGCATGGATGTTTGTGATGTCCTTAGGTTAGTTAGGTTTAACTAGTTCTAAGTTCTATGGGACTAATGACCTCAGCAGTTGAGTCCCATAGTGCTCAGAGCCATTTGAACCATTTTTGAACCCTCAGAATTTCAAGAGAGTATTCCAGCCAACAGTGTAAACAACTACTGCCATATTGACTCTACAGAGTCCTTAGCGTTAGCGTCCTTACGAGATTTTTACAGCTTTTATAGTTTGCCTTTTTGCTGCATCAGCAATCAAAAATGTAATTAGTAGACTTCAGCCAGCAAGTTTTTTCATATCTTGTTTACAACACACATTTCTCAAGGAAAGAGAACCCCTCTTCCAGATTTCTCAGAAACAAAAATCTTTCTCTGTCTCTTTGCTGATGAGTGTGTGTTAGAGAGGAAAACAGATGAAGCAGACAGTCCTCGTTTCTACAAAACACAACCTTCCGTTTAAAAAATTACTGTAGTGAAAAATATTTTTTTAACGAGCGCGCCGTGATAATTACAACGGTGGTGCACCTGTCTTCAGTGCAATGGTAATGTGAGCCATTTCAGCACTGTCTGCGTGCATATGACAGATAAGGCTGTGCTTGCTCACTCGTATCACGCTATAAACTGTTGATGTAAGACTGGCTCAATTATTTCGCTAATATTTTCAGTTCTTCTGCTTAAGCGAATAAGATCTCTCGCCATCTGTTCCCATACACCAACACATGCTATTCGTTCCAAATCAATAAATAGTGGACTGTTTCGTGAATCTCCGAAATGAACTTTTCGTGGAGATCTCTCAACCGATGGAATGTCTCCATATGCAGTTTTCCAGTCTTCACTCGAATATTTTGGAAAGTCATTGTGGCCGGCCGGAGTGGCCGTGCGGTTCTAGGCGCTACAGTCTGGAACCGCGAGACCGCTACTGTCGCAGGTTCGAATCCTGCCTCGGGCATGGATGTGTGTGATGTCCTTAGGTTGGTTAGGTTTAAGTAGTTCTAAGTTCTAGGGGACTGATGACCTCAGAAGTTGAGTCGCATAGTGCTCAGAGCCATTTGAACCATTTGAAAGTCATTGTGAACTTCAGACAGCTTGGCAGTACAGTTCTTATGTGGTTGCAGTCTTTAATCTAATTTGCAGAATGAAATTTCTTGTTTTACGTTGCGTAAATCTTCAGTACTCCATTTTGTACCTATCTGAAACAAATGGAGGGGATTACTTTCTACAGGAAGAGCACTACTACGTGGTTTTATTCGACGACTATGTGATTCACCATGGGACTTGCCTTCGTGTGCGATTCGTTTCCACTCTTCTGCGGCATGTTATCAGGTATTTTAATTTTGTCAGCAGCTTTTGTAATCAATAAACCTGCAGGATCAGCGTGTTTTGCGTTTCGCAAACCTTTTGCAGTTCACTTGCAACACACCTGAAACATGAGGAAAATAGGGACAATGCCGGGTTTCGTTTGATAACAGGAACTATGTGACACAAAATAGTCATGCTTACCTACATGTTGTCTATAATCAATACTCTCAGACAACTGATATGTGGTGGAATTGTTCTCGCTCGACGTCCAAACAGCTGACAAAGGTAGCTTGCACTCTTAAATTCAGAAGATTGCTGCACCCATCACTATCAAGAACGGTAGCGTGGGCAACATGATTTTTCCAAATACGCTAGCAGCGTAAAAAAATGGATACTATTAGGGTAATGGTGCGCTGCATATTGTTACCCAGAACGCAATGTTTCATTTAACAACAACTATGTGTTGCAAAAAGTAGGATTGATCTTGATGCTGTGTATAATCAACAGTATGAGACAATGTGTTGTGTGCTAGCACTGTTACTCACTCGACAGCCAAACAAATGAGCTGGCAATGATTGATCACACTATGCTTCTTATACACTCCTGGAAATGGAAAAAAGAACACATTGACACCGGTGTGTCAGACCCACCATACTTGCTCCGGACACTGCGAGAGGGCTGTACAAGCAATGATCACACGCACGGCACAGCGGACACACCAGGAACCGCTGTGTTGGCCGTCGAATGGCGCTAGCTGCGCAGCATTTGTGCACCGCCGCCGTCAGTGTCAGCCAGTTTGCCGTGGCATACGGAGCTCCATCGCAGTCTTTAACACTGGTAGCATGCCGCGACAGCGTGGACGTGAACCGTATGTGCAGTTGACGGACTTTGAGCGAGGGCGTATAGTGGGCATGCGGGAGGCCGGGTGGACGTACCGCCGAATTGCTCAACACGTGGGGCGTGAGGTCTCCACAGTACATCGATGTTGTCGCCAGTGGTCGGCGGAAGGTGCACGTGCCCGTCGACCTGGGACCGGACCGCAGCGACGCACGGATGCACGCCAAGACCGTAGGATCCTACGCAGTGCCGTAGGGGACCGCACCGCCACTTCCCAGCAAATTAGGGACACTGTTGCTCCTGGGGTATCGGCGAGGACCATTCGCAACCGTCTCCAAGAAGCTGGGCTACGGTCCCGCACACCGTTAGGCCGTCTTCCGCTCACGCCCCAACATCGTGCAGCCCGCCTCCAGTGGTGTCGCGACAGGCGTGAATGGAGGGAGACGTGTCGTCTTCAGCGATGAGAGTCGCGTCTGCCTTGGTGCCAATGATGATCGTATGCGTGTTTGGCGCCGTGCAGGTGAGCGCCACAATCAGGACCGCATACGACCGAGGCACACAGGGCCAACACCCGGCATCATGGTGTGGGGAGCGATCTCCTACACTGGCCGTACACCACTGGTGATCGTCGAGGGGACACTGAATAGTGCACGGTACATCCAAACCGTCATCGAACCCATCGTTCTACCATTCCTAGACCGGCAAGGGAACTTGCTGTTCCAACAGGACAATGCACGTCCGCATGTATCCCGTGCCACCCAACGTGCTCTAGAAGGTGTAAGTCAACTACCCTGGCCAGCAAGATCTCCGGATCTGTCCCCCATTGAGCATGTTTGGGACTGGATGAAGCGTCGTCTCACGCGGTCTGCACGTCCAGCACGAACGCTGGTCCAACTGAGGCGCCAGGTGGAAATGGCATGGCAAGCCGTTCCACAGGACTACATCCAGCATCTCTACGATCGTCTCCATGGGAGAATAGCAGCCTGCATTGCTGCGAAAGGTGGATATACACTGTACTAGTGCCGACATTGTGCATGCTCTGTTGCCTGTGTCTATGTGCCTGTGGTTCTGTCAGTGTGATCATGTGATGTATCTGACCCCAGGAATGTGTCAATAAAGTTTCCCCTTCCTGGGACAATGAATTCACGGTGTTCTTATTTCAATTTCCAGGAGTGTAGATAGTTATACTCACTATCATGGAAAAAAATCATTTTCAAATACTCTCTTATCTCATGATGGAGTCATTGTCAGTTTCGGATTTCATATCGTTTCCAAAGCAAAAAGAATTGAAGATCCCCCACGATTAATTTTTATTTAACGAATGTCCTTGCATAGGCTCTGATTCACAATATATTTGGAGACTCTCCAGATTCTATGTGGATGTGTGTGTGTTGAAGAGGAAAACATCTTAAGCAGACAAAGCTCGCTTCTACACAACATAAACTTCCGTTACAAAATGTTGTGTTAAAAATATGTTTCTTAACGAGCGCTCCGTGATAGTTATAGTGGTAATGCACATGTCTTCGGGGCAATGGTAATGTAGGCCTTCTCAGTAACGACTGCGTCCATGCAACAGATAAGGCTGCGGCGTCCTCTCTTGCATATGACTGCTTGCTCTCTCATATCACTCTATAAACTATTGATGTTCAACAGGCTCAGTTATTTGGCTAATATTTTCAGTTCTTCTGCGGAAGCGAATAAGATCTCTCGCCATCTGTTGCCATAAACCAATACACGCTGCTCCATACAAATCAGTAAATAGTGAACTGTTTCTGAATATGTGCAATCAACTTTTTGCGAACATCTCTCAACCGATGGATAGCCTCCATACACAGTTTTTCAGTCTTTCATTCGAGTGTGCTACAAGATATTTTTAAAATTGAAATTGAAATCGATAAACCTGAAGAAACTACCGGTTTCACCTTTTCCAAATCTTCTACAGCCCATTTTCTCCCCACCTAAATCGTAAAAAAGAAATCGTTATTATTGGATTTTTTACTCATGGATCTGTTCAGTAACTAAGTGATGCAAATCAGAGCTTGCCTTCGGCTCCGATTTATTTCCATTCTGTAATCTGTTTCAGTGTACTATGACGTACCTCAAAAGTTTTAGCTGCCTTTCCAATCGAACCTTCAGAAATTTCTTGTTTTACTTGCGCAAAACTTCAGCAGTCCATTTTGCACCTACCTGAAACAAAATGGATAAAATTACTTTCTAGACGATGAGCACTACTAAGTGTTTTTGTTTGACAACTTTTTGATCCAGTATAGGTGTTACCTTCACGTGCGATTCATTTCCACTCTTCAGTCTGTCTTGCAGGGTGTTAGCAGGAATTTTAATTTTGTCAGCAGCTTCTGTCATCAACTGCAGAAGAAGAGGTTCAATATGACATGGAAGATATGATGACGTAGAGCCATGAGAGAAAGTGATGCTGGAAGCCTGAGGTAGACTGGCAACATCAATTTTTAGTAAACCGGTCGACGGCTTTAGATTTGTACCAACAGCAAGAGTGTGGATGACTGGTGATTCACCAGTAAATGCTGAAGCCGATGATTTAATAATTCACAACTTAAGACGCCTTGGAACGAGAGGATTGTGTAATGTATCGTTTAAAATGTGACCTCCTAAAACGAGCTACACACTACGAGATCTTCGAACTTTTGTCAAAATTCTCAAGGCCAGCATAAGCTAAGCTATCTCCATCGCAAAGCATTAAATTCAAATCGAAGCTGTAAATAAACTCAAATCGTTAAGCCTGCAATAAACAAAATTGGTGGATCAATAGAGAGAGATGACGCCATGCATTGTAAGAGAGAGAACGAAAATGGGCTTGAAACTCGCGACTGGAAGACAATCTCCACCGAATCATCAAGACATACTGATTTTATTCAAGGGAATAATTCGAATGAATTGGTGCAGTGATTAATTTTGTTGCTGGTTTCGTAAGCACTGGGAAATAATTCGCAGAATAATGAAATAATATCTATTGCAGAAGATCTTCTCGGAGCAATGTCTGACAAAAACACTAGATTTGGTAATCAGTCATAATTATTGGTTGTTTGATTGAAACAGCACACACTAAATTTTGGGCTTCTGCAGAAGAATTAAAAATTTATTAGAGCAAGTAATACTGAGTGTATGGTGCAGGCAAATAGGGACAGATGCTCTAGTAGATCCTCTGCAAGATAATAAACGCGCGTAATCGTATCACTTCCAGGGATGCTTTCGGCCTCCTGTCGCTGCTGAAACGCGAGCTCCTGTGTTGCATCAGCACGTGAAGGAGAATTACCCCTCAGAAGTACAAATAAATATTGATGTGGTTTGCACCATGATTATTTTTTAATGCAGAATGTGTCCCATCACTCTCTAGAGCCTTGCAGTCAGCAGAAGAAGAAGAATCTGAGTGTGATGAGCCTTTGCAAGTTTCAACACACTTTTTTTCTTGTCTTTCTCTCAGAAAAAACAAGTGTCTCACCTTGCGTACGTTCCGTGGTTTGCCTGCTTAATCTGTTTTCCGCTCCATCACACACACATTTGCAAAGACAGTGTTTTCGAGAATATGGTTCAAATGGCTCTGAGCACTGTGGGACTTAACATCTGAGGTCATCAGTCCCCTAGAACTTGGAACTACTTAAACCTAGCTAACCTAAGGACATCACTCACGTCCATGCCCGAGGCAGGATTCGAACCTGCGACCGTAGCAGCAGTGCGGTTCCGGACTGAAGCGCCTAGAACCGCTCGGCCACCGCGGCCGGCTTTCGAGAATATGTGAAAGAGGGGAGGCATACAATAAAAACTGGAACAACTCGCTAGGAAGCTATCAGTTGATGTAGAACCGTCGGAGAGCCAACATCGCAGTCACTGTCTTTCCAAAAGATGTAAGTACAACAAGTGTGAATTGATCACTGTCTCAATTAGGCATTGAATGCTGGCTCCTATTTTGCTTGGACCAAAGGTGGAGTCCGCCTACACACCAGTCAGGGGGCCTGAAGATGGAGTAATATAATGCTGAAACTGATAGCCCAATAAAATAACATTTTGGAAATTTAAACGGCTGAAAGGTTTTTGATTTGACATTCCATATATTTTGCTTATCAATCAGTTCCTGCGATACATGAAAGCAGGGACCCCATGTTACAGGATTTGAAGAGTCTGGGGGCACAGTAAACACCATAATATTGTCAATGTTGTAAAAAGTGTGGCTCATCCAATACTAAGTGCAAAATGTGTCATTACCAAATTTAGAGCAACGCTGGTGGTTCTTATGAAAGACTGCAAGATATATCTACTGTCAAGATTCGCGACCATCAGTCCCACTGAACTCGATTTCATCAACAACGTGCAACAAGTGTACGTAATATATCGTGAAAGAAAAATAAAACAGACCCAGTCGATTTTGAAATTATCACTATTATTATTATTGTTGCTATTATTATTATTTAGTATTTCACCTAGTGGCAGCTCTATGTCTTTGTACAGAGAATTTCTGATGCCAATGTTCGATATCTTCAGCTTCTTCCTTCACTCTGCTGTATCTCATTTCATCTTTCATATCATACAAATGTTGCATACTTCATTATCTGCCTCCTGTACTTCCTTCTAGCTTCCCTACGATGACGTCTGCGATGCACAACCCTGAAATAACTGCCAGTAAATTTGATCATGTGGCACCAGACGTCAGGATAAGGGCATATGCATGTAATGGCTGAAAATTTTTACTACAATAGGTTTGTTTATAGATAACTCATCTGCTACCAGTCACGATTTTCTTTATTTTATTTTCCGCACGACGCGTTTCGGGAAATGATTCCCATTTTCAAGTACGTTTTTTGTGTTTTTTATATCATTCCTATGTGATGTTGTCGATGTATGAGATTCTTCTTCATCTCGTTGACTTTACTGCAATATATAAAAAAACACGCGACTTTGTAGTTGGTTGTCGACCTTTTTTTGAAGTTAGTGGCGAAATTTAGAAGAATTTGTACTTGCAGTTTCCTTATGGTCAATTTATGCAGAGTCTCACACACACTAAACATCACACACAACTTGTTGTACACTTTTAAACATCGGAAACATTTTACATAAACAAAACAGTTACACAGATGTTCCTATAAGTAGTCAACAGAGATGACATTATAGGTCCTCTACAGAGTATGATATGCTTCTATACAGAGGTTATTTACCTTAACAATCTGGATCATAATTTACTTATATCTATTTTACAATTGTGCTTATTTCTATGTGTTACTATTTTCATTTAAGTATAGGCTACTAGCGAAACATCGGAAGAAACTCACTGATTCACTTTCAATTTTTTCGTTGAATATTTTATCTTCATACCTTCTGTAACGTAAATATATCTCCAGTTCTTCTAACAAATCCATTTTATGTCCTTTATTTAGTCGGTGGAATACTTTGATATTTTGCTCTATTTTTCCAAATGGGTGTCCTGTATTATGTACATGTGTTGCTACGGCTGATGTAGTGTGTCTGTTGTGTGTGTAGGCTTTTATGTGCTCTGTGTAACTGGTGTTGAAATTTCGGCCTGTTTGTCCTAGGTAGAACATGGAGCGTTCCTGGCATGTGACCTTCTATATTCCAGAGTCTGAGTATGGATCATGCTTACACTTTATATTGTGTATTAGTTTTTGTTGTAGTTTATTAGATGTAGAAAACCCAATTTTTACTTTGTCATTTTTGAAAATAGTTGCAATCTTCTGTGATACATTGACAATGTATGGGATACTAGATATACATTTGTTTTTCTCTTTTTCTCTTGTGGTGCAGTTTGTACCTGTGTCTATCTTCACTTTGTCTAGGATTGTGTCAACCATGGAAGCATTGTACCCACTGGCAACTGCAAACTTTTTCACTGTGTTTATTTCTTGTTGCATGTTTTCTTGATTCAATGGTATTTTAGTTGCTCTATGTAGCATTGACCTTATGCTGCCGTGTTTATGGATATTTGGGTGACATGAGGTTGCAGGGATTGTGGTGTCAATCATTGTGTTTTTCCTATGAATTTAGAATGTGTGTGTGTTGTTGTGTCTTGTAATGTTTAGTTCCAGAAAGTTTTGCTCATGTTCCACTGTAAATTCGAATTTATCATGTAGATTATTGAAGTAAGTTTGAATGTCTGTGATGTCTTTGGTAGCCCTTTCACTAACAGTAGTGTGTCATCTACATATCTCCTATAAAATTAAATTTTCTTTAGGCAAGGTTCTTGGCTGTTAAATAATTTTTGTTCTAAGTGATTTATGTATATGTCAGCTATGGTACCAGACATACATGTTCTCGTGTGAAAAATAAAGAAAATCGTGACTGGTAGCAGATGAGTTAATTATGAATAAACCTATTGTTTTCACAGTCGCAGGCTTTCAGAACCATTTATAATGGATCAAATCAGATAAGTTTTACTACTTTCGTCCAGCTATCAAAGATAGAATTTGGAAGAGTCTTAATAATGTGATGGACAATAGCGCGGATTATAACACAATAAACTAATGACTAATCACTTTGAGGTGACTGGACAAGGAGAGAAACCTCAACATTTTTAACACTCAAATAGGTGTGTTAATTCAGTTCTCAAGATAACCCTCAAAGTACGACATTTCATAATACATATATTAATAATGCAGGAAGTGCGATTAAACATAGTAAGGTTTATCAGATTACATTACTCTTCGATTAGGAATGTGGTGAAGGCACGAATTCCTTGCTGCTTAATGCACTATTCAAAGCAACTGATAACAAGGGATACTGCATGAGCTGAAGGCTCTTAATGCAATTAACAAATTCATTAATAATTTGCTACTTAGCCTGCATTGTGCTGAAGACAGGATGTGTACTGTGGTGGCTGTATATCGTCTGATTAACATCAACATTTAGCTTCCTTGTGCAACCGGTTTTCGCTGTCGCAGTTATGATCACTAAATACCCATTGCACTATATCACACGCTATTTTATTTTTGAAATTAACTGCAAAGCCACCGCACTAATTCTAAATGCTCTCGAGGACAAAGCAAAATACAAAACTCAGGATTTGTGTACACGCCGTATTCGGCGTATGTTGCTACTTGTTATAGCATCCAGTGACATAGGAACCACTGCAAATTGGGTGTGCTTTGGCACATCATAAAACATGGATACTGTATTGAATTACTTTGTGTGAATGAGATCACATGGTGTTAATTCAATACATATACAACACACAAACGAAAGAAAACTTGGCTACACAGTTTTTAAGAAATACTAGCACAAATAATACTGCACTCAATGGCGGCTTATTAACGTACGTTACTGGCACAATCATACATGGAAAGAATACTTTAGTCTGTTGCTATCACAGTAAGCTTTGCCGTGCACCTCGCTACAGATTGCTACACTCTTCCCAAGCTGTGATATCGTTTGGGTCCATGTATTGCTGATCCTCCTCCAACAACAAAGTTTGTAAAGAAGCCATGTGTTGTCCAAATTGTGCAATAGCACAGAAACCGCACCATTGGTTGAACATTTAATGATAACATTTAATGATACAATTAATTTAACAACATTTACTCATACTCTTTACATACATTCAAATATTACTACAAGTATCTGTTTATACTCAACTAACATATTAAATAATTTATTAATTTCAATATTTAGGGACTAGTTGGTACCACTCTCCAGGCGTTTCACTGGTCTATGATAGGAAATAAATGTAGAATAAGTAAACTTAAAGGAATTTTTGAAAACAGAAATTTTCGAAATTGAAAGTATTATCTTTCTAATCCAAACCCATACGAATTAAGAACTTTAGATGGAGAATAAGTAAAAATGAATTTTTATGGGCAAGAAATACAAAAAACAACTTATCGTGATGTTTATCTTGTTGAGAAAGTTTTGAGGAAGAAAGGAGATAAAGTATATGTTAAGTGCTTGAGTTTTGATGATTCACATAATGGTTGATTAAATAAAGAAAAAATTATTTTATAAAAAATTTTCATGTATATAAATGTGTACACTAGGAATGATAAAATTAACACTTTCGTATTTTCTGTCTGTATTTTATTCTGATGAAGAAGATAAGCGTAGATACAGTCTAAAGACAGCTTCAGCAGTCATTACATCCATAGATCAGTTAACTGATGAGAGTGTGAACTATTTGTATGATTAAATGGCGTTTATGTATGTATTGTTTGTAAATACTATAAAAAACAGACTACTGGTACTTAAAAATTATATTCGAGTTAACTTGCTCTTAAGACATTTACTGACTCGTTCCATATCCTCTTCTTCTTATTCCCAGTAATTGTACATCATTTTGATTCAAGAAGACTTCTAGCGCTTTTTTAGGTACATTAAGATTATCTGTATATTCCTTGTAGATTTCAGTAACAATTGTGAACTACGAGGGACCGCGTTTCTACTGCAGTTTACCACTATCTGGAGCGGTTGGTAGCCGTGGTGGAAGCGGTGGCCCGTGTTCTGGTTCAACCTAGGTAGCGCTTGGTGGGCGGACCCGCTGTTTCATCTCGCCGAGCAGTCAACCGGACGAGGCCAAAGATAAGTAGTGTTCTACTTAAAGTTTTGTGTGTGTGTGTGCCAAGAAACTTTGCAGAATGGCTGAAAGCAATCAGGAAATAGTAGATGAGAAACTGAAGGTAGATTTACGTAATTTAAATTACGAAGATGATTCAATGATAGGTAATTTCAATTTTGATGTATCACAAACAGAGGATAGTGGTTTACCTGAGTCAATGACGTCTAACTATAGGGTAGATAATGGACAAAGTACGGTGGAAGCCGATATATATGCTTTTAGCTATTCCTAAAACGAAACAGGAACCAGTATCAGTGGCTTGTGAACAAAGGATAGTGTTTCAGATATATTAGTAAATATTCTAACGAATATGAATCAGATGAATGTTAATATGAAGGAAATGGACAGTGAAATTAAAACGTCATTAAGTGCTGATATTGACAATAAAATAAATAAAATTGGTACTAACATTGATACTGAAATGAATAAATTAGGTTTGGAAATAAATGAGTCACACACTGAAGTTGATCAGGGGTTTAATAACTTGCCAGTGGAAATGGAAGCTAAAATGGAGGATAAAATTTCGAATTTGAGAGATTCTTGGAAAAATGAGCTGACTTTGTTCAGTAACCTTGTTAAAAGTGACATTAATCAGGTCAGACAAGAATGTAACACTGCTATTGTGACAGTGAAAAGTGAACTAACTACACAGATTGAGCAAGTTGCTGAGGACAACCACCAGTCAAAGCAACAGTTACATTTAGAATTAGACAAAATTAATGAACAGGTCCATAACGTAGAAAAGCACTGTGAGGAAAGTCGCACTGTATTAGCAACTAAAATCAAAGAAGGAAAAGATGTGTGTGCAAAGTTTGGTATGAAAGGTGCTAGTAAGACTACTAACATAGAAACTAATATCCAGCAATTCAGTACCAGTGTGAATGAGCAACTGTGTGAGCATGAGGGTACACTAACACAAGTAGAGCAAAATGTTAACAACCATAGTGGTTGTGTAGTAACTAATGGCGTAGTAGAATCATCTGAAATTGCTTATGTATCACACATCGCCAATTTTTTAGATTTGATCCTAGTAAAAATGTTCATCCAAAGGAATTTTGGAGTGATTTTGATGAGGTTTTACCAAAAGTTGGAGTGATAAACAGAAGATTGGATTCATTGCTTCAGATTTGATGGGAGAGGCAAGAATTTGGCGAAACTTGGCCTCCGATAAATATGACCAATTAGTGGAGCTCAGACAGGCTTTTCACAATGAGTATTGGGAAAAGAGAAAGCAAATGGAGGTTTTAAATAAATTCTGGTCAGGGGAAAATACGATCCCAAGAGAGATAGCATAAAAAGATTTGTACAGAAGTGGGTTACGACTTTGTCCTATTTGAATGCCAAAGTAGAAACAGACCAAATTATTATGGGGATTGAAAATAAATTGCTGTTGTATTGGCGAAATAAGATAATTTCTGCACCCAGGAATGGCACTGACCGGTTTGTGCATTATTTGGAAAGAGATCAAAATATTCCAAAAGAGGAAGAAAATACTAGGAGAGATTTTAGGCCTCCCTCTAGACCCAATGACATTAGAGCGGAAGTCAATGTAAATAGAATAGGCGTACAAAGAGGTAATGGTTACCGAGGTAGATACAGAGGAAGAGGAGGTACTGCGCGGGAAGCAGGTTCATAGACAGAGTACAATACTTTGACAGCCATCAGCTGCAGTATGATGACGTAACGGGTAGGTTACAGAAACGTCAGAGGCTATGACGTCACACAGGAGGAAAACTGTTAGCAGTCTGTAATGATGCTAGCGTTTGCAGAGTGAAACCGTACAGATTAAATCAGCTAGCGACGCCCTTTGTAAAGAAGGCACCTAATATACGGCATGGGTGTAGCATAATAGAAAATAGAAGGGTAGAGGAGAATGACACTGCAAAACAGTTTGGTTATTCAGTAAACTCAGTAGTTGTTTGTGAAAGGGAAACCTCAAATAAAGAACGCAGGAACCATATTAAGGAGGTGGGGTTGAATCAGCACCGCGAAACAAACAGGAGGCTAACTATGGTCGGTGGAACGAACACTATGGAAGTACAAGAGGAAGTTGTGAATAGGTTGAATCAAGTAGTTTCTGAGAGTGAGGAAGAAGAGTCGGGAGAGGAAGAAGAAGGATATGATTTAAATAATTCTGGCAATACCTTGGACGGGGTTGCAGAAACAAAAGTGAGTGCAGAGAGTGAAAAGTCAGAGAGATGTTTGGATTTATCCATAGTGGACAGGATAGTAAAAGCCGCCACTATTAATGAAGTAAAAGGGGATCCTGTTACGTGTACTTTCCACAGAAAGAGTAGGGTTTTACAGACGTGAAGTAGTGCATGATTTATTAGAGAAGCCCGAGTCTGTAATCAGAAGGGAATATGTTGGACAACCTATCATTGAAGTCACTGTGTTTAAAGAAAAGGTTATTTGTTTAATAGATACTGGTTCTGAAGTCTGTGCAGTGTCCCAGAATTTTGTGAATGCTCTCCCTAAAAGTAAGCAAATAGTGATAGTGTCCGTGAGTGGGCTGAAAATTGTGGTGGCCACTGGGAAAAGCAAGAAGGTGGTTAAACAGGAAATATTGTTACCAATCATAGTAAGTGGAATACAAACAGAATAAAATTTTTTGCTTATTAATGGACTCAGTGTTGAAATGATGGTAGGTGACGATTTCTTCCACAAACATGAAGGATGGGTTAATTTTGGGACAAATGATGTGATTATTAGAGTACATGAAAAACCGGTAGTTATTCCCTTCATAGGTAAAAGACAAGGTGTAAATAATAAACCAAGTGATATTCCAATAAGATACTGTAAGACCACAGAGGTAACCGAGGGCTACAATGAATATGGCGAAAGAAAGGAAATAGATCCTTATGAGATAGAAAATGTCAGAATTAGAATCGACGAAAAACTGGAAGAATTAAAGGATTTGACTGACGTACAAAGAGATGATTTGAGACGAATTCTGAACAACCATTGTGAAGTGTTTTCAGACCAACCCGGATTAGTTTGGAATTATGAGTGATATTTAAATGTGAAAGAGGATGCACATTTTTTCCCGAAAACCATTTGCCGTTCCAGAAGTGCTTAAGGAAGCCATCCGAGATTTTATAAAAAACATGTTCGAATGGGGTATAATAGAAAAAGCGATTATTGTATATAATAACCCATTGGTTGTAGTCCCTAAGAAGGATGGTTCCATTAGGCTTGTTTTGGATGCCAGAGCGTTAAATAAAATTGTCTTGCCAGAAAGTGATAGGTCTGAAAGCATAGAAGAATTATTACAAAAATTTAAAGGTGCAAAATTTTTCACATCCATGGATGATACCTGTGGATACTGGAACCTACCGTTGGCTAAAGAATCTCGAAAGTACTCAGCTTTGCTATTTGAGGGGAGATGTTACCAATATAAGGTTTTTGGTTTAAATATCAGTGTTTGTGCTTTTGTTAGGGCAATGTCCCAGGTTTAAGCTGACCATTTGTTAAGAAGAATTACAGTTTATGTGGACGATGTATTAATTTCGACTCCCACTCGGGAAGAGCACTGCCTGTTATTAGACAAAGTATTGGAAGCAATTAAAACGGGGGGAATGAAATTGAAATTAGATAAAGCAGAATTTGCGAAGAAAGAAATTAAATTTCTGGGACATATTGTTAGTGGCAATGGGATCATGCCCGATCCAGAAAAGATAAAAGCCATTAGAGATTATGCAGCACCAACCACATGTAAAGAGTTAAAAAGAATGTTTGGCCTGTTCGGATTTTACCGAAAATTTGTACCTGGTCAGTTATTTAATGCACCTTGTCTGAGGGAACTTTTAAATAAACACGTACCCTATAAGTGGACTCAGGAGTGTCAAACTGCTTTCGAAGAACAGTCAGATTATGAACCATCCTGATTTTCAAAACCTTTTTGTCTAGGATCAATTGCGTGTGGTTATGGTCTGGGGGTGGAATTATTCCAGATCCAAACAGTTGGTGAAGAACATGAGAGGTGGCATGAGCCTCCTCTCATATTTCTATCTTACGATTCTCCTCTCGAATTGCATGCGGTGGAAAGTTGCTATTCCTTCACACGCAGACTTCCCACGCAGCGTCTCTCGTCACCTGGGTGGTCCGGTGACAGGCGGGCTCTGCTGATTTTGAAAGGGTGTGAGGGAGTCGAGTGAATGCTTTCCAGACGCCGACATTGTCAAAAGACACGCCCGGAGGGGCCTGAAGTAGCGGCTGGGCTAGAGGTTCCGTTACTTCGCAGAAACTTAGCGAAAACACTTTCTGGCGGGCTACCAGCGAGGCGTGGGAATGACTTGTGTACCCAGGCAGTTGTGGTGGGAAAATTCCCGCGCTTTCTGCAAAATAGTCACTGTGATTGGCTTGCCCAGGGCATAGCTCCGTGACGTAGCAAAATCAGCGCAGAAATTGGCGCCAAGAATCTCCATTGGTGGAATGGTAGTGCTCCGGCAATGGAGTGGAATTTTTCGCCGGTTTTCGAGTTGCTGATTGGAACGTTTAACCACGGCCACTGTCGTGGGGGCGGGAATGTTCGGTGTTCAGCATGTACGGGTGCTCTGGGGTAGTCGGCTCTCGCTTTTCGGTCGAGGACGTCGAAGCAACCAGCCATCGCCTCCGGTACGCCAGATCGTGTTCTGGCAGTTAAGAAGACAGTTTGGTAATGTATGTCCACAGCACCAGCAGATAGGGATTTTCCTAGGTGATAATCAGAGCTCAGCAGAGCGCGCCTCTTCATCTTTTTCTAATTTTGTTCTGTCTTGGGTAGCAGCAATTAATGTGGGGTTAGCTATGTGTTTTCTCTTAAGATTTGAGTTGCAAGGAATTGGCTCCACATACCACTTCGTCATAATCCTCACAATCTAGTTTAGGCACAACTTCACCTTCACAGCGTTTGTTTGAGTATCCAATTTGAGCCAATTTGATGTATTATAAATGTTTCATGTGTTTTTGTTTATTATTTTGTGTTTAGTCTTAATAAATCATATTGTTATTTTGGACAGAACTTTCATTCTGTTAATCGGTAGAGCAACCCATCATTTCTCACTACATTAATGAAACCTTCCTTTATTTAACTTATTTATCAAATTAAATTATTGCAGGTGCCAAACTCTTTTCTACTCCACTTGCAGGGTTGATTACAGTCAGTTCGCGTATATTTTTTAATCCATGTGCAACAGCAAAAGTCGGAGTTAAAATAGGGAGGGGGGGGGGGCTTAGAGCATCATTTACATATGTAGATTCTAGAAGAATTTAGTGTTAAATACACTGCTTGCCCCGGCACCTCGCAAACAGGTCCACAAATCGATCGCATTTGCAAGTCAATCGTTGGAACAAGCAGAAAAAAATTATAGCATTTCTGAATTGGAAGTCTTACCGTTATTTCCGGATTGAAAAAATTTGAGAAATACCTCTTGGGACATAAAGTTATAATTTTCACTGACCATAGTGCTTTAACATATTGAAATACATGTCAGCTCAAGCACAGTAGACTGAGGAGGTGGGTCATGTGTATCCAGCAATTTGATCTTTCCGTAAAAGGCTCTGATAACATTGTGGCAGATGCGTCATCTAGAAGCGTAATGGAAAAAGAGCAGGGGGTAGATCCATTAAGCAACAGGGACGGTGATGAAATTTTGCTGGCGGTCATTCAACTGCAGGAAGAGGGACCAATTAAGCGCATCTGTAAGAATCTCAGACGGGAACAAAACCAGGACGATAATCTGAAATTGGTAAAAAGCAGGATAGGTCACCCTGGTTTTCCAAAGTTAGCTGAATTTTACCAGGTATACAAGGATATTCGTTTTAGATTAAGAAAGAATACCAATGAAGATTGGTGTATTTGCTTCCCAAAACAACATGTAGATTTGTTAACTGTTTTGGTACATGGACATTACGGAGCCCGTAAGTGTATTGCTAAATTAAGTGAAGTAGTAATTTTTGATAACATGTGGCGTAGAGTGCAAAAGAGGCTAGAATACTATGGCAGATGTCAAAAAGTACGAGCAAATAACGGAATCATACAGGAACAGATGTACTCTGTGGAACCTCAGAACAAACTAGAGTTAGTAGCGGTGGATCTTCTCGGCCCTTTGCCAGTTTCTAGGGGAGGTTGTGAATATGTGTTTGTGTTGGTGGATGGATTTTCAATGTGTGTGAGATTTTATCCTATTAAGAAAGCAAATGCCAAAGTAATAGTGAGTAAATTGGAAAAAGACTGTTATGTAAACATTGGGGTGCCGAAAGAATTTTGTCAGATAATGGGCCGCAATTTATTTCTAAACGTTTTGAGGAATGTTTGAAGAAGTGAAACACAGAACACGTTAAAATTTCGGACTATTTTCCACAGGGAAACATGTGTGAAAGGATAATGAAAGAACTTAACCGTCTCTGTAGAACACACTGTCACAAGAAGCACTCTGCTTGGGCTAATTACCTGAAGTATTTTGAAGAAGTGATTAACAATTTGAAATATGAAGCCATGGGTTTTGCGCCAGTAGAATTAATGGGTGAAATTACATCCAATAATCTCCTCTTTGACCTGCAGAATTTCCGACTCTTATGGAGGTAGCTATGGAGCATAAGAAGAAGGTAGCACGTGCCAATATTAGGAAAAAGGCTTTGGAAAGGAAAAGAAGGCATGATGCAATAGCGAGTCCAACGAGTTTTCAGATAGGTGACCTATTGCTTGTGAAAACTAAAGAAAAGTCTAAGAAACTAACATCTGAGACTAAAAAATTCACTGACGAGTATGTGAGGCCTTTTAGAATTATAGCCAAACCTCATGCAAACGGCTACAGATTAGAATATGTTAAGTCACGCAAATTGCTGGGCTTAAGAAACATTATTGATTTAAAGAAGTACATATTGAAGGATCAGTTCAACAGCAGTAACCAAGAGGCCTCAGGGGACACACATTCTTTGCGTTGTCAGGTGGTTGACGAACACCAGGCATTCCGAGTTGTTGGCAATACTATTTCCGTTTATTTTCGTGTCGTCAACCTACCTCTTCATCATTCAGAACTTTTGCTATTCCTATTGCCTTTCCTTCTTCCCTAATGTAAATGTAGTGGTGTAAATAATAGCGTTGTAGAGGCATACAGAAAGTTAGTGGTTCCAGTAAACTAAAATACTAACCAGAAAGAGAGAGGAATGAAAGTGAACTGAAAGGCAGTACATTAATGTGTATTTTTCTTGAATATTGTGTACGAGATGGGTATGAGAGCCACATGAGTTGGCATGAGTAATGTTCAGTATTTTTCTATAGGGATTTTTGGTATTCTCTGTTAATAATGTGTATTTCTTATATATTGTGTCTAATGTGTAATGGAGAGCCACTGAAGTTGGCATGAGTTATGTTTAATATTTTCTATAGAGTATTTATTCTCTGTGTATGTAAGATGTGTTACAGATCAACTGAAGATAGAGTAATTTTCAGTAATTTTATAAAATGGTTTTCTCTTTCATATAATGTATATAGGAGGAGTTGCAGAACTGCCGAAAGTGGCCTGAATAATTTTCAGTGTATTTAATGATTTTGTATTCTCTTATATGATGTATAAGATATTTTTCAGAGCCACAGATGGTGGCAGAAATTTATCTTCAATATATTTAATGATGTTGTAATTTTTTTCTTGGTGTACAATAGCTTATTTGCGTAAAGTTAAGCAGTAAATTTTTCTGAAAGAAAGTTAAGAAAGAAAGAGTAAATTTTTGAATCAGCATTAATTGTAACAGTAACTTGCTAAAAGGTTTCAGTAGTAGTACCAATTTTAGGTACTGTTGATATTTTTTTGAGGGAAACAGCTGATACATTTTTCACTGAGTTAATTAATACTATATTCAAAGAAAATGTTGATACAGTAAAGTTTGGAAAAATTTTGAAGAAAAAAATATTTTGGAAAAGTTCTTTACAAAAGTTTTGCTTTTTAACTTTTGAATTTGAGAGTCAAGCTTTAAGAAATATTGTCTGTTAGGATAAATGTGTGTGTTAGGTTAGGATGTAAACACCAAGGATGGACACTTAGATGTACTGTATATTGCAGGTACGAAAAAGGTGACAGAACCGGATATGGTATTGAGAGATAACCCAATGTTGAGACAAAGCCAGATACTGTATCCCAGTGAGGAGCCCTTATGTGATCAAGGTGCAAGTGATTGTGATTCGTACCCATTTGCTTCGTCAGTGAAAGTAGTCAAAACCCCCAATTTGTGGTTAGAAGAGTGTTAAAATTAGAGACGACCCCCACATCACCGTGTAAGGTTTAGGAAAGGACACCATACGTAGTGCCTGAATTATACTTCAGTAAAGTTTTTTGATGCTACTTAAGCGACGAAATAGAATTATTGTTTTTGGTTAAATACAGGGTGCGTCAAAAAAATGTATACACACTTTGAACTGTCATAGACAACTTATTTCCCGTTCTTCAAGGTTAAATATCTGTGAGAAAGTAATGTTACGTTTCTTCAACAGATGGCAGCAATGGCAAGGAAGTAACTGCAACATGGCGGACGTGCGTTTGAGCTTTGAAAACCGGAAGCAGATAATTAAGTGGTACTGCAAGTTTGAGAATGTAGCTGTGGTTCGAAGACAGTGGAGAAGTGAGCATGGTACCTTCAAGGTTAACAATTACACGTCTAAGAGACAAATTCTTAATTCATGGAACAGTGTGTGATGTGCATAAAGGTCGATCAGGGCGACCTCGTACAGCTACAAGTGATGATTCCACAACTGCGGTCTTGGAACTGTTTCAGCGTTCACCTCAAAAATCTTCAAGGCAAGCGGCACGTGAGAGTAGTGTAAGTGCTAGTAGTGTGCTACTCATTCTGAAGAAAGGCAAGTTTCGTGTGTACATTCCAAGGCTGGTGCAACAGCTAAGTGACGACGATCTAGATCGAAGGTTAGAATTTTGTGAATGGGTTCAGGAGATGGTGAGACGTGAACCAGGATTTATGGGTAGCATAATTTGGTCGGATGAAGCCCAATTCAAACTCAATGGAACTGTCAATAGGCACAATTGTGTGTACTGGGCTGAAGATAATCCTCACATTACAGTTGAAAAGGCTGTGAATTTGCCTGGTGTAGATGTGTGGTGTAGTCTGTCTGCAAGGGGAGTCATTGGGCTTTTCCGCTCTGAAGGTACTGTTACTGGAGAAACGTACCTAACAGTGCTTGCTGACTCCATATTCCCTGCCATTCGTGCATTATATGGTAATGATGAGTTTTATTTCCCACAAGATGGTGTCCCGCCGCACTATCATTGGGACATACGAGCATACCTGGATCACAATGCGCCAGGCCAGTGGATAGGACGCAGGGGACCAATCGAGTTTCCTGCACGCTCTCCAGACCTCACGCCGCTGGATTTCTTCTTATGGGCCACAGTAAAAGATGAGGTGTATTGATGCTGAAGGCCACCAGTTTGAACATTAATCACATTTCCAAAGTACATTTATTTTTCCAATTGGACTTTAAGCTTTCCATTTCCAGAAATTTAACATTGTAGAACGGGAAATAAATTTTCTATGACGCTTCAAAGTGTGTATACATTTTTTTAATGTGCAAAATGTAAAAGTTGATTTGGAAAGAGTTTATTGTTTAAGGAACTTCCGTAAAATTTCCCTCATGAGTGTTTTGTAAATTTAAATTGAGAGAAACTGTTGTAGCATTTGATTTTGGGAGAAAGGAGATGGAACCTTTTTGTAAATTAATTTGGAGTTTATGCCATCCAGCCCTAGCCATTGGTTATTGATGTAACTGTATATAAATGTGTAAGGTACTTGTAGATATTTTGTTTATTTGTGAAAGACTTCAGTACAAAATAGAGTTTAGTAAGAACCATTTAGATTTGACAGTGTCAGTGTAGCTACTGAAATCATTCTTAAATAACATTTATTGCAATAAGAACCATAAAATACACTCAAGAGAAATTTTAGGTTCTTAGGGGGTGTGTAACATCACGAGTCAATACGCAATAGCATTTATTGCACTACTTTGCAGTACATGTCGTAGCTTTGGAGCCATTGGCTGTGATAGAAACAGCCACTCGTATCTTAGCGTGACTCACTCGCACCTGTCGCTAGCCTAGCCGTGGGAAGTGGTACCTGTGTCAATTCGAGCGACAGAATATTCAAGCCCCTAAGAATCTAAATAAACTATATTAGTTATTATTCAATTTAGTTACAAGTCAATATACTGCCCTTTGTTATTAAAAAGAAGATTGTGTAAAAATCTCAGCTTTCTAGCTGGCATACTTTCAGAGTTAGGGAAAATGACCCAAAACACCCTAAACCGACACTTGTAAGATTAAAGTCAGTTAGGATTCATAACAGTTTGTCTTTTAGTCTCATTTGGAATCATTACTGAAGTTCACAAAATGGCAGAACAATTTATTTAGGTTTTCCTAATTAAAAAACGTTAACTACTTTTCATTTGTCGCTAGTCAGCTATCGGATGTGCAGGTCATGTTGAACGCTTCCATCTTTATTATGTGTAAAATGAAGAAATAATTGGCTTATCGCGTCCAGACTGTGTGGCCATAATAGCAGTTGCATTTACGGACAGTTTTGTGAGGTTTGGAAGTTTTTGGATTGTTTTGTTGGAAAAAGAACCTTATGTAAACTTTCGGCCTTTGTAAAATTCCGTGTGGCATGTTTCGTATTCGCCTATGGAATATTTGGCGAGCAATTTCTTTATTAGATATCCACTGAAAAAGGACCTAATGTGAAACTCGTATTTTGTAGCAGAGTAATGACTGTAAGTCGCGTGATAATTCGGGTTGGACTTAAGTACATTCCTGGCTGCCTTGTGTGTGTACTCGGTTGTCTGAACTGTGAGCTGAGGACAGTGATATTATTCGTTAATTAAATAAGGGCTGATGGGAAGTTTTATTTTGAACCTAAAGAAATAAAAGAACTTGTTGCAGGGCCTGCCTCCAATCACCTCCCGCTCCAACCATCCCTCACCCTTCTTCAAATGCCGCCTTCAGCAGAAAAAACTCTAAACTACCTAGTGTCAACCCCACTTTTGCCCCCTCCTCCAAAAAGCACCACCTGCCACCATCCCTTTTGATCCCCCGCACAGATACCACCCCTATCCCCACCACATCCCAACCTACCACACTGCACAGCTCCCTCTTCTCCCACCCTGACACCAAGTTCCCTGACACCCCTGCCCTCACCTTACAAATCTGTGAATACTTTCCCAATCCTCTCATTTCTCAACTCATTCCTCACAAGCACTCCATCCTCATCAAATCCCCCAATCCCTCCCTGTACACTAACCTCCTCAAAAAGATCTGCCATGTCAACTTTGGGCACCATGCCACCCATATACCCTTCCATACCCCCTCCTCTCACTGCATGCCCCAACCCCCTCATCATCCACCAACCCTCACCGCTATGATCATGAAGCTATGCCCCATGGTGATGGAGGCAGGAGTGTTGGCACAACTGAATGCCCACCCAACCCTCGAAATCGATTCTACCTGCTGCATTTACAATGACTCCAGATCACCTTCCTTATATGTCTCTTCACGCAGTCCTGCTCCTCCATCGACCACCTACTCACTCAGAGAGCCCTTATCTATAACCAACACCATCCTGTGGACCCTTTCCACATCCCCCCCCCCCCAACCCTACTGCTGCCAAAAGTGCCTGGTCTACAACTATCACCTTACCTCCGGCTGTAAAAATCTTCCCATCTGCCCCTGCTGCAAAGTCTCTCATTTCCTCAAACAGTGTCCCAACTTCATCTCCCCTCCTTCATGTAATCCATGTAATGAAACCCATCCCACCTATTCCTCTAAATGTAGGGCAGAACACCCTCCCACTCAACTCAAGCTCACCATCCCTGTTCATCCCATTCCTCAACCCCTCCACCCCAACAATTCCCTCCACCCACCCTCCACAGCTGAATACATCATCCGGTTTCTTACAGTTGCCCTTCAGAACATCAACTCCTTCCAATGCCCACACAACCTCTAGCAGATCTCACTCGCCACCTGTTCGGTTTTTCACCTAAATACCTATGCCACTTCTCATTTATACCCACATTGACACCCTTGTCTAAGCCTCTTTCGCCCCTCTCCTTCGACTTCCTGTCCTGGCTCAACAACAGTATCACTTCCTTTATCGAAACATCCGTTCCTTCCCTGCCAACAAGCCTCTGTTCATGCATCCCCCATCCCAGAACCAGGTTGACTCCTTCATCCTCAATGAAACCTTCCTCCAACCTCACCACATTGTCCTCCCCTCTTCCTATTTCCTTCACCATACTGATAATCCTTGCCCCTTAGCACGAGGTGGGGTTGCTATTGCCCACGTTAAGCATATCCCCCTCTGGCCACAACTACTGCTCAATGACCCTATGGAACACCTTATCCTCAGCGTCTTTTTCCCCTCCATCATAGTAACTAACAGTTCTTGATAAAACTTTACGTAGTTTTCGTGTTAGATTTCTTAGTGTTTTCTTGATCGTTTAGAACAGAAAGCGCCCTAAAACCGTCTTTTGTTTGTTTCGCGGCCGTTAGCCACTAGTCACTTGAATCAGCAGTTGTCTTGTGACAGCCAGAGCGAGAGCACCAGCAGCAGCGAGTACTGTTTGTATAAAGCGTTTATTTTGCATTTTGTTTACGACCTTCCACTAAGGAAGGGATTCTATTTGTGTTTATCTGCTCTGCATAGAAACTAACAGTTCTTGATCGTTAGGAGAGAAATTTATTTTGTACTTATTTGCTGCGCTTAGCTTTTAAATAGTTTTTCTGGGAAAACCTAGCGTAGTTTTCGCGTCTCGTATTTCAGTGAGTGTTTCTTGATTATCAGAGTAGCTCATCAGAAGATTATCTTGGGAATTTGTCACCGTATAGAGTAGGGTAAACATAGTCATGTGTAGGGACTGTGGTTGTTGTGAGCGGACGCAAGGAGAATTGGCCACTCTTCGGGGGCAGGTGGAGGCTTTGTCTGTTAGGCTCATCGAGCTCGAGGCGCAGGCGTCGGCTCGTAGTGGCGTTGGGGCAACTGTGGTGAGACCTATGCCTACTTCGGTGGCCTTGTTATCACATGGAACCCCTGATGTCGCTGCGTCTTCCGGCAGTGAGCATCTTACCGGTCAGCCATCACTCCAGGGTGAATGGCGGACAGTGGTGGGCTCGCGCGTGCCTGGCCGAAAGGCGAAGGTGGGATCTGGCCGCGTGGCAGCTGCCTTACCCCTTTCCAACAGGTACGGGGTGCTTCCTAGTGGTGATGACAGCGTTTCCGAGCCACCACAGGATGCCTCGCCTGTTGGGCCAGTGGCCGATTCTCCGGCAAGGTCCCGACAGTCACAGAGGGCGGGCCTATTAGTTATAGGGAGCTCCAACGTTAGGCGGGTTATGGAGCCCCTCAGGAAAATAGCGGGTAGGTCGGGGAAGAATGCCAGTGTGCACTCGGTGTGCTTGCCGGGGGGTCTCGTCCGTAATGTGGAGGAGGCCCTTCCGGCAGCTATTGAACGCACTGGGTGTGACCGGCTGCAGATAGTAGCACATGTCGGAACGAATGACGCCTGCCGCTTGGGTTCTGAGGCCATCCTTGGTTCCTTCCGGCGGCTGGCTGATTTGGTGAAGACAACCAGCATCGCACGCGGAGTGCAAGCTGAGCTTAATATCTGCAGCATAGTGCCCAGAGTCGATCGCGGTCCTCTGGTTTGGAGCCGTGTGGAGGGTCTAAACCAGAGGCTCAGACGACTCTGCGACTATAATGGTTGCAAATTCATCGACCTCCGTTATTGGGTGGAGAACTGTAGGGCCCCCCTAGACAGGTCAGGCGTGCACTACACACCGGAAGCAGCTACTAGGGTAGCAGAGTACGTGTGGCGTGCACACGGGGGTTTTTTAGGTTAGAGGGACCCCCCCTTGGGCGAAACGATAAAATACCTGACGGCTTACCAGAGAGAACATCAGCATCGTTGATAAAGAACGTCCGTCCTCAGAGACCAAAAACAGGAAAAGTTAACGTAATATTGGTAAACTGCAGGAGTATCCAGGGCAAGGTTCCTGAATTAGTATCGCTTATTGAAGGAAATAGTGCGCATATAGTATTAGGAACGGAAAGTTGGTTAAAACCGGAAGTGAACAGTAACGAAATCCTAGACACAGAATGGAATATATACCGCAAGGATAGGATAAACGCCAATGGTGGAGGAGTATTTATAGCAGTAAAGAATTCAATAATATCCAGTGAAGTTATTAGCGAATGCGAATGTGAAATAATCTGGGTTAAGTTAAGTATCAAAGGTGGGTCAGATATGATAGTCGGATGCTTCTATAGACCACCTGCATCAGCAACCGTAGTAGTTGAGCGCCTCAGAGAGAACCTGCAGAACGTCGTGAAGAAGTTTCGTGATCATACTATTGTAATAGGGGGAGACTTCAATCTACCAGGTATAGAATGGGATAGTCACACAATCAGAACTGGAGCCAGGGACAGAGACTCTTGTGACATTATCCTGACTGCCTTGTCCGAGAATTACTTCGAGCAGATAGTTAGAGAACCAACTCGTGAAGCTAACGTTTTAGACCTCATAGCTACAAATAGACCGGAACTTTTCGACTCCGTGAATGTAGAAGAGGGTATCAGTGATCATAAGTCAGTGGTTGCATCAATGACTACAAGTGTAATAAGAAATGCCAAGAAAGGAAGGAAAATATATTTGCTTAACAAGAGTGATAGGGCACAAATCGCAGAATATCTGAGTGACCACCATCAAACGTTCATTTCTGAGGAAGAGGATGTGGAACAAAAATGGAAAAAATTCAGAAACATCGTCCAGTACGCCTTAGATAAGTTCGTACCGACTAAGGTCCAAAGCGAGGGGAAAGATCCACCGTGGTATAACAATCATGTACGAAAGGTACTACGGAAACAAAGAAAGCTTCATCATAGGTTTAAGAGTAGTCGAATCATAGCTGATAAGGAAAAGCTGAACGAAGCGAAAAAGAGCGTAAAGAGAGCAATGAGAGAAGCATTCAACGAATTCGAACATAAAACATTGTCAAACAATCTAAACAAGAACCCTAAAAAGTTTTGGTCATATGTAAAATCGGTAAGCGGATCTAAATCCCCTATTCAGTCACTCGTTGACCACGATGGCACCGAAACAGAGGACGACCGAAGAAAGGCAGAAATACTGAATTCAGTGTTCCGAAACTGTTTCACTGCGGAAAATCGTAACACGGTCCCTGACTTCAGCCGTCGCACGGACGCCAAAATGGAAAATATTGAAATAAACGATATCGGAATTGAAAAACAACTGCTATCACTTAGTAGCGGAAAAGCATCCGGACCAGACGAGATACCCGTAAGATTCTACAGTGATTATGCTAAAGAACTTGCCCCCTTTCTATCAGCAATTTATCGTAGATCTCTGGAAGAACGTAAAGTACCTAGCGACTGGAAGAAAGCGCAGGTCGTTCCCATTTTCAAGAAGGGTCATAAATCAGATGCGAATAATTATAGGCCTATTTCGCTTACGTCAATCTGTTGTAGAATAATGGAACATGTTTTATGTTCTCGTATTATGACGTTCTTAGATAATACAAATCTCCTTCATCATAACCAACATGGATTCCGCAAACAGAGATCATGTGAAACTCAGCTCGCCCTATTTGTCCAAGAAATTCACAGTGCCGTAGACACTGGCGAGCAGATTGATGCCGTATTCCTGGACTTCAGGAAGGCATTTGATACGGTTCCGCACTTACGTTTAGTGAAAAAAATACGAGCTTACGGAATATCGGACCAGGTTTGTGATTGGATTCAGGATTTCCTAGAAGAAAGAACACAACATGTCATTCTTAACGGTTCAAAATCTGCAGATGTAGAGGTAATTTCGGGAGTACCGCAAGGAAGCGTGATAGGACCTTTATTGTTTACAATATACATAAATGACTTAGTTGACAACATCGGTAGCTCCGTGAGGCTATTTGCAGATGACACGGTTGTCTACAAGAAAGTAGCAACATCAGAAGACTCGTACGTACTCCAGGAAGACCTGCAGAGGATTAATGAATGGTGCGACAGCTGGCAGCTTTCCCTAAACGTAGATAAATGTAATATAATGCGCATACATAGGGGCAGAAATCCATTCCAGTACGATTATGCCATAGGTGGTAAATCATTGGAAGCGGTAACGACCGTAAAATACTTAGGAGTTACTATCCGGAGCGATCTGAAGTGGAATGATCACATAAAACAAATAGTGGGAAAAGCAGGCGCCAGGTTGAGATTCATAGGAAGAATTCTAAGAAAATGTGACTCATCGACGAAAGAAGTAGCTTACAAAACGCTTGTTCGTCCGATTCTTGAGTATTGCTCATCAGTATGGGACCCTTACCAGGTTGGATTAATAGAAGAGATAGACATGATCCAGCGAAAAGCAGCGCGATTCGTCATGGGGACATTTAGTCAGCGCGAGAGCGTTACGGAGATGCTGAACAAGCTCCAGTGGCGGACACTTCAAGAAAGGCGTTACGCAATACGGAGAGGTTTATTATCGAAATTACGAGAGAGCACATTCCGGGAAGAGATGGGCAACATATTACTACCGCCCACATATATCTCGCGTAATGATCACAACGAAAAGATCCGAGAAATTAGAGCAAATACAGAGACTTACAAGCAGTCGTTCTTCCCACGCACAATTCGTGAATGGAACAGGGAAGGGGGGATCAGGTAGTGGTACAATAAGTACCCTCCGCCACACACCGTAAGGTGGCTCGCGGAGTATAGATGTAGATGTAGATGTAGATCACCGTCACCTGTGCCACTATATACATCTGTTCTGCTGCTCCCATCCCATATGACTTCCTCTCCCATATTGACTGCACCTTCTCCACCTATGTGAATACTGCAGACCTTGACATCCATAACCGCGACCCTGCCACCCTCCAGCGGTAGCATCAGTTGCTTTCCTCCAAGGCGATATTGTCCTCCTCCTTCAGCATACCCATCCCAAAAGTAACACCAACTCTGATGTCATCCTCACTTCCCCCTACCTCCTAGGGCGTATGACCACGGAAGTCTAAGATCCCATAACCAGTGACCACCTCCCAGTCCTTCTCACCAACTCCTTTACCCTTCACCCCCCTGGCCTGCTACCCACCCTCTCATCCCTGGCAAGGTCGTTCATGACTACAGCCTTGCCAATTGGAATGCCTACCGGGAATCCATCAACACCCAGGTCAGAAGTCACCCCCTCCCCTTCCAACATCTTGATCATGTTGCTTGTGTCTCGTCTATCCTCCAGAAGGCCATCTCCAATGCTGTGTTGGCCCACATTCCCAGGAAACCGATCCACCACCATGGTCCTTTCCTTCCTCCACAGGCCATACTCCTTCTCCATGAATCCCACCGGCTCTATCGTTCCTTCCTCTGCACTCATAACCAGGACACTCCGCCACCACCAGAAATTACAAAGACACGTTCTAAGCCTTCTGACAGCAAATAAACGCTGGAACTGGTGCTGTACATGCATACAACTTAATGTCATCCTCCCTGTCAACTCCTCCAAGCACTGGTCCACCTTCTATGGCCTTACTGGTAGCCATCCCATCCCACATTACCCACTCCTCCATGACTACTGCCTGTTCCCTGACAAACTCAGTAAGGCTAACCATTTTGCTTCCCACCTCTCCGAAGTCTTCTCCATTCCCAATGACCCTCACTTTAATTACTCTCTCTTCCCTGATATTCTTGACTGCATTGATACCACTGTCCTGTCACTTACTCCTAGCTCCCAGTACTTGGACCAGTTACAGCCCTAAGAAATAAACACTATTATTACAGCACACAACATTAAACTCATTCTCCACTCCAAATACAACACTGCCCTGGTCATGATTGCATAACCTACCACTGCCTCAAGGAATGTCCTGTCTCCTTTCTTGCCACCCTTTCCACTCTGTACAACAACCATCCTCTCCACTGGCTTTTACCCTAACCTGTGGAAGCCCTCCTGCATCATGTTATTCCTTAAACCCAACAAACCCCTTTTCAACACTTTCTCCTATCACCCCATATGCCTCATCTTCATGTTCAGTAAGGTCCTTGAGTCCATCCTCTTCCACCGTGTCCATCACCACCTAACTCAACACCACTTCCTCCCTGTTACCCAGTGTGGCTTCTGGCATTCTTTCTCACTGACGATCAGCTGCTCAACCTTACCCGTCTCCTCTCCCTCCAACTTAACTTCCGTTACTCTGCTATTTTTGTTTCCCTCGACCTCCAGAACACTTATGACTGTGTATGGCATTCCAGGCTCCTTTCCAAGCTCCAGACCTACGCCCTTCCTACCAGCTTCAACTGTCTCATTACCTCCTCTCTCCCACCATCCTTCCCAAGTCACCATCCAAAATACCAGTTCCAATACCTTCTACCCTACTGCAGGTGTGCCCCAGGGCTCTGTCCTTTCTCCTCTCCTTTGTCTTTTACAAACCGCTAATATGCCCAAATCACCGCGACATGTCCATGTCCAATATGCTGATGACACTGCCTTCCTTACCCTCCATCCAACCCTTCAACGGCCCCAGTGCTCCCTCCAAACCCACCAGTTTACCACTTGGCACAACCAGTGGCTCCTTTGGATCAGTCTTTCTGAAATCTAGGCGATCATAATAACATGTACCATCCTCTCCCTCTGGCTCCATGATTTCTACCACAGCATCTATGACCATCTCATCCGACCTACTCCCACTTTGAAATACCTTGGCCCCACCCTTGACTGTCACCTTACCTGGACTCCTCATCTCCTTACCATCTGACACAAAGCCCACAATAGACTCCACCTCCTGAAACTCCTACTCTTGTCCAGCCAGACATGGGGATTGCATCCATCCACCATCCTTCATACCTACAAATCCTTCACCCGTCCCAGCCTTTGTTATGCCAGTGTCACCTGGATCTCTACCCTTCCTAAACTCTATAACGCTCTGCAAATCCTTAAACGTCATGCACCCCTCCTCACATTCCATATCTGTCCCTCACGAGAATCCTCTATAACCTCATCCCTTTCCCACATCTCCTCCTTTTCCTTGAACATATCTGCATACTCTACACCAACTGCAACATCGATCCCCCTCACCCTCTGGTGTCTAAAAAAATTGTTCAAATGGCTCTGAGCACTATGGGACTCAACTTCTGAGGTCATTAGTCCCCTAGAACTTAGAACTAGTTAAACCTAACCAACCTAAGGACATCACAAACATCAATTCCCGAGGCAGGATTCGAACCTGCGACCGTAGCGGTCTTGCGGTTCCAGACTGCAGCGCCTTTAACCGCACGGCCACTTCGGCCGGCCCTCTGGTGTCTCATTTCCTGTCCACTCCCCACCTGCTGCCGTACCTCTACTGGTGTGTCCCACCCTCTCTGGACCTCCACACACTCCACCTACTCTCCGAAAGAAACATTCAGCATCTCCCGCTCTTGGATGATGTGCTTCGCCCTGATATGTATCCCTCTTTCCAACTCAGATACTCCTCTTCCTCTGCCCTCCTCCCGAGGGCTCCCTGTCCTTTCCCTCCCCCTCTGCTGTATCCTCCCTCCTACCCCCCTGACGTTCTCACTTCTCCTTTCCCAGTCCTTGTACTCCTTCTTGGATTGCTCCCTTCCCCACCCTCTCCATCTCCTGCTCCTTTGTGTACTACCGGACCCCCCCCCCCCCCCAATCCACCCGCTCCTGGTCCCACTCCTCCACCGACCCCCTTCTCACATCTTCTTTCACTCCTCTTTGCCCTCCCCTCCCAAGGCAGATCCTTCCAGTTTTAGTACAGTTACTCTCTGTCATGTTTTGGTGCTCGTCGTATGTGTTCCATAAGTGCAGTGTGTGTTAGGGGTCGTCGTCCCATGTAACTTTCATACTGTGAACGCCGTTTTTAATTGTGCTCTTCATGCCACAGCTGTTCTTGTGCTACGTCTTTGTCGAGTAGCATTTTAATTATATGTGGGTTTCATACAGACGTGCCTCACTAAACTACTCTTTTTGGGTATTTTAACTTCAATTGTTTACCTTCTCATGTGTCAACATCATCTTTTATCCCCGTATTGTTTGTATTTAACGTTTCTCCTGCGCTAGTTTCTACAGTCTCTAGGCTGAAATAACAATAAAGGAAAGAAATAGCCACCTACAGTGACCAGACACTCACCTGAAGATTGCTGCAGGGTTGCCAGCCTAAATATTGTGGCAAGAAGTCAACATGATCTGGCTGCAATTCCAGAACCTTATAGAATAAAGTGTCTGTTTACTTTACAATAGGCTGTCGTGTTACAATACCCCCACTGGCTGCACCATATACCGGGTGGTTACAATTAAACTTTCCGAATTTGACACGTTATAACACGGAAACTATTACTGTACGAGTACCAAACTTGGTACCATTAATGTCCAGGATAGGAGGAAGAGAATTAATGCAGAATCAATTCAGTTCAAACACTTCTAATGTTCTTGTACGGTACAACATACCATTACATACCGGTACCATTAGAGCTACAAAAGGGGCTCAATATGGCGCCCATCAGTGTCTGGAAGAGTCTGAAAGTGCAGGATTGCATTCTGCACAGCAGAACGAAGCATGTCTGTAGGTATTCTGGCTACCTCTCTTGATATTATGCACTTCAGATTAACACATGTTTGAATGTTCCCCTGGAAAACCCTGTCCTTCAGGTAGCATCACAACCAGAAATCACAGGGAGTGAGATCAGGTGATAGTGCCAGCCAAACAGTTAGAAACGATCAGCTGATAATTCGATCGTTTCCAAATGTGCTTCGGAGAGGCAGATGAACTTCACGAGCGATGTGCAGTGAGGCCCACCTTGCATGAAAACTGTCGAGTTTAATGTGTCTCTCTCCTGTAAGGAGGGTATGACATGCTGGCAAAGCATATCGCAGTAGCGCTGGCCAGTCACACTGCACGTCTTTGGTCTTTGAGCGCCAACCTGATCAAAAAAGAATAGGCTAATAATGAATGTAGCCATGAAGTAACACCATACGCTCACACATTCACAATATGGAGGAACTTCATGCACAATGACTGGAGGTGAAGATCCCCAGCAATTCTAGGTGTTCACGACCCCTGTCAGAGAAAAATGAGCTTTGTGTGTTCATAGGATGGTTCAGGACCAGCCTTTGTCAACTATAATCCTTGCAAGAAAGTGGAGAGCAAAGTCAAAACGTCGTTGTGAGTCCTGTGGTACAAGCTGCTGTACGATGTGGATTTTGTACGGATAGCATTTGAGAATTATTCGAAGCACCTTCCGTGCAGTGGACCACGGGATGTTCAACTGTCGTGACACAGCTCGTGCACCGCCTGATGATCGAGAATTGCATACAGCGTTGTCTGCCATAGCAACAGCGATTTTATCGACCACCTGTGGTGCAACCGGTCGTCGGCCTCTTCCCGGAGCGACGCCCTGTTCTCCAGTTGATTCGAACTTCTTCATCATGCTCCGCACAGCGAGTGGCGAAAGAGGACCCCTCCGTAATCCTTTCAGCTACCGACTTTCTCGAAGTGCAGCTGCAGCATTACTGTTGGTTTCATAATAGAACTTCACCAATAATGCTCTGCTCTTTTGTCCGATCTCGTATGACACGTCAACAAGTGCATTGCAACCGGTCAGGTGTGTGAGACTATGAATCACGACCACTGATTACGGCATCTGGCGGCCATGGTTGGAACTGGGCGGTGGCTCTGTGATGCATGGAAATCATGCACCCCATACTCTGGACACTAATGCTACGAAGTACTTGTACAGTAATTAGTTTCTGTGTTATAAGGTGTTAAATATGGGAAGTTAACTATAACCATCCAATATATAGTAAATGCTATCACACGTAGCACCAAACACAGTACTAGATAGTTAGAAATAGTTTATCCCAAAAACTCTCACACAAAAACCAAAAGAGCTTAACTAAATGAATCTACAAACGAAATTATGCGGCAGCATTTTCTACCTTAATATAAACATAATTATGCTGAACAGTTACGAATAACATTATGCTCTCTGTCAAACAAGAAATGAACAAATTTAATGTCTGTGGACAAGTTCCACCATCAATTTAACGTTGCACTACACAACACCTTTCGTTGTCGTCATATGTGCCTCATTGAAATTGTGATACATCTTATACCTTTGGCGAAGTTCTCCTGCCAGCTGGTCGACATGACACTAGCAAGAAACAAAAATCACCCATCGAATTTCCTATGAGCCAAAGTGTCTGGGTACCAAGGATCAGTCGAACTAAAAACCTGCCATCCAGACTTGACACAATAAAACTAAATTTCAGGGCGAAAACTAACACAGACAAACAGTTGACCATGTGTGCAAGGAATACATGCTAGGTGGAGATTTTTCATTTTGGTAGCAACAAATGTTTCTGTTCAAGGATAGAAAATCCCAGATCATTGCAACTGTATAACAGAGAGACAAAGTTTCTCCAACCAAAGTGTAAGGAAAACGTGACATGGGTGGTACTCAGAATATCTAGACATAGATTGGTTTCATGGTAGCTGACAGCCACAATCTGGCTACTCCTTTTGCAAACATTAAGTGAACTGCTGTTCATTACTATTTGACCTAAATTTTATGCAAATGAATAAAAGTAAAAATTGACAAATATCCCATTACATAACACAGTACAGAATCTCATTCTAAGCTAAATGAGTAAAATAACCCACAAGCAAATAAATGGAAAACTACATACCACAAAAAAATTTTCATCACTTCATGTAACTTACAGTACACAATTCCATTCCCATCCTCTGACCAGTCAATTCCATCTGAACTAGGAACTTCACCTTCATGCACCAAAACGAAGTTTGGTGTGTGACCAAAATAACTACCTATGCAAGAATGCATCTGTATTTGCCACATTCCAAAATAACAGTAAGTAAAATTTCATCCACAGAGTTCCTCAACCTTATATCCTATCATACTCATGTGCTGGACAGTAATCACAACTGCTGTAGCTTGTAGCAAACCAGTCTTAAGTTCTCCACTAGCTGTACCTCTCGACTGTTACTCTACAAGCCTCATCCCCAAATATATTTGTCCTCTCAAAAATTCTTAAACCTAGGTTACACAGTAAATGTTACCTCTTAAATAGACAAACAAACACCCATTTCTAAAATTACCCTTACAAAATTCTTAAGCTAAGTACACATGCATTCACTCCAGCTTCCACCACAAAAAAATTAAACTATCATATACATGACAAAATACTCCCAAAATATTAACCTAAATATGTACAATTTAACAAACGTATATATTGCATAACATCAAAATTGTGTGCCACTCATTAAATTGGCTGTACTTTTTCAATAAACTCATGCTTCAATTCAGTTTCAGCTAACAGGTCCTCCTCTATCTCGTGTACAGTCTTTAGTCATAGTACACATATGATCTTCATTTAAAGGTTCTATATCATTATCCCCTGCAATTATTATTTGAAAAGCCTCTTTAAATTTTAAACTTCCTGCACTTGACCCCCCTAGCTTCCTGAGAACGCTCTATTTCTCTTCTTCCCATGTCTCTGATATTAAATGCAGGTGAAATTTTTCAAAGTTAGTCCTGTCATCTGCACCATAATCACATTCACGCTTCTCCATCCATTCAGTATTTAAATAACTCTCATCTATAACCATTTGCTGTTTATCACTAGGAACGAGAAATGTTTTAATTTCATCCTCATCCTGACCACTAGCACTAATTTAACCAATACATTCTGGATCATCGTTGCACATACTGCCTTTTCCTATCTTAAACACGCATTTTCCCCCACTAATTCAAATTCTGTATCCCCATTTAATATTTCTTTAACTGCAGTTTTATACTCATGATTTCCTCTATTTAATTCCCTAATTTGCCTAGCACAGTCATGCTCACTTGGTTCCCAGTCCTCACTTCTGAAACCACTTGGCCCTCGCTACCCAGTCATTTATATCATAATCACTTTCCCTCTTATTTTCCCATTTCTCAATTAAATTTACCTGCTTCACTTTTTCATTCACACCTTTTGCAACAGAAATTATGTCACCGGATTATGAATAACTATTCACAGCCGGCCAGGGTGGCCGAGCGGCTGTAGGCGCTACAGTCTGGAACCGCGCGACCGCTACGGTCGAGGGTTCGAATCCTGCCTCGGGCATGGATGTGTGTGATGCCCTTAGGTTAGTTAGGTTTAAATAGTTCTAAGTTCTAGGGGACTGATGACCTCAGAAGTTAAGTCCCATAGTGCTGAGAACCATTTGAACCATTTTTGAACTACTCACAGCATCTATCACAACATTATCCTCTGCAGCTCTATTCTACATATCGTAACCACTATCAATAAAAATATTTAATGCAGGGTCTCCAGCCTGCTCATCACTATTCTCATTCCCACTAGTAAAACATGTACCCTCCTCCACATCTCCAACCATAACAGCACTAGAAACACTCACTACTACTTTCACATAATTAAATTACTTTTCACTGGAGTAGTCTCAATTTCACCCAGATCAACGTTTTCCATGTCTTCATTCACACACTCATTCTCCTCCTCACAGCACACATTCACTTTTTCCAGTTGCATAGCTGATACATTTCCATTACTTAATATAGCTGCCAAGCCAACACTATTTATTTCACTGTCTACCACATTGTGATCTCTCTCATTAAACAATCACCCAACATTAATTTCCACCCCTTGATTTCTGGGTTTTCTGTTAAATTTTTTTTGTATAAGCTCTCTTATTATCCTACTATTTAATCGCCCCTCCTCTTAAACAGCTCATCATGGCCTAGGATGGCCTCCATACCACGTATCCTTTCCTCCATTACTGCCTTACTTACATACTTACTTTGCAATACCCCACAATTTTTCCTATAATTATTTTATTTTTGTCTGGTCCTCTTTCTGTCATTGTGTATTGTTCCAAATCGAACCGCAGTTCAAACATATCCCAGGTTATAGAATTCTATTCCGGTTGTTCTCTATTATTCACATCCCCTCTCCTATCTCTATCTTCCTGCTCTGGCCTTTGCTCATTCCGATCATCATTTCCCCCTGAACCCCTCACGTTCCTGTTTTCATCATTGTATGTTCCTCTGTTTTCTCCCCAATTTTCATTTTGTTTTCCATCCATATTTCTGTTCTCCCTCCGGTTTTCATTCTGATTTTTATCTCTGTTTGAATCTTGGTGATTGTTACCACAACTCATATTGTTCCTTTTCTCCTCATGCTCCCTACGATTATTTCCTGTATCATTACCCCTGAGCCGGGCTTATAGCACATTGCCTGAACTGTCATTTCAATGAAATCCAAAACGTTTTCAATGGAATCAGTGGGGCAATGTATAAGTTCCAACTGCAAGTTCTCTGGTAATCTCCTCTTCAAAGTAGAGATTTCAGTTAACACACAATGGTCTGTCTACATGTACCAAGTTACTTAATTCTTCCAGAAAAAATTCCCTCAATGAATATTTACCACTCTTATATACCACACGGCAAGCTTTCCTGCTCGGGAAGTAGCGCATTAGACCATGTGGCTAGCTGGGTAGGCTTATTCTCTAGCCTACTCTGCTTTGCTTGGCTTCAGTATCTATTTAAAAACATTTGTTCAGACCCTTCATATGAGGTGAACTGCTCAGCACAGTGATTTGCCCATGTCTCAACAGAACCTTCCAACAATCCTTTAATAAATTTAATTTTACTGTTATCACTCATTCACTGCATGAAACAGTCCTTGCATGCTGCAAGAAAATCTACAGCGTGGTACTTACTCTCCCCTGGGTGTCTGCATCACAAGCCACCCTTCATTCTCAGAAGTGTCACATAATTTTAAATTACTTATCCTATCATTTACCTTTTTAATTTCATTATTATTAACAGCAAATACTTTCTCCATTTCTTTTGTCCAATTGCCAGCTGTGCCTGCCAGTTCACCCATCAATAAAGTTTTTGTTTCATCACAGCTAGCAACAATTTCTCTACCCACCTCAACAAGAACTTGTGTTGTCTCCTCATCCCTTGTGTCAGCCGGACGCGGTGGCCGAGCGGTTCTAGGCGCTCCGGTCCAGAACCGCGCGACTGCTACGGTCGCAGGTTCGAATCCTGCCTCGGGCATGGATGTGTGTGATGTCCTTAGGTTAGTTAGGATTAAGTAGTTCTAAGTTCTAGGGGACTGATGACCACAGATGTTAAGTCCCATAGTGCTCAGAGCCATTTGAACCATTTGAACCTTGTGTCACACAACTGCCTACCTGAACCAATCTCAACCCTCAATTCAGCCCCAACAGTATCAATTCTATGAAGCCTATTCTTTTCCACCTCCCTAATTTTTATCGATACATCCTCCATTTGACTTACTAATCTATCAGTTTTACCATCTAATTCATCCTTTAAACTCCCCACAGAATTACGCATATTGCTTATACCCATTGTCAGATTTTTCATCTCGCTCATCAGTGACCTAAACATGTCCATCTTGGTTGTATCCTCTACTTTTTCCTGTCTCTGTGCACTCTGAGGCTCGCTTCCACTAGCTGCAGATTCACATTCACTAGGTGATATTTTGATTTCCCCGATTTTGTACTCCATCACTCTGGCTGGCACAAAAACTGAAACTACAAAGGCAATTGCGCCTGCTGCAGTACTTCACTTGTAACTGAGACTCTGCTGTTGCTGCCGACGAATGTTACATTGCTGTGCTGCTGTTGGGGTGGGGTGTGGAGCGGCTTTCCGGCGGCTGAGTGGATGCGTGGACCTCTAGGTGCAGCAGGCTGTCTCGCCACTCGGCGCGTCGTACGGCGAATGTGTAGTGCTGGCGGCGATCGCAACTGCAACAGCTGGTGCCTCTGGGCGCGGTCTCGGCGTGCTGGAGTGCAGTGACGTTCGATGAATCTATCCTACTGGCGAGGGACTGTTTCACACGATGCAGTCCTACACAACCTTCCGGATCTTTTCACTCTGAGCTATCCCGGACGAGCCACCTTATGCGACCAAACGAGTCGTACGCGAAAGTGGATATGGTGTGGATGACGAAATAAAATACAATCTCTCTCATCATCTACCTCAAAATCAAAATTCTAAACTGTCGACAAGTTTTACATCATCTCGGAGCCCCCACGTGCCACTGCACGAAAAGATTTACCCACACATTACGCAGAACGAACACTTCAATGAGGCCCCATAAATGTGGTTGGACTTACAAGTTTGTCTACGTTTCGTCTATGGAGCGCTGACTCGCATTCATCGCAATGTATCTAATGTTTCACAAAAGTATTTAATATAAATGCAGGCGTGATTTGGTATGCAAAAATCATGTACGCATTCACGTTTTTTTTAAGTTTAACAAATTCGAGTTTATTTCCTATAAGAACGCAGAAGAATCGAAAGTCACAGTTCACAATAAATTAATTTCAAAGCCTGACCGAGTTTCTTAAGATCTTGGAGGCGGTTGATTAAACCACGATTAATTGCGTGAATCATATTTAGAAAACCGTTAAAGTTCCACAATATATCAAACTATTAATTCCCAATGGCTATTCACTGAAACCTTATAAGTGCGGCTTGTATCACAGCCAATCCGAAAAGTAACAAGTTTATCAGATGCCGTAAAATATGTATGTCCGGAAGTAGGAACACTGAATACTCACACACGCGAACTAGCGACTATTTCACCGCTCATCAGATAAAACTTTCTCCTAACACTGACTAACTATTGCCTGACCGCCTCCAACGGCGTCCCATCCTAGACTCCCTCCAAAATGGCGCTGTTCACCCAGTAAACCTCGTTCACGCACTACTGAAGTCAGTTAAACTACTGACACGAAAATTTCTGAAATTCTTAATTTTAATCTTTTATACACATATCATACATCAAATCACACGGAAATTTTCCGAGAAATATTATGCTGTTATGAGTTTTGTTTTACCTGCCATAGTTTAAAAAGATGTTCAAATGTGTGTGAAATCTTATGGGACTTAACTGCTAAGGCCATCAGTCCCTAAGCTTACACACTACTTAACCTAAATTATCCTAAGGACAAACACACACACCCATGTCCGAGGAAGGACTCGAACATCCGCCGGGACCAGCCGCACAGTCCATGACTGCAGCGCATTAGATCGCGCGGCTAATCCCGCGCGGCACAATAGTTTATTAAGAAACAATAGTTTCTATGGTTTTCTTCCATTTTCGGATTTATAAGTGTAAATATTAACAAACAATTTAAATGATACATTAAATAAGCCGGCCGGAGTGGCCGTGCGGTTCTAGGCGCTACAGTCTGGAGCCGCGTGACCGCTCCGGTCGCAGGTTCGAATCCTGCCTCGGGCATGGATGTGTGTGATGTCCTTAGGTTAGTTAGGTTTAAGTAGTTCTAAGTTCTACGGGACTGATGACCACAGCAGTTAAGTCCCATTGTGCTCAGAGCCATTTTTGAACATTAAATAATTTCCTATACATTTAAAGTTTACAGCATTGCCGTTACTTTTAATGTTTCTCTATTTGTTTAGCAGCAAAAGCTGTTTCAATTGTGCGAAATCCACTTTTTGTCCTCTCATTTAAATACATGAACAATTTCAGTGAATCGACTATAACAGTCCAATATAGTTTTACGAGATGTATCTGTAGATACCTCGTTCTTTGCAGTCGCATAGTGCATTGCTGAGATATTCTCTTTTACAGTTCAGGAATTATTTATGATATTTAACTTACAATAATTTATAAACTAATGCGGATACCGAAGGCACGTCTGCACACGCGTAATCGTCCATCTTTTCCGCTTCAAATGAGCCTCCCGGCTCTTCAGTGACACATATGGTTTAATATTTTTTTTAAATTTTGGGGTAAGCTTTAATTTTGCACAGCACTCGACACGCGGCCACGAGAATCGCTGCCCAATGGAAGGGTTTTCCCTGTCACGTGGACACCTTAGCGACCGGTGTAAATCCAGAGACAACCCCATTCCCATCTGTGGAGCATAGTGTGAGACTGGCCCTCCAAGTACTCCTGTCAAGCTGATTTCAGCTGTCAAAACGAGTGTGACTCGATCTTAGCCACGGTCGCGTGCCTGTGACGAAATAAAGCGTCTCTTCCCTTTACAGTCGGCTGTCGTGGTACAAGAAGAACGATTCAGTGTTCCTTCCTACAACCGTGCATGGCTTGCATCGTCCTTTTTAACAAAATGGGCACTGCAATATTGTATTTATCCGCCAGTACCAGGCTGCCCCTTCAATTAAAACGCCCTCCCCCTGTAAGGGAGTTACACCCTTCTCCTGAGCGGCTTTCCCACTCCTACATCCCCTCCCTCTCCCATGCTCCCCTTCATTGCCTCTGCACTCTTTCCTGCCTTGTCTTTCCTTTTCATCTCCCACCCTGCCCGTCTCTTGCCTCTTGGTGCGCCCCCTGGCTCCCTTTTTCCTCTTCCTCCAGCCTCCCCATCCCACCTCCCCTCTTTTGTCTTCCTCTCCGACCTCCAGTTCCTAGGCAGGTCCTTACCAGTGGTTTTTTTTATTCTTTGTGAGTGTTTTGTCGTTTCCAGTGGTTTTGTTTTTTAAGTGTTTCGCTCTGTGTGAAATTTATACTGTGGAAGACTTTTCCCTGGTGTTTGACTCCAGTGATTTTAAGTACGCAATGAATTGCCAGCTGTGTTCTTTTAACATTATCTCGACTTTTTAATTGTCCCTCAATGTCCCCATATTGGCGTATATTTTGACTCCCATCATCTCCATTTGCTGTATTTTTATGTCCCCTTTTTTACCCCCATTTTCTATGTAAGAGTTACCCTTTTATTTTTGTTAAAGCCATTTGGCTGAAGAGTGGTGGACTGTGCCACTGCCAGCCCTCCCCTTCCCATGTGGGGCAGGGGAATGAAATTACAATAAAGAAAAGAAAATAAGGGAATAACATAACATGTGTATGAGTATAGGTTGTGACGCAGGAAGGACGACATACGGAAGTTTCAGTCTGGCGTTCAGTCGTTCACGGATAGCCAAATCGAACACAGGCACCATTACTCAATGTGTTCGGTTAGCTGCCCTTTGTAATAAAAGAACTGAGTTAATGGATCAACGATGAACTTGAACAAGCGTCATGGAACATCCGCCCCAAAAAAATAGAATGAACAATGAAGGACAAAATGAGAGCAAAAAAAAATCGATTAAGGTGGCTGCTCGCGAAAAGTGGGAAATTCGGGTTCACGTCCCGAAACGTCACAAATTTTCAGTGTCCTCATCCCCTTATACAGCTGATGGTTGTTCCTGTTGCATCTGCAAATACATTCCATGTCATTCGATTTTGTTTGGTCAATAATTTCATTATAATACTTATTATTGCTTTTCGATACATTGCATTGTTTCATCAAAATATAGTGAATGTGTTAATAAAAGGATTGTAGAATAATTAGTAGTAACGTGATCCAAAAAGACATAATCAATGTAAAACATTGCTGTTTGTGAATCGTTTTGTCACCTCTACACGCGCTGTGTAGTAAAGGTTGACATTCCGGATCCTCTGATAGCCTCTGACAGGCGACTGTGACCTCATAGCTTGGTGATAGCCATTGCTCTGGGAAATTACATACATATTGAGTCATCTGCAATAAAAACGGACAAGCTGTGCTAATGAGATCACCGAACAAAATCATATTCACAATAGTTAGTATGTGGCCGCATTTTCTAAGTTATCATTTTACACATTATTCCAGAATTCTAAAATATTCCAAGATTTTAAACATGGCTGCAACAGCAACTGTTGAAATTCTTCACGATAAGAGTTCGGGAAACGTTGCAGTCACTTACAAATATCTATCCACGAAACGGAATTGCCAGATTGTTTTTATAATATTGTGGGAAATCATTACTGGGAACTTCTCAAGACCGCATTCTTAGGAGCTTATCGATTCAAAGCTTTTGAAGACAGTAAACACAAACAAGAAATGTGATGCAAAAGTCAAAATACTTTGAGATAACGACAGAGAGTGCCATTGGATCATCATTATGTCAATTGCGACTTCTAAAGTCTGCTTCTTGGTAAGCAGTGGGTTGGTTAAATGAAACGAAGGAACGAAAATTAGAGATAGCGTCCTGTCGACGATGAGGTCAATGGAAACGAAGCTCAAGCTCGGATTGGGGAAGGTTGGAAACAAGCTCAGTTTTGTCTTTCTCAAAGAAGCATCGATGGACATAACATGAGTGATTTAGAGAAACCAGGCGATACCTACAGGGTGACAATTATTGAACTACATGACAGAAAATGTAAATTAGTTACAAACTACAGAAAGCACTTACTTTATTCAACATGTAAATCTCACTACATATATTCGGATTTAGGTTATGACATGTTCGATATGCCTGTCATTATTGGCGATAATGTGGTGCAGGTGAATAGCGAAGTTCTGCATGACCCGCTGAAGTGTCGGAACATCGATGTTGTCAATGACCTCCTGAATGGCTGTTTTCAGCTCGGCAGTGGTCTTCAGATTATTGCTGTACATCTCGTCTTTAATATAGTCCCACAAAAAGAAGACACATGTGTTCAGACCCGGAGAATATGGCGGCCAGTCGAGGCCCATGCCAGTGGCGCCTGAATACACCAGAGCTAGAATGCGGTCCCCAGAGTGCTCCTCCAGGATATAAAACACTCTCCTGCTTCGATGAGGTCGAGCTCCGTCTTGCATGAACCACATCTTGTCGAAATCAGGGTTACTTTGAATAACGCAGATGAAATCGTCTTCCAAAACGTTCACGTACCGTTCGGTAGTCACTGTGCCATCAACGAATATCGCACCAATTATTCCGTGAGTGGACGTTGCACGCCTCACAGTTACCCGATAACGTTGTAACGTATTACTATGTTTACGACGTTTCTCATCGAGCCATATACGTTATCTCGCATTTCTAGCTGCTTCTCTCACACATATAATGATAAAAATTCAGAAATTCAGGGTCGCCACCAGCCCAAGCCCTTCCTAACCATTTAGAAAAAAAACGGAGCTGGAAAATTATTAGTTTACTTACTTTAATAATTTAATTACAAGTACGCAAATATCTTTAAGCAGCCAGATAAATAGCACTCCGTGTCGTGCATGAAGCAACTTGATTAATTCGGGAATGGAAATCAGAGTAAGGGGGTAAGATCGACACCAAAGAATTTATCTTTCACGTAAATTATTTATTGTAACTAAATATTTGGTTGCACATCCTAACTACACATGACTGGTGCCTGACTCGAAATATTTAAGTAAGAATTACGTGAGAATGAAACAGAGTACAATTTAACTACAGCAAGAAGAAACACAGAAGACGGGGGTGGGAGACAATTATATTATCATCTCCTTTGCATTAATACCATAAAAATATCTAAGTGAGATTTGCATTACGATTCTACGCATGCTCTATTCTGGACAGAGGTTTAACCAATACACAAGGCTATGCGATAATTATTTAACATACTAACTGCGTCTGCTGCTTGCAAACGGCCGAACTAGAGCACGTGGTGCATTCTGACTCAAACTGTTGTGCTGCTTTGTAGAAAGCGCACGAAAGAACAGGTATTCTTGCAGAAATTGTAGCTAATTAAACAAGCAAACTGTTAAAACAAAGCCCATTGCGGTGCCGTGGTGACCAGAAGGGTCATTGATTACCAAACACGTGGCACAAAATCGACACAAAAAGGCATAAGCAATTTCCACAAAATATAAGATTAACAATCATTTTAAAAAATAACTTGCTTCACACGCTTCAGATAAGCTAAAGTTCTTAAGTATTTCACCAGTTAAACATAACGAAGTCCTAACTCAACCTGATTCCTATCACCTGAAACCCCCTTAAGAGCTACGATCCGTACTCACCAAGCGTTCACCGAAGAGTGCCCCTTTCTCTTTCCAGATTAGCTAGCTGCTCGTGCAGCGGAAGCTACCAGAGGGGTAGCCCTCCGTCACCAACCTCACACACAAAAACAGCCTTCGACACAGCCCTCGACTAAGAGGGGTAAACCTCTCTGTTCAGGTATTGGAAACCTAAGTTGGTCATCCTGTGCTCTCCTTTGAACGAGAAGCAACATCGTCTGCTCCCAGCAGACGATGACCAATTCAGCGATTCCCACAAAACAAAACCGAAACCCACATTAAAACACACATATAATAATCAATAGGCCTTATTTGAGTGCTCAGTCTTTCTGGAAGAGTTCATGAATTGAGCTAAAATCAGGTAGTAAAATGAATAGGTTGTACCGTTTTCGACAAGCGTCTTATGAAACGACTTCACAAAGACGTTCCCAGCTGAAGAGACTTGTCGATCGCGAAATGTGGATTCTCAGTCCCCCAAATGCGCCAATTCTGCTTATTGACGAACCCATCCAAACGAAAAGGAGCTTCGTCGCTAAACCAAACCATAATGCGTGCACTAATTCCCATCATGCCCCGCGGCTGACCGTGCAGTTTGAACGTCCTAATGCAAACTGTTCAGAAGTTATGACGATTTTATTTAATATAGTTCAATAATTCTGTCTCTCTAAATCATGCCTTGTTTGAAACTTTAGCCCAGTCCTCCCGAATGCGTTTCCATTGTTTTAAACACTGTACCATCTCCCTTCCTCTACGTCAGTCAAAAGGTGGCCACCTACTGCTTGTTTATATTACTGTGTGCCAGAGTGTAGATCAGAACAGGAGCGCCCTCAGAGAGGCAGCTTGCCCCCAGTGAGAATTTATTTAGTTTGTGAATTCGAAAATGGACCTGTAATCGCACAGTCCACATTTTTATAATCTGTTGGACAACACGTGCTTGTAGTTAGAAAAGTTGTAATTAAATAACAGAAAAAATCACAAATGTTAATTGTTTACTTACAGGAGTTGTTAAACACACAAATCACAGTGATAAAACAGTATGTCTTCAACAATGGCACATTGCTCATGACCCCAGCCCTTACCTGTGTTGCATTGAATCCAGTCTCATCGAAACACTCCCTGCAGATTATGCTATTTGTGATCTGTGAACAAGCTGTAGGAAAAGTTGCTTGAAGAAGATGTAATGCTACAGCTATCAGGCTTAAGTCGTTTTCTTCGAACTACTTTTGTTGAATTGGAAGTCAGTTTCGTCATTTGAGGATGTTTAATTCTCTGCTTATCTGCATTGCTTTTACGAGCATTGTTTTCTCCATCTTTATTTTTTGTTTTACCTCTCTCAGTTGTGATCTTCTGTATTTTGTACTTTACATTTGAAGTACTTGGTAGTGGTGAAACTTATGCCATTATCTGATGAACACAAAGTTGCTACTGCTTGGCGTTGGCCACAGATTTGTTTCAGAGCCTCAGGTAAGTTGGAAGTGTGAGAGGGTCCCCCTTTTGAAGGCTGGTTGAGGTTTGGACATTCATCAGCAGGATTGTCTGAATTAGGTTCATGCCTCTCAGGCAAGTCGGAAACATCAGCTGACTGATGAAGTTCCTCTTGGTCGGGATTGGTCGACATATGAACTTAAGTTTTTGGTCTTTCTCATGGTTCTGGAGGCGAGCTGATCAGTGACCTCGCAAAAAAGTCAGAAAACACATTTAGATTTGATGGACAACTTCCTGTTCACTCGAACTCAGAGTTTGCCAATTCCATTCTGCAGACCCGAAAAAGCAGAGTTCTCAAGCCCATCTGTATCTTTCAGGGTTATTCTAATGTTAGGGTACTCCTCCATCCAAAAATAACATGCTCCGTTATATGCATTTTTAAATGGTTTTATTATGTGATCTAATAGATGCATCTTATGGTAAGTGTGAGGTGGCAGACTTACCATGTGAATATAATTTTGTTTCGTATAGAGGATTACATCAAGATTCTTGCGACTAGAGTGGCTGAATATGATCAGTAAGATCAGGCTCTTCGCACTAAGGTTTACACGATCAACAAAACCTTTCATACATCTCAGGCATTCATCTTTGGTGATTCTCCCACTCATCTGCCCATCAAAAGATCTTCCTGGTGGAGCGCCCTTTTTTAACGACGCAATGCAAACAAAGGAGGGATGAACGGATCTCCTGCGGCATTTATTGACAACAGAACAGTCAAGTTTTTTCCTCTTTTCCCAGATGTTAATTGTCAAACTTGTTCTTTTTTTCTACTTTTATAAACATTACTTTTAGGGTGTTGTTGTGTACACAATATACACCAATTTTGTTCGTATTAAATATCTGTGACGGTGTGAACTTGCATTTCTCCATACACTCAGCTTATTATAAAATATCGTCTCCTTTTATTAGTGAAACCAACAGCATACTGCAGGCTTCTGGAGTCGGCTGTTCTCAACCTTAAGTCCGGATGTCGGTTCATAAAGATGTAATAAAAATCTTTTCCAGCCATACGCATTTCTTTATTGAGGTGGTGCCTTATGTTTACTTTTTCAGCAAGTTTTTAAGCTAGTTCTAAGAATTCAGGTTCGCTTAGTGGCATTAGTTGACTATCCAAAGCCTTTACATGACTGTATAGTATTTCCTCTTGGTCACGATCGAACATTCTACGAAACGTACATTCGTTATCCGAGCAGAAAGGCTTAATTGTTGCCTATTTCCGTTCCGAGAGTTTTGACACGATCTACCAATGTACTTTTACGAACACAGTATCTAGCACTGGCTGCACGTACCGCCATCTCGTTGGGAATAACGTTGTCCATGGTCGGCGTCACATCTTCTGCATCTGAATTGCCACATAGTTTCCCTATGGTTTCCTGGAAATGCCAGAAACCAATATAAAACTTAAAACTTATTTACATGACTTGCAATATATGAATGGCTATCTAAAAGCTTGTGACAACACGAATGAAACTAGGACACCTGAATTATGAATAAACGCTAATAAATGTTGTGATAGCGATAATATATAGATACACTACTTTGTAATAATTTGCAGGCACGCAAAACTATCCCAGTCCATCAGATCACTCGCGAAAATACAAAAAGTCGAAGTGCGAAACACACTGTTCATAGGACAACGCCAATATGGAGTGTGTTAGACAAGCTCATTTTGATCGACTCACTGTGTGCTTGATAGGTGCTGCCTCAAGCGAGAAAAACGGAAAGTGCTTTTGTCCAATACTGCCTGCTGTCTGATACCAGACGATCTGATCCTATGTGAACTGTTCATTCTTGCCCATATTAAAAGAATGAATTATTGTGTTATAAAGGGACGTTAAACACATATATGTAAAAAAGAAAATAAAATCTAAAAAATAAGATGTAAAACCTAAATTCCGGAAAACCACGCTATGTCGACCAGCTGCTATGTCATGCCCTTGCATCTGATATCATCAGATGATGTATGAGGGACATGGGGTCACCAAACCACTCTCCCGGCCATTGTAGACTTTTCAAACATCGGAGCCGCTACTTACATTCAAACCGTTTCTCATTTGGCGTCACTAGTTTGAGTACACCCCATTACAGTCCCCCAGCCAAGGAAAAATGCCTGGCAGTACCAGGAATTAAAGCTGGGTCCTGCACATGAGAGATGTGCTGACCAATTGGCTATGGAAGTGCCAAGAATGACATCAGCGTGCAAAAATTAAATACTGTACTGTAGCTATATGCCGAAAGTTGTAAAAGTAAATTGAATTTCTGTAGCTACAATGATCCACCTCCGCAGTGGAGGTCCACAACGGACACCTCTGCAGTGAAGTTCAGCTAGGAAGTAAACTGACTCGAGTCCTTGTGGAGCTTTGGACTTTCATCAGCACGATTGTCTGAATTAGGTTCATGCCTCTTAGGCAAGTCTGAAACATCAGCTGGCTGATGAAGTTCCTCTTGGGATCGGTCGACATAATAACTTGAGTTTTTGGTCTCTCTTATGGTTCTAGAGTCGAGCTGATCAGTGACCTCGCAAAATCAGAGTCAGGAAACACATTTAGATTTGATGGATAACTTCCAGTTCATTCGAACTCAGATTGTGCAAAATTTTAATTGCCAGTGTTTGGCTGGCAAATGGTAGAAAGGTGGCGGCCTAAGGTTTCTGACCATCAGTCTTTCTGCCAAAGTACTGGATTAAAATACAGACATCTCCACAGGATTTTGTGGGACAAGCGCATGTGACACTGTTGATGATCCGTCCATGGGTGGGGACGTTAAACTCGCTGTCTTTTCGAGAGGAGTAGGGTGCTTCCCGTCACCAGTTTTATGCAATTCATCAAAGTCATCAACATGACACAGAGACAATGTGGACACTCCATAACAGGCTGGGGAAAGGCAACGGCAAACGACCTCCACTAGAACCTTACCTAGAACTACGATGCTTGATTCCTACATCTGCTCCCCTACGTTCATTCCCTGAGTATGGGGCTGCTCCGACGTTGACCGCCAGAATATCCTGGATTGTACGAGTAGTACTTGTGAACAATGTGTAGCTCATAAGGAAAGAAAGATTACAAGTCAACAGCCTCCAGGCATTATTAATAAGCTATAATAAAGTTAAATGAATCTGCCAATCGACTGAGTGACGCAACTACACAGCGCAAAAAATTTAAGGATCACTTTTTCGAAACCCCGTAATTGTCTTCGATTACCACGTGTAAGTCTGAAATTTCGCTCAGAGATATCTACAACATTCCTGTGTAAAGATGCAAAAGCGTGGTGCCCTGTTACGTCACCCTTGGGGTCGGCGATGCTTCAAACAGCAAGGTGTCGACACACATGGAAAAAAAGAGTCACAGCTCAGGAGTTCCTGTGAATTGTAATCTGGGTTAAAAATGTCACATTGGCAACAAATTGCACCACAATTCGGTCCAACGCCACTGTGTAGGTATTACTCGATGGGAAGGTCATTAGATCTCATTTTAGCCAAATTTTACCCCTTACTTTGGTGCCTGTGTGATGTAGTTCAGAACCGCAGGGTAGTAGAACAACGGGGCATCAGCGCATTTTGTTAGTGTGGACTGCCTACATCAGGGGCTGGTATGCACTCAGGGGCAAACCTATTGTACTCCTTTAATTGACAGGTATTTAACCTATTGTTCTCCTTTGACAGGTACTCAACCTATTGTTCTGCTAAAAGGATCCTACCTTTTGATTGACAGTCACTTAACCTATTGCTCTCCTGCCCCCTCCTACTCCCCTCCCCCCGTCAGGAAACCTCACCCCTCACAGCTACAGGTACACTTTAAGGTCTGAGTTACTGGATAGCCCCTCTCACTCTTATCAATTTGATTGACTATTTAATTAGATTGATCAATTAATTTACCTCTCCTCCTCTGGTAGACCCCGTCCTCTCCCACCCTCCCTCCCAGAAATTGGTAGGAAAGAGACTCAGTTGATGGGTCATTTGGAGGGAATTCGGTTGCAATGTGTGGAATATTGTTTAAACACTTCAGACAATGTATAGAATATTATTTAATTATTTATATCAATGTATGGAACATAGTTTATTTATTTAGTTAAAGAATTTTCTGGGAATCGATTGTTGTGTATGAAATATTGTTTAAACATTTTAGGCAATATGTGGAATATTGTTTATTTGAACAATTTAGGGGATTCAAGGCAGTATATAGAATATATGGAAATTGGTGGGGAGAAAGGATCTCATAACAGGAAGTTCAAGGGTATATTGTTTATTTATAAAAAATTCAGTTTGTGGGGTTGGATTTCTCTTGCTCACACTCTAAGCTGTTTGGAAACATGTAGGTCTTGTAAGAAGTATTTACATAGTGCAGACATGTTGCATAACCTAATGTTTGGCACTGTACTCTGGGGTTCTTAAACTAATGTTTGGCCTTTTGTTGAGACTTAACCTATTGTTCTGTTAGGTGGTTTTCCATGTCACCCCAATTTCCTTAAACTATTGTACCGCCTTTGATACCAAATTAAGTAATTAGTTATGTCCTCCCACCAGTATCTGGAACTCTTTTCGAATTTCATGTGCATTTGAACGCCATTTCTGGCACATTCTTCTGTGTCACCCATCCCCTTAAACTATTGTACTGCATTTTACATAAAAATTAAGCAAATTAAACTAGTTTTCCGCACTCAACCTGCCGTTCTGCTCCATGTCACCACTCACACACACCCTCCCCTTAACTACTGTACTGCTAACACTATGTAGATATAAAAAATTTCTATAAATTAATTAAATCGATATTCTTCATATGTATGGGGTAGTTTCTTTTAATTCGCAGCATCCTATTTGCCAGTGAAATCGATAGAATATCATTTAAACAAAAGATCGGTAATAAAAAACACAGCCAACCACCTGATGCCCAACGCCAACACTGCCTACTACACAAACGCCCCCAGGAGTCGGGGTGCACTGGTGTCACCTGCAAAGTGACGACACACACGTCAGCTGCTGAGCCACGCATAGGTGTCCGTTTGGGTCCAGCAAGCATAAGGCGGCGGCATCCCTTTCATACTTCACACCTGAGAAATTTCTGTCGAAATACATGTTCACCTAGGCACCGTTGCTGGCGCGATGATGCATAGCTGCGGTACAGGTTCAGTGCCAAGAGATGTTTGCATAACAGCTAAAAGGTTCTCAGTGTTATACCAACATCACATATTTATGTAAATAACAGCCAAGTCCCCCCTCTGGACGTGCTGTAGAAATCAGTGCTTCCCCGAATAAAAGAGCCTGCATTGTTCCTAGCGATCCTAATGGGACATGTGAGATGCATCTAGCCTGCGTGCGCAAAACTGTTGGATACTGACATTACAGGTTGCTCTATAGAAATCTGTTCCAGAATAACATCGGCTGATTTCTCTCCCTCATGATCCTAACGGGACCTGTTCATGAAAATAGCCTAGAATAACACCAGCTGCATTCTTCCTGATGGTCCTAAGGAGGCATCACATGTTAACCATCCCAGAAATCGTAATATCCTGCTTTCAACATATGTCTCAGAAATGGTAAACTTCTCACCCCTAAGAGCCTTCATCACGTATGCACACACTTGCAAAGACAAAGTTAATCATAAAAGCATTCTTTTTGTTTGGAAAGAGAGCACTGTCTAGGCACAGATGGGGGAAATTGGAACAATTACGGAAACAGAGTTCAAAGCACTGTCTTACAGAAGAGAAATATGGCGGGAATTTTCAGCATCCTACAGCTACTGGTCTGGATATGCCCTAATGCCACAGTGGCGGATGAGTGATGGCATCCCCAGCAGAGATGGATGGTCTGCTTCAACCTGTCTTTGAACACTTGCTTTCTCAGAACTTTCTGTAGATACCTTCCATCGATTGTGTTTGAATCAGTTTGTAGGTGCTCCTACATCCCAGCACAAAGGATGTCTTGTGAATGAATGGAGCATTATTATTGACTCTTATTGAATTGTCCGGCCAAATTACTGATACCGCCAGTGTGCAAGCACTGTCCGCCTTTTATTTTTCTTTCTGCAGATGAGACTTTCAGTGGCAAAAACTATTTTGTACAGATTATCATATTGCACCAACAATTAAACCCGGCAGAGTGGCCTACAGATCGTCAAATACACTGCTCTGCCACTGACGATGGGAGCTTGAATATTAGAGCACGAAACCGATCCCCAAAACGGCAATATATCACTGCGTACCGTGTTGATGTAGTAAACGTACAATTCGTATCGTACACTATACAAAATCGCCCCTTTTACACCATTCATATAGTTACTGACTGGCAGATACACGTACATATTCCACGGAGACAGACAGCACCGGATGTACTCCTTGCAGCACTCGATATTTTCCTGCAGCCACTCCCAACGTGTGACCAGAGCGCTCTCAGTGGACCAAAATCACTCTCAGAACTGTTCTACAAATTTGGGGTCCGCTCCCCTCGGCACAGATGCGTTACTGTTTCTGCACTGGACTTGCTTGCTTTTCTACACCCTTCTCCAGACTCTGGGATCAAAAGAACACCTGTATTTTCACATGGTTTTCCAGAATATTATACTATTTACGCGATACTTCTCGATATTAAGCACATAGCAGTATCCTATTGATCGCACACACAATATAATTCCAAAGATATAGACTGGAAATTATTTTTCTAAAAACCCGAACTGTAGCCAGCGGAGCGTGCTGTAAACCACTGAGTAACTAGAAACTTATCCCGTCTGCGAAGACCTTTACGTGAGAACTCGAAAAAAAAAAAAAAAAAGTAGAGGAATGGGATATTTCCACTCATGAATACTGATGTCGGTGATGTAACAGATTCCAAATCATCCCTATAATTTGTAAAGTCAACTAATATGTTTCTGATGTCTAGAGAACCAGCAAATGTGTCTTCCACCTGTCTGTCACCTGCTAGAACAGCGGTTCCCAACAAAATTTTCTAGAGGACCCCTTCATCGAGCATGATTGGTACCTTGTGATATCACAGTATCAAGTACCTAGAAAAGCCAAATTAAGAGCCTTTTTATACATTTTCTATTTTTTGGTACTTAGAAAAAACATTGACATATTCATTACTGAAAAAATATTGAGCTTAAAACTGCTCATGCAGGAAGCGGCCAAAACAAAAAATCTGTTATCATACAAAACATATTTAATACATTTTTTCTTTTAATAGCATCTTGCGGACCCCTCTGGCATAGCTCGCGGACCCCTGTGGGTCCACGGAGCACCTGTTGGGAACCACTGTGCTAGAAGCACACACCAGTATCAATATTCCCTCAGCTAAATAAAGGCGCGAAACATGCAGAAGCAATCACCCGAAAAATTTACGTGGGAGGGAATAACGGTCCAGCGCAAACACATCTACATCTACATCTACATGATTACTCTGCAATTCACATTTAAGTGCTTGGCAGAGGGTTCATCGAACCACAATCATACTATCTCTCTACCATTCCACTCCCGAACAGCACGCGGGAAAAACTAACACCTAAACCTTTCTGTTGGAGCTCTGATTTCTCTTATTTTATTTTGATGATCATTCCTACCTATGTAGGTTGGACTCAACAAAATATTTTCGCATTCGGAAGAGAAAGTTGGTGACTGAAATTTCGTAAATAGATCTCGCCGCAACGAAAAACGTCTTTGCTTTAATGACTTCCATCCCAACTCGCGTATCATATCTACAACACTCTCTCCCCTATTTCGTGATAATACAAAACGAGCTGCCCTTTTTTGCACCCTTTCGATGTCCTCCGTCAATCCCACCTGGTAAGGATCCCACACCGCGCAGCAATATTCTAACAGAGGACGAACGGGTGTAGTGTAAGCTGTCTCTTTGGTGGACTTGTTGCATCTTCTAAGTGTCCTGCCAATGAAACGCAACCTTTGGCTCGCCTTCCCCACAATATTATCTATGTGGTCTTTCCAACTGAAGTTGTTCGTAATTTTAACACCCAGGTTCTTAGTTGAATTGACAGCCTTGAGAATTGTACTATTTATCGAGTAATCGAATTCCAACGTATTTCTTTTGGAACTCACGTCGATCACCTCACACTTTTCGTTATTTAGCGTCAACTGCCACCTGCCACACCATACAGCAATCTCTTCTAAATCGCTTTGCAACTGATACTGGTCTTCGGATGACCTTACTAGACGGTAAATTACAGCATCATCTGAGAACAACCTAAGAGAACTGCTCAGATTGTCACCCAGGTCATTTATATAGATCAGGAACAGCAGAGGTCCCAGGACGCTTCCCTGGGGAACACATGATATCACTTCAGTTTTACTCGATGATTTGCCGTCTAATACTACGAACTGCGACCTTCCTGACAGGAAATCACGAATCCAGTCGCAAAACTGAGACGATATCCCATAGGCCCGCAGCTTGATTTGAAGTCGCTTGTGAGGAACGGTGTCAAAAGCTTTCCGGAAATCTGGAAATACGGAATCAACTTGAGATCCCCTGTCGATAGCGGCCATTACTTCGTGCGAATAAAGAGCTAGCTGCGTTGCACAAGAACGATGTTTTCTGAAACCATGCTGATTAGGTATCAATAGATAGTTCCCTTCGAGGTGATTCATAATGTTTGAATACAGTATATGCTCCAAAACCCTACTGCAAACCGATGTCAATGATATAGGTCTGTAGTTCGATGGATTACTCCTACTACTCTTCTTAAACACTGGTGCGACCTGCGCACTTTTCCAATCTGTAGGTACCGATCTATCGGTGAGCGAGCGGTTGTATATGATTGCTAAGTAGGGAGCTATTGTATCAGCGTAATCTGAAAGGAACCTAATCGGTATACAATCTGGACCTGAAGACTTGCCCGTATCAAGGGATTTGAGTTGCTTCGCAACCCCTAAGGTATCTACTTTCTTAGAAACTCATGCTAGCAGCTGTTCGTGTTTCAAATTCTGAAATATTCCATTCGTCTTCCCTGGTGAAGGAATTTCGGAAAACTGCGTTCAATAACTCCGCTTTAGCGGCACAGTCGTCGGTAACAGTACCATCGGCACTGCGCAGCGAAGGTATTGACTGCATCTTGCCGCTTGTGCACTTTACATACGACCAGAATTTCTTCGGATTTTCTACCAAATTTCGAGACAATGTTTAGTTGTGGAACCTATTAAAGGCATCTCGCATTGAAGTCCGTGCCAAATTTCGCGCGTCTGTAAATTTTAGCCAATATTCGGGATTTCGCGTTCTTCTGAACTTCGCATGCTTTTTCCGTTGCCTCTGCAACAGCGTTCGGACCTGTTTTGGGTACCATGGAGGATCAGTTCCATCTCTTACCAATTTATGAGGTATGAATCTCTCAATTGCTGTTGCTACTATATCTTTGAATTTGAGCCAAATCTCGTCTACATTTGCATAAAATTATTTTGCGTTTGTTTCTGGTGGATTTGGAAGAAACGGTATTGAGCCTAGCTACAACGACCTTGTGATCACTAATCACTGTATCAGTCATGATGCTCTCTATTAGCTCTGGATTGTTTGTGGCTAAGAGGTCAAGTGTGTTTTCGCAACCATTTACAATTCGCGTGGGTTCGTGGACTAACTGCTGGAAATAATTTTCGGAGAAAGCATTTAGGACAATCTCGGAAGATGTTTTCTGCCTACCACCGGTTTTGAACAAGTATTTTTGCCAGCATATCGAGGGAAGGTTGAAGTCCCCACCAACTGTAACCGTATGAGTGGGGTATTTGTTACAAGACTCAAATTTTCTCTGAACTGTTCAGCAACTATATCATCGGAGTCTGGGGGTCGGGAGAAGGAGCCAATTATTAACTTAGTTCGGCTGTTAAGTATAACCTCCACCCATACCAATTCGCACGGAGTATCTACTTCGACTTCACTACAAGATAAGCCACTACTGACAGACACAAACACTCCACCACCAATTCTGCCTAATCTATCTTTCCTGAACTTCGTCTGAGACTTCGCAAAAATTTCTGCAGAACTTATTTCAGGCTTTAGCCAGCTTTCTGTACCTATAACGATTTCAGCTTCTGTGCTTTCTATTAGCGCTTGAAGCTCATGGACTTTCCTAGCACAACTACAACAATTTACAACTACAATTCCGACTGTTCCTTGATCCAGGCACGTCCTGTATTTGCCATGCACCCTTTCAGATTGCAGCCGACCCCGTACTTTCCCGAGGCCATCTAACCTAAAAAAACCACCCAGTCCACGCCACACAGCCTCCGCTACCCGTGTAGCCCGTGTAGCCAGCTGAATGTAGTGAACTCCTGACCTATTCAGCGGAACCCGAAACCCCACCACCCTATGGCGCAAGTCAAGGAATCTGCAGCCAACACGGTCGCAAAACCGTCTGAGCCTCTGATTCAGACCCACCACCCGGCTCTACACCACAAGTTCATATTGAATATTCTCAAATTTCCACGCGATCACGAAACCTATCCAACACTTACTAAGTATTAGTTCGCTACTCGGCCGTCTATAGGACGACACGGTTAAGTCAGCTACATTCCTATACCTCAACAGGCCTCTCCATTCGGAGAGCTCCTACCGCTAGCCAGAAACGTGACTCATTCCCACCACAGGTCACCGGCGCTGCACGCCAAGCACACATAGACTGTGTCGTCCTAGGAAAAAATCCGGCCACATATAATTTTGTATCCCGCCTGGAAGGTGGCGCGTGGTCTACTACTGAAAACTGAAGTGTAGGCCGAATGTAGGAAGCTAGGAGGAGAAGGTGAGGTAGAACACTTGGTACTGCAATTAGAAATGGTTTTACTATATCACCACACAATAACTTGAATACATCAATTGTACTTAACTTTGGCTGAGATGAGCACGTAGGTGCGAAGCTGTACATCAAGTTACAAAGGCAAAATCTGTAGTGGCTCGCCCACTATGATATGGAAACAATGTTGTTTCGTCGTCTACTAGGAATCAATTGGGCTGAATCCGGAGTGGCGCTCGTAGAGCTGCACAACACCGGCTAGAGGGCGCTGTCGTCGGTGTCGGTGTCGTAGTGCCAACCTAGCAGAGCGCACCTACGTTGTGGCATCGTAGCTATCGATACCACAGATAATATTTTATCATTGCACTTACAAATAAATATTACGATCATGGTCTCAATTGGACAACTTTCGACAATGAGCGAAGTATCGGAAATACACCCTGCTGACGGCTGTGGCTCCGGAAATAGAAATATCTGCACCATTCTTATGACTTAACGTACTCCTCCCTTTGCTATCACAGTATTCCACGTCAAATCCATACCTTCCTTACAACTGGACATAGTCATTTCCTTTGCACATGTCGGAACAAGAAAATGGTTCAAATGGCTCTGAGCGCTATGGGACTTAACATCTGTGATCATCAGTCCCCTAGAACTTAGAACAACTTAAACCTGCCCAAGGCAGGATTCGAACCTGCGGCCGTAGCAGTCGCGCGGTTCCGGACTGAGCGCCTATAACCGCTTGGCCACCGCGGCCGGCCATGTCGGAACACATACACACATACTTTATAAGCCTGATGCTCAAGGGGAACCTATCACGCACCTCCCCCCCCCCTCCCCCACTGTTAAGTATAACGCCAATAACTGATTTCCGGCGATACGAAATAATACTGGCCGAAATTCAGCGATGGGTGGACATGTCTCATAAGTTTTTCTAGCGAGTGGTACCACTGTGTCTTAGAAAGAGAGACGTAATCGTCTTTCAAACCACCATATGTTAAAAAACATGACAATATTACTATCACAAGCGTTCTTGGTTCTACAGGTGCACATAAGTATCCACGTTAAAAGCTATACCGGCTTTATAAATCGAGGTATGGCATTACCTCTGAATGAAGTGGTTTTTGCAGGCAAATACCGCAACACTGAATATACAGGGTGTTACAAAAAGGTACGGCCAAACTTTCAGGAAACATTCCTCACACACAAAGATGTTATGTGGACATGTGTCGGGAAACGCTTAATTTCCATGTTAGAACTCATTTTAGTTGCGTAAGTATGTACTGTACGTCCTCGATTCACCGCCAGTTGGCCCAATTGAAGGAAGGTAATGTTGACTTTGGTGCTTGTGTTGACATGCGACTCATTGCTCTAGAGTACTAGCATCAAGCACATCAGTACGTAACATCAACAGGTTAGTGTTCATCACGAACGTGGTTTTGCAGTCAGTGCAATGTTTACAAATGCGGAGTTGGCAGATGCCCATTTGATGTATGGATTAGCACGGGGCAATAGCCGTGGTGCGGTACGTTTGTATCGAGACAGATTTCCAGAACGAAGGTGTCCCGACAGGAAGACGTTCGAAGCAATTGATCGGCGTCTTAGGGAGTACGGAACATTCCAGCCTATGACTCGCGACTGGGGAAGGCCTAGAACGACAAGGACACCTGCGATGGACGAAGCAATTCTTCGTGCAGTTGACGATAACCCTAATGTCAGCGTCAGAGAAGTTGCTGCTGTGCAAGGTAACGTTGACCACGTCACTGTATGGAGAGTGCTACAGGAGAACCAGTTGTTTCCGTACCATGTACAGCGTGTGCAGGCACTATCAGCAGCTGATTGGCCTCCACGGGTACACTTCTGCGAATGGTTCATCCAACAATGTGTCAATCCTCATTTCAGTGCAAGTTTTCTCTTTACGGATTAGGCTTCATTCCAACGTGATCAAATTGTAAATTTTCACAATCAACATGTGGGGCGGCGGGTGGGAATATTTACTGTTGTATAAATGTTTGAATGTTGAAACACTGCATTCCTTGCCGTTTTAACCATATGTGCGGCGGCGGGTGGAATTATTGTTGTTAAAAATGTTCCCATTATTTAGAATGTTATTTATGCTGTATTTCGCCGTTCTCAACACTGGCTCTCTAACTACAATATTGGCAACCAGAAAGTGATTAGCAAAACGTGAAGCCTGTAATTAGAATTCCTAGTGCCCACTTCATCTGAGAATACACTTATAGTTACAGCTTATAGCTCTGAGGAATTAGGAGATTGTCCGGGATTTATAATCAAAAACGGTCGTGAAAAAAAAAAAACGTTCTGTATTCTGAAAGTCACAGATGAAAACAAAAGAATCCACACAATCTAGCTAACAGAGCAGTTCAGAGTCTAATGCGCTGATGCAACTATAAATGTCCAAATTAAATGTTTAAATGAATGCTCGCCATAATTTGATGATAAGGTTCATCAAACGCCACGCTAAATAATGGTAGAATGTCTGTCCCGCGACGGCACGTGAAAATACGACATACGCAAACTGAAGCTAGATAATTAAAATCATCCCAGAATTAACACTTCACTCGAAAATGATTTCATGGTTACGCGTATCCCGAGTAACTTAATACGGCATCCGAGGCTGTTTGTAGCAATGATACCGACGCGACGCGACTCCCGACACAGATGGCGTGCTATTCAGCGTCTGGAGAGAACTGGGGCCTTGCTTTCCTCAACGCGCAGCGTTCTTACATATAAAGCCGCGGTGCGGACGGCTAAGGGAACGCCTGATCAAATCGGCTCTCCCGACTAGCCGCTGGGCTAGTAATGCACCACATTAAGTTATTGAATAAACCATAGCTTCTTTTGCTGATGGCCGATGAAGCTCTTGCGGATCTCCATTCTACTTAAATATAAACATCCTAGCCTTATTTATTAGCCTACTTAATCTATCTTTCTTCCTTAAGTTTTAAGACAAAAACCAGAAAATATTGAATTTCAACTAAAATCTTAAATTGTGAGATCCAGAAGACTGTTTCTATTAAATATTTATGAAAAATTAATCTACATATAAATTTATAACTCTCTAGCTCTTTTCTGTTGCGCCAATGATTTTTACAGAAAAACGTCCAAATTTCGAAAATGGTTAAGGTTATCGAACTGATATTCAACACATATTAATTTAGTATTACTCCTGACATGCTAGAAACATTTTAGGTAATTTCCTTAATTTTTAAAGTATTGCGCAACATTTATGACGTCAGAGCTAGTTGCAGCGGACTGGCTGGCACACAATAGAAAGACTGATGTGAATTTATTACGGCGTGAGTAGGCTGCTTCCCTACAAACATACGTGGGCTGACGAGAATCCGCACGCAATTGTGCAATCACGTCATCAACACAGATTTTCTGTGAACGTTCGGGCACGCATTGTTGGTGATGTCTTAATTGGGCCCCTTGTTCTTCCACCTACGCTCAGTGGAGCACGTTATCATGATTTCATACGGGATACTCTACCTGTGCTACTAGAACATGTGCCTTTACAAGTACGACACAACATGTGGTTCATGCACGATGGAGCTCCTGCACATTTCAGTCGAAGTGTTCGTACGCTTCTCAACAACAGATTCGGTGACCGATGGATGGGTAGAGGCGGACCAATTCCATGGCCTCCACGCTCTCCTGACCTCAACGCTCTTGAGTTTCATTTATGGGGGCATTTGAAAGCTCTTGTCTACGCAACCCCGGTACCAAATGTTGAGACTCTTCGTGCTCGTATTGTGGACGGCTGTGAGACAACACGCCATTCTCCAGGGCTGCATCAGCGCATCAGGGATTCCATGCGACGGAGTGTGGATGCATGTATCCTCGCTAACGGAGGACATTTTGAACATTTCCTGTAACAAAGTGTTTGAAGTCACGCTGGTACGTTCTGTTGCTGTGTATTTGCATTCCATGATTAATGTGATTTGAGGAGAGGTAATAAAATGAGCTCTAACATGGAAAGTAAGCGTTTCTGGGCACATAACATATTTTCTTTCTTTGTGTGTGAGTAACGTTTCCTGAAAGTTTGGCCGTACCTTTTTGTAACACCCTGTAGACAGTGCTAGCAGGAGTGTATATTATCAGACCAGTAGTGCGGTTACACGTCACCGACGGTGCAACCTCGTGATAAATTTTCCGACTTTAGAAAGTGATTCAGCTAAGGAACGTGGTATGAAGCTGGTATCTGCAACTCCCCCATGCCGCCGCTGGATTTTTGTCCAGTGCTTGTAACGTATTCTATCTCGATGCAACGTCAGAGGTTGGTTGGTTGGTTTGGGGAAGGAGACCAGACAGCGAGGTCATCGGTCTCATCGGATTAGGGAAGGATGGGGAAGGAAGTCGGCCGTGCCCTTTGAAAGGAACCATCCCGGCATTTGCCTAGAGCGATTTAGGGAAATCACGGAAAACTTAAATCAGGATGGCCGGACGCGGGATTGAACCGTCGTCCTCCCGAATGCGAGTCCAGTGTCTAACCACTGCGCCACCTCGCTCGGTGCAACGTCAGAGGTTCGGTGATATATCGACTGGGTTATAGGCGATGGTTGGTTGGTTGAGAAGGATCACAAACAGTACTAGATGGTGTGCTGATTGAGGTTTCAGGTCTGTAGTGCAACGCTTTCGGTAGAAACGATGTCTATGATTTGGAATCAGCTCCGTCAACGCACTGCCTTGTGTATGCGACACTACCGCCGCCTGTGTATGTGCATATCGGCAGCTCATGACATTTGTCTCGTCAGTGTATTGACCTAGCCAGTACCTCTGCTGGCTTCAAGTGCTTTGATGCATAGGATAGTAACCTCCAGCTTAGTATTTCCGAAGTCGGAATTAATTTCGAAAAAAAAAGAAGACTGACCCGATATGAATTATAATTTTGAGGAATGAAGTAGAAGGTGCAAGGAGAAAATTCATTTTCAGTGGTTGTCATTATGTACACCGTTGGTTTATTGTAAAACAGTTAAACGTGCTCTTTTTAAGTTGTGTGCTTTTCCTGTCGCGTACAGGGTCATTCATAGATGATGGAGCAGGTTAAATTTATCAATTTGAAGTAAGGGACCCTGGCCCGGAAACAATCGAATCGAAAGGTATAAGTGAAAATCGTCCTGATACCTCTGATGGTGGAATATATGTACCGGTAGTGCTGTTGCCAACATTGTAGGGTAGCTGGCCGCGGTGGCCGAGCGGCTCTAGGCGCTTCAGTCCGGAACCGCACGACTGTTACGGTCGCAGGTTCGAATCCTGCCTCTGGCATGGATGTGTGTGATGTCCTTAGGTTGGTTTGGTTTAAGTAGTTCGAAGTTCTAGGGGACTGATGACCTCAGATGTTAAGTCCCATAGTGCTCAGAGCCATTTGAACCATTTTTTGAACATTGTAGGGTAGGCAACTTTAAGAGGTGCGTAGTAAACATGTGCTCTAAAATGCATACCTAGAGATCTAGGGTTACTTGTTCAGTAGAAGAGACGTGTTTCACAGTAACGAATACGTGAAGTGCTAATAGATCTTAATGTACGCGTTTTAGAGCCCATGTTTATTAGATATCATATTCTTGTTTCCGTCCATACCACCACGTCTGAAAGTCGCCTACCCTACAATCTTAGCAACAACAGTACCGGTACATGTATTCTACTGTCAGAAGGCCGCGCGGGGTAGCTGTGCGGTTTTGGGCGCCTTGTCATGGTTCGCGCGGCTGCCCCCGTCGGAGGTTCGAGTCCTCCCTCGGACATGGGTGTGTGTGTTGTCCTTAGCGTAAGTTAGTTTAAGTTAGATTAAGTAGTGAGTAAGTTTAGGGCCGATGAACTCAGTAGTTTGGTCCCATAAAACTTACCACAAATTTCCAAAATTTACTGTCAGAGGTATTAGAAATCTTTTCGCTTATAACTTTCTACGCTGTCGTTTCCACACCAGGATCCCATTCCTGAAACTGATACATTTACCCTTCTCTATCATCCCTGAAAGTTAAAACATCATCACAGAAACATCCTGTATAACGTATGGCAGACATCATGGTGCATTCATAAGCCGTCCATTCACCAATTTCAGAAAGTTTTAAGAATCTGCAAAAATGCATGTTTTCCGAATGGCATTAAGATTCATTTGAAAATTCAGGTAAATTTGTTAATGTTATGACAAAAAAACTGAGAATGTAGAAGAACTCGCCAATGACAATCTTGCGAAACAGCGCTAAGTTGAAATCAGTTGTCTTTTGTGGATTTTTTTGTGCATTACATGACCTGTCTTTAAAAGGAAAAACGAATCCAGATGCTGTTTTTGATGGGTTATTGCAGTTCAGAGTAGTCAGGTGACTAAACATTGCCGAAACATTTTGGAAGTGTCCCTAGAAGTGCCACTTGTTTTTATCATAAAACGCTAAATTATTTAGATTCTGAAACAAACTGTACATTATTTCTTTGTGTAGATAAGTCGTTACGATTGTTAAATATTTGAAGAAAAGTTCTTTTCTAGCCGTCAGCTGTAGGCCTACACATTCAATTTTATTCATTATATATATGGAATTATGTTGTTCCTTCACTTGTCTGAGACGGTCATTGATTGTAATACTCGGGCAAATTAAGTAGACACTTGTCGCTGCGGCTAATGGGAGTCACTTTAAATGGGAAATGCCTTCACGGTCGCTCCCATCAGCCATCGCGGTGAGTGTCAACTTAGTTTGCGCCTACAGTACAGTAATTATCTACAAACGTCTCCTATATAGAAATGTTATTATTATACCTAAGAAATATGAATCTTACAAGACACCAATACCCAGAAAGGGACATAGGAGTAATCCGCTGAATTAAAGGCCCATATCAATAACGTCGATTTGCAGTAGGGTTTTGGAACATACGAGACTGTGTTCGAACATTATGAATTACCTCGAAGAAAACGATTTATTGAGACACAGCACGGATTCAGATAACATCGTTCTTGTGAAACACAACTAGCTCTTTATACTCACGAAATAATGAGTGCTATCGACAGAGGATGTCAAATTGATTTCAATTTTTAGATTTCCAGAAGGCTTTCGACACTGTTCCTCACAAGCGTCTTCTAACCAAACTCGCGTGCCTACGGAATATTGCTCAGTTGTGCGACTGGGTTCGTGATTTCCTGTCAGAAAGGTCACAGTTCGTAGTAACAGACGGAAAGTCATCGAGTAAAGCAGAAGTAATATCCGGCGCTCACCAAGGAAGTGTTATAGGCCGTCTATTGTTCCTGATCTGTATTAACGACATAGGAGACAATCTGAGTAGCCCTGTTAGGTTGTTTGCAGATGATGCCGTCATTTACCGTCTTGCTAAGTCATCAGATGACCAAAACGAATTGCAAAATGATTTAGATAAGATATCTGAATGGTGCGAAAAGTGGCAGTTGACCCTGAATAAAGAAAAGTGTGAAGTTATTCACATGAGTACTAAAAGAAGTCCACTAAATTTCGTTTACGCGATAAGTCACGCAAATCTTAAGGCTGTAAGTTCAACTAAATACTTAAGGATTACAATTACAAATACGCTAAATTGGAACGATCACATAAATAATGTTGTGGGTAGAGCAAACCAAAGACTGCGATTCATTGGCAGAACACTTAGAAGGTGCAACAGGTCTACTAAAGAGACTGCTTACACCATGCTTGTTCGCCCTATTCTGGAGTATTGCTGTGCGGTGTGGGATCCGCATCAGGTGGTACTGACGGATGACATCGAAAAAGTTCAAAGAACGGCAGCTCGTATTGCGGTATCGCGAAATAGGGGAGATAGAGCTACAGACGTGATACGTGAATTGGGGGAACCACTGGTTGCACCAAGTGGTGAACTGGTCAAGGTGGGTTTGGAAGGTACTTTGGGACCGTTGAAGGGTAGGATAAAGGTATAGGAAGGTGGTGTCATCAGCAAATTAGAGAAGATAAATAGGTAGGGGAGGTTTGGGCATATCAGCAGTGTACTATTAACAACTTTTTCCTTTATTGTAATTTCCATTCCCCCTCAGGTGCGGGCTGGCAGCAGCTCAAAAATGGTTCAAATGGCTCTGAGCACTATGGGACTCAACATCTGAGGTCATCAGTCCCCTAGAACTTAGAACTACTTAAACCTAACCAACCTAAGGACATCACACACATCCATGCCCGAGGCAGGATTCAAACCTGCGACCGTAGCTGCCGCGCGGTTCCAGACTGAAGCTCCTAGAACCGCACGGCCACACCGGCCGGCTGGCAGCAGCTGTTAATAATTTTTTTTTAAATTGAGTTCCGATTCCCCCCGAAGGGGGCGGGCTGGCAGTAGCTTAGTACACCGCTCTTCAGCCTACAGAATTTGCTTTAAAAAGATGAAGATAATAAATAATAAATGCAGGCGATAAAATCGGTGACTTAAATGATAAAATGTCGGAAAATTGTGGAACTTAAAACATAAAACAAAGGGTTGATGATGCAAATGAAATACATGGGAAGCAGACAGGTAAAATAATAGACAGACAATTAAAAAACACAGCGACAGTCTGGCTTCTGTTCACAAGAGATTTAAAATTCACACCCAGCGAAAGCATGATTTCTGTTCACAACACTTTGGAAAGACGCATAACACTGAACACTCACTTGAACACTGCACTAAAAAGTTGGTACAAATATGACATACCATAGCTGAGGGCAGACGGGGGAACTTGGACAGATGATGGGGAAGAAATGGGGGGGGGGAAGGAGAGGAAAAACAAAGTGGGGGGGCGGGGGAAAGGAGCCGATGGAGGACGAGGACCCATAAGAGGTGGGGGAGGGGGCTGGTCAGATGCGACAGGGAGTGGGGAAAGGCAGAGGAGGGGAATGCAAAAGGACCTGGGGGAGGGGGGGAGAAGGGTCGCAGAGAGAGGTTAGGTGGGGAGAAAACAGGATGGAAGGGGGTGGGGAAGGGAGCCCAGGGATAGGACAGAGGAAAGGAGGGGGAGATGAGGATCAGAGTTGATAGGAGGGATAAATGGAGGGGGGGAGAGAGCATCATCTGGGAGGGGGAGCTGACGGAAGCCACCTTGGGAAAGGAGATGAAGGGTGTAGAGATGGAGGGTAGGGGGGACACAACGGTGAAGGCATGGCAGATGGAGGACGTTGGAGAGGAGAGGAGAGGAGCAACCAGGCGATTGGGGGGGGGGGGGGGATCAAGGCAGTGGGAGGTGTAGAGTATGCAGATATGTTTGAGGAATAGGAGCAGATGGGTGAAAGGAATCAGGTCGTAGAGGATCTGCATGGGGGACAGGAGGCATATACGGAAGGTATGGCGGAGTGCATGGCGCTCGAGGATCTGGAGGGACTTATAGAATTTGGGGGGGGGGGGGCGATATCCAGGCGGGACTGGCATAACAGAGGATGGGACGGATTAAGGATTTGTAGGTGTGGAGGATGGTAGAGGAGTTCAACCCCCATGTCCAGCCACAGAGGAGTTTGAGGAGTCGGCGGCGGTTGTGGGCTTTGGATTGGATGGAGTGGAGATGAGGGATCCAGGTGAGGAGACGGTCAATGGTGAGGCCAAGGTAGGTGAGGGTGGGGGAGAGGCGGACAGGACGGGCGCATATGGTAAGGGAGAAATCCAGGAGCCGGAAGGAGCGAGTTGTACAACCTACTATTAATAATTGTACGCCTCTTGTATGTCTATTTTGCCCATTCGTTACATAGTACAGAGTGCATCACATATTTACTGCATTTTCTTACGTTTTCCGTTTTATTCTCGCATTTGATTCTCCCTTCTCGGTTTCTGTAATACATTTCATTAACAAGATAATCTTATTAAATAAATGCTACAATATTTTATTACACTTTTCTTGGAGCGGCGTGTTGCAGAGTATGTGAGGTCCTCTGGTAGTTAAGTACCTCTGACGTCTCGCCGATGCTGCAGTCTACCGGCTACGCTGATTACTTATTGTACACTCTTACTTCGCTTCTTTTCTAAGTTACTCTATCAACGTAAGGTTATTTAATTAACTCCATAAGTTTTTTCTTGTGCGTGTTATCATTTTTTTCTACAATAACCATAAGGGCGTCGCAAAATCGTGCATTATTACTTAACTATTTCCTTTGACTTCATTTGTATATTATTACATTTCATCACTGTAATAACTTACACATTTGGTAAGCCCAGTATAAATTTTTTCCTATTGCACTCTTTACTTACTGCATACTGTACAGTTTTTATAATTTATGAATATGTGTAGACTTACAGTAGGGACATCTAACGAGCTTACGGCACAAACATATGTTGTGGCTTCTGTATTGCAGTTCGTTATGACAAGTAGTGACAGAGACAGTACGACTTTGCCACAACTGTGGCCTAGATTAAATCATATTTTAAATATATGCGAAGATGTTATACTAATTTATGTATATTTTGTGACGATGCCACTATGGCTTTATTATTTCAGCATACGTTATAAAACAGGAGTGCCGCGTCATACTTTAAGCGCATGTTTTCATACGCATGGAAGTGATAATTTTTCCTTATGGTATATTTTATTGTTCTAAGACGTAATCTGTTCACTGGTTGTATTTCATTTCCCATGTTTTGCGGCAGATCTGAAGATGGTCATTGCTGATCAAAACCTGTAGTGGATGGATCAAAAGTTGTGTGATCATTGGCGGAAATAAACTAAATTCATTCTGCACGTCCTGGGTCACTGTTTTAATCCGCAGCCATGTCGCACTCGTGAAACATACGAAGTCCTTCCTGGGCAATGCGGACACAGCTCTATAGCCTTCCTGTAGCCAACAAAGGAAACTCTTTCAACAGCAGCCTCTAATAATAATGCAACTATCTCCCCAGAAAGTGGAGCGTAACTCCGCCCTGGATGGAGAATTGAAATTCAATGAAGGGAAAAAAAACGGAGCATAAAAGAACACCTACAGCAGGGAGAAGCAATACCTGCAGGGGATCACTTTCAACAGCAATCTCCAAAAATAATACAGCCATTATTTGCTGTCGGCCTTTTCCCGGAAATCAGAGCATCCAGCTGTTAATGATGGTTCAAAATGGTTCAAATGGCTCTGAGCACTATGGGACTCAACTGCTGAGGTCATTAGTCCCCTAGAACTTAGAACTAGTTAAACCTAGCTAACCTAAGGACATCACAAACATCCATGCCCAAGGCAGGATTCGAACCTGCGACCGTAGCGGTCTTGCGGTTCCAGACTGCAGCGCCTTTAACCGCACGGCCACTTCGGCCGGCAGCTGTTAATGACACCAGACTTGCAAAATCTATCCTATCCTCTTTGGAAGGACTCGGTGCTTAAATATCACGGGGGTAAATACCAGGATGTTGATCAATTTGCTTTTTGTCCTCCCACCTACAAAGCGAAACGTTCTGAGATGTCTTTTCGAGATATGCTTGAAAGGCTGGCCCAGTGAACAGTAGCAAAATACCTGTCTGATGACCCTCATGACAGATGTCGGGCATCATAGGCTGGGCAGACTGGTAAAACAGGAAGACGGTGAACTGTGGTGGAACTAACATCAGACTTTAATGCTGGACAGAGTACAAGTGGGTCTGAACACACAGTGCACCGAACAGTCTTAATGATAGGCCTCCACAACCGACAACCCTTGCATGTGACAATGTTACACCAATCCATTGGCAACTATGACTGAAATGGGCACCTGATCATTGGCATTCTCCATTGGCGTAGTGGCAGAGTGTTGCGTGGTCTGATGAATCCTGATACCTTCTTCATCATGCGAGTGGGAGGGAGCGAATCCGTCGTCTTCCAGAGGGAAAGCTCGTTGAAACCTGTACTCCAGGACAGAGACAAGATGGCGGCGGCTCCATTATGCTCTGGGAAACGTTCACGTGGGGATCCATGGGTCCATTCGAGCTCGTCCAAGGCACCATGACAGCCATGGAACATCGAACACTGGTTGCAGACCACGTTTCCCAGCGGCAGTGGCATTTCTCAACAAGATAATGCCATGTCACAAGGAAAAAATATTGTGGTAAGGTCTTATGGGAACGAACTGCTGAGGTCATCGGTCCCTAAGCTTACACACTACTTAATGTAACTTAAACTAACTTACGAAGGACAACACACACACCCATGCCCGAGGAAGGACTCGAACCTCCGACGGGGGGAGCCGCGCGGAGCGTGACAACATGCCTCAGAACGCTTTGCTACCCCGCGCGGCCATGTCACAAGGCCAAGTGTGTGATGGAGTGGTTCGAGGAAAACAGTGGCGAGTTCCAATTGATGTGCTGGCCCACAACTCGCCAGATCTTAACAGGATCAAACACATCTGTGATTTGATTGAATGTAGGGTCAGAGCTTATCGCCCCCCTCCTGGGAATTCACTGGAATTTGGGTGACCTGCGCTTGCAGATGTTGTGTCGACTCCCTCCACTGACCTACAAAGGCCTTATCGCTTCCACGCCACAAGGCGTCGCTGCTGTTATCCGTGCCAAAGGTGGCCATATCAGCTATTAGGTTGGTCGTCATAATGTTGTCGCTGATCAGTGTATATCGCTGATTTACGGCGGTACGACATACTCTGTCTCAGCACTCCCGTCTTCGACAGCAGCCGTGTTAGTGCATCAATACTCATTGTGGTTGGTGTTGCTAAGTTAAAATGAATACACTAATGGCCATTGAAACTGCTACACCAAGAAGAAATGCAGGTGATAAACGGTATTCATTGGACAAAAATATGATATTAGAACTCACATGTGATTACATTTTCACGCAATTTGGGTGCATAGATCCTGAGAAATCAGTACCCAGAACAACCACCTCTGGCCGTAATAACGGCCTTGATACGCCTGGGCATTGAGTCAAACAGAGCTTGGATGGCGTGTACAGGTACAGCTGCCCATGCAGCTTCAACACGATACCACAGTTCATCAAGAGTAGTGACTGGCGTATTGTGACGAGCCAGTTGCCCGGCCACCATTGACCAGACGTTTTCAATTGGTGAGAGATCTGGAGAATGTGCTGGCCAGGGCAGCAGTCGAATATTTTCTGTATCCAGAAAGGCCCGTACAGGGCCTGCAACATGCGGTCGTGCATTATCCTGCTGAAATATAGGGTTTCGCAGGGATCGAATGAAGGGTAGAGCCACGGGTCGTAACACATCTGAAATGTAACGTCCACTGTTCAAAGTGCCGTCAATGCGAACAAGAGGTGACCGAGACGTGTAACAATGCCACCCGATACTATCACGCCGGGTGATACGCCAGTATGGCGATGACGAATACACGCTTCCAATGTGCGTTCACCACCATGTAGCCAAACACAGATGCGACCATCATGATGCTGTAACTAGAACCTTGATTCATCCGAAAAAATGACGTTTTGCCATTCGTGCACCCAGGTTCGTCGTTGAGTACACCATCGCAGGCGCTCCTGTCTGTGATGCAGCGTCAAAGGTAACCGCAGCCATGGTCTCCGAGCTGATAGTCCATGCTGCTGCTAACGTCGTCGAACTGTTCGTGCAGATGGTTCTTGTCTTGCAAATGTCCCCATCTGTTGACTCAGGGATCGAGACGTGGCTGCACGATCCGTTACAGCCATGCGGATAAGATGCCTGTCATCTCGACTGCTAGTGATACGAGGCAGTTGGGATCCAGCACGGCGTTCCGTATTACTCTCCTGAACCCACCGATTCCATATTCTGCTAACAGTCATTGGATCTCCACCAACGCGAGCAGCAATGTCGCGATACGATAAACCACAATCGCGATAGGCTACAATCCGACCTTTATCAAAGTCGGAAACGTGATGGTACGCATTTCTCTTCCTTACACGAGGCATCACAACAACGTTTCACCAGGCAACGCCGGTCAACTGCTGTTTGTGTATGAGAAATCAGTTGGAAACGTTCCTCATGTCAGCGCGTTGTAGGTGGCACCACCGGCGCCAACCTTGTGTGAATGCTCTGAAAAGCTAATCATTTGCATGTCACAGCATCTTCTTCCTGTCGCTCAAATTTCGCGTCTGTAGCACGTCATCTTCGTGGTGTAACAATTTTAATGGCCAGTAGTGTACCTCGAGAGATATCAAGGACGTATTTCTAAGGCAGCAAAGTGTAGTGAACACACATGGTCTGCAGGAAGTGTACGTGCTGCAGTGGAGCGAGAGCAAATATGTGGGGATTCTTTTGTTTAAGATACTGGGAGCGTCGAGATCGAGATGTGCTGTTTGTGATTTTTCTCACTCAACCATTCTAAGATAAATGAAAGTTCAATACAAGGTGGTGCACTTAGCCCAGCAGGTTTCGCATGCAACAAATGTGGAGTTGAAAGCATACAAAAAAAGTTATTTCCGAAATGCTGTCGCATAGTTTCCAAACGTCAGTCACTGCTCTTTAAGTACAGTAGTGCTGTGTGTGGTATTCCCTCCCAGCATTAACAAGTCTTCCACTAAAACTACCTTTTTCCATGCCATGTACGTGGATACAGACCACCTCCTGATATCGAAGTGTAATTTGCTTAGGAAGAAAAATAAGTATCCAATAAACCAGTGCTGCAATGGAATCAGATGCGTGCGATTTAATCTCCAAGCATGTTTCTCAGAGGAGCCCCCACAGTATAGAATAGGTCGGGATAGGACCGGGATAGAGCTCGTTGGTGGATCCACCGTACGTTACTTCCAGGATAGGATTCTAAAGTGGATTCACCTCGCGTTACGGTGGAATAGGGATCGAAGTTGGATCCACCACACGTTATGGCAGCGATATAGTTCGAAGGCAGATCCACCGCGCCTTAGGGTTGGGGTAGCTTTCGTAGGTGGATTCACCAGCGGCAGGTCCAAGGCAGATTTCGAAGGTGAATCCACATGCGATATGTCTTTGACGGTGTCGGAAGGTGGTTTCAGCAGCGGTAGATCCATGGTAGGGTCTGGGGTCACCTCTGAGAAACTGGTATTCACACATATGGAAAATTAGAGCAGTCGCACTACGTGTTTACAATTGTACTACATTTACAAGAAAATTCGGAATATATGGCCAGAACCGATGACATGATCACGTGAGCAGAAGTGTCAACATCTTGCATTTTTAGAGTAGGCTATATACACTCCTGGAAATGGAAAAAAGAACACATTGACACCGGTGTGTCAGACCCACCATACTTGCTCCGGACACTGCGAGAGGTCTGTACAAGCAATGATCACACGCACGGCACAGCGGACACACCAGGAACCGCGGTGTTGGCCGTCGAATGGCACTAGCTGCGCAGCATTTGTGCACCGCCGCCGTCAGTGTCAGCCAGTTTGCCGTGGCATACGGAGCTCCATCGCAGTCTTTAACACTGGTAGCATGCCGCGACAGCGTGGACGTGAACCGTATGTGCAGTTGACGGACTTTGAGCGAGGGCGTATAGTGGGCATGCGGGAGGCCGGGTGGACGTACCGCCGAATTGCTCAACACGTGGGGCGTGAGGTCTCCACAGTACATCGATGTTGTCGCCAGTGGTCGGCGGAAGGTGCACGTGCCCGTCGACCTGGGACCGGACCGCAGCGACGCACGGATGCACGCCAAGACCGTAGGATCCTACGCAGTGCCGTAGGGGACCGCACCGCCACTTCCCAGCAAATTAGGGACACTGTTGCTCCTGGGGTATCGGCGAGGACCATTCGCAACCGTCTCCATGAAGCTGGGCTACGGTCCCGCACACCGTTAGGCCGTCTTCCGCTCACGCCCCAACATCGTGCAGCCCGCCTCCAGTGGTGTCGCGACAGGCGTGAATGGAGGGACGAATGGAGACGTGTCGTCTTCAGCGATGAGAGTCGCTTCTGCCTTGGTGCCAATGATGGTCGTATGCGTGTTTGGCGCCGTGCAGGTGAGCGCCTCAATCAGGACTGCATACGACCGAGGCACACAGGGCCAACACCCGGCATCATGGTATGGGGAGCGATCTCCTACACTGGCCGTACTCCACTGGTGATCGTCGAGGGGACACTGAATAGTGCACGGTACATCCAAACCGTCATCGAACCCATCGTTCTACCATTCCTAGACCGGCAAGGGAACTTGCTGTTCCAACAGGACAATGCACGTCCGCATGTATCCCGTGCCACCCAACGTGCTCTAAAAGGTGTAAGTCAACTACCCTGGCCAGCAAGATCTCCGGATCTGTCCCCCATTGAGCATGTTTGGGACTGGATGAAGCGTCGTCGCACGCGGTCTGCACGTCCAGCACGAACGCTGGTCCAACTGAGGCGCCAGGTGGAAATGGCATGGCAAGCCGTTCCACAGGACTACATCCAGCATCTCTACGATCGTCTCCATGGGAGAATAGCAGCCTGCATTGCTGCGAAAGGTGGATATACACTGTACTAGTGCCGACATTGTGCATGCTCTGTTGCCTGTGTCTATGTGCCTGTGGTTCTGTCAGTGTGATCATGTGATGTATCTGACCCCAGGAATATGTCAATAAAGTTTCCCCTTCCTGGGACAATGAATTCACTGTGTTCTTATTTCAATTTCCAGGAGTGTACAAAGGGAGCTTTGAAAGCTGCTCGCTCTCTAATATAGCCGATTTCTGAGGATGTTGGGGAGGCATATCGGTGGGTCGGACTGTTTTTTTCGTACAATACTTGTAACCTGTGTAGAATGGGCGTACTTCCATATTAATATCCTGAATCAGCACCGTTATGCAGTTCAGTGTGTGATGTGTGGCAGATCAGGTAAGCTCACTCTGAATATAGAACATATGCTGCAAAGCTGATGTGTAAGCGCCTAGTACTTCCAAGAAAGATAGGACGGCTTTTGGGGGTCTGGAATCATTAGCAGCCAAATGCTCTGATTTCTGGGGAAGCCGACAGCAAATAATAGCAGTATTATTATTGGAAACTGCTGCTGACACGGCTTCCTAGTTGTTGACAATATGGAGGATAGAGAGCTGTGTCTGAAATACCCCAGGAAGGACTTTGTGAAAATTATTGACAAAGTTTTTATTTACGAATGGAGAGCATCGCTAGCTGTGTACCACGTGAGGTGTTCGAGTCAATGGTGATGTGTGGTGTCCGACAAAGTAAGTGAAGCTGGATTCTTTTATATTTGTGGTGGAGATGCAATCGTGTGTTTCCGTTGTGGTGGAGGATTGAAATATTGGGCTGAAAAGAATAACCTATGAGCTGAACATGCTGTGATGTTTCCCGGGTGCTTGTTTATGCTTCTTGCGAAGGGTGAGGATATTGTAAATAATATTTGTCAGAAGACAGATGCAAAACTTACTGAAAAGGTTGCAGCTAACACTAAACCTCCACCAAATCTTCTGAAAGCAGCATCAAAACATAACGTGACTGAGAGTGCTTCTGACAATGCTTACCTGTGTACCTCTGCTTCCAGGAAGAACTGGGAGAACTATTCTTTCCCCGCAGATATATTGGTGGCTGCGTTAAATGTAGACCTACCCTCTCCTCATGTGCTGTGTGTCAGAGACCTGTTTTAGATACAGTAAGAGCATTTTTGACGAAAACAACGGTGTTTTAAGCAAACGGTTCAAATGGCTCTGAACACTATGGGACTTAACATCTGAGGTCATCAGTCCCCTATAACTTAGAACTACTTAAACCTAACTAACCTAAGGACATCACACACATCCATGCCTGAGGCAGGATTCGAACCTGAGACCGTAGCGGTAGCGCGGTTCCTGACTGAAGCGCCTAGAACCTCTCGGCCTCAGCGGCCGGCTGTTTTAAGCGATACTATTATTATATGATGTACTTTTTACACTTTGTTAATGCTTTTTGTGAAAAATACAACATTATCGTTAAAATGCGTTCTTTTTTTCCCTACATCTTAATATGATAGCTACATTACGCTGTGATCTAAACACCTAATGAGCTGCATTAAAGAATCGTGATTTTCTAGTGTCTAAACATGGAAATGACATACAGTAACACCTGGTTTGTAAGCTCTTATTTATGACTTTGGAGACGGAAGGTCCAACTTAGATCATGTCTAAATGCTAGCGATACAGAAGTACATTTCTAAAATCCGTATGGGATGTGTATTGCGAGGAAGACTGTGGTTTGAATGGAACATTTGTCAATATTTAAGGGAGTACCCTACGCAGCATCACTGTACATACACTGAAGCGCCAAAGAAACTGGTATAGGCAAGTGTATTCAAATACAGAGATATGTAAGAATGCTGAACACGGCGCTGCTGTCGGAAACGCCTACGTAAGACAACAAGTGTCTGGCGCAGTTGTCAGATCGGTTACTGCTGCTGCAATGGCAGGTTATCAGGATTTAAGTGAGTTTGATGGTGGTGTTATAGTCGGCGCCCGAGCGATGGGACACAGCATATCAGAGGTAGCGATGAAGTCGGGATTTTCCCGTACGACCATTTCACGAGTGTATCGTGAATATCAGGAATCCAGTATAACATCAAATCTCAGACATCGCTGCGGTCGGAAAAATATCCTGCAAGTACGAGACCAATGACGACTGAGGAGAACCATTCAACGTTACAGAAGTGCAACCCTTCCGCAAATCGCTGCAGATTTCAATGCTGGGGTATTAGCAAGTGTCAGCGCGCGAACCATTCAACGAAACATCATCGACATGGGGTTTCGGAGCCGACGGCCTATTCGTGTACCGTTGGTGGCTGTACGCCTTTTGAATAAATTGTTGTTTAAATCCTTGGAGTAGTGCAGATATTTGCTGTTATAAAAACAACTTTTCCCTCTTATTATCTTTTAAAAATATTACAAAGATAAACGCATTCATTTCGTAAGTTGTAAAGAGATCTACGTTTCGAACATACACACGTCGATATTAATCGATCTACAGTCGCATCAAAAATATTTTAAGATTAATTTATTATGTAATGATTTTAGTATAGTTGTTCCATTATATATGCCCCATATTTTCTTGACTTATCCTGAAAAGGATAATCGCAGAAAAATGTATGCTCACAACAACTATAATTTTGTGTGTTTTATACAGGGTGAAAAGTATTTAAACCGACAAACTCGGGGAGGTTGTAGGGGACATCAAAACAAATATTATTCCCTAATGTCATTTTTTCCTATGAGGATTATTTAAACCGGTGGAGGCCGTATTACGCTTTTCAGTTGTAGGGAACTGCTGTCCACCAGTGTAGTAATGCATTGTCTCTATTTACTAATGGAGCGATACACCTGGAGTGAGTACACTGATATGGTTGGTGCGTACTACGTAGCGCACCACAACTTACGAGCTGCACAGCGGGTTTATCAACAATAATATCCTAATCGCCGTATCCCGCATCTTACGACCTTTGCTGCTGTGTACCAACGTCTGCGTGAGACCGGGTCATTTAGCAAATTACCTGGACAGGGACGCCGTCGCACGGTAAGAACGCTGCAATTTGAGGAAGCTGTCTTGGAGCATATGAAGGGGAATCCTTCAACCAGCAATCGTGCAATTGCACGTAATATGGGGACGAATCAGACGAATGTAATAACAGTCCTTCGAGAGCAATTGTTACGTCCATTTCACTTGCAGCGTGTCCACAACCTGGAACCAGTTGATTATCCACCCAGAGCACAGTTTTCGCAGTGGTACCTGGAACAGTGTGAAATGCATCCTACATTGCCATCCTCTGTGTTGTTTACCGAGGAAGCAACGTTCGGGCGTGATGGAGTCTTCAACATGCACAATTCGCATGTTTGGAGTGAGGGTAACCCACATGTGACAGTTACTAGCGCTCATCAAGTGTGGGGGCCGGTGTTGTTGGGGACTGTTTAATTGGGCCGTATCTGCTACATAGGCCGTTATGGCAGGCACTATTGGAATTTTCTCGCCAGAGCTTGGCCAAAATTGCTGGAAAACGTCCCTCTCCCTACAAGACAACGGATGTGGTTCCAACATGACGGGGCGCCGGCACATTTCAGTCACCTGTGCGTCGATTCCTGGACCGACGGTTCCCAGAAACGTGGATTGGCAGAGGCAGAGTGTTTGTTGGTTTAATTAATTTGCCGCCAGAGAAATCTTCCCCTGCCGGTTTAAATACTCCTCATAGGAAAAAATGACATTAGGGAAAAATATTTGTTTTGATGTCCCCTACAACCTCCCAGAGTTTGTCGGTTTAAATACTTGTCACCCTGTATACTAAACAACATAAATTGAAAGACAGTTAGTAATAATTTTCCAGGTAAATGCAATTTAAAAACCTTTCCGTTAGCCCATTTTCATATGAATATTGACACTAACACGTTCACTTTTCATACAAGTGCGCCGCGCGGAGTGGCCGCGCGATTAGAGGCGCCATGTCACGGATTGCGCGGCCCCTCCCGCCGGAGGTTCGAGTCCTCCCTCGCGCATGAGTGTGTGTGTTGTTCTTTGCATAGTTAGTGTAAGTTAGTTTAAGTAGTGTGTAAGCCTAGGGACCGATGACCTCAGCAGTGTGGTCCCATAGGAGTTTACACACATTTGAACATGCAAGCGCACATACAATTTCCTTATCTTACAAAAAATGTGTATTTGTTTCATTCGTTCTGAGTGTCACACTTCGTAAATTTCTGTAATTATTTTATTTACAAGTTAAAATTCTTTAACAGGTTTTTAACTTTTCCCATTCTTGTTTACTACAAACATATTATCAATTTGTCAGTTTCCTTTTACCCAAATAATTCGAAACTTATGACATGTTATATCAGCATTTTTCGCTTGGACAATTTAGTCTAGAGCAGCCCTTCCTCCTAATTGTTTATTTAGTTTTTTTCCAATTTTTTTATTACTCAGTGAGTCCTTTTCCACATTTTGAATGAAATAATCCGCACTGGCTGCAAAATACTTTTTATCAAAAGTCACGACCAGTTTCGACTGAAGAAGCATCCTTAATAAGGAAATTTTTTTACAAAGAATACTTTACAATGTTCTGAAGAGCAGAGTGATACTATAAATTAGTGTTGTATAGCAATACTTGAAAATACTCACAGGTTCTTTTTACACGTCGTAGCAGGAAGGTAACTGCCTTGGAGTCACTCCCATAATTAATCTGAGAGTATAAACAATAGCGCGCTTAAAGCGGTAGTCCATATTTAAAATGAACGGGAAAGCAGAACCCATAGAAATAAAACCTGGATAAAGACCAAACGGGCCACAAAAAGCTGTAGACTAGTAACGTAACTAGACAATTTCAAAATATGAACCCAATAAACGAGATGAGTCTTCACTGTGCCACACGCAGGAAGGCAGTTGAGCGGCAGCAGAGAAGACAGTACTGACCGCTCTGCTGTAAGGAAGCTGTTTACAGGTGGCGCCAATGGCGACGGAAACAGAGCTGTCGCTATAGAAGGTCTGAGGGATGCGGCACGGTTTGAAACGTCCCCTTTTTAACAATTATACACGACTGTGCTTAAACTGACACACAATATTTTGTTAGCGCAACGCAATCTGACTTTCAAAAATCCCTACAAAAGAATGGCCCTGACTAACATTAAACTATACCTTTCACAAATCACTAAATCACTTATCTCACAATAATCTTCGTTTCTCCCACTACTGCAATACAGCGAGCGCCTCTACTGCCAGCTAAATAAAAGATTCAAACTACTGAAGGCACTAACTACTGATAGGCATAGTTAGCAAATGAAAGATTTTGATAGAGAACAACGAATGTATTTACCTCAATAGTCATAATATATGTAGCAGTTCATGACAAATTTCAAAACTCCGCCATCTCTCTCCCCACATCCACCACTGCTGGCGGCTCACCTCCAACTGTGCAACGCTACGCGCTGCTAACATCCAGCTGCCCAACACTACAATGGCAGACAACAATGCAAACTAGCCACAGACTGCACACAGCACAGCCAGTGATTTTCATACAGAGCACTACGTGGCGTTACCAATAAGAAAACCTAAACAGCCTACTTACATAGCCCCCATGCTCCCCACAAAAAATTTTAAAATTTGTTTTGGGCAGTGGCCAATAATGATTTGATCAAATTTTTCATAATTACAATAACAAAGATATCAAATGCACACACTTATTCATACAATGTTGGTCAAAAGCTAAAATTTTCTCACAGTCCATAAAGACAGTCCTGATCATTCATCACAGTAATTACAGTTTCTTTTCACCAAGTCTCATTAGTAAAAGAAATTGCACACAGAAGTCGTGGATTTCCATGCAGTCTTGAAGAAGTAGTGTTGTCCTTCCAACGGAAAGACAGTGCTGACTCTTGATATGCAGACAGGTAATGGGCCACAACAGAGCGAACCCACAGCAGAGTCAGTCGAAGTTTTGAAGAATATTGGTAGGTAGGACATCACAGAGTAGACCCACTGTAGTCCTGGTAGAGATTACAGTATTGGTGGGCCACTAGAGGTGCAGACCCACTGCAGTCCTTGTAGAAATAATGGTATTGGTGGGCCATCAAAGATGCAGTCCATGTAGAGAAGGCCAGCAACCATCTGTTGCCACTGTGCAGGTGCACAATCACCATCGAAGAGCCTTGCGGACAATATAGCAAGTCCATAAACCTCAACTTGTGTACTCACAAAACTTTTTGGAATGTCCTTAGAACCAGCAATGCTGTTATCCAGTCCCTTGCTGAATTATTAACACACGTCCAAACCCTAATGGTCCCTACTTCTCACATATTGTCCATATACTATGACCAACAGAAACGTGTTCAGTGAAATGTAGCTTACAAGTTACTTAATTTGATGAAATGGTGTCAATTACAATTTTATAACATAAGAATACAATAACAAAGGTACAAAATAATCATTAAAGAGCATAACAATACAGATAACATTTGTGGTAATGCAGGCTTTACAAAAGAATAGAAAGAAACATATACATCAGTGTTACAAAAATAATGACATAAGTACATACATAAAGATCAGAATAACTTTTGAAACATCACCTCCACATATGAGCAACAAAACAGAATAAATAATGTCTAAACATCTTTACAAAGTAAATAACATAGTATTAGAAAAATTCTACAACATAGCTCTCATCAGCTAAACACATAAAGACAGGAAAAACACAAATACACAAGGGTACACAAACACATAGAGGGATGACACAAAAGGAAAGGACAGGGTTTGTTTTACTGCAGTATTTTGCATGGAGATCTCCCTTCGTTCATCATTATTCTCAAAAAGTCCTATCTATACCTGCTTTCTGTACTTTTTTCGTACAACTTCTCAATGCATTTCTTCCAATTCATCGCAACTCATTCTCTTATATAGTCTACCCCTCCTAAGCTAACTTAAATCTACTGAGCTCAGATGCTAAACTAAAGGACGAGGCAATGAAGCAGCACAAAACAATTAATACAAACACCAATAAAAAAATGGAAACTGTCAAAGCAAGCTACAGTAATCTAAATTACCAAGCAATGCAACATTACAACTAATATGAGCCAATGTGCAGCAACAAGAAAAATAAATCAGTAGTAAAACTAGCTTAACAGAGTAATACAAAGTGAAATTTAGTAGCACTATGCCTGGCAACCAGCAGCAGAAAATGAAATCACTTATACCTAAACATGACAAAGCTCAAGCAGAAAAAATAGTACACTAAAAATGGCCATGTCTAATACCTATGTCACATCTTAATACTAGAGTGATGCATCACGAGAACTTACACTAGCAGATAAGTTACCAAATCGTAAAGAAATTATTTATGCAATTCCTGTGAAGGGAAATGTCTATTTATGTGCCCTCGTTTTCTTGGAAGTAGATCATTAATTTCTTATTGACTGGATCTGTAGGCATAAAATAACTATATTAGTACATAAATTAAATTTTATTTTAACCAATGCTGCAGTGCAGCTAGAAACTAGATATTAAAGAAAATGAGCAACTATGTACAAAGGACGGCATGAAACATCATTCAATAGCTATGTGGCATTTTGTAAGTCAGTAGCTCTCAACTCTCGTAGAAAGACACTTGTCATTATCAGGTTTGCAGATGTAAGAATATTTCCCATCAATTCATAAGCATTTCAGTAAATATCGTAAATTAAGAGCTCCACAGTGTAATCATATGTTTTCAAGTTCGACCGTGTCGTTTTTTGCGATGCTTTCTACAAAGGAATGTCAGAAGCGAGGTTAATGGCCTCTTTTTTTTTTCTCCACCTAATGGCTTTTTTTCCAGGTGGCTGGCACAGGTGGCCGCTCAAGACGCATTACGTCAAGGTCACTTACCTTTCTTACTGAAATATTTACGACAGCAGTTTGCACTACAGTGACAGTCTCATATAAAAAAGTTTCACAGTTCGAGAATTTGCGTTGCAAATCTGTAGAAACAAAATCCTATGAATATAACAGTGTCCAAAAAATTTTCGCCGGTATTGTGATACATTCACGCATTTACACACATTTCACAACTCTTAAAGTACGATTCTTGGTTTCCAACATCCTGTTTCACAAACCAGAGTGAGTCCCTAACCACTACTCATTATTCCTTACCTTATACGTCGACACTTCTTCAATATTTTATGATAAGAGAGACGTAGCATACTCAAATAACTCGTATAGCATCAGCTTATTGACCATAAACATACCTCAGCAGCATAATACACATCGTCATGTAAAAATATCATAACACCTCAGTCAACTCTCAAAATCGTCGTAGCTTCCTCCAATAATTTCAAAACCTAAAAAAAATTCTCTGCTCATTTCAATAGTGTCATCTACCTCAAATGTACTTTAAAATCATGCTCCCTTACCAAATACATCATTCAAAGCTCTCATAGTATCACAATGGTTCTGAAAAAATATGAAGAGTTCACACAGTACAGACAAAATACAATTTCATAAGTGTGAAGTTATCCAGCTGTGTAATTGCGTAAACATCTGTCACTGATGTAGTAAAAAAAATGTTTATCTCTAAGTTAAATGATCCGATAGCTGTGTAATTAGTGTGTTAGAGAAATATGGTACCGATGTGTAAAGTTGTATAAGCAAATACCATATTAGCTAGGGCTCCTTGTGCTTGCCAAACACATGGTACACATAGTAGGCGTGTACCCCCCTGAGGATTAATGTAATTATACCCCCAGGTGTTACAGATTACAGCAATGGAATTAAATGTATCATGGAAAACTTTCTTTGTAATTCAAAAATCTTGAAAAATAAATGGTTTAAGTACAAAATTGATCACTCAAATGCGTGTCCTGTAGCGCTAAATGTGCGTCTTGCTGTAAGATAATCTCTGTGGAAGTCTCGTAGTTATCGTCCTCCGAAAGTTCTGCAGAAGTCAATGTACTTACCTCATGATAAGCAAAAGTGAAATGCTTTGTGTATAGATATCGTAGTTATTACGCTTATTGTTGTGATGAAGAAAGTACTGTGCTGTAACGTATTGTTGTGCTACAGAAAAGCTGTCTCCTTGTAGCTATACCACAAAAGTTACTACTAAAATATGTTTTACTTTCCAGAAGAATTCAGAAAAACTGTGCAGATATAAAACAGATACACCGCAAAAGCAACATTGTAAATTGTCACTCATTAGTAGCGTCGTGATAAAAATCGTGTAGCTGTCACATAAACTAACCTCTGTGTCAACTAGTATCTCTCAGAAAGCACTTTAAATTCAGAATGTATTTTCAAATAAACCAAAATGTTGCATGAAAATCTCATTAGCAGTACTGGTAAATGTTCTAAGTATGTGAGCCTTATAGTCGTTACGTAATCGTGCAACTAACAAGCAAGAATGTACACACACAATAACACTGTGTCGTCTGTTCGCAATAACAGTGCATTCGTAATTTCTGTTTAAATAAGTTCTCTTGGTTCTTGACTGGATATTTAACTTCAAACATTGTTGCATGGTAACAGTTTCTAAGTCTGACAATCCATACTAGAAATGTGAAGTGAAAAGTTATATGGCAAAGACAAAGTTAAAAAGCAGATTATCTTTCAATAAACGGTTTTACATGTGAAATGTGGTGCAATCTTTTCATAGTACTCCGAGTTTCAACTTGAACGCAATTATCATGCGGTATACGACGGTTAGCGTCTATGTTATTCTCCTCAAGCCGAGCCGGCGCACGTGGCTGCCTGCGCTGCGAGTCACTGTCTGTTTCTTTGTTGGCGCGCGTCGTTATTGGGACTTGGAGGTCTAACTGCTACAAATTCACCTTGTCGAGAGGGCCCTGCCCTGTTTGAAACCCGCCAGTTCTGATGAAATTCAGGTCTGTCGTTATGATTATATCGTCTGTCGTCATGTCGGTAGTTCCTGTAGTTTCTTTCTTGTCCGTTAAGTGGTGGAGAATTTCTCCCTGAATTATCACTGCTCTGTGGACCGTTGCGTCTGAAGTTATTCTGTCTCCCTTGATAATAATTGTTTTGGTACCCATATTGTCTATTTCTATAGTAATCTCTGTCATATTCATTGCTACGGAAATGCGATCTTTCTCTGTAATTATTACTACTCTGCCAGTGGTTGTCATATGGGTGGTGTCTGTTTTGGTTACGATTTGCGTTGTAAGAATAGACTTGTCGTGTCCAGTTATTGTTTCTGTCGTCACGGAATTGTGACGGGTGTGACCTGTAGTGATTGTTTTCCGCGTTTTCGCATCCTGCGACTGTCTGAGTCAATTTCTAATTCTTGTAAGAGTCCCTGAAAAGCTTCAATGTCGTCTTTGCAACGTCCTGCCAAAATAATATTTCTTAAATGTTCAGGCAAGTTCATTAAGCAAATGCGGATGAGTTCTGAGGGGCTGTATGGGTTTGAAAGATACTGATTCTTGTGCAACATGTCTTCAAAATATTTCATAAGACTGGAAAATTCAGATTGTTCGAAACGTTTCATCATTATGATGCTGTGTTTTACTCGGTCTTGTGTAGCTTGAGACCAATACGCAGAGAGGAAGGCATGATAAAATTCTCCTTCACTGTGACAATCGTGAATGACCGATCGCATTCTTACAGCTGGTTCATTCTCCAAGTAGCCACACATAAATTCTAACCTGTGCTCCAATGACCAGTTGAGAGGAAAACAATGAGAGAATTGATGGAGCCACGCTTGTGGATGAATGTCGTTGGCAGAATTCTTAAACGTTTTGAATTTACGTGTAGTAATGAACAGCTTATAGTCAAAATCATCGTGTCGGCGAGTAGCATATCGGTCATTGTTACGTCGTGTCGGCGGTTCCATCTCAAAATCCAATGCGCCTTGCCAATTTCTTTCATAATTTCCGAAATGTCCTGTGTTATTATTTTGTGGTTGTTCCGTATTTCTATGCCCTCTTCCCGTACTGGAGCGCGAGTGTCCTCTGAAATATGTAATTCTTGTATTACCTGCGTCAACTGATCTTGTACTTCCCGGATTTCTCTTTTGTACTATGTATTGATTTGATTTTGATTTTGTTTGAATTTTCTAATTTGTTCATACTCTTCTGTGTCAGTGAAAGCTACAGGTCTTGTGTCATTCAGATCATCATCTACCTTTGTAGATAAGTTAGTGACCTGATCCGAAAGTTCGGCTACTTTCTCCGATAGTGAACACATTTCCTCAGTGTGTTTTTCTGAACCAAGTTTCAGTGTGTTCATTTGTGTTGAAATCGAATCTACTGTGTCCTTCAAGTTTTCCTGTGTTTTTGCAAGTTGCGTAACCGAATCGGTAGATGCAACTGAGTCAATTTTAGCCCACAAGATCTCATGATTTTCATGAACAATGGTTTGCAGTTCTTTTATGGCTGCTTCGTGATTCTGTAATGCATTTTCATGCCGCGAAAAAATAGGTTGAAAATGCTCACAAATTTGTGTATTTACGTCATTACAGACTTTTTGACATTTCGATTCAATGTTATGTAACTCAGTAGTTAAATCTTCACGTGTTTGTTCAAGTGTGTTGTCTAACTTTTTAAGATTTTGTTCCACTGTGTCTAACTTTTGAAGACTTTGTCCCATTTGTCTCTGATTTTGTTCCATTTGTTGCATTAATTGCAATAATAATGTATTAGTGTCTGGAATCTGTTTCTCTATGCTTTTTGGCAGTGCATTTTCACCGGCAACATTCACATTTTGACAAGCAGAAAATGTGTCTTGACTCATTTGAGAAAACGGTGAGGACCCAAAACCTAAGTCTACAGTATTTGCAATATCGTGTTCTGTCATTTCGGATTCCTGAGGCGAACTGTTGCCGACCGATCGATCGATAATGCTTCCCTCTTCACTAATTGTTTCACTGTCTACACCATTGTTTGCCGCCCGCTCCATTTCCCTATGCACAATTACCAAGTTACTACTTTGAACATTAGTTAATTCATTACTCTGCGGCGCTAACACACTGCTTTCGTCTTCACTGTCATTTCTTAGTTTACTTTGGAGCCTAGTATTACGTTTTTCACACGCCATTATTGTCACAATATTTCACACGACAAGACAGAAAAGCACAATTTGAAGAGCAAAAATAAGAGAACACATTAACATAACACTGAAAATAATATCTAGTTAATTGCAGCTGCGAAATACTTGGTGCAAATCTAAATGCATGCCACAACTGTGTACAACAATGAAAAACTAAAACTACAAAGGAAATTCTCTCTACAATTACGCGTTAGCAATAAACAATAGCTACACTAATTACACAAACTACAAGAAATAAATCAGAAGATTCCAGTGAGGTATCCTCGGCTAAGGGTCGACATATGAAACGTCCCCTTTTTAACAATTATACACGACTGTGCTTAAACTGACACACAATATTTTGTTAGCGCAACGCAATCTGACTTTCAAAAATCCCTACAAAAGAATGGCCCTGACTAACATTAAACTATACCTTTCACAAATCACTAAATCACTTATCTCACAATAATCTTCGTTTCTCCCACTACTGCAATACAGCGAGCGCCTCTACTGCCAGCTAAATAAAAGATTCAAACTACTGAAGGCACTAACTACTGATAGGCATAGTTAGTAAATGAAAGATTTTGATGGAGAACAACCAATGTATTTACCTCAATAGTCATAATATATGTAGCAGTTCATGACAAATTTCAAAACTCCGCCATCTCTCTCCCCACATCCACCACTGCTGGCGGCTCACCTCCAACTGCGCAACGCTACGCGCTGCTAACATCCAGCTGCCCAACACTACAATGGCAGACAACAATGCAAACTAGCCACAGACTGCACACAGCACAGCCAGTGATTTTCATACAGAGCACTACGTGGCGTTACCAATAAGAAAACCTAAACAGCCTACTTACAGGTTATACATGTGCTAAACTTCTAGAAATACGTAACGCATTACAGAAAATTGAGTCCCGTTTATAAAAATACTGAAAATGGACGATTAAAATACAAAAAATTACTAAAGCCTGAATGGTAATACAAGTTCCCTCTTTTACTAATACATTTTACATAAATACTGGAAATGGATATTTAGCATGTAAAATAATAACAAAGCCCAAGTGGTAATACAAATTTCCTCTTTCACAAAAATAAAGCCTTATAAGTGGGCAAATGCAAAAGACTAATCTGGGAAACTAAAGACCAGTGATAATAAAATAGTGAGCTACAGAAGTAATGCCTATCTGTTTAGACAGTCAAAATTTGTTAAAAGGCCGTTGTGTCTCAAATCTGTCTGCCCAGTCAAGGTAGAATCCGGAAATCTTTCTTGAGCTCGGTAAATTTCCACTTCTACTAAAATATTGAGAGTATTGCCTTTGCTTTCAAAATATAGTACCTTCATATTCTTTCCGATGTCTGTAATATGGTGACCAGTTTCGCGCAAATGTGCACCTAGTGCCGACTTCGTGCGGGAATCGTTGATATGCTCTCCAACGCGGGTTCTGAAGTTTGCTCCCATCTGATCTATATATTTAGCATCATATTCAACACAAGTGACACTATATACCCCTGATGACTTAATTTTACCCCGTACTGCGGTCTCCCTACGCCTGAATTTTTGGCTATTATTGTTTGGGACGTAAAAATATCTTTAGAAGTCAAACATTTACTGATTCTGCTGGAAATATTCCCATAGAATGGTATCTTACGGAATTCATTATCAACAAACGATCTGCAAATTGTGATTACTTTAACATTGATTTACGAATTCCCATTTATAATAAAAAGCTTTCTCCTCTCTCCTATCTTTACTACCTGTTTACGTACAACATATTCTGAAACTTACAACATACATAGATACTTGCCAATTCCAACGATTTTATGAATACATTGTTTACAGATGAAAATTTTAAATATTCTACCATCGTTTTCTACATTAATATGACGTGATAAACCGTTTATCAGGCTATTCTTTTAAGTATGTCCGCTACCATTTACAAGACTTGGCCATACTTTCAGAGATCTGTAATATGTTGCATTTCTAATGATTTTCCAGATACAGGAAACTCTAGGTAATATGCATTAGTATTGGAACTGTTTACAGTTTTAAATGGAACATTATACAGAATTTGAACAGAAATATTTTGTTGTTAATCTCACTGGTTTTCTCATAGATCTTAACCAAAACTAAGTCACTCATATTAAAATTTTTGTAATTTGACTTTTCATTATGTCTTTGAATTTTAACTTCAGCTTACTTACTCATCTTATCTTTAAATAACTGTTTCTTTCATCAATGGTACACTCTTAGCGTGCAGGAAATTCAACCAACTTTTTCACCAAACTATTATATTGCTTTCACTATTGCTTTACGCAGAAGGTAAGAATTCTATAATTTTCATCTGACATTGAACCTGACTGTATATAGGTATAATTCTGTATAATATGTTTAAGTCTAGTGGTCCATCTTTACATGATATCTTTTCACTCTGTGATACACCATCACCTCCTAGTTCTTCGGTTTCGTGAACTTGGACTTGTGTTACTACTGGGTTTTCGTGAGCTGCGGTAACCTATGCAAACGCATCTTGTTGTAAGCACGTTTCCCCTGCATTTTCACTATCATTTGGTTCGCTTTCAATATAGTTGGCTTCCTTATTCGTACTCCAACATGGCCGGCCAGAGTGGCCGAGCGGTTCTAGGCGTTACAGTCTGGAACCGCGCCACCGCTACGGTCGCAGGTTCGAATCCTGCCTCGGGCATGGATGTGTGTGATGTCCTTAGGTTCGTTAGGTTTAAGTAGTTCTAACTTCTAGGGGACTGATGACCTCAGAAGTTAAGTCCCATAGTGCTCAGAGCCATTTGAACGATTTGAACTCCAACACAAGATCTACTGTGAATCTGTATGCCTCTTTCTCAAATTCATTCTCTTCTGTCACCAAACCATCAGAACCGTGTACTTCATCTTCATATTCCACCCATGTGGTTACTATATCCTCCTGCATTACATCACCTTCTGCATATGTACTTTGGGTAAAGTGCTTTAAAAATCTTGCAAGCGATTCAGCTTGAGAATCGCTGAAAGGTTGCCAGCCCAAACATCGATACAAGAGCTGATAAAATACCGGATACACTGCAGAAAAATGATGGACTGTTGTATCTCTGTCATTTGATACCTCTCGTTCATCACTTTCACTGTCCTTAAATCATTTTCGTTGCTTATGCTTTTCTATCCCTGTCTAGTAGAGAATACAAATCTGTCGTCACTATTGCTAACTGAATCACACACATTAATATAATTTTCTGCTTTCACTTCATGACTATCTAAATCAGCATGGCTTTCCGGTAACACCATGTTCGGATCGTATTCATCTACCCCCAAAAGTTACTGTTTCAACTGAATCGAGTTTGTGTGCATATTCTGAGAATAGAACAATTACATCTAACCATCTTTTGGATGAATCTTTGAGCTATGCCCCTTTTCTTCCTTATTCCCCTTTATTGTTGGTAGAGTCGCCCTCGGATAACCACCTTCGTCGTTTACCCATTCTCGAACTGTGTCATATATTTGACAGAGCTTATTGACATGTACCTCCTCCTCTTATAAGATCCTGCAACGGTCCATCATTCCCTGTCCTTTCCTAACCAGCAGGCGCAGAAATAAGTAACTCTGACTCTCTTGCTGTCCTTACTTATTCTTTTCCTGTTTTTCCATGCTGACGTATGGTAACCCTGACAGAAGAGTCCCTGGTCCCCCAGGTTGGGGGTTATGCTTAGGGCTGACAACCCTCTCACGCAAAAACAAATTGTTACGAATCTCTCACTTACGCCTCGGAACGGTTTAAGAAACAATGCTGTAAGACGACACGGGAAACGAAAAATAGGCTTATGAATCGGTGCATGAAAGGCTATGAATCTGTTGAAACATGTACACATGCAAAGATTGCAAGACAAATTAAAGATATACAGTCTAAAAATTTCTGCAGTACGAGAAACAAAATTTCCTGAAGAATACACACAGATCCTTTGACAATACCCTATGTTTAAAAGCGATGTACAAACTGAAAAGCACGAATTTGGAACAGCATTTACCATTTCAAAGTAGCTGGTTGAAGCAGTTATCAGGTTTGAGGCTGTTAATGAAAGAATATGCTTGTAACACCGAAAATGCAGATAAAATAACTTCTGCACCATTCAAAATTTTCGCGCAATTAATATTCGTGTATAACTTGCACTGTACGTTTGATTCTGAAACCGTAAGCTGTATTACAGAAACTGTATTTAATACATAATCGATGTAATAGTGTATTTAATTTTGACTGTATATAACCGATTGTAATTATAACGAAAATATTGTAAATTGCTAGGTAATAGGAAAGGGAACTTGACTGAAATGTATCGATAGCAACAACGAAATGGTAGTAGCTGTGCCGTTGTTTGTCTTTGGATCTGGAGAGTCTGTCCCGTTGTGAGCAGAGAGGAAGCAGAGCAGCTTGAGTTATGAAAGAGCGCGGAAGTGATTGTTCGGCGCTCCCGCCGTCACGTTGTGCAGCTATGCTCGCGCCAATGTAGACGTGTCTGATATGTTAAACCGCGAGCATTGAGGCAGGCGGAGGAACCTGTAGTTCCAACTATTGCTTGTCCCATAATTATCCGTGGCTCTGGAGACGACTCGGGGTTCTTCTCAGCGAGCAGCAGCAGCAAGAACAAAGGCAGCTTAGCATCGTCGTCGGCTACATTCTTCGTCGTCCGCACAGCCACAACATCGTAAGACTATTAACTGACAAATATAGTAATGTGGAGGCTTTCCCAAGCAACATTTCTTTCACAAAGTATGAATAACTTGAATAATAACTTGCAGTAGTTAAAACTGGTAGTGCACCTGTGTTGTCATTGTCCTCAGACATTATTACCATTATTATCCCTTTCCTTTCCATGCAATCACCGAGCGTCGTAAGAATATTAAAACTGATTAAATATTTAGTGCCAGTTTGTTGTATTTGGTGACTAGTTTCAGTCTAAATTTTCTGCCTCAGTAACTGTTCATTGCATGACAGGCTACTTAAAGTAAAGTAAAATTTCACTGGCAAAACTAATAACTAAAGATACAGCACAAATTAAGAGTGCACAATTTCATTTATTCTGCATTTAGCTTAGCGAGTGACTTCTGCTGACTTGGAATGCACACTCCTGGAAATGGAAAAAAGAACACATTGACACCGGTGTGTCAGACCCACCATACTTGCTCCGGACACTGCGAGAGGGCTGTACAAGCAATGATCACACGCACGGCACAGCGGACACACCAGGAACCGCGGTGTTGGCCGTCGAATGGCGCTAGCTGCGCAGCATTTGTGCACCGCCGCCGTCAGTGTCAGCCAGTTTGCCGTGGCATACGGAGCTCCATCGCAGTCTTTAACACTGGTAGCATGCCGCGACAGCGTGGACGTGAACCGTATGTGCAGTTGACGGACTTGGAGCGAGGGCGTATAGTGGGCTTGCGGGAGGCCGGGTGGACGTACCGCCGAATTGCTCAACACGTGGGGCGTGAGGTCTCCACAGTACATCGATGTTGTCGCCAGTGGTCGGCGGAAGGTGCACGTGCCCGTCGACCTGGGACCGGACCGCAGCGACGCACGGATGCACGCCAAGACCGTAGGATCCTACGCAGTGCCGTAGGGGACCGCACCGCCACTTCCCAGCAAATTAGGGACACTGTTGCTCCTGGGGTATCGGCGAGGACCATTCGCAACCGTCTCCATGAAGCTGGGCTACGGTCCCGCACACCGTTAGGCCGTCTTCCGCTCACGCCCCAACATCGTGCAGCCCGCCTCCAGTGGTGTCGCGACAGGCGTGAATGGAGGGACGAATGGAGACGTGTCGTCTTCAGCGATGAGAGTCGCTTCTGCCTTGGTGCCAATGATGGTCGTATGCGTGTTTGGCGCCGTGCAGGTGAGCGCCTCAATCAGGACTGCATACGACCGAGGCACACAGGGCCAACACCCGGCATCATGGTATGGGGAGCGATCTCCTACACTGGCCGTACTCCACTGGTGATCGTCGAGGGGACACTGAATAGTGCACGGTACATCCAAACCGTCATCGAACCCATCGTTCTACCATTCCTAGACCGGCAAGGGAACTTGCTGTTCCAACAGGACAATGCACGTCCGCATGTATCCCGTGCCACCCAACGTGCTCTAAAAGGTGTAAGTCAACTACCCTGGCCAGCAAGATCTCCGGATCTGTCCCCCATTGAGCATGTTTGGGACTGGATGAAGCGTCGTCGCACGCGGTCTGCACGTCCAGCACGAACGCTGGTCCAACTGAGGCGCCAGGTGGAAATGGCATGGCAAGCCGTTCCACAGGACTACATCCAGCATCTCTACGATCGTCTCCATGGGAGAATAGCAGCCTGCATTGCTGCGAAAGGTGGATATACACTGTACTAGTGCCGACATTGTGCATGCTCTGTTGCCTGTGTCTATGTGCCTGTGGTTCTGTCAGTGTGATCATGTGATGTATCTGACCCCAGGAATGTGTCAATAAAGTTTCCCCTTCCTGGGACAATGAATTCACGGTGTTCTTATTTCAATTTCCAGGAGTGTATTTTATTATTGTTATTTTAAAAATAAAATCAACTGCTCATTTGCTTAAAGTAAATTCTGTTATATCTTTCAATAACGAAAAGTAAATTGTTTGCCTTTTTCTGAATTTTGCATTACGTTACACTGAGATTACTGAAAGTTACTTTTTTATATAATAATGTTCAAGTTAAATCATTCAATTATTTAACCAGCAATTTCATTTAACGTTACTTTCAAAATATAGTATTTCAGAATAAGTAACTGCAAACTCAGTGCTTTCTGATTCAATTATTTTCCTGTGAACTGTTGTGCTGTGGGAAAGCGTGACAACCTTCTGTTGCCAAGCCAGTGATTATTTGACATCTTGGGTTGTCGGGTGTTCTGCCGGATATCAGCGTCGTAACCTTCATCAGGTGCGACCTGAGACTGCTCCTCGAGTTTTTTTAATTAAGGATGGGGCCCCTCCACGCCCACACCAACGTGGTGACCAACACAAAAGTTCTACTGTCACCTCCGTAAACATGTTAGTTTTTGAATCAGGCGTCACAGGATGCAGGCTGTGATGTTATCCATGCGTCTGGGTAGGATTACTCATTAACATGGTCCATCAGGAGATAGAAGTGGTCGAAAACGATTGAAGGGTAGCGGTTGTAAGGGCAGAGGAAAAAAAGTGCCAAGGCCAGCGCCAAGGGGAAAAAACCTCTGCGACAGTAGGACGGGTAGTAAGGGCAGTAGCGGCTTGCTAGCTGCGACAGAGCATGCAAGGTGAGGGGTGGTTAGCGTGAGGTATCGTGCGACGTTACCTATGTACTGCGTGGTCGTTAGCTGGGTCAGTCCGGTGCTGCGGCTGGGCTCGCTTGTAGTCTCCTGGGCCGGGCGCAGTGGCTTCCTCCCTGTAACATAAAAGTTCGGCGCGGCAACGCATGCGCTGCTGTTAGGCCCTCTGCTGCGCCTTGTCGTCAGTGCCTTGGTGCAGCTTCATCAGGCTGGCGCAGAACGACGGCGATCGGCTACCGTACAGCGTCCTCCTGTACTGCACGGCGCAGCCCTTCTGCATTGCAGCTGTGAGCTGCTCCGCTCTTCCAGTGATCTGCGCCGCTTCAGCGTCGGAGAGATGCACGCCGTTCGCTCGCGCTTGCGCGATGACGGCTGCCTTTCTGTCTTCTCGGTCCCTTGGGGGGGCCGCTCCCGCAGCGGGCGGCGCGCCACCGGCTCCTCTGGGGCGGCAGGTTGTCTTCTTTGCGCCTCGCACCTGCGGTGCTGCTGGGACAAAAGCTGGGATAGGCGCGCGAACGTCCTTCTGCGAGGTCGCAGGAGTGTTCGCAGGTACGACTGCGCTGAGGCCTTGGGTGAAGACTGCTCGCAGTTGCCTAAAGGCCTCTTCCTTCTCTGCAGCCACGGCGGCTGCGAAGGCAGCCCTCTCCGCCGCCATGACGGCTTTGAGGGCTGCTGTGGCCTCCTTCACGGCGGTGCCGAGTTCGAGGTCACATCTCTTCACGGGAGGGCGAGCTGCATCCTGGCTGCCCGTTTCCGAGCGGCCGTCCCCGCCCCTGGCAGGTGGATCTGCTGCTGCGCCGTCCCTCAGCTGCACCGGGCTGTTCTGCGCCCTACGCCGTTTCCGACGTCGTCTTCTCTTCTGCTGCTGCGTCGGTGCGGCCGCGGCCGCTTCGCCGCCCCCGGCACGGTTGCGGGCCGCCACACCGGACACAAGTCGGCAGAGTGTTGCTGCCGCTGTCGCAGGCGCGGCTGTCGTGCTCACCTGAGCACTTGACGCACCGCGCCGCGTTGCGGCAATACTTCGCAACATGGCCCTCGCCCTGCACCTGAAGCACTGGGGCTGAGGATCCATGGCGGTCGGGAGAGCCTCCGTCGTAACCGGGAAGCCCAGCAACTTCCGCAAGTCGAAGATGTCGCTCCCGCCGTCGACCGTTTGCACGGTCACGGCTTAGAGCGGCGCCCTCTTCCTGTTGGTCCGGTTGTGCAACCTTGCGGCTGCATTACCAAACCCGGCTCGCAGCAGCCCTTCCCGGACCGCTGCCTCATCACAGCACCAAGGTAACCCCCTGAGGAGTGCCTTAGTCGTCTTCATCCTTCCTACGGAAGGTGCCTTCTCACGCGCCGGCGGCGCGTCGACGATGTGGTCGGCCACTGCGACCTCGATCGCCCTGTGGTCGGCCACGTTTGCGGCTCGAACGCAGATCAGCGAGTCTGTATCGACAGAGTAGTAGACCACCTCGTTCCGAGCGCAATTCGTCACTGTGTCGAACAGCGCTGTCCACCCGCCTTTGCACTTGACGTACAAAGGGGGACAGGCCGCGACTCGTCTTCTCGGGAGTTCCTTGCTCGGTCGGCAGACTCGGAGAGTTGCACAACCGAAGGACCCTTCGTAGCGGCAGGTTTCCTCTGCGCACCCTTCTTTCCCCTGCTGCGAGGCGCGGAACACGACAATTTGCACGCGTTGTAAAAACAACGCACGACAATTTGCTCTCCGCGGCGCCCACAGCACAGAAAACCTCTTCACGAGCTCTCAACGGCCGGGTAAGCGAAGCGCGCAACGGCAGCGATGCGCTCGCGTCGCCAGCTCAGGCCGCTCTCGCGCGAGTTTTTTTTTTCTTTTTCTTTTTTTTTTCATTCTCTGCCCTGAGGGGACAGAGCGGGCTGTTTTAGGGCTTTCTATTTGCCCTTTTCAGCCATGGGTTTATACAGTTTTATTTTTAATCAATTTATACATTTCTCTTGGTACGTAGTGCAAGTTTCCTTTTGGTCATAAACAATTACAAATATCTTTAGATATTTTAACATTTACAATGGGATTTTAACAATTTCAATGATATTTTAGCAGTTTTAGTGTTGTTTTAACAATTTCAACGAGATTTTGACAATTACAATTTTATCTTACAATTTCAGTGATATTTTAACAATTTTTGTTGATATTACATTACAGTTTCGTTTTTCTTCGGTTTATTTTACAATGCATTTGTTCTTTTTTTTAATAGTTTATAATTACAGATATCTTATGAAATGGGTAGCTACTTATTCTACTATACATATGCATTTGTTTTACATTTATTATTTAGTGTACAGAGCGAGGGAGGGGGAGTAGAGGGAATTGGGTTGGCGAGGGAGTTTGAGTAGAGGGAGTTGGGTTAGGTGTATTTTGGTGGTTCTTTGTGGGCCATGTTCTTGTGTGCTTGGTTTGTGTTTTATTCTTGAGTCCTTTCGTCTAGGTGTGGGGGGATGGTGGTGTTTGTTGTTAGTGGTGATAGGATTGGGGCGAGATCGGGGTACGTCTTCGCTGTGTTGTGGGCGATTGTGTGGGAGGGTGTAGTGTATTTGAATTTGGGTTTCCTTTTTGTTCTGTGGTTGACTGTGATTATGTCCTCCATGTCCGGTCTTTTGTTTAGGATATGATTTCCGTATCTGGCTCTCATTTTGGCTAACCTGGTTTGTAGTGGCTCCACTCTGGTTGTCTCATATACTTCATTGCTTGGTGTTAAGTACGGTAGCCTTGCGATACTTCGCATTAGTCTGCGTTCTGTGCTGAACAGTCTTTTGGCAATGGGTGCGTGTATGCCTCCCAGGGGGGCTGCAGCATACTGTAGTACTGGACGAATGAAAGTTTTGTAGGTATGTATTGCCGTTTGGGTGTTGCAGCCATGGAAGCGTCCTTGCACTTGTCGTATTAGGTTTTGTCTGAGTCGGGTTTTGTTAAGGAGGTGCGTCAGGTGGGTTTTCCAGTTGAGATGTTTGTCTAGGTATACTCCGAGGTATCTAGCTGTGTCGTTTAGTTGTAGGGGGCTATTCCAGAGGGTTAATCGGATGTCGTGTTCGTTCTGTTGTTTCTTTTTTGTTAAGTGTCTGTGTCTGAAGAGGACTGTCTGCGTCTTTGTTGGGTTAGGTCTTATGCTCCATTTTGCCATCCAGGTTTCTAGGCGGTGGAGGTATGTGGTCGTTTTTCGTTGTAGTGTCGTTGTGCGTAGTTCCGTACACCAGTAAGCCGTGTCGTCTGCATATAGGCCCATTTCTTCGCGTGGAGTCGTTACGGTAGGTATGTCAGCAGTGTAAAGTGTGGGACAAGATGCCACCTTGGGGGACGCCAGCTTGTGGGGTAAAGGCTTCTGACACCTGATTGGCGACGTGCACCCTGCAGGTCCGGTTGGTGATATATGTTTGGATTATCCTGACTACTTTGGATGGGATGCCGATGCTGATTAGTTTGAACAGCAGGCCCTGGTGCCATAGTTTGTCGAAGGCCCGTTCTATGTCCAGGAACACTGCGAGTGTACAGTGTCCCTGGTTGAACCCTTTGGTGATGCTGTCTGTCAGTTTAAGGAGGGGGTCATTAGTCGAGTGGTTGTGTCTGAATCCTGCTTGTGTGAGGGGGAGTAGGTTTTTCGTCTCGACGTAAGTCCTTATGCGGTCCGTTATTATTCGTTCGTATGTTTTCCCTATCACGTCCAGTAGGGATATCGCTCTGTATGATTTTGGGTCTGTCCTAGGTTTGTCGGGTTTAGGTATCATGATAGTCTTGCTTGTCTTCCAGTTTGTAGGTATTGTCTCATTGTGTAGGCAGTAATTAAAGATAAGGGATAGGATGGGGATTATGACGTGGAGGGGGGCTTTTTGTAGGTGAATACGTCTGATTTCATTCTGTCCGGGGGCGGAGTTGCGTCCTGAGAAGATTGCGTTTTCTATTTCTACGTCTGTGATGCCTTTGGTGAGGGCCTGCTGTTCTTCGGTTTCTGTTGTTGGGGCGTTTATCAGGGTTCCTAGTTGCGTGTCTACATGTCGTCTGAATATGTCATCAAATCTGTTGTCGTTCGGGAATGAGTATACGTCTTGTAGTGTTTCTTTAAAGGCTGTTGCCTGCTCGAGGGGGTCTGTTGAAGGTTCATTGTTTACTATCAGGGTGTTGGCGTGTGTCTGGCGTTGCCCTGTGAGTGTTTTGAAACTATTCCAGAACTTGCCCCCCTTCCTGTAGTCCAGTTTGCTGCATGTGTCGTCCCATTGTCGTTGTCTGTGTAGCGATATTAGTCTTTTGATTCTGGCGTTTATTCTGTTCCATTGTCTTTTTAGGTCTGGATTGTCGTCTCGTCTCATCTGTCGCTGTAGTTGTTTCTTCTGTCGTATTAGTTCTAGTGCTGCTTCTGGGATGGTGGGTTTGCAATTGTCTACTACTTTGGTGGGGATTGCTTCCTGGATCGCTTTTGAGATAGCCGTTTCCAGTTTGTTGGTGACCAGATGTAAGTCGTCTTCGTCAGTGATTGTTATAGGAATGGATAGCTCATGGTTGATAGTGTCCTGATATTTTTCCCAGTCTGCTCTATTGTACAGGCTTATTATTCTTCTGTGGGGATGGGGTGGAGGGGGGAGGTTGGCGGATGTGGAAAAGAGGATGGGGAGGTGGTCGCTGGTAATGGAGTCTCCGATTCGGGGTAGGTGGAGTGAATTGTGTAAGTCGGGGCTGTGTAGGATGTGGTCTGGGGCTGAGATACCTTGGTGTCCTATGAAGGTAGGTTCATTTAGTGGGAGTCGGAGGGTCGGGTCTGTGGTCAGGAGGTCAAATAGTCTGCGTCCGTTTCCGTTGTCTGCTCTGTCGCCAAGTCTGTGGTGTCTGGCATTAAAGTCTCCTACTAGGATAGATCGAGGAAGTGCAGTAAAGTACTGAATGAACTGGACTTGTAGCGCAGTCCCTGGGGGGTTATACATGCACGCTATTTTGAGTGATCGTCTGTTGTTGTCTTTTATCTCGACCGCGATGGCTTCCGTGTTGTCAAAGGCGGCAGGGAGGGTGACCTCTTTTGCCGCAATTGTGTTGCTGACGTAGATAGCCACCCCTCCTCTGCCGTCCTGCCTGTCTTTCCTGTATGTATTATATTTTGGGAGATCGCATTTGGCTCCATCTTTGAGCCATGTTTCGGCGAAAGCAGCGACGTGTATGTTTTCTTGGTGGAGCATGTGCATTAGTATGGGGCGTTTGGTTTTTATTCCTTTCGTGTTTGCGAAAGGAAGGTTCAGGTGGTTTACTTCTCTAGCTTCGTCCATGTTAAGGGGGGGAGGTAAGGTGGGCGGATGGGTGGGGTGTACTTTCCTACTTCCTTGTGTGTGTTTGTGTTTCGTGCTGGTTGTGGTGTCGTGGGTCTTGCGGGGGGGTGGGAGAGGGGGAGCGGGGTCGTGGCGTGTGGTCGTGTTGTGGGTGCCACTGTGTTTGCAGTTCTGGGTCCCAGCGGTCTGTTATTGTTACGTGGAGTGAGTTTCTAGCTTGTGTGGCGTACATGCCCTTCTGGAGGATTTGTCTGGATGCTCTGTCTATAGATCTTTTTACTTCCTCACGGCGGTCTTGGAATAAATCCAGCAAGACCGTTGTGAGGAGTCTGATGAGGTCGTCCTTAAGTACTACCTCTTCTGGGAAGATTTCTTCTGCTGGGAGGGGCGCTGGGCCATCAATTGTTTTGATGGTGGCCGTGGTTTCACTGCTGGTGGTTTGTTTTGGGCGCTGGGGGCACTTGTAAGACAGTGCTGAGTGTTCCCCGCCGCAGTTGGAGCACTGTTGTTTTTCCATTTGTTTGCACTGGGAGAGGCTGTGGGCGCCTGCGCATGGCGCGCACTTCACCTGTTCAGTGAACTTGGCTGTTGCGTGGCTGAATGTGAGGCACTTCCCGCACTGTGCCGGTTGTGGAGGGGGGTCATGTGGGGGTTCTGCGGCTCTTCTTTTGCAATCTATAATCACGCCTTCCGCCAGCATTTTGTCCACTGTTTGCGGGTCGTGCGTAATGACCCTGTATTTTTCGGTTGGGGCGTTGTTTGCCTTGATGTGATTCTCCAGGCCGTCTTCACCTTCAAACCCTGATCGCGGAGTTGCTGGATGACTGAGTCATCTTTGGTGTTTACCGGGATTTTTTTGAGGACGACACTTAGGGATGGTTCTGGCTTAGGTCTGACTGTACCCCTTCCGTCGCGGGGTTTTTGTGGTCGCACTTCTGCCTCAGGGTAGCCTGACTCGCGTATCTTTCGGCGTATTTCAGTCTCTATATTCTTCATTTTAATGTCTAGGAAGGCCTTGTTGCCCGTGGTTCTGTGGTCCCTGGTTACGTTAAGGTGTTTAATATTGTCTTTGATCTCCTGTCTGAGAAACCTGCGTATGAGGGAAGCTAGTTCTGGTTGTGTGCATTCCGCTGGAAGCCGCGTAATGACATACGTGGTGACGTGGAAGTTGCTGAGGGGTTCAGAGTAACTGTTGGGGCTGCTTCGTCCCGACGAGTTCGCACTGTAAGGGGAGTGTGCTCTGTAACTTCCGTCCGGCGATTCTGGTGAGTCGCCGTTGTCACGGGGCGGTGCTGGTGAGGGGAGCAGTTGGCCATGGTTCTGCCGGTTGTCCATTGTTGTTTTCACAGTAGTGTGGTCGTACAGAGGAGTGCTGTTTTCACGCTTGGTTGGCACCTTGCTTGTTTCCGCCGTATTGGCTTCCACTTCGCCTGAAGGTATCCGCGCTCCCACAGCCCTATATACGCGTGCGCGGGTATCCGGGCGTTGCCGCGGGCCCTGGCACGGAAAAGTCCCTATTTAAGGAGGGGGGGGGGGGGGGGGGGGACAGATCTGATCTGTCGTACGACACTGGGTGTGTAAGGCACGACACTTTGCTGACTACCAGTTACGGTAGCTGACGACAATTTTGCTTCTTTTGAGCAGTGCCGTAGGCGACACTGTCACGACACAACCGAGAGTTTTTTTTTTTTTTTTTGAAAGGATGGGGCCCCTCCACGCCCACACCAACGTGGTGACCAACACAAAAGTTCTACTGTCACCTCCGTAAACATGTTAGTTTTTGAATCAGGCGTCACAGGATGCAGGCTGTGATGTTATCCATGCGTCTGGGTAGGATTACTCATTAACATGGTCCATCAGGAGATAGAAGTGGTCGAAAACGATTGAAGGGTAGCGGTTGTAAGGGCAGAGGAAAAAAAGTGCCAAGGCCAGCGCCAAGGGGAAAAAACCTCTGCGACAGTAGGACGGGTAGTAAGGGCAGTAGCGGCTTGCTAGCTGCGACAGAGCATGCAAGGTGAGGGGTGGTTAGCGTGAGGTATCGTGCGACGTTACCTATGTACTGCGTGGTCGTTAGCTGGGTCAGTCCGGTGCTGCGGCTGGGCTCGCTTGTAGTCTCCTGGGCCGGGCGCAGTGGCTTCCTCCCTGTAACATAAAAGTTCGGCGCGGCAACGCATGCGCTGCTGTTAGGCCCTCTGCTGCGCCTTGTCGTCAGTGACTTGGTGCAGCTTCATCAGGCTGGCGCAGAACGACGGCGATCGGCTACCGTACAGCGTCCTCCTGTACTGCACGGCGCAGCCCTTCTGCATTGCAGCTGTGAGCTGCTCCGCTCTTCCAGTGATCTGCGCCGCTTCAGCGTCGGAGAGATGCACGCCGTTCGCTCGCGCTTGCGCGATGACGGCTGCCTTTCTGTCTTCTCGGTCCCTTGAGGGGTCGAATCCCGCAGCGGGCGGCGTCGCCACCGGCTCCTCTGGGGCGGCGGTTGTCTTCCCTGCGCCTCTCGCCTGCGGTGCTGCTGGAACAAAAGCTGGGATAGGCGCGCGAACGTCCTTCTGCGAGGTCGCAGGAGTGTTCGCAGGTACGACTGCGCTGAGGCCTTGGGCGAAAACTGCTCGCAGTTGCCTCAAGGCCTCTTCCTTCTCTGCAGCCACGGCGGCTGCGAAGGCAGCCCTCTCCGCCGCCATGACGGCTTTGAGGGCTGCTGTGGCCTCCTTCACGGCGGTGCCGAGTTCGAGGTCACATCTCTTCACGGGAGAGCGAGCTGCGTCCTGGCTGCCCGTTTCCGAGCGGCCGTCCCTGCCCCTGGCAGGTGGATCTGCTGTTGCGCCGTCCCTCAGCTGCGCCGGGCTGTTCTGCGCCCTACGCCGTTTCCGACGTCGTCTTCTCTTCTGCTGCTGCGTCGGTGCGGCCGCGGCCGCTTCGCCGCCCCCGTCACGGTTGCGGCTTGAGAAAGCTGCGCAACCGCGACAACTGGCGACGTGCTGGCCGCCACACCGGACACAAGTCGGCAGAGCGTTGCTGCCGCGGTCGCAGGCGCGGCTGTCGTGCTCACCTGAGCACTTGACGCACCGCGCCGCGTTGCGGCAATACTTCGCAACATGGCCCTCGCCCTGGCACCTGAAGCACTGGGGCTGAGGATCCATGGCGGTCGGGAGAGCCTCCGTCGTAACCGGGAAGCCCAGCAACTTCCGCAAGTCGAAGATGTCGCTCCCGCCGTCGACCGTTTGCACGGTCACGGCATAGAGCGGCGCCCTTTTCCTGTTGGTTCGGTTGTGCAACCTTGCGGCTGCATTACCAAACCCGGCTCGCAGCAGCCCTTCCCGGACTGCTGCCTCATCACAGCACCAAGGTAACCTCCTGAGGAGTGCCTTGGTCGTCTTCACCCTTCCTACGGAAGGTGCCTTCTCACGCGCCGGCGGCGCGTCGACGATGTGGTCGGCCGAGAGTGGACCTGGTCCAGTATTTGTGCCTATGGCCTTCCCCCTCCACCAACGGCTGCAGGCGCTTCCTTAGTGGTCCGCGCCCATTCCCTGCGACCTGCTGGAGCGTTGCTGCTCCGTTTTCCGTCCGCTGTGGTTCTAGGTGTTTCCTCTGCGGTCCGCGCCCACCAAACCCGCTCCTGGGGGTTTCATCTACGGTCGTGGTGAGCGGGCGCGGACCGCAGGCGGAACGCTTGGTACCCCAGACCATAGATGAAACCCCCAGGAGCGGGTTTGGTGGGCGCGGACCGCAGAGGAACACCTAGAACCGCAGCGGACGGAAAACGGAGTAGCAACGCTCCAGCAGGTCGCAGGGAATGGGCGCGGACCACGCAGCCGTTGGTGGAGGGGGAAGGCCATAGGCATAAATACTGGACCAGATCCACTCGTGCAAGTACGACGCTGATATCCGGCAGAACACCCGACAACCCAAGATGTCATTAGGTCGCCGGGAAAGTCTGAAGAGTTACATCAGTGATTATTTGTTTAAATGTTTTTGCCATTACCTTTTTCAAGATTCTAGATATTCATTGACTTAGTGGGCTCGCGACCGTTTATTTATCCCTTTTTTTTAGGTAATCAGTGTTTCCTTTCTGTTATCAGTTATTTTTCTAATATATATTACGTGGTATCCTTTTTCCCCACTGTGCGGTTCGTGTACGATTGCACTATACTGCATTCATTTCAAAATTATCATCTAAATTTAGCTTAAATTTAGAATAGATTCTTCCTTCAGGAAAGTCTGTTGTACACTTTCCTCCAACTAACCGGTGTTATATTCCTTCGATATCGATAACCTTATTGTTATTTTAAAAATAAAATCAATTGCTCATTTGCTTAAAGTAAATTCTGTTCTATCTTTCAATAACGAAAAGTAAATTGTTTGCCTTTTTCTAAATTTTGCATTACGTTACACTGAGATTACTGAAAGTTACTTTTTTATATAATAATGTTCAAGTTAAATCAGTCAATTATTTAACCAGCAATTTCATTTAACGTTACTTTCAAAATATAGTATTTCAGAATAAGTAACCTTATTTGATTAGGCATATGCGATCACGGTCAGTTATATCCCAATCCAGTGGCCGATTAGGATGGGGACGTTACATGCTACATACGGATGAGAGATCGATGGTCCAACACATCTCTTGACAACGTTCATGCACCTACAACCGACAAAGGAGATAGTGCAATAGACAGTTTCTATGAACACCTGGAGAATGTGTATAACATCCTGCCGCAGCATGACATCAAAATCGTACTGGGAAATTTTAATGCGAAGATAGGGAAAAAGAGATATTTGCAACCGGTGATAGGCAATGAAAGCCTTCATGACGAAACCAATGAAAATGGACTGAGAATTATCTCATTTGCTGAATCAACAAGCATGAATGTTGAAGTACAACCTTTCAACACAAATACACTCCTGGAAATTGAAATAAGAACACCGTGAATTCATTGTCCCAGGAAGGGGAAACTTTATTGACACATTCCTGGGGTCAGATACATCACATGATCACACTGACAGAACCACAGGCACATAGACACAGGCAACAGAGCATGCACAATGTCGGCACTAGTACAGTGTATATCCACCTTTCGCAGCAATGCAGGCTGCTATTCTCCCATGGAGACGATCGTAGAGATGCTGGATGTAGTCCTGTGGAACGGCTTGCCATGCCATTTCCACCTGGCGCCTCAGTTGGACCAGCGTTCGTGCTGGACGTGCAGACCGCGTGCGACGACGCTTCATCCAGTCCCAAACATGCTCAATGGGGGACAGATCCGGAGATCTTGCTGGCCAGGGTAGTTGACTCACACCTTCTAGAGCACGTTGGGTGGCACGGGATACATGCGGACGTGCATTGTCCTGTTGGAACAGCAAGTTCCCTTGCCGGTCTAGGAATGGTAGAACGATGGGTTCGATGACGGTTTGGATGTACCGTGCATTATTCAGTGTCCCCTCGACGATCACCAGTGGTGTACGGCCAGTGTAGGAGATCGCTCCCCACACCATGATGCCGGGTGTTGGCCCTGTGTGCCTCGGTCGTATGCAGTCCTGATTGTGGCGCTCACCTGCACGGCGCCAAACACGCATACGACCATCATTGGCACCAAGGCAGAAGCGACTCTCATCGCTGAAGACGACACGTCTCCATTCGTCCCTCCATTCACGCCTGTCGCGACACCACTGGAGGCGGGCTGCACGATGTTGGGGCGTGAGCGGAAGACGGCCTAACGGTGTGCGGGACCGTAGCCCAGCTTCATGGAGACGGTTGCGAATGGTCCTCGCCGATACCCCAGGAGCAGCAGTGTCCCTAATTTGCTGGGAAGTGGCGGTGCGGTCCCCTACGGCACTGCGTAGGATCCTACGGTCTTGGCGTGCATCCGTGCGTCGCTGCGGTCCGGTCCCAGGTCGACGGGCACGTGCACCTTCCGCCGACCACTGGCGACAACATCGATGTACTGTGGAGACCTCACGCCCCACGTGTTGAGCAATTCGGCGGTACGTCCACCCGGCCTCCCGCAAGCCCACTATACGCCCTCGCTCAAAGTCCGTCAACTGCACATACGGTTCACGTCCACGCTGTCGCGGCATGCTACCAGTGTTAAAGACTGCGATGGAGCTCCGTATGCCACGGCAAACTGGCTGACACTGACGGCGGCGGTGCACAAATGCTGCGCAGCTAGCGCCATTCGACGGCCAACACCGCGGTTCCTGGTGTGTCCGCTGTGCCGTGCGTGTGATCATTGCTTGTACAGCCCTCTCGCAGTGTCCGGAGCAAGTATGGTGGGTCTGACACACCGGTGTCAATGTGTTCTTTTTTCCATTTCCAGGAGTGTATATGCACAAACTGATATCATATTCGGCAGATGGAAAGACAGCAGATCAGATGGACTATACGTTAATCTCAAACAGACATAGGAGTGGCATCATCGACATTCGTACGTACTGGGATGCCGATACCGCCTCTGACCATAACTTGATAGATGCACCCGTGGAAGTCAAACTGAAAACTGTAATTTTTCCTTACTTTTGAAAACCGTTTATACTCTCATGTGATGCCTCGGAGTTTGTTGATGGTGCTGTTTTGAGCCAAGAGCAATACACCAATGAAAAAGCTATTGGTTGTGTTTCTCCCCAGCTCAACAAAACTGAAATCAGGTACAGCACTACAGAAAGATGTTAACTACCTTGCATACTATTTGTTCTGCGGAAAGTTTGCTGTGGTAACTGTCTATGCTGTCTTGTTGTGGATGTTGAATTTAAAAGGCCACAGTAGCTGCCTGACATGTTCGGCTTTAAAACTTGCAGAGAATGTCTATGAAGTACATCATAAAGCTGGAAAACTGCACCAAATTGTACATTACTACAGATATTGCAGCGACTGTAACAACTGAACGTTTCATCGTAATTTTTACTTTTTAAAAAGCAACAGCAGTTGGTTCAGTGCTGGGTTTCCAGATGTGTGAAACGTTGATCTGTTTTTACATTCAAGACAAGCAGCTGGTGAAAGCTTCGCAGAAATAAACTGTATTTATATACATTCTTAAATTTTATTTTTGTAATTCTTTACCACTGATGACCACATATTAGTAATAGTTCACAATAGTCGCGAGCGAAGCCCAGCTGACTTTTACATGCTCTGCTATAGCCACGCACAAGTAGCTACGTAATTTAACAGATTACGTCTAACGATAAATAAAACGGAGAAAAGCTTACTAAGTTGTAAAAACATTATTTTCAAAATTACTCACCTCAATTTTCGCTTTTCTTGCTTTTTGAACAGCGAAGACCTTCACAAGCTCTCTATGTTGAGTGAACGTGCAATCTGTCTCTCCACTGCTATTATGGCAAGACCTCTTCACCGCTCGTTGCTCATTGAAGATCTGAGATAGTATTTAATGATCTTTATCTACATTCTGCAAAAACTACAGATATTAGCATGCACAAATATATTTTTAACGCAGTTTTTACGTTTGGGAAAACGTCTTGCACATTTAAGTTCATTTCCAAGATGTACTGAAGTACTTCTATACATATCTTCGCAGTTTATGAAAGCATAAAGGAAAACAGTTCCAATTCGCCTGCAAGATCCCGCGAATTTATGTCTCCTGAATGCATTTTAGTGTCTCTCAAAGCTTCTGCATGATTTCTACCTACTCTGATGAGATCGTATTTCTTATTTGCCAAGTTATTGATGTCAAAAATAACACTGAACACGTCACAGCACTTACTGAGCTGCTTAAATCTTTCCTTCAGAGTCAAAATAGCGGTGTCTGTCACAGCATAAAAGAAGTTTACCCTTAAGTGGATATCTTCACCTGGAATGGGCTCGTTCTTACTTTCGTAAGAAAACTGCCTTTTAATAGTTACAGATGTGGGTTCTGTTAACCCAGCAATATTTCCTAAGGATGCAACCAAGTCCTATGCTTCTTTCTTAGCCTTTTCAAAACCGTTGACCCTATACTTTTCCAGTAACACTAAGAGCCGATTTTATTAGTTTTATTGCAGTGTCTAATTGCATAGCCTCTTGCTGAACCGCTTTATTGACTCTGCTGACATGGCAAAAGATATTATGCCATATCACAGCACACAAAGAAGTTTGAGATTTCTTTCGCGAGACTAGAAACTTCACTGAAACACTTTGGATCATTTTTCCATGTGTTCTTTCACTCTGTTAATGCAAGCCTTACGTTGTTAAGCTCAGATCTTACAACCCGAACACATTGAATCTTAATCTCCCATCTTGTAACACACAGTGGCTTCAGAGTTAGGTTTACGTGATTCTTAAATGGTTCTCAGCGTATCATAGACTCAGAAAATAATGTGAACAATGTTTGAACTACACAAAAAAAGATGATGATCTAACTACCTCACTAAGAACCCAGTTCAAATTATGAGCACAGCAACGGATATAATGAGCTCTTTGATTTTCGTCGATGATACGAGCTTGAGTACGACTCTGCTTGCCCTTCACGTTGTCCCCTATACTCTGCAAGCGCTATACCAAGGTCATGCAGTGTCTGACGTAAAAATTCTGTAGGACGTTTTCCAGCAGTGTCTCTAGCTTCAAAAATAACCAATAAAATATTCTTTAGTTGCAGGTAGTATGGAAAACATATCTATTGCTCTTAAAACTTCGCTTAATTGTTCTTTGTGGCTTAAATCTGGTGTACAGTCCAATATTATTGAATAATGTTTATTTTTGAGTATCGTATCCTTCATGACAGATACAATCTCATCAAAAATTATGGTAATGATTTCATTTTATGTGACTTTCCATGTTTAGCCACACGATTAACATGATTATGTAATACAAGATTGAACTTGCCCTAAGAGGTTTCCATGACCTTGATTTCCCAACGTTTCATGGTCGCCTCTTAAAGGAAGATTTATTTCGGCAAGGAAACATGATACGGAAAATAACCTTAACAAAAACGTTCTCCACCTCTTTGCTTCCTGATCATTTTGATTTTGATTTGTCCGATCAATTAATTATAAATTTCTAATTCTCTGAAAAAGCACTTTCCAGCTTACATTTCAGTGAAATGATTGCGGGACAGTTCATGATTGGAGAACACTTTTGACAAGGTTTACCAGTTTCTTAAACCATTTCTTGCGACAGTGCCGGCACTCGAATAACTTGCAACAAAAACAGTACGCAGCATCTTTTGTTCGAGGTATAAAAACCACTTTTGCTTAACTTTTTAATCACTTGTAAGGTGACGGATGCAATGACAGACAGTGAAACACCTTGTCTCACTATCCACAGGAAATTTGACTTTTTTCACTAATGTCTTGTGGGCCTTCGTTAATTTCTCTAGTTCTAAAATTATCATTTATAATATCCGGCCAGGATATGGATCGCTAAGATTATTGACAACTTGAAAGCCGTTACCCTCCCTAGATGATTTCCTTACGTGTTGGAGATATTAGCCTGCAGTAATATTATTAGCAGTTATTTCCGCTTGTGGAATGGTTTCACCAGCCACTAGTCCTTGCTTGCACGAAACGTACAATTCTTCAGCTTTTTCAACTCATGAAGCTTTAGAAACACAACATTCTTTCACATCACATTGTACATTCACTGAAACACTGTCAATTCGGTTTAAAAATTTATTTAATGAACCGTTTTGGCACAACTGCTCTTTTATGACGTCACACCCACGTTTTCTTTTCTTGGCACCTTCCAAGTATTTACGATCCATTCTACAGTCTAAAAAAAAAAAAAATCTCGCCCGAACAGGACATGAAGGCCCGACGGTACCGGGCGGCCGCCATGTCATCTTCAGCTCACAGGCGTCGCCGGATGCGGATATGGAGTGGCATGTGGTCAGCACACCGCTCTCCTGACCGTATGTCAGTTTATGAGACCGAAGCCGCTACTTCTCAATCAAGTAGCTCCTCAGTTAGTCTCACAAGCGCTGAGTGGACCCCGCTTGTAACAGCGCTCGGCAGACCGGATGGTAACCATCCTAGTGTTAGCCCAGCCCGACAGTGCTGAAATTCGGTGACCCGACGGGAGCCGATGTTGCCACTGTGGTAAGACCGTTGCCATTCTACAGTCTGGCGTAGAACACATCACGGTCTCCAATAGCACCAGACACAGACCACAGACTGCCTTCGTACTTCATACCTGACTGAGTGGCTGAACCAAGACACCGGAAACATTAGGGCCCTTTACTCGAACGCGTCTACATGTGGAATAGCAGTAGAAATCCCAAACCATTTGCTGGCCTAAACGGAGCAATTTGTCTAACGGACAAGGCGTACCGCACTGGTCAGCGACATCAAACATTTCTGGTATTTCCGCACAGGCAGGAGACCGATTGGGACAGAAATTAAAATCCCTATTTTCATCGGTTCACAGATTGGACAACTGCAACGGTGGTCATCTTAGCTGTCCGATTTAAGAAAAAGTGGAATAAACAATGAAGGTGCTATGGACAGTGGAACTAGCATCAATGGACCCTGTTAACATTCTAAATTTGGAGTATTTTTCTCTTTTAACAGGAAACAAGACTTCATTAAGTAAGAACAAATATTTACAGGGTTCATGGCAGGGCCACAAAACTCGGGGCCCCCCGCAACTACAGTGATTGCTGTAGCCTTAACCCAATCCTGCATTACATTCCAGAAGCCACCTCATTAATTATGACGCTACTATGCTTATTCCACACTCACTGGATTACAGAACTAGGTTATTCAGGACCATATAACACTTTTTGCGTGGAATCTATCACTTGGAACTACCAATAGTGCTGATAGGCATACGTAATGAACAGATGGCATAGCGACTAATCATGGTTTCAGCCACCTCAGTAAGTATTGCGACTCTTGTTATTACACAATTTTAATTGGTCTCCTTAAGCTCCACATTAGTGATTTACGTTTACGATTTACAAGGCGTTGCCCTGGTTGGAAACTGCAACCCTGTTTTGGAATAGCTTTGCCGTGGAATGTAGACGAGTGATCTTGCAGTTATGGGACATGTGTGCCACCTGGAGTTTGTAAACCCGTATACAATGGCTGCAGCAACCAGCCCACAGCTCTAGGCCGACCCAGACAAAGGAAAGACAAAGTAAAGAGAGAGCAGATCAAGTGTTGCTTCCCCCTGTCCCCCCCTCCCCACCCCCGTATAGTCTGAGGTTTTTTATGGTGTGTCTGTCTGGACGCTTTCCCTCTGCCATCAATCCAACTACAAGCCACCTGCAACTCTACTTCTACGCGCATAAAAGTTCAATCCTCTATACTATTATACAGCGTTTCTCTACCTGGATGTTCGATTTATCGCCAATACACTCTCTTCAGGAAGGTTGGTTGCCTTTATCCCTATTTCATTTGAGTGAAACTTACAGCCGTCTCAATAGCTTGTATGATGACCTTTTCTATTTTCACATTGTGAAGAACTAAAGTACCCATTACTCTGCTTATTGTACTCGAAGTGGAAAATTAATCAGCAGACATTCACGTAATCAGTACACTGAAACACAGACTCTGAGAGGTGGCATGAGCCCCCTCTCATATTTCTATCTTACGATTCTCCTCTCTAGTTGCATGCGGTGGAGGGTTGCTTTTCCTTAACACGCGTACTTCCCACGCAGCGTCTCTCGTCACCCGGGTGGGCCGGTGACAGGCGGGCTCGGTGGAACTGGAGAGAGTTAAGCCGACGTGTGTGAGGCAGTCGAGTGAATGCTTTTCAGACGCCGACATTGTCAAGAGACACGCCCGCTGGGGTGTGAAGTAGCGGCTGGGCTAGAGGTTCCGTTACTTCAGAGAAACTTTGCGAAAACACTTTCTGGCGGGCTACCAGCGAGGCGTGGGAATGACTTGTGTACCCACGCAGTTGTGGCGGGAAAATTCCCGCACTTTCTGCAAAATCAGCACAGAAATTGGCGCCAAGAATCTCCATTGGTGGAATGGTAGTGCTCCGGCAATGGAGTGGAATTTCCGCCGGTTTTCGAGTTGCTGATTGGAACGTAACCACGGCCACTGTCGTGGGGGCGGGAATGTTCGGTGTTCGGCCTGTACGGGTGCTCTAGGTAGTCGGCAGTCGCCTTTCGGTCGAGGACGTCGGAGCAACCAGCCCTCGCCTGCGGTACGCCAGATCGTGTTCTGGGAGATAAGAAGACTGTTGGTAATGTACGTCCGCAGCACCGGCAGATAGGGATTTTCCTAGGTGATAATCAGAGCTCAGCAGAGCGCGCCTGTTCATCCTTTTCTAACTTTGTTCAGTTTCGAGTAGCAGCAATTACTATTGGGTTAGCTGTGTGTCTCTCTTGAGATTTGAGTGGAAAGGAATTGGCTCCACATACCACTTCGTCTTAAACCTCACGATCTAAGTTAGGGACAACTTCACCTTTACTGTGTTTGTATGAATCTCCAATTTTAGCCAATTTGATGTTTTATATTTCCTGTGTCTCTTTTACTATTCTGCGTTTAATCTTAATAAATCATATTGTTATTTTGGACAGAACTTTCTTTCTGTTAATCAATAGAGCAACCCTATCATTCCTCACTATGCTAATGAAACCTTTGTTTATTTAACTTATTTATCAAATTAAATTATTGCAGGTGCCAAACTCTCTTCTACTCCACTAGCAGGGTTGATTAGAGTCAGTTCGCGTATTTGTTTTATCCTTGTGCAACAGCAAAAGTCGGAGTTAGAATAGGGGGGGCTTAGAGCATGATTTACACATGTGGATTCTAGTAGAATTTAGTGATAAATACACTACTAGCCCCGGCACCTCGCATAATATGGCGACCCTTGGCCTCGGATCTTTCCTGTGAATCTCTGATAAACAAACAGGATTCTTAGTAGGAACATTCAATTTTTTTTCTCTCTATTTTTTTTAATGATTAATACCCAAGTTTTATTTGGTAGTTCCGCGTTTAGTTTTAAGTAGCGGCGCATGACTACAGTTTTTGTTTTCAGTGTATATATTTTTTTGTTCATTGTTTTTTTTGTGTTTCGCTGATGTGGTGTCTGTACCGCATCGCACTTTGTCGGATTTGTGTGCGGTTTCTGTACCACATCAAATTGTGTTTGTGATTACAGCGTTGGAACAGCGTTGTTGAAATTTTATGTTTATGTGTAAAAAATATATGGAGTAGATTAATTTTATTGTGCATTTTAGATGAATTTGTTTTTATGAATGATAACGAGAAGTAAGGCACGACTATTATCGGGCGAAGCTAAAACAAAAGAGGATAGCATAATGGATAAGGGGCAGTTTACTGACGGGAATAGGTTCGGAGATGAGATGGGCACATTTTTAGCAGGACAGGACGCCAGGGGCATTGATGAGGAAGGTGATTTGGACGCGATCTCAGAGCAGCGTTGCGGCCGTGATTATGATAGTGAAGTAGAGGATGAAACAGAGACAGGCACACAGGTCGAGACGGTAGCAGAAGTTTATAGTCAAACGAACGAGTGCAGACAGAGGCCAGCTCGGTCACGTCAGAGCTCTAGCGCCCAGGTGTCCAGAGTTACATCGCCCATGTTTGAAGAGGATCAAGAAGATGACGTAAACCCAATACTGAGCTTCCTACGATCAATGAAAGAAGAAGCTGACGAACAGCGTAAGAAGCAGGAAGAAGCTGACGAACAGCGTAAGAGGGAGAAGGAAGAAGAGGAGAAACAACGTAAGAAGGAGAAGGAAGAAGCAGACGAACAACGTAAGAGGGAGAAGGAAGAAGAGGAGAAACAACGTAAGAAGGAGAAGGAAGAAGCAGACGAACAGCGTAAGAGGGAGAAGGAAGAAGAGGAGAAACAACGTAAGAAGGAGAAGGAAGAAGCTGACGAACAGCGTAAGAGGGAGAAGGAAGAAGAGGAGAAACAACGTAAGAAGGAGAAGGAAGAAGCTGACGAACAGCGTAAGAAGGAGAAGGAAGAAGAGGAGAAACAACGTAAGAAGGAGAAGGAAGAAGAGGAGAAACAACGTAAGAAGGAGAAGGAAGAAGCTGACGAACAGCGTAAGAAGGACACGGAGGCAATAATTTCGCATATAGGGGAAATTCGTGGGGAATTATTAACAATAAAGAAAGAATGTGGAGAAGCAAAACAAATGTCAATGGTAGCACAAAAAGTAGCAGGCCTAGCCAAAACTGCAGCAACAGGGGCAATGAAAATCGCAAGAGTAACTCTTAAACTCGCAGGGCGCTTGCGACGTGCGACACAAGTCCACTCGAAATCCCTAGCGGCCTTAAAGACTCAAGGTAATATTGCGGTTACGAACATCACGAAACGAATGAAAGAAGTAGAGAGTCGGATAGCAAAACTAGAGCGAAATGGGCACACGAGCACTGCGCGTTCGGATACCAATGATGGAGCACACAGGATTGTGTCTCCGAGGAAAAGCCCGCCGTGCTCTAGCCCAGTGACAGCGTGCGGAACAAACAATGCACACGCAGAAACAGCGAGTAATAGCTCCAATAATTGCAGCCCACTTAGAAGAGTGAATGCTGAATGCCACTTCCACTGTGATACAGACGTAGCACATCACAGTTATCAGCAAGATAGATCAGGACACTCCGCAGACGTGCAAGTATCGGAAACGTCTGACAACACCAGTGCGAGGATCGGACAGAATTTTGATCACAATCACTTCCTGTCGATACTCAAATTCCAGAAGTTCAAAGATAATGGAGGGTCGATGCATCCGAAGAGCTGGGTGATGCAATTTACTAATTCATTACCGTCGTCATGGCCAACCCAGGCCAAATTAGAATTCATGTGTGGACACATCGAAGGCCAAGCCGCGGAAAAGATGCGGGGCGTGGCAGCGACGTGTCGGACTTATCAGGAATTTGTTGGTGCATTCCTGCGGACCTACTGGTCAAAGGAAACGCAAGACAGGATTAAAGAGGAAATAATATTTTGTCCTGAACTGGAAGTGTCCGGGCATAAGAGCGCAACCAAATTTTTTGATGACTTACTCAAGAAGAGTCAGTTTTTAGATAGTCCATACAGCAACGGAGAAATTATTAAATTTTGCTTTTCGAAATTGCCAGTTAGGTATCAACAGACACTTGTCGGGAAGTGTGGATCTGACATAGATGCATTCAAGAGTCTACTGCGCGAACTCGAAGTAGTCTTCGATAAACAAGACGCAAAGGACAGGAAGAAGGCGCAAAATAACAAATACCACGGGCCAGCAAGGGAAGACGACAACAGATCGCATAATCGCACTGGTCAGTTAGGAAACCAGGGTTACCGAGATCAAGGTTACGCTATTCAAGGTTATGGAAACCAGAGACACGGAAACCAGAACGTCAGGGAACAGGGTCAATCCAGACAAGCAATCTGGGACAGGAGGAATGACGAACGGCAAAGCGACCGTAATTGGAGGGAGCGAAATCAAGGACAACAGGAGAACCAGGAGATTGAAATTAGACCTCCAAATCCTAATGCACGTCAGAGGAGGGGGAGTCTAAGAAGGGATTGACGCTAGTCCATAGGACTCCACCACTTCTCTCACATAAAGGAGTTCGTAGAATAGTAGTAGTGTAAGAAATGTACATAGTAGAATAGGCAAAGATATGAACCTTTTTTTCGGGGAACAATAATCGTTACATTAATAGATTAAGATTGCTAAAGTATTAACACGCTGCGTTGTCTTGCATAAGAATTTACTGCTGCTATCCTCTTTTTGTTTATGTTTGCGATCTCCAATGTCGATGGAGTAGGAGACACTACCTTTTCATGAGCAATGTTTTTGTCCTTTCCTATCTGGTGTCCATGTTAAGGGATAAGGATGAGTGACGAGACGTCGCACAAACGGGCGCATACAAGAACGTGCTCTTAGAAGCGTTCTGAGAGGTCGTGATACGCTCCATAGCGGCCACAACCAGTTCGTGAGACGTTCATACCAATGCTTGCAGGCACGCGTCAGTGCACTGCACGATTGTGGTATATTGCGCGATTTCGAGGGTGAATATGGGCAGTATAGTTTTTGCAGAGCTGCGCCGGTATCGTTGTCTTGCAAGTCGGGGTGAACCTGTGAGCATTTGACTCTAATGGTGCCCTAGACGAGAGAAATGAGGGCATAAAAGCCTACCATGCTAATGTGCTGGTTGGGGATTTAGCGTGCTGCTCGTTTTTGTCACAGATGAATCACCAAGGAATTGTACTTGGATATTCGTGACATACTGTGTAGCTGGCGTGTGTTGGGTGTCTGAATCCTCAACAGGAACCAGTCCTGGCTTGGTCATATTACATTGCTTCTGGAAAGGTGTACTTCGATCGCGAAAACCGCTTCACATAGAGAAGGAAGTTGCAACTATAAATTTATTGTCGTGTATAGCCATGGCTAACCCAGTCTCTGGAGTTTCAGTGAGGCGTAATGAAAACTCGGAGGTCATGTCGTACGGCGCGCACATCACTGTCGTCAATAGCGGCGAGCAGCAAGACATCTCAGCGTAACAGGAACTATGTAAGGGTATTGTATAAGGTAAATAAAAAAATAAATAAATAAATAAATAAATAAATAAATAAAATAAAATAAATAAATAAATAAATAAAAGGGAAAGTACGATACTAGGATAAGTTAAACTGTAGGATTTAACAATAACTAGATTAATATTGTGGGGGTTTTCTACCACAAGTGTGGCGCGCGCCTGTTGAGTTGCTATTTTTCAGGTCACCAAACCACAAACCCGAGATGGAGGGACGACGGGCGAGCGAAAGTAGCGTAGTTGCATGTTCTTTATAGCACAGTAAAACTTAGACCTGCATAACAACATAATTTAATTAAAAGACGTAGAATGTAGATCGTTGGGATATGGTAGTTAATTCTTGAAGCATGTCTACTGTCGATCTATATAATTAATAGTAATATTAGTGCGGGCCCACACATTTAGTTGTTCATCCATTACAAAGCATCAGTTATCACACACCATGTACATACTGAGATCGGTCTCTACACATATATCAAAATAAATTATTTCCATGTCTAGATTAGATGTTATAATGATTGCCATAGATTAATAACTATAAAAGTAAAATAAGAGTGTCTGAAATGACAGACCATCAATGTTTCATTATGTAAATTTATTATAACATAGAAGGTCATGGGAAAAAGTTAGGCATAAGACTTTTGTAAGAATTGTACAGATGACGAGGAACGTGGCAATGCAGAGGCCAGCCAGCGCAAAAACAAGAGGTCTTCGGCTACCTGCTAGAGGGCGAGCGTCCCGTCCTACACGCTGACAGTCACCCGGCTGCTTACCTGAGGGATTACACGGGACCCTCGCCCCGCCACAAGCGAAAGTGGGGCTGGCCGTTGACCCTGACACGCGACAGCCTGCTAGCTCTCCGGACGCGGCAGCCGCTTGGAGGGATTCCCTGCGGCAGACCACGTTGTCGTGAGTACACGAAGAACATCACATATCGTGTCAGAACCTGCGCCTCGTGTGCCTCAGGACAGAAAGGGACGCTCTATACTCACCTGTTTGGGTTTTTACAACTCACTAGCATTGGCCGATCTGCATACACAAAGCAGTATCGTGCCACACTAACAAATGTATGGTCTCATGTCTTACTTCTCCTCTCTATTAGAGAGCAGTTTTTAACAATAGTCGCTCCTAGTTCGATCCTGTATGGATGACCTCACACACTTGTGGAGTCACTCCACGTGCCATCATCCCTCGTCGAACTGCAATATTGGGAAACGTAAAGTTCTGTCCAGCGAGAGAAGAGACCTAGACTAGTGATGTATCCCAACAAGGAGATCTCAGAGACAATTAATCGACGTGAGGAGAACCTATCACTGTGTCTTCCTACCGTACTGCCGTGATCATATGCGTGGGTCTGACTACAATCTCAACAGCGTACTGCAGACACTCCAGAACTCCCTATTGCTGTTGCCACAACGTAGCAACTACACCCGACGTTTAGCCTTATGTGATGTCAGTACGGTGGAATTTGTGAAGTGCCACGGATATTTCTAACAATGTGATTTAGTGCCTCATTCTCAGCACAGTCGTGAACTTTGTGCAATGTGCACGCACAATTTGATGCCCCATGAACCTTGTTTTTTTTGTTTTTCTTAAATTTCTTTCTCTTATGTTGTTTCTGTAATGTATGTTATACCTTGTATGCGTTTGTGTTTTACACTGTAATTCTTATTACAGATTACTGTATTGTTCTCCACATCATGTTTTTTTTGTATTTTGTGTTTATTGTTGTGTGTATGCTAACAGTGTGCCTGAAGTCCCCATAAACTGAAGCAGATACCACCACTGTCATTGTGAATGGACCATCAGTTCAGGGAACATTTTGTAAAGGTTATTCTTGCTGCAGGGAGACAGAATGAATCGGAGGTTGTAACTAGATTCTGAAAACTCACAAAGAGATTGTTAACTTAAATATTATCATGTGTGAGTGAGGTCAGGTTAGTTTAATGATTAAAATTGTTGTAACATCTTGGGCATTTAATTGCGGAGCACTCCAACTCTGATTGTAAAGAATAAACTGCTCCATATTTGGCTCAGATGCCCGGGCCATGTTTAGAGCGTGAATGTCTGCGTGAATCGGTGTTTGGAAGGGGCTCCCTGGGTATGGATGTGTGATGTGAGTGTTAGTGTTCCATATTAAGAAGGTGAAGTTGGCTACATCATAAATAATCCTCCCTCTATGAGTTGCATTTTTCAGTTGCAATGATCTTTTTTATAGAGTGCGGTATGTGGAGTCACTTTGTAAGATTGTTCTTGGGCGATTGACTCACTACCTTGCTCCTAAGTGAGCCAACCGCTCACCAATTACAATCTAAAATGGCGTAGGGGCAATGAGAGGTGGCATGAGCCCCCTCTCATATTTCTATCTTACGATTCTCCTCTCTAGTTGCATGCGGTGGAGGGTTGCTTTTCCTTAACACGCGTACTTCCCACGCAGCGTCTCTCGTCACCCGGGTGGGCCGGTGACAGGCGGACTCGGTGGAACTGGAGAGAGTTAAGCCGACGTGTGTGAGGCAGTCGAGTGAATGCTTTTCAGACGCCGACATTGTCAAGAGACACGCCCGCTGGGGTGTGAAGTAGCGGCTGGGCTAGAGGTTCCGTTACTTCAGAGAAACTTTGCGAAAACACTTTCTGGCGGGCTACCAGCGAGGCGTGGGAATGACTTGTGTACCCACGCAGTTGTGGCGGGAAAATTCCCGCACTTTCTGCAAAATCAGCACAGAAATTGGCGCCAAGAATCTCCATTGGTGGAATGGTAGTGCTCCGGCAATGGAGTGGAATTTCCGCCGGTTTTCGAGTTGCTGATTGGAACGTAACCACGGCCACTGTCGTGGGGGCGGGAATGTTCGGTGTTCGGCCTGTACGGGTGCTCTAGGTAGTCGGCAGTCGCCTTTCGGTCGAGGACGTCGGAGCAACCAGCCCTCGCCTGCGGTACGCCAGATCGTGTTCTGGGAGATAAGAAGACTGTTGGTAATGTACGTCCGCAGCACCGGCAGATAGGGATTTTCCTAGGTGATAATCAGAGCTCAGCAGAGCGCGCCTGTTCATCCTTTTCTAACTTTGTTCAGTTTCGAGTAGCAGCAATTACTATTGGGTTAGCTGTGTGTCTCTCTTGAGATTTGAGTGGAAAGGAATTGGCTCCACATACCACTTCGTCTTAAACCTCACGATCTAAGTTAGGGACAACTTCACCTTTACTGTGTTTGTATGAATCTCCAATTTTAGCCAATTTGATGTTTTATATTTCCTGTGTCTCTTTTACTATTCTGCGTTTAATCTTAATAAATCATATTGTTATTTTGGACAGAACTTTCTTTCTGTTAATCAATAGAGCAACCCTATCATTCCTCACTATGCTAATGAAACCTTTGTTTATTTAACTTATTTATCAAATTAAATTATTGCAGGTGCCAAACTCTCTTCTACTCCACTAGCAGGGTTGATTAGAGTCAGTTCGCGTATTTGTTTTATCCTTGTGCAACAGCAAAAGTCGGAGTTAGAATAGGGGGGGCTTAGAGCATGATTTACACATGTGGATTCTAGTAGAATTTAGTGATAAATACACTACTAGCCCCGGCACCTCGCAACTCTTCTGACCAAATTGGATTTTTCCTTTAAAGATCTACCGAGACGCCCATCTGATAAGTATTGATCCCTCGAACTCCTGCCCATAAAATTTCGTCGAACTTTTTACCATTGCTTCTGATGTATCCTTTTGAGTCACCTGGAATTTTTTCCCAGAGCTCCCACACTATCTCAGATTCACACCTTCTGACTTTAGTTATTTAAGTTTTCGAAACTGTGACTCACAGTCACTCTTTCATGTAATTCCTTCCTTGATAGTCCAACGTTCTTGTGACGACAAATTTGCTCCACAAATTGTCTTGTTTTTAGATAGCCCAGAATTCTTCCAAAAACTTATCTTTAAACTTTGGGTTAGCTATGTCTAGATTCAAACCCCACCCTTTTTTATTACCTGCTAGAGCAGCAATCACTGTATTGATTTTTTCCCTATTACTCATCTCGTTCTGTAGTACTCGTTCACGATTCCTGATAAAATCGGAAGGGTGCCAACATTCCTGTTTCTTCTTTACTCAACAACCCAAATGTCTGTACAGCTAGTGGAACAATGCTCGACTTATTCTGTAACTGTTGGCGCAACGATTGGACTTCATTGTAAATGTAACCGGTGTAATATAGGGTAGGTGTGGGAGAGTAGTTCTCTGCTGAAAGTTGGCAGAGAAGCGGGCGATGAACGCAACGAATCAGTTGTTACAATACTTTATTGACAAACACAAGCAGACGTGGCTCAGCGCGTCTGAAACAGACAGACTGCAAATGAGGGGAATGATCCCCAGTCCCTGGTAAGCTGGTGTGGATGTGCTGACACAGACGTTCCCTGTAGATGGAAATGGCGACCCAACTACCACAGCATGGTGACAGATACCGGCATATGGCTGCTGGTTGGCAGCGTGGCAGCGAGGCGAGGTCTGTGTGCCCAGGTTAGACACTCAGGCAGCAGATGTTGGTTCATGGCCCAGTGGAAACTGTGCCATAGATATGGAGACGACTGACACAGACTGTGCATCACTGGATGGCCCAGCTGTGATGGAGTGGTCCTGGTGGCTTAAATCCCCAATTCCATCCTGATTTAGGTTTTCCGTGATTTCCCTAAATCGCTCCAGGCAAACGCCGGGATGGTACCTTTGAAAGGGCACGGCCGACTTCCTTCCCCGTCCTTCCCTGATCCGACGAGACCGATGACCTCGCAGTTTGGTCTCTTCCCACAAACAACCCAACCCAACCCCAATTCCATGTTCTGGCAGTTGCGAAAAGCCCGTGTGTCGAGGCCACAACAAAATGTCTGGCGCAGGGTCGACGACCAGATGTGGCGTAACCAGAATGTTAGTCTGGTTGACTCGCGGAAGTACCAACTGCAGAAGTGTGACTTTGTTGGTGTTGCAGTTCTGGCAGGGCATTGGCTGGTGGACCATGTCCTGCTCCTATTGGGGAGCTGCTTTCCTGGATGCCAGATTCTGAGCCAGTACATTTCCTCCCTCCTTAGATGACCCAATTGCCCATTTTCCCATCCGTGCTTGGAATAAATCTATAGCATGTCCTCCTTTTCGTTTTTATATTTCACTAGCTGCTGGATCTCACCCTTCGATGCCTTAGCATTAAGTTTCTGTGTCCTCCTCGGTTTTATTCTTTTTCTCTTTTTTTCACTACTTAATATTACTGACTGTGGTTGAGTCGCTTCCTCATTGGTGCCAACATGACTCTGGTAGACCTGCAGGTTGATATAAGATAAGGGCGGGATTAGACCAGTTCTACATCTGAAATAGCAGTGTATTTATTATTACCAATATTACGCAAGTGACCTATGTGCTGGTCGCTATATTCATGAGTTGGTGACGTTGTTCAGTCTGACGTTTTCTTACTTGAACGAGCAGATATTCCATTGCCACACGGCCATTTCATGCTGCTATAATCTGGCCCAGGATAGCCAGAAGTGCCGGGTCTAGCGTGGCGGCTAGGAAAGTCAAGTTCTCCTTGGGCAAGATTTCGAGAGGTAGGTCCGGTGGGTAAATTAACGAGTGGTGTTTACAGTTGTGGTCACTGTAATGTTGGCAGGTAACCAGGAAGCAGGACCTGAAATTTCACATTGTGTACAATGTATCAGCAACCCCTGACTGTGTAGCTCTATGTAAGTATTCTTATCATTAATTATTAACTAAGTGAAGCACAACAAACTATAACTCTTTAAATAACAAATGTGCTTCCATAAGCAGTCTTTTAATCTACTGAAATTTATAATTGGTTTTGAAAATGACAACACAACATTAAATTCAAGTTGAACCACTTTCTCGTAATAAATTAGGACACTCGGAATTAAATTCACTGGGATAGGATTCCTGTCCAGGCTTGTGATTAGGGAAAATCACAGGTGTAACGTTTTTAGCAACACCACAATTATTGAAACTTCCTGGCAGATTAAAACTGTGTGCCCGACCGAGTCTCGGTCGGGCACACAGTTTTAATCTGTCAGGAAGTTTCATATCAGCGCACACTCCGCTGCAGAGCGAAAATCTCATTCTGGAAACCACAATTATTGTTATAAAATCAACCAAATTTCACAAATACCTGGTCCATTTACAGAGTACCAAATATAAACAATTTATTGGAAGGCGCACTGATGGCTCAATTTGCAGTGGCTGTTAACCTGGTGGCGATGCAATCATAGCAATACTGTTGGCCTCACCGTATTACACATCTTCTTGGTGTCGAAATTATATTTTTACAGGGCCAAAACCATGTCATGATAATGGTATCACCAAATGCAGCATCCGAGGCCCATAAATACTGCCCTTAAGCTCTTCAGGCCTCTGAACTCCAGGATTATGAGCCCAATTACCCGCTACTGCTAACGGGATGTTAACCACACCACTGCTGAGCCCAGACTCCTAACCACGTCACAAAGGACGAGTTTCCACTTGCGCGCCAACCACACCTTTTCCACTCCGACAGGCTACTTCCGTAGCTGCAGGGCTTCCCTACATCTTTTAAATTCAACCGATTGTTCCCTAACTATGGACCAAGTTGTTTACAGTACAGTATATAACAATAATTCCAGTAGTTATTTAAATTCACAGGCACATTTTAAACAACATCGTTCAAACGTTCACATAATTGAAATTTGTATACAAAGTCAAAGAATGTCCATGACAGATACAACATTATACATACGCAATACTACAAATTGACATAGAAATATCGATGCAGATATAAAATATGTCAAGTGTTACATCACCACATCGAAACTGACAAGTAAATCAGAGGCACCAAGACGAAACGACTTCAAACGCTGAATAAAATTCATCAAATTGGGAATATGGTGTTCACATTTGCTCAAATGAGGGTCGAGGACCGACGCCAAATATTTTGCCAAGTTGTAAGTCGGTGCTTATATAACGATATATGGTTTTTCGACTGTATTCATCACTGTAAGTGCTGCAACTCTTCTTGCACCAAGAGGCAGCAGCAACGATTGAGCGCTTGCGCATTTCACCTTAGCACACGTGCTATTTTCGCTATATGTAAAGGCTCAGTCGTCCACGGTTCGAATCAGTTATTGGCGGGAGCGACTTAGCTTTGCACACCTGATGATGGCGGCCAAGAGGACCGGGGAAATATTGTGTGCAGATGACAGTTTGATCCAGCTGAAGACCCGACAAGAATATGAGGACTACTCGTTACTATGCCTCAGCCTCAAATAAAAATTCCCCAGCGCTGCACAACTAACCGGCGAGCAAGCGAATCACAGATAAACTTAAACACAGAGTCAAGGATCGTATACACTACTCGTCCAGCATGTTCATTCATCTTTGTCCCTGTGAATTATTTACAATGGCAGGAAACACAAAAAATTTATGTGGATTGTTTTAGCAGTAGTAAGGCAAGTAGAATGAATTTTCTTAAAAAATTACGAAGAAGTGAGTACAATAAGCTACTATGTTGTTGTGGTCTTCAGTCCTGAGACTGGTTTGATGCAGCTCTCCATGCTACTCTATCCTGTGCAAGCTTCTTCATGTCCCAGTACCTACTGCAACCTACATCCTTCTGAATCTGCTTAGTGTATTCATCTCTTGGTCTCCCCCTACGATTTTTACCCTCCACGCTGCCCTCCAATACTAAATTGGTGATCCCTTGATGCCTCAGAACATGTCCTGCCAACCAATTGCTTCTTCTAGTCAAGTTGTGCCACAAATTTCTCTTCTTCCCAATTCTATTCAATACCTCCTCATTACTTATGTGGTCTACCCATCTAATCTTCAGCATTCTTCTGTAGCACCACATTTTGAAAGCTTCTGTTCTCTTCTTGTGTAAACTAGTTATCGTCCATGTTTCACTTCCATACATGGCTACACTCCACACAAATACTTTCAGAAACGACTTCCTGACATTTAAATCTGTACTCTATGTTAACAAATGTCTCGTCTTATGAAACACTTTCCTTGCCATTGCCAGTCTACATTTTATATACTACCTACTTTGACCATCTTCAGTTATTTTGCTCTCCAAATAGCAAAACTCTTTTACTACTTTAAGTATCTCATTTCCTAACCTAATTCCCTCAGTATCACCCGATTTAATTCGACTACATTCCATTATCCTCGTTTTGCTTTTGTTGATGTTCATCTTATATCCTCCCTTCAAGACACCATCCATTCCGTTCAACTGCTCTTCCAAGTCCTTTGCTGTCTCTGACAGAATTACAATGTCATCGGCGAACCTCAAAGTTTTTATTTCTTCTCCATGGATTTTAATACCTACTCCGAATTTTTCTTTTGTTTCCTTTACTGCTTGCTCAATATACAGATTGAATAACATCGGGGAGAGGCTACAACCCTGTCTTACTCCCTTCCCAACCACTGCTTCCCTTTCATGTCCCTCGACTCTTATAACTGCCATATGGTTTCTGTACAAATTGTAAATAGCCTTTCGCTCCCTGTATTTTACCCCTGCCACCTTTAGAATTTGAAAGAGAGTATTCCAGTCAACATTGTCAAAAGCTTTCTCTAAGTCCACAAATGCTAGAAACGTAGGTTTGCCTTTCCTTAATCTTTCTTCTAAGATAAGTCGTAAGGTCAGTATTGCCTCACGTGTTCCAGTATTTCTACGGAATCCAAACTGATCTTCCCGGAGGTCGGCTTCTACTAGTTTTTCCATTCGTCTGTAAAGAATTCGTGTTAGTATTTTGCAGCTGTGGCTTATTAAACTGATTGTTCGGTAATTCTCACACCTGTCAACACCTGCTTTCTTTAGGATTGGAATTATTATATTCTTCTTGAAGTCTGAGGGTATTTCGCCGGTTTCATACATCTTGCTCACCAGATGGTAGAGTTTTGTCAGGACTGGCTCTCCCAAGGCCGTCAGTAGTTCCAATGGAATGTTGTCTACTCCGGGGGCCTTGTTTCGACTCAGGTCTTTCAGTGCTCTGTCAAACTCTTCACGCAGTATCGTATCTCCCATTTCATCTTCATTTATATCCTCTTCCATTTCCATAATATTGTCCTCAAGTTGTATAGACCCTCTATATACTCCTTCCACCTTTCTGCTTTCCCTTCTTTGCTTAGAACTGGGTTTCCATCTGAGCTCTTGACATTCATACAAGTGGCTCTCTTATCTCCAAAGGTCTCTTTAATTTTCCTGTAGGCAGTATCTATCTTACCCCTAGTGAGATAAGCCTCTACATCCTTACATTTGTCCTCTAGCCATCCCTGCTTAGCCATTTTGCACTTCCTGTCGATCTCATTTTTGAGACATTTGTATTCCTTTTTGCCTGCTTCATTTACTGCATTTTTATATTTTCTCCTTTCATCAATTAAATTCAATATTTCTTTTGTTACCCAAGGATTGCTACTAGCCCTCGTCTTTTTACCTACTTGATCCTCTGCTGCATTCACTACTTCATCCCTCAAAGCTACCCATTCTTCTTCTACTGTATTTCTTTCCCCCATTCCTGTCAATTGTTCCCTTATGCTCTCCCTGAAACTCTGTACAACCTCTGGTTCTTTCAGTTTATCCAGGTCCCATCTCCTTAAATTCCCACCTTTTTGCAGTTTCGTCAGTTTTAATCTACAGGTCATAACCAATAGATTGTGGTCAGAGTCCACATCTTCCCCTGGAAATGTCTTACAGTTTAAAACCTGGTTCCTAAATCTCTGTCTTACCATTATATAATCTATCTGATACCTTTTAGTATCTCCAGAGTTCTTCCATGTATACAACCTTCTATCATGATTCTTAAACCAAGTGTTAGCTATGATTAAGTTGTGCTCTGTGCAAAATTCTACCAGGCGGCTTCCTCTTTCATTTCTTACCCCCAATCCATATTCACCTACTACGTTTCCTTCTCTCCCTTTTCCTACACTCGAATTCCAGTCACCCATTACTATTAAATTTTCGTCTCCCTTCACTATCTGAATAATTTCTTTTATTTCCTCATACATTTCTTCAATTTCTTCGTCATCTGCAGAGCTAGTTGGCATATAAACTTGTACTACTGTAGTAGGTGTGGGCTTCGTATCTATCTTGGCCACAATAATGCGTTCACTATGCTGTTTGTAGTAGCTTACCCGCATTCCTATTTTCCTATTCATTATTAAACCTAATCCTGCATTACCCCTATTTGACTTTGTGTTTATAACCCTGTAGTCACCTGACCAAAAGTCTTGTTCCTCCTGCCACCGAACTTCACTAATTCCCACTATATCTAACTTTAACCTATCCATTTCCCTTTTCAAATTTTCTAACCTACCTGCCCGATTAAGGGACCTGACATTCCACGCTCCGATCCGTAGAACGCCAGTTTTCTTTCTCCTGATAACGACATCCTCTTGAGTAGTCCCCGCCCGGAGATCCGAATGGGGGACTATTTTACCTCCGGAATATTTTACCCAAGAGGGCGCCATCATCATTTAATCATACAGTAAAGCTGCATGCCCTCGGGAAAAATTACGGCCGTAGTTTCACCTAGCTTTCAGCCGTTCGCAGTACCAGCACAGCAAGGCCGTTTTGGTTATTGTTACAAGGCCAGATCAGTCAATCATCCAGACTGTTGCCCTTGCAACTACTGAAAAGGCTGCTGCCCCTCTTCAGGAACCACACGTTTGTCTGGCCTCTCAACAGATACCCCTCCGTTGTGTTTGCACCTACGGTACGACTATCTGTATCGCTGAGGCCCGCAAGCCTCCCCACCAACGGCAAGGTCCATGGTTCATGGGGGGGGGGGGGGGTGCTACTATAAGAATAAGAATACAAATATAAATAAGAATACAAGTGTTAAGACTTAAGGTTACACAATGTGCATGAGAATATATCGATTAGTGTTTTACATATGAAAATTGTCTTCACACAGGGAGGGAGCACACATACTATTTTTCGAGTTTTGTACGTTGTAGATAAATGTTGCATCACTTGTAACTATCGAAGATTTGCTTTAATATCTCATATCATTAATACTGAGGCTAGTATGGAAACACAATTGGAGATAAAATGATGCATCACTGTGCACAAACGAAGATACCGTTTAATGTCTCTTGTCATTACTCTTGTGGCAAAGAAAGGGAATGCAATTATCACAATATTAATACATTTCTTAAAGCATGGATTAAGTTATATCAGAGATAGGCCCAGTAAAGTAACTTACTGTCCATCACTGACAACACACTGAAGATTGATAGTAAATGTAGAATCAAATACGGGCAGACTTATGGAAGTAATTTGCAACTGACAACTGAAATATCTGTTTGAAGTCTCGTAGGCATATCTGCATGCAGTACTAATATTTCCTTTAACTCTGTGCAAAAAATTGGGTAAATACCTGGCAACCTAATTAAACTTGTGCTTTTTTTAAATACATTAGACAAATCTGATCTGTATACGCAGTATTATCTCTCTAAGAGATGACCTATAAGTATCTACATGAAATAGCCAAAAAGCATGAAGCTTTAGTATATAGCAAAATCTGACCTTATTCGCAGCAAATATGTGAAATGGTACAAGAACATTCCATGAAAATGTAAGATGAAGTTTATACACAAAACATGAATATCTGTAGATTACAATAAACAGTGCGATCAGAAAAAGTCCATGAATACCAATAATTATGCAATATTCTGTACAAGATCCAAAAGTAGAGTTTAACAAGTGGAGCAACTAGCAAAACGTCAATATTTTCTAGTGGTGACAAACGGCCATGAATTTGTACAAGAAGATCTAGTGTGCATACGATAATAGATGTTACGTCATCTAACCACTCCCAAAATATCGGGTTGCACAGAACTAACGACTAATATGTAAAACATAGGAACAGTGACAATAAAAATACATATATGAAAAACACACACAACATAAGAGAAAAAAAAACAAATGTACATAGTTCATGTAAAGGAAAAGGAAAGGGAATTGAGTGCACTTCAAAGACAATGTCTCAGTCAGACTGTGTGATACTTCCTTCTAGTGTCATATACTGTTCTATTGTACTAATCAGCTTTCTAACTTCTGTACTACATACTTCATGAACTCATATTTTCTTTGAAACTTCATACTTTCCTCGTAATATCTTTCATCTCAGTTTACCTGCCAAAAACATCATATTAAAACTTCCTCCAAACATTTCGTTATCACACCACCATAACCATAACAGACAACATGGCGGCGAGTGAGTGACGTGCGGTAGCTTGGCTCGCAAGTTTACGTGAAATCTGGAGGTGTTTTAAGCAGTTAGGCTAATCTACATATACTAAAGCTGTATATCTACTGCCGAGTGTCGTATTTTACATCACATACTGAGCACCAATTACAAGGATTCGCACTTAAAATGGAAAATCGCCGAACAACGCGCAGTGCAGCCAACGGCCAGGCCGGCGACAGCGCAGGCGTGCAGTCTACACCGGGAGCTGCGGCCGCCCCGCCCGGCATCGCTGACGTCGCTGCACTCGTGAAGGCTGAGGTGAGTGCCGCGCTGCGGGCTAAGGAGACGCTCGGCCTCGTTGTTCAAACCAACACTGATGCCGTCACTGCAGCAGTGACGGACAAAATACAGAAAACTCTGGAGGCGAATGCGAGTCAGATCCGTGCGCTGGACACATCGTTAAAAGCAAGTGAGGAGAAAGTACGACTGCTCGAACAGAAATTGATCGAGATGACGGACGAGCTCGAACAATATCAGAGACGCAATAATCTCAGACTGTTCGGCATTCCAGAGAGCAGCAGAGAAAACACAGATGAACTTGTGATAAATCTTGTCCAAGAAAAGCTAGGCGTGCAGGTGACTCTGAGTGACATTGACAGAAGTCATAGAGTGGGTCGTAGGTCGCCAGGTTCTACAAAACCGAGACCTATAATAGTGAAATTTATGTCATAGAGGAAAAGATCTGAAGTCTTCAGAGCAAAGAAGAATCTCGCGAAGTCGGGTCTGACAGTACGCGAGGATCTGACCTCTGAAAGACTGAACATTCTGAAGAGCGCGATTTCGAAATTTGGGCTGCAGAACGTATGGACAAATGACGGCAGGATAATGGTTAAGACCGAAAACGGAAAGAAAACAAAAATGCAGTGTAAATGAACTCGAAAGCCTGTGCTTTAGAAGCTAAATCATGTCTGATCTTGCTGCCACTAACCTGTATGTTTATATTGTTTACACTGTCAACTATAGCTTAACTAATGTATTATCAAATTGTTCGTTTCTCTACATAACTATTTTTTTTGTCTCTAATTATTTTTGCTCGTGTAGTTTTGTTATTATTTGTATTATCAACTTTTCGTTTCTCTACATAACTGTTTTCATCTTTAATTATTTTTCTCATGTAGTTTTGTTAATTACTACATAAGGTGGTCTCATTTCCATCCTTAATTGGCAACCCACCATCATACTTTGGTTGTTATCCTCATAAGTGCAATTAATATCACACTCTGTCGTAACGTGCAGATTACTCCCGTTGTGTTTAGCGAAATTCCTTCCCCTGCCAGCCCACGGCTACTTCCAGAACCGTTGCAGACCTCGCTGACCTTGGCCGCAGTTCCCGTTGCCTCCCTGGGGACCCACCCCCTCCCCCTCCCGGCCGCTTTCACTGCACAAAACTGGGAGGACACTCCCTCACCCCTCCCCCCTCCCTTCACACACTTTCCGCATTCCTCATGCCAGACCCTCTTGTCACCGCTAACCACGACCCGCAAACATCGGTCGGCAGCCTCCTCGGGCAATCAACACCCGAACGCACTAAGCTGCATATTGCACATGCAAATGTCCAGTCTCTGCCAGCTCACTTCGACGAGTTCAAATATATATTTCAAACTGCTGATATACACGTAATACTTTTGTCAGAGACTTGGCTCAAACCAAGTATTCCTACAACTTCCGTAAACCTAGATGGCTATATCTTTCTCAGGCACGACAGATGCAACAGACGAGGGGGCGGAGTAGGGGCGTACATACGCTCTGATTTGTCACCTACAGTACTACACACATCCGACAACAATGTAGATAAACAAGAGGAATATATGTTCACTGAGATCAAATCCCTTAACAGAAAGTGCTTAATATGTGTCCTTTACAAACCTCCTAAATTAGGCGGGTTCGCCTGCTTCGAAACTGTCCTCTCTAGTCTCGAATCGTCATATGAACATGTAATTATAACAGGTGACACTAACATTAATTTTCTGCGCAATAGTCCTTCCACTGGGAAATTCAAGAGAATGCTTTCTTCCTCAAATATGACGCTACTTCAGCTGGCACCTACTCATCACACGACTACCAGCCACACTTTCATAGATATATTCGCAACGAAATCTCCAAACAGAATGATCCGCACCTCTCAAATATCTGCGCCCGGCATGTCTGCCCATGACATCATTTTCATGACGTATTCACTAGAATGTCCTAGAAAGAAACAAAAACTGTCTACATATGGAGACCTCAAACGCATAAATTTTCATGAACTCGAAAGTAAGGCACAAGAAATAGTTTGGGCGATGACCTCTACTCCCCTCACGGACATAAAAGACAAACTCCAGGATTTCACTAGCAAAATTACTCAACTATATGACAAATATGCTCCAATAAAGACCAGAAAAGTAAAAAAGGCAACCTACACCTTGGCTGACTGAAGAACTAAAAGAGCTCGTGAATCTCAGAGACGCTGCACATCGAGCATACAAGATACACCCTACACCTGAAAATCATACTGTTTACAAGCAGAAACGAAACAAAGTCAGTCAAGCGGTGAGAAACGTTAAGCTCAGGCATGCCCGTACATTAGCTGACAATAGATGAAGACCAGCTATCCTGTGGAAAAATCTCCGCAGTCTCGGTTTAGGCAAAATAAAAGTTGCAGAAAATCCCATGGTCCCAGCTGAAGAACTAAACAGTTTCTTCACATTACCTACAACTACAATTGAACCGCAAAAAAAAAAACAGAATCATTGATTACTTCATGGGGATGAATGACTGTAGCAAAGAAAAATTCTATCTACAGCACGTCACTTGCAGTACTGTCAAGAAGGCCATAATGCGGATTAGATCAGCATCTACTGGACATGATGGCATCACCATCCAGATGGTAAAACTTATTATTGACCAACTACTGCCCTCTATAACAGACATTTTCAACGATTCATTAATCACAAGTGTTTTCCCTGAGGCCTGGAAACTGGGACAAATTAAGCCACTGCCTAAAAAGGACATCGCCACAGCACCCTCTGACTACCGCCCCATCTGCCTTCTTCCTGCACTATCAAAGGCCTTAGAATATATAGTTCATGACCAGCTCACCAACTACCTAACTACTAACAACCTACTAGACGAATACCAATCTGGTTTCCGTAAACATCGAAGCACAACATCCGCACTGATAAAGGTGACAGATGACCTGAAACTTGCCATGGACAGACAAGAAGCGACTATCATTTGCTTCTTAGATTTCAGCAAAGCATTTGATACTGTCGACTTCGACGTCTTACTAGCCAAACTTAGCGGTCTAAATTTCTCACCAAGTGCAGTGCAATGGTTTCGCTCATACATGACGTCTCGTCAGCAACGCGTTCTGTCTGGGAATATAAAATCACAATGGCGGCAGGTAGTGTCAGGCGTTCCCCAAGGCTCAGTATTAGGTCCTATACTCTTCTCTCTGTGTGTCAATGATGTGTCATCGGTTCTGACCTATTGCAAATATCATATGTATGCTGATGACCTTCAGTTGTATCTAAGTGCGAAACCAAGCAATCTCAAGAAAGCTATTGAAAATTTCAATACTGACCTCGATGCACTGTCAAAATGGGCACAGGACATAGGTCTAAAACTAAACCCATCTAAAACCCAAGCGGTACTTGTTGATCACTCTAAGCTCATTAGCCCAAAACATCGGGAATCCGTACCACCTTTTATCCCAAACGGAACAAATATTAACTTCTCTCCCTCAGCAAAGAGTTTGGGAGTTATAATAGATGAAAATCTAAATTGGACAGAGCATGTAACTGCAGTGTGCAAAAAAGCATCAGCATCCCTTCATGTCCTACAAAAATATAAAAAACTCTTCCCTTTCGATCTGAAAAAGAAATTAGTACAAACGCTTATACCCCCAATCATTGACTACAGTGATATTATCCTACAAGGCCTCTCTCAGGAAAATTCGCGACGTCCAGAACTGGTCATGAATGCCTGCGTCCGATATATCTGTGACGTTCGACTTTTTGATCACATTTCACCAGCATATGCAAAATTGTCCTGGCTGCGTGCAGACAAACGCAGAGATTTCCATACACTCTGTGTCATCTACTGCCTTATAAATGTACACTGTCCCTCATATCTCTCCTCGTCCCTAACGCTCATGTCGGATCAACATGACAGAAACACACGTTCCCATTATAATAAAATCCTCTCTGTTCCACTGCATCGCTCAGTCACCTTCTCCAAGTCCTTTACAGTAGCAGGAACCCGACTATGGAATAACCTCCCTCGTTATGTTAGAGAACTTAAAAACATGTCCGGCTTCAAAAAACAGTTAATGACGTATCTACTTAAGCAACAGTAATGCCTTCCTCTGTACATGAATGCACTTCACCTCATTACTTCCCTCTTTCCCCCTCCTTAAATCTCCCTTCCCCAAAACTCGCTACACTAGTAAACATCTACTTTACACACCAAAATATTAATGTACATCTGCACAAATCTTCATTACTATTGCCAATTTTTCTCATGTTTATCATTATTATTTGATTTTTTACTGTTATTATTATTGCTTTTTCATGATCTGTATGTACAGCACCTGTTGTAACATCCTGCCAGCATTTACTTTATTAGGTCTTAGTCATATTTATCATTATTATTTGACTTTTTTTTACTGTTATTATTATTGCGTTTATCATAATCTGTATGTATAGCACCTGTTGTAAAATACTGCCAGCATTTACTTTATTAGGTCTTAGTCATGTTTATCATTATTATTTGACTTGTTTTTACTGTTATTATTATTGCTTTTATCATAATCTGTATGTATAGCACCTGTTGTAAAAATACTGCTGCATTTACTTTATTAGGTCTTAGTCACTACTCTTTATTCATATTGTCACTAGAGTAATTTAATTTTCTCATTTAAACTATGTTCATGATGTAACTCTGATGTGTGAAATGCTGCAAGTGTGGAACACTGGTCCGATGTAAGAGAGGGCCTGATGGCCCTAATCTGATCAGGTTAAATAAATAAATAAATAATATAACTATTATTCAACCGGTCTATACTCATTTATATTTTAACATCGCAATCAAAATATTTCTTCAACCAAAGCATATATGCAGTTTCATTCGACCTGCCTACTCACACATTTTACTACTTCCGTGTCTCTGTAGTCATTTCCTTCCCGTTTTCTAGGTGCACCCCCCCATGAACCATGGACCATGCCGTTGGTTGGGAGGCTTGCGTGCCTCAGCGATACAGATAGCCGTACCGTAGGTGCAACCACAACGGAGGGGTATCTGCTGAGAGGTCAGACAAACGCGTGGTTCCTGAAGAGGGGCGGCAGCCTTTTCAGTAGTTGCAGGGGCAGCAGTCTGGATGATTGACTGATCTGGCCTTGTAACACTAACCAAAACGGCCTTGCTGTGCTGGTACTGCGAACGGTTGAAAGCAAGGGGAAACTACAGCCGTCATTTTTCCCGAGGGCATGCAGCTTTAATGTACGGTTAAATGATGATGGCGTCCTCTTGGGTAAAATATTCCGGAGGTAAAATAGTCCCCCATTCGGATCTCTGGGCGGGGACTACTCAAGAGGACGTCGTTATCAGGAGAAAGAAAACTGGCGTTCTACGGATCGGAGCGTGGAATGTCAGATCACTTAATCGGGCAGGTAGGTTAGAAAATTTGAAAAGGGAAATGGATAGGTTAAAGTTAGATATAGTGGGAATTAGTGAAGTTCGGTGGCAGGAGGAACAAGACTTTTGGTCAGGTGATTACAGGGTTATAAATACAAAATCAAATAGGGGTAATGCAGGAGTAGGTTTAATAATGAATAAAAAAATAGGAGTGCGGGTTAGCTACTACAAACAGCATAGTGAACGCATTATTGTGGCCAAGATAGACACAAAGCCCATGCCTACTACAGTAGTACAAGTTTATATGCCAACTAGCTCTGCAGATGATGAAGAAATAGATGAAATGTATGACGAGATAAAAGAAATTATTCAGGTAGTGAAGGGAGACGAAAATTTAATAGTCATGGGTGACTGGAATTCGTCAGTAGGAAAAGGGAGAGAAGGAAACATAGTAGGTGAATATGGATTGGGGGGAAGGAATGAAAGAGGAAGCCGCCTTGTCGAATTTTGCACAGAGCATAACTTAATCATAGCTAACACTTGGTTCAAGAATCATGAAAGGAGGCTGTATACATGGAAGAAGCCAGGAGATACTGACAGGTTTCAGATAGATTATATAATGGTAAGACAGAGATTTAGGAACCAGGTTTTAAATTGTAAGACATTTCCTGGTGCAGATGTGGATTCTGACCACAATCTATTGGTTATGAACTGCAGATTGAAGCTGAAGAAACTGCAAAAAGGTGGGAATTTAAGGAGATGGGACCTGGATAAACTGAAAGAACCAGAGGTTGTAGAGAGTTTCAGGGAGAGCATAAGGGGACAATTGACAGGAATGGGGGAAAGAAATACAGTAGAAGAAGAATGGGTAGCTCTGAGGGATGAAGTGGTGAAGGCAGCAGACGATCAAGTAGGTAAAAAGACGAGGGCTAATAGAAATCCTTGGGTAACAGAAGAAATATTGAATTTAATTGATGAAAGGAGAAAATATAAAAATGCAGTAAATGAAGCAGGCAAAAAGGAATACAAACGTCTCAAAAATGAAATCGACAGGAAGTGCAAAATGGCTAAGCAGGGATGGCTAGAGGACAAATGTAAGGATATAGAGGCTTGTCTCACTAGGGGTAAGATAGATACTGCCTACAGGAAAATTAAAGAGACCTTTGGAGAGAAGAGAACCACTTGTATGAATATCAAGAGCTCAGATGGAAACCCAGTTCTAAGCAAAGAAGGGAAGGCAGAAAGGTGGAAGGAGTATATAGAGGGTTTATACAAGGGAGATGTACTCGAGGACAATATTATGGAAATGGAAGAGGATGTAGATGAAGACGAAATGGGAGATAAGATACTGCGTGAAGAGTTTGACAGAGCACTGAAAGACCTGAGTCGAAACAAGGCCCCGGGAGTAGACAACATTCCACTAGAACTACTGATGGCCTCGGGAGAGCCAGTCATGACAAAACTCTACCATCTAGTGAGCACGATGTATGAGACAGGTGAAATACCCTCAGACTTCAAGAAGAATATAATAATTCCAATCCCAAAGAAAGCAGGTGTTGACAGATGTGAAAATTACCGAACTATCAGTTTAATAAGCCACAGCTGCAAAATACTAACACGAATTCTTTACAGACGAATGGAAAAACTAGTAGAAGCCGACCTCCGGGAAGATCAGTTTGGATTCCGTAGAAATACTGGAACACGTGAGGCAATACTGACCTTACGACTTATCTTGGAAGAAAGATTAAGAAAAGGCAAACCTACGTTTCTAGCATTTGTAGACTTAGAGAAAGCTTTTGACAATGTTGACTGGAATACTCTCTTTCAAATTCTAAAGGTGGCAGGGGTAAAATACAGGGAGCGAAAGGCTATTTACAATTTGTACAGAAACCAGATGGCAGTTATAAGAGTCGAGGGGCATGAAAGGGAAGCAGTGGTTGGGAAAGGAGTGAGACAGGGTTGTAGCCTCTCCCCGATGTTATTCAATCTGTATATTGAGCAAGCAGTAAAGGAAACAAAAGAAAAGTTCGGAGTAGGTATTAAAATTCATGGAGAGGAAGTAAAAACTTTGAGGTTCGCCGATGACATTGTAATTCTGTCAGAGACAGCAAAGGACTTGGAAGAGCAGTTGAACGGAATGGACAATGTCTTGAAAGGAGGATATAAGATGAACATCAACAAAAGCAAAACGAGGATAATGGAATGTAGTCAAATTAAGTCGGGTGATGCTGAGGGAATTAGATTAGGAAATGAGACACTTAAAGTAGTAAAGGAGTTTTGCTATTTAGGGAGTAAAATAACCGATGATGGTCGAAGTAGAGAGGATATAAAATGTAGACTGGCAATGGCAAGGAAAGCGTTTCTCAAGAAGAGAAATTTGCTAACATCGAGTATAGATTTAGGTGTCAGGAAGTCGTTTCTGAAAGTATTTGTATGGAGTGTAGCCATGTATGGAAGTGAGACATGGACGATAACTAGTTTGGACAAGAAGAGAATAGAAGCTTTCGAAATGTGGTGCTACAGAAGAATGCTGAAGATAAGGTGGGTAGATCACGTAACTAATGAGGAGGTATTGAATAGGATTGGGGAGAAGAGAAGTTTGTGGCACAACTTGACTAAAAGAAGGGATCGGTTGGTAGGACATGTTTTGAGGCATCAAGGGATCACAAATTTAGCATTGGAGGGCAGCGTGGAGGGTAAAAATCGTAGAGGGAGACCAAGAGATCAATACACTAAGCAGATTCAGAATGATGCAGGTTGCAGTAGGTACTGGGAGATGAAGAAGCTTGCACAGGATAGAGTAGCATGGAGAGCTGCATCAAACCAGTCTCAGGACTGAAGACCACAACAACAGTGACATTTCCAGGGGCAGATGTGGACTCTGACCACAATCTATTGGTTATGAACTGTGGATTAAAACTGTAGAAACTGCAAAAAGGTGGGAATTTGAGGAGATGGGGCCTGGATAAACTGACTAAACCAGAGGTTGTACAGAGTTTCAGGAGAGCGTAAGGGAACAATTGACAGGAATGGGGGAAAGAAATACAGTAGAACAAGAATGGGTAGCTTTGAGGGATGAAGTAGTGAAGGCAGTAGAGGATCAAGTAGGTAAAAAGACGAGGGCTAGTAGAAATCCTTGGGTAACAGAAGAAATATTGAATTTAATTGATGAAAGGAGAAAATATAAAAATGCAGTAAATGAAGCAGGCAAAAAGGAATACAGACGTCTCAAAAATGAGATCGACAGGAAGTGCAAAATGGCTAAGCAGGCATGGCTAGAGGACAAATTTAACGACGTAGAGGCTTATCTCACTAGGGGTAAGATAGATACTGCCTACAGGAAAATGAAAGAGACCTTTGGAGAGAAGAGAACCACTTGTATGAATATCAAGAGCTCAGATGGAAACCCAGTTCTAAGCAAAGAAGGGAAAGCAGAAAGGTGGAAGGACTATATAGAGGGTCTATACAAGGGCGATGTACTTGAGGACAATATTATGGAAATGGAAGAGAATGTAGATGAACATGAAATGGGAGATATGATACTGCGTGAAGAGTTTGACAGAGCACTGGAAGACCTGAGTCGAAACAAGGCCCCCGGAGTAGACAACATTGCATTAGAACTACTGACGGCCTTGGGAGAGCTAGTCTTCACAAAACTCTACCATCTGGTGAGCAAGATGTATGAGACAGGCGAAATAACCTCAGACTTCAAGAAGAATATAATAATTCCAATCCCAAAGAAAGCAGGTGTTGACAGATGTGAAAATTACCGAACTATCAGTTTAATTAGTCACGGCTGCAAAATACTAACGCGAATTCTTCACAGATGAATAGAAAAACTAGTAGAAGCCGACCTTGGGGAAGATCAGTTGCTATTCCTTAGAAATATTGGAACACGTGAGGCAATACTGACCCTACGGCGCCGGCCCTTGTGGCCGTGCGGTTCTAGGCGTTTCAGTCTGGAACCGCGTAACCGCTACGGGTAGCAGGTTCGAATCCTGCCTCCGGCATGGATGTGTGATGTCCTTAGGTTAGTTAGCTTTAAGTAGCTCTAAAGTTCTAGGGGACTGATGACCACAGATGTTAAGTCCCATAGTGCTCAGAACCATTTGAACCATTTTTTTGACCCTACGGCTTATCTTAGAAGCTAGATTAAGGAAAGGCAAACCTACGCTTCTAGCATTTGTACACTTAGAGAAAGCTTTTGACAATGTTAACTGGAATACTCTCTTTTAAATTCTGAAGGTGGCAGGGGTAAAATATAGGGAGCGAAAGGCTATTTACAGTTTGTATAGAAACCAAATGGCAGTTATAAGAGTTGAGGGGCATGAAAGTGATGCAGTGGTTGGAAAGGGAGTGAGACAGGTTTGTAGCCTCTCTCTGATGTTATTCAATCTGTATATTGAGCAAGCAGTGAAGAAAACAAAAGGAAAATTCGGAGTAGGTATTAAAATCCATGGAGAAGAAATAAAAACTTTGAGGTTCGCCGATGACATTGTAATTCTGTCAGTGACAGCAAAGGACTTGGAAGAGCAGTTGAACGGAATGGTTAGTGTCTTGAAGGGAGGATATAAGATGAACATCAACAAAAGCAAAACTAGGATAATGGTATGTAGTCGAATTAAGTCGGGTGATGTTGAGGGTATTAGATGAGGAAATGAGACAGTTAAAGTAGTAAAGGAGTTTTGTTATTTGGGGAGCAAAATAACTGATGATGGTCGAAGTAGAGAGGATATAAAATGTAGACTGGCAATGGGAAGGAAAGCGTTTCTGAAGAAGAGAAATTTGTTAACATCGAGTATTGATTTAAGAGTTAGGAAGTCGTTTCTGAAAGTATTTGTATGGAGTGTAGCCATGTATGGAAGTGAAACATGGACGATAAATAGTTTGGACAAGAAAAGAATAGAATCTTTCGAAATGTGGTGCTACAGAAGAATGTTGAAGATTAGATGGGTAGATCACATAACTAATGAGGAGGTGTTGAATAGGATTGCGGAGAAGAGAAGTTTGTAGCACAACTTGAGTAGAAGAAGGGATCGGTTGGTAGGACATGTTCTGAGGCATCAAGGGATCACCAATTTAGTATTGGAGGGCAGCGTGGTGGGTAAAAATCGTAGAGTGAGACCAAGAGATGAATACACCAAGCAGATTCAGAAGGATGGGAGATGAAGAAGCTTGCACAGGATAGACTAGCATGGAGAGCTGCATCAAACCAGTCTCAGGACTGAAGACCACAACAACAACAACAACTACCTGCTACATCCTCAGTTTAGTGTCTTCGTCTACCTACTTTTCATAATTCTCGTATTAGTCATGACATTTATCTTATTTATAACTTCTAACAGTAAATGCTTTTCCTGTCAGCACTCATAAAACGATAGGCACCGTGATATATCTGTATCAACGCAGTACTCCACTCTGAATATTTTCTCTTGAATTGAACTGTGTATATCTATGAGGGCGGTTCAAATAATAACCTCCGATTGGTCACAGTGCGGGTTGTGGGGGGATTAGCGACGCCATCTGTGCGTTCACGCACTCAACAGGTCAGTCGGCATCAAGCCGTGGTCGAGTGAACGTCGTACCTGCGCTAGTTTAGTTTTTGTGGCAGTTTGAAATGTGTGCTGCAATAGAAAACCCCGCCAAATGTGAAGTGCGTGCTGTCATAAGGTTTTTTACAGCCAAAGGATATTCTGCAGCAGCTATTCATCGTGAGCTTTGTGCCGTGTACGGACCAAGAATTATGAGTGAAGGAGTTGTCCGTGAATGGGTACGTTTATTTAAAAGTGGACGAGAAAACGTTCATGATGAAGAGAGGAGTGGTAGACCATCATTGGTGACTGACGAACTCGTTCAGACAGTTGATGCAAAAGTTCGTGAAAATCGACGTTTCTCAATGTCGGAGCTGTCTACTGGTTTTCCACAGATTTCTAAGACTCTCTTGTACGGTTTGATGACGATGAAGAGCTCAAAGATGCGGTCACAGGCTGGCTCCAGGCACAAGCGGGTGATTTTTATGCAGAAGGAATTTCAAAGCTTGTGAAGAGATACGATAAGTGCCTCAATCGCTATGGAGACTATGTAGAAAAATAGTGCAAAGATGTAGTTGTAAGATGTATATATTAAAATATTTTTATTTAACTTGGTGTATTTTTTTAAATCAACCGGAGGTTACTTTCTGAACGGCCCTCGTATTTTCTGATCAGTGTCACCACAAGAAGTATGTAAAGAATGTCTGTCATCATAAAAATATTTCAGGTGGAAACTGTGTTCCGCAGTCTGTCAAACAGCATGGGCAATTCACTTCCTCATCTTACTTTGAGATACAATCTTCTGATTTTAACTCACTTCCCTTCAGTTTCCAAAATTATCTCAGAATCATTAAAGTTTAAAAGTGGCTCGTGTTCATTTAAAAAGCCTACTTCCAATATCATTTCTGTCGATAAAAGCGATACAATTAGGAAACTCAATCCAGATTTAATGCCTTCACTTGTGAAATCCAAACAAGTTTGATGTTGTACATCATCACTTTTGCCTGAAATAGCAAATTGTAGTTTGATTTTGCGTACAGGCAATGTAGGACAGTCTGTCATCTTTGTGCATCTGTTGAATGCAATTTCACTAACCACTGATAATGGGACTCTCTGAGTCAAGAACAGCGGACAAATTGATGTTACCTAAGGAAACAGGTGTCACTGGATATGCGAAAGCAGTCTGTGTATTATCTGATTCCTGTCATAAAGCATCTTTTGCGTCTTCAAGACGTACTAAATTTACTGCTTCGGCAGCGATGTTTTCAGTCCTATATGTAGTGTCGTCATCTGCCGGCGTTGCGAGTCGTTGTTGGGTTAGGCAGACTCACTTCAACTATCTCACGTGTCGCGGCCGACTTGATCTACTAGCGTTTTGACAATGTTTACTGTGTTTTCGGGTATTGTTTTGATAGTATTACCCATTCTGATGACTGTCTTCATAGTTCCTATTTTGATATGATTTCTGTGGGCTCGACGTAACAAAACTGTGTCCGTCAGAATATGAGTCACGCCTGTAGTTTTCTGGTTACTGTGATAGTGTCTCTGCTCGTTTTCATAGTGTCTCTTCTGTCGATTACCGTGATCGTGATCGGTACTGTCACGATAATTGTTTCGATCTTGCCAGTGTGAATCATACGGATGATGCCTGTTTTGCCGTCTGTAATATTGTCTCTGTGAAAATGAGTTTGCCGGCCGGAGTGGCCGAGCGGTTCTAGGTGCTACAGTCTGGAACCGCGCGACCGCCACGGTCGCAGGTTCAAATCCTGCCTCGGGCATGGATGTGTGTGATGTCCTTAGGTTAGTTAGGTTTAAGTAGTGCTAAGTTCTAGGGGACTGATGACTTCAGCAGTTAAGTCCCATAATGCTCAGAGCCATTTGATAATGAGCTTTGAGAGAGTGCAGGTCATTTCTATGATGTCATTTCTATGACTGTACGACAGAAATGAATCTCGCGAAACACTATTTCTGTTTTCATATTTTCTAGTGATATGGTTATCGGTGTCTAGGTTCAGTTCTTGTAGCAAAACCTTGGAAAGCATCGAGGTCGTCCTTGAATCTTCCTGCTAATATTCCGTGACGCAAATATGAAGGCAGTTTTGTTATGCAAATGAGCATCGACTCAGACGGACTGCACGGGTATGCGAGATATTGGTTGTTCCTACGTAACATCTCCTCAAAATAGCTGAACAGGCTAGATAACTCGGACTGATCAAAGTTTTTCAACATTATTATACTACGCTTATACTCGAGCCTGAGTAGCTTGCGACCAGTACACACACAAGAAAGCGTAGTAAAAATCGGCTTCTCTTTGACAATCTCTGATTACAGAACACATCCTCACGGCTGACTCGCTTTCAAGGTATCCACACATGAATTCCAGTTCGTGGCCTAAAAGCCAATTTGGTGGTAGTGAAAACAAAAATTGATCCAACCAGGTTTGAGGATGGATGTCGCTACAAAGGTTGCGACAAATTCTGAATTTACGAATAGTGAAAAAGTGCTTGTAATCGAAACTGTCGTTTCGGTGAGAGCCGGGATGTTCTCTACAGCGCGTGGCAGGCGGCTCGCTATCATGTCTTGGTGAAAAATATTGTTCTATGGGAAAGTAACCAGCACATCACATATTGGTATTTTCATCACAAGTTTCTGTACGTGGGTGTGAGGGTGAAAGTGTGAAGTCACTGGTGTCGTCACTACTGTTTACTTTGCATTCGATATGTGTCAATTGTTCTCGCATGTTTTTTGCGTCGTTTTCCTGTTGTTGGTCGACTTTAGTCTGACTTTCTTTAAAATTCTTAAGTGCCTGATATTCTGTTGTACCTAAAAATGGTACAGGATCTGTGAGATCAAAATCGTTGTCTGCATTTGTGGACAAATTTGTCATCTTTGTCGTCAAATCTTTGACATTCTTTCTTAAAATACTAAGATGTTCTTTTTGTTTGTAAGTGTTCAGTTTTAATGCGTCTACCTGTTCACATGTTATTTCAACGGTGATATTAAGATGCGTGACGTTCTATGAGCTCCGACACCATTGCGCTCGGTACAGTGGTATTTATTTTTGCAAGCAGCTCTTCTTTGCTGCTCTGTTGTATGGTTTTTAAATTATTTTGTTCAGTTTCAGGACCGTGTATCTCGGCCTCTCGCCTCGAAACAACAGGTTTTAAGACATTTATAATCACTTCTCGAATTCCTACAGAAAGGTTTTGTTGTTTTTCCTCGAGTTTCATGATATCTTTACTTATTTCTTCTTGTGATTTTGTGTTTTCTTCTACAGTTTGGTCTATTTTATGAAATTGTTCTGTGTTTCTTTCAAGTGTTTGGTTCATGTTTAGTAGCAGCTCTAACAAAGTTGGATCACTGATTTACACATTCATGTTTACTGGATTTGCAACGACTGAGTGCGGATTGTCAATAATAGATGTAGACTCGTGTACAGTTTGAGTGACAGAAATGGAAGCAAAAATGGAATCGACTCTCTCAATAACTGGTTGTTGCAAAATTTAACATGCCTGAGGCGACTTGTCACCTGCCGATTCGTCCTCTGAAATTTCTTGTTCACTGTTGGAAATCTGTTGTGTTGCGTTTACTAACAAGGAATTCATCTGTGTTGGGAAGTTACACTGTTGGCCATCCAAAATGCAACACCGAGAAGGATCAGATATAACACAGCCAAATTGATTTTCGTTATAACACGTTGTTCAAAGATCACGCGATTGCAAATACAGCCCCATGTGAAGTGAGGAAGATGAAATCAATATTGAGTGTGGCCATCTGTGCTGGCTATAACCGCTGCTACACGACTCGGCGTTGAATCAAAGAGGCTCTGGATGTGATGCTGGGGTACAGCAGTCCACGTTGCTTCCACATATTGCCAAAGTTGATCTGGTGTAGCAGCGGTTGGTGTATCCCGGGTCAGTCATTCTGCAATCATCGACCAGACATTTTCGATAGGCGAGAGCAGCAATGCAATCTGATGGACGACCAAGACGTGTGGTCGTGCCTTATTCTGTTGCTATGTGGCCTTCGGCAAGCTCCGAAGGTATGGGGACAGCAGGCTTCAACACTTCAGAGATGCTGCTACACGACTCGGCGTTGAATCAAAGAGGCTCTAGATGTGTTGTTGGGGTATAGCAGTCCACGCTGCTTCCACATATTGCCAAAGTTGATCTGGTGTAGCAGCGGGTGGTGTATCCCGAGCCAGTCGTTCTGTAATCATCGACCAGACATTTTCGATAGGCGAGAGATGGGAGGCCAAGGCAGCAATGGACCAAGACGTCTCGAACGTTGCGTACCACGTGCGGTCGTGCATTATTCTATTGCAATGTGGCCTTTGGAAAGCTCCGAAGGTATGGGGACAAAAGGCTCCAACACTTCAGAGATGTAATTCCGGGTGCAGGACCAGTATGGTGATGCATAAGGCAACAGTTCAAAAGTCTCTCACCACGGTGTCTCCAGACTCTGATCTGACCATCGTGGTGGTGCAGGAAGAATTGGGATTCGTCGGTAAAAACGATGTCGTTCGATTCGGTTGCAGCAGTGGACGCCTTGAGCACAGACCTCTCTGCTGCAAACGACGTCGAATGGTACTCGCGGGCACAGCTTGTTGCGCAACAGACCGATTTGTTGGGATGTGGTTCGTGAGTGGCAGAGCGATCCATCACTGCAATGCGAACAGTATGCCTGTCATCGCGTGTAGTGGTGCAACGAGGTGGGTGCAATCGGTCTCGTCGTTCCGTCGTTCGCTCCTGCATCCAGCGATTACAGATCCACATCACAGTTGCTCGGTTCCGTCCGACGCGATCACCGATTTCTCTGAATGATAAACCGCAGTCGCTATACGTAACTATTCTTCCTCGCTCGTACTTCGAAACGTGCTCGAAAGACGTTCGCTGTCTTCCACGAGGCATACTATAACTGCTTACGCAAAACTACCGCACAAAAGAAAAGTTCCAGCACGTCGACGCGCCCATCTGTTCCGGCTTGCAGGTGACGCTACTGGCACCTGTGATGTCCACCTACGCTGAAATGCTAATAATGTGCGTCTCTAGTCGCCACAAACGCGTGCTGCAAATTTCACCTGATTTGGATGCTTCCTTTAGGGAGTCACACTTTGGGTGGCCAGGAGTGTATTTCCATTTTCTAAAATATCGAATAAATTTTTATGTGTGACGACTGTTGTGCTTGTTCTGTTTCAATAATAATTGAGTCATTAGTCTGTGACATGGTTTGCGATCTGGTAGCACGACGGACTACTTTGTTTTCAACCTACAGAGCTGAAATGTAAAAAGTGAATAATCAAACAAAATTATTGTTCTAACTACACGAAGCGACCTTTTTTGTTAAATAACAAAACTAATAAATTCTTTTGTGCAATAGAAATATCCGTGAAAAAATCTAAGTAACACAGAAATATTTCATACGATGTGTACTATTGTCTGCCCACGTAACAAAGATCTTCACACTCAACCAAAATTAATCGCACAAAAAAACTACAACTAAATTACAATAGCTGAAAGACAAAGTACAAATGTTATTACATATACGTGTAGCGCTGATTTGCTTTCGAGAACCTGTGTTGCAATCTAACTACATAATCACAGAAAAACCAGAGGACTATCCCAGGCGAATAGGGTCGAGGTATCTAAGTTTTCAATGTAGTTTATCTGTAAATGAAAATACAGAATATTCTATTTTTAAAAACTTCGTGTGCTTTAAACATTGCACAGCAATATTTACTGTTCGTTGCCATTGTGTTGCGCGCGTGAACAGTATTGCGAAACAAAACTTTGTAGTTAGTTAAAGATAGTATTTGATATAATGAAAACTAATCTAATTAAATGTCAGAAGTAACTAATAATGTACTCAGCAAAAACTTTTTAACTGAAACGCAGTACTGAAGTACATTATGAAAGTTAGGTGATATGAAACGGAATTTCTGACGTGATGTATCCACGAAAATAAAATACTGCTCTACTCAGAAGAAAAATGAGAGATTCCCTACAATGTTCAACGTAAACCAATCTGCTTGTTTAGTACAACACCTGATAATTCTGACTACGAACTGTTTCTTCATAAGAATCCAAAGTGAGGTCTGCCCTGAAATAAAATTAACTTCCTTCAGGCCCAGTATGTTTTTTGTCTGGTTTACTGGTGTTCTAAGCGAATAGGAATCAGTAGATGCCCCAGCTAAAGTAAATATAAACTACTCACTACAAAATTTGTTTTTCGTTTCTCAGAAACAATTTGTGGCTTCTTGTGGCGTAAGGTGCAGTGCAGACACGAAAAAATATTCAAAACTTTGCTAAGAATGATGGAGGAGTGTCTCACTTTAAACAACGTCGTTATTGAAAAATTAAACTCTGATTATTGTCAAAAAACACTGTCCAATGTAAGAATCCAACAATTACGAAAGGTTCTCAATACAAGAATTACAGACACTCCAGACAACAGTATTTTTTGTGACTTAATGAAAATAAAGGGATCAATTTAACATTAATCAAAAAATGGTTCAAATGGCTCTGAGCACAATGGGACTTAACTTCTGAGGTCATCAGTCCCCTAGAACTTAGAACTACTTAAACCTAACTAACCTAAGGACATCACACAAATCCATGCCCGAGGCAGGATACGAACCTGCGACCGTAGCGGTCGCGCGGTTATAGACTGAAGCGCCTAGAACCGCTCGGCCACAACGGCCGACTAACACTAATCATGAATGTTATTAGTTATATTAAGTACGATTATTTCCTTGAATTAATAGTTCTGGCAAACAAATATTTCGTTCTTGCGCATGCATTGCTTACCTTGAAAAATTCCTTCAAAAAATCTTCTCCATCAATAGGATCAATAACGTACATTGGTGAACACGTTTTCGTCTCCATAATAAAGTATTCCAGATAATTTTTCTCAGATTCACAAATATGAAACCTCCATTCCAAAAAACACGACTGGTCCCTACTATGCCTAAGAATGCTCCAGCGCTCCAAGACTGACCGGCGAGGAAGCGAACTACAGGAACTTCAACACAGAGTCAAGGGTTTTATTCACTACTCGTGCAGCCTGTTCATTCATCTTTGTCCCAGTACAGTAAATGTGAATTATTTACAATTACAGAAACCATGTGAAAACCTTAAAAGGCAATTTAACTTTTCTATTGCGAGTGTTTTCCTGTTGCTCCAAAGCCGTCGTATTAATTTTTTGTCACCTGACGTCTGGTACCTATTCCTCTTTTAGTAAAGTCCTGAACAGAGGGTGAACCCTCTCCTGGAGTTGGTTCACATTTGAAAGGTGAGCGCATTTTCTGACCAGAAACAACTTATTAGAGTGAAAGACACGAGTTTCATGGATTTTTTAATTGTAAGTACTTACGACATATATAATAGCGTAACCCAGTTATCATGGCTACTATTTACATAATAACTTACCATTTTATTCAATGTCCTACAAACTCTCTCCTATCGTTCTCTTGCAGGTGAAGGACACTAGTTAGTAATTTCTGTATGTGCAATAGTCGACATAGCCAATTAAATAATTCAGACATAAGTGTTGTGCCTCGGTCTATTACTATCTTTTCTGGTGTGCCGAATTTCAATAGCTACTGGTTAACTAGAGTGGGTAGCAGTGTGTCTGCTTGTTGGTTTGCTGTGATGATCATGGAAATTTGTGGTAAGGACTATGGGACCAAACTGCTGAGGTCCTCGGTCCGTAGGCTTACGCACTACTTAATCTAACTTAAACTAACTTACGCTAAGGACAACACACACACACACACACACACACACACACACACACACACACATGCCCGAGGGAGGACTCGAACCTCCGACGGGGGGAGCCGCACGAACCGTAACAAGACGCCCAAGACCGCACGGCTACCCCGCACGGCTAGCGGTCATGGCCAAGCGACGTAAGAAATGATCAGTTATATTACATACATATGGGTTTTCCTCTGGTGTTTGTGCATATGGTCCGAGGACATCGAGTCCTACCATTTGAAATGGTTTCTCTGCCTCAGACAGTCTTTGCAATGGGATTTGCTTACAACTCAACTTGGCTCTTTGAGCGCAAGAGATGCAGTTCCTTGCGTAGTATTCGACAGATTATTTTCTTGGTGGCCACCGGTAATTTTCTGCAACACGGCGTTTCTTGGTTCATTATCCACTGCACCCTGCTAAAATGGAATTATGGGCCTGCCTCAATACTTTATCCTATAAAAAGACTGGCACAAAGATGCAGCGGCCACATCATGTTTGCTTGTAAAGCACTCCGTCGTCAGAACTGAATTATGCTTGTTTTGTTTGCTGCTGATAATCGAGGTCGGTGGTGGTGAGATCTGCGTCATTCTTCTCTGTCTAGTCCAGTGCATTATACAGCGCATTCTTGTGACTTAACTCGTCAGTGTTACCATGAGATTCCCCTGGACGTTGCACTGCTTCAAAATCAAATTCACGAAGCCTTAAGAGCCAGCGGATTGGCCTAGTGGTTGGATCCTGTAATCCCAGAACCATTTTAGGCCGGTGTGATATGTTATGACCTTAAAACGCCGCCCATACAGATAACAAGTAAAATACGTGATACCACAAATTAGCTCCTACATTTCTTTATCTGTAGTTTTTTCTGCTTTTTTCTGTCTCCTGTAAGCACAGGCGATGGAGTGTTCCTTTCCATCCGCCTTTTGGATTAGAACACAACGAAGGGCATGGTTGGTCGAATCACAAGACAAGATAAATTGTTTTTGATAGAATGGAAAAATGAGAACAAGACCTGTGATCAGTAATTCCTTCGCCATTGAAATGCTTCCTGACAATCTGGAGTCCTGTTAATTTACTCCCAATTGCGTACATAGTAGCACTCCGCCTCCCATTTCAAAAGAAGCCACCTCCTCGTGTAACCCATCGCACAAGGATCCTGAGCAAAACTCTAGATGCCCTTCCTATGCATCTGAGCAAAACTCAATTAACAAATACTTAATGGGTCTTGCGACCTCTGCAAATTTTAGAATGTATTTTCTATAGAAATTCGTGATTCTGATATAAGACTGTACTTTCTTTAACCGAGCTAGGCGTTTTAAAATCCGCTACAGATTGCGCAAGTTGTGGCTCGGTACGTACCCTGTCCTGGCCAATAATGTTATCTAAATAGCGGACTTCCTGCAATACAAGGTGACACTTTTATAAGCTGAGGGTCAGCTGTGGTGCTCGCAACAACTGCAATTTCTCCGGTAGTCACACCATGTGCTCTTGGATGTCCTTGGAATTTACTACTATGCCTTCCAGATAAAGTAGGTATTGATTTGGTTCCAGGCTCCTTAGAAACCCGTCTAACAAGTATTGGAAAGTCACCAGTGCGTTTCTCAAACCGAAAGGCATCCAACGATACTGAAAATGTCCAAATTGAACCCAGAATGCTGTTATGGGCCGATCTTCCTGTGCTACTTCTAACTTGGTGTCAGCCACTGCGTACATCTAAGGTGGTGAAGTAACGGTATTGGCCCAGATTGTCTAATGTCTCTGTGATATTAAGCATGGGGTAAACATCGGTGACCATTAGTTGATTTAAAAATCTGTAATCGCAGCGTCGGCCGGGGTGGACGAGCGGTTCTAGGCGCTACAGTCTGGAAGCACGCGACCGCTACGGTCGCAGTTTCGAACCGTGCCTCGGGCATGGATGTGTGTGATGTCCTTAGGTCAGTTAGGTTTAAGTAGTTCTAAGTTATAGGGGACTGATGACCTCAGAAGTTAAGTCCAATAGTGCTCAGAGCCATTTGAACCATTTTGTAATCGCATCAGAACCTCTAAGCGTTTGTCCCATCTGAGGATTTCTGGGGTATAACTGCTACTGGAGGCAACCTGGGACTAGTACTTTCTTCTATAATTCTCTTCCAAAGCTGTTGGTCAATCAACTCCTCCATCACTTGTTGCAAGTAGTGGGGGACATGGTATGGTTTCTTGTATGTAGGTGGTTTGTTCCCATTGGAAATTCAGTGTTGCACCAAAGGTGTAGCTGGCAGTGCTCTAGGTTGGTTAAATAATGCTGCATATCCTTCCAATAGCTTTCCCTTATCAACCCTATCACGTCCTTTCAGATGCGACACTTTTCCCCTTAGTGCAGTTAAGTAGACATCCTCTAAAACTTCTAAGTTATCTATCAATATTCCTTTCGATAGCCTGAAGTCCTTTGAACCAAAATTATCTACAAGGAGCGACAATAAAGTAATGAGACTGATTTTCTTTGCAAGATGTGGCAACCCTGCAGGCTTGTGTAGGCACAATATCTTTGACCTTCGTCTGTAAGTTCCTTCTAGTCCAAACGGCACATTGATGCAACTGCTCACTCGTGAGTTGTGCTGTAATATGTTAACATGTGTTTGTCTCTCTCGTCACGGAAATGGAACCGCATGATATTGCACATCGGTATGCCATTTCTTTTTGGGTTAAATTGGCTGAAAACGCGACAACTTACAGTAAGCTTCAGAAGGCTTTTCGAGAGGTGCTTATGTCAAGAGCTCAAGTTTTTCGTTGGCATAAAATGTTTAGTGAAAGCAGAACGAATGTTGAAGATGAAGATCGCAGTGGACGACCATGCATGCTTGTGTGCTTCTTTGATTCCAAGGGAATTGTTCATAAAGAGTGGGTGCCTCCTGGACAAACAGTTAACCAATATTACTACAAGGAAATTTTAGAAAGACTTCGTAAAAGAGTTCTCGGTGTCCGCGCCAACATTGCTGGTAATTGGATTCTGCAACACGATAATACACCATCCCATACTGCTCTGTCACCACAGCAATTTTTAACCTCAAAACAAATTTCAGTACTACCACAGCCATCTTATTCACCAGATATCGCTCTGTGCGACTTTTTTCTATTTCGAAGAGTCAAAACTGCGGTCAAGGGACACAATTTTCAAACAACACAAAATGTCCAAAAAGCTGTGACGAGGGTCTTGGAGGATATTACAGAAGATGAGTTCCAGAAATGTTACCATCGATGGCAGAAGCGCTGGAAAAAGTGTGTGCAATCAGAAGGGAACTACTTTGAAGGAGACAACACTAAACTTGACTAAAACGGTAAGCAACATTTTTTTCCACATCAGTCCCATTACTTTATTGTACCTCGCATACTGATGGGCACTATTCGGTTTCCATCTAACTCCCACACATATCGCAAACTACGTCGAATGAAAAATTGCGCCTGATACAGTACCTCGTTCTCTGGCTAGGGATCTACCACACATACAGTATTTATCAGAAAATCTGCTCTTTCGTTCATCCAGACCAGCCTTCTTGTACTTTTGGTATTGTATCTCGCGAGTTGAGCCTAAGAGACTGTGAATACAGTTTAATTGGCTTATCCGATGTCTCGTATCTTACTTGCAGCAATTCAGTTCTTTCAGCTGTAAATCCAAGACAGAATGATGTCCCATCCTGTTCTACCATTCACTGTTGCAGATCGACTTTGGCGTCATTTTTAGTCAGCAAGTCCAAACCCAGAGTGACATTGCAGCTAATGCCGACTATAGTAAGAACTTCCACACATACTCTGAAGACTCTCCCTGCCACACGGAAACCCAAAAATGTGTAACTGTGAGAATTCACACTTTGACCACCCTCACAATTTAAATTCCAGCGTGGTGGGCTCAAATTCATCACATTCAAACACACTTTCTAGCCGTGGATAGCTGCGATCATTTATCTACTGGAACTTGCGGGCATCTGACTCTTTCTATCGCAATTAAAACTTTAATAAAATGGCAAAGGTAATGTGAATCAGAACGCTGAGAGGAGTTATGGTCCAAATAACAATTGATTTATTCATTCATGACATCACTCGACAAAAGATGGCTAAAGAAACGCCACACAAACATTTTTATCTGACAAAAGCTTTCAATAATATGCGGTCTATGGTTAACAAAGTGATCAGCTGGGGAACATCACTCCACACTAACCAGAACTAATCGCTTTATCTAGCATCATAAATGTGAATCTGTGGTATGGTCCAAAAACTACGCTACTACCAAGCATCTACACTCTACTAGTCGTGCGGTAGCGTTCTCGCTTCCCACGCCCGGGTTCCCGGGTTCGATTCCCGGCGGGGTCAGGGATTTTCTCTGCCTCGTGATGGCTGGGTGTTGTGTGATGTCCTTAGGTTAGTTAGGTTTAAGTAGTTCTAAGTTCTAGGGGACTGATGACCATAGATGTTAAGTCCCATAGTGCTCAGAGCCATTTGAACCACTCTACTATTCTATAAAGAAAAATATGGTTCATAAGAACAGGGTGCTGAGAAACATAGTGGAGCTCCACGCCGTAGCAGCCAGTACTTTACCCTTCTGCAGGTGAGGGCGGCAGAGCACGATGCGGTAGCCGACTGGAGTCACAGACAGCGACAATCTGTTATTAACGGCGCATGTCCGGAATTATGCAAGTACGTGGTCTCGCATTCGGCTGATGCAGAATGCAGATACTTTCCCATGAGCCTTTGAATCCCCAGTGGATTCAAGTGTGCAAGTGGACCCATTTACTGGTCTGCCAAACCAATTTCACTTCATGACACGACTATGCATGACGGAATACGTCAAACGCTAAGACGGCTGACACAAAACTAATAAGTACACCTATGCATAGCTCGTGGTGTGCGTGATGCAAAAAGCAGTACCTCTGATGGTTCAGATGGTGACTGGCACTGGCTCTAAGTAGCACACTACCAAAGGACACAAGTCTCACCGTGTAGGTAAAGACCTGCCATTCTTTACTAGTGAAGCGCCAGTACGAGAGTGTTCTTCTTTTTCTCTGCAGCTTCCCTCTGCAGCTCGGTAGCATAGCATATTTGCGTGCTTAGACTATACCCGCTTTAGCACAAGCCAATTACGGGCTGGAGCTCGGCATTCGAAGCTGGGAGACAACCCCCCTGCTCTGCATACACAGTTTTGACCAAACAGTGACTTTAAAAATTAATTGGGAGGAAAAGGGAAAAAGATTCAGCTTCGCGCCCTCTTTCCCAAGCGTTTATGCCATGTCTTTGCTAAAAGCATGACTTGGATGGAACCACAGCCCTCCATAAAAAGATAGTTATCTCCCATGTTGCGTCCATTTCGAACTTTCCAAAAAACAGCCATAAACTCCCTAAGAGTCTCGTGCCTCCACAAATATGTTTTATAGCAGAGTCTGGACACCTGGGTGCCACTGTCCTGTCCCACAGAAATTCGCAGAAACTTACAGCTGTCTCTTCCGCTTTCTATCTAACAAGGTCCCATCCTTTGCTTTATTGCCAATCCCCAGATTTACAGTGCTCTGGTCATAGCTGCAGCGACTCTTCGGAACTAGTCAACCTACCTGGACGTGCCCATCAACCGACCGGTGCCACCCAATGTGTCTGCACAAACAGACCAAGGGACTTGGCTGTCAGCAAACGTTTTCACCAGGTTCCAAAGAAAAAAAGCTCCAGTCGGCACTCAGCCACCATATGCTTTTACTGCAGTCAATTAGCTTGGCACCCTCTTATTTCGAATGCAGGTAAAGCCTACCGCTATACCTTCACTAGAGCACACAAGCTAGAACGTTAACTACTGCCAACCATTTCATCATATGAATTAAGGCAGATTGTATCAAATATAACAACCTAGTAATAAAGATCATCTTCCCTATGAAAATTAAGCAGCATTCGTCCTGAAATTGGGGCTAGGGATATTCTTGAGGCTGATATTCTTGAGGATTCTCTGTCCCATAGAAAATTATTACCCCTACTCAATTATACATATGGGTGCATTCATTCCTTGACAGAACATCGACAACAATCGTTCTCGCATTCAACCAATATAAAAGAATCAGTGTTCTAGTGGCATGTATCAGCTGTTCAGCTTATTTCTTTAACATGTATCAGTCCGTTCCTTTAGTACAAAGCTGTAAGTTTCAACACAACAAAACAACATGTAAGTGACATAAAAGAAGTGAATCTTTGCACAAAACGAAAAATAATACACGAGTTCATTAAGAAAAAAATAATAATTGGTATAAAACCACAGAAAATACGTGTAATTTTGTAAAAATGAGAACAGCAAGGCACATATAAAACAAATTAATGAAAACAACAAATACCTACTACAGATCCCTTCTCAAAGGTCTTTAGGGAGTCCGATTTTTTAAATTTACAATTGTCACACGAATAAACACGTCGGGTAACAGGTTAGATGTGGCCGCTATGCGGGATGAGTTTGCCTAGATGGGTTACCCCTTTTACTTGGCATGTACAGTACAGGCAGCAGCCTTAGTGCGAAAGGACCTCCTCCTTGTGTGTGGGTGGCAATCAGTGGCATCTCAATTACTGACCGTCTTGGATGATGTGGTAGACGGCAATGTGTTGCTGTTGTCATTCATGGGATGAGCCAGGCAGCATATGGACACATGTTGAAGTGATCCACTCTTGCCGTTGCCGTCTGCATCGCCCGTGTCTCCAGAGACAAAAGTACCTCCATTCAGCGCTTCGCAGCTTTGTCCCTGTGGCGCGCTCGCCCCTCCATTCAGCGGTAGGTCCCTCAAGACCTTGGACGCCAGAAACGATGGCGAAAGTAGTCGCCCGCCGCCAGGGCACTAGCCCTTTAACAGCTTGTGGTGGGCAGAGACTCGTCCGCAGCTGCCTCCATTCACGTAGCCCGATGACATGTCGACAAGCTGCCCTGCTGTCGCTATGGGGTCACTGCGCCAGCTGCGCCCCCCCCCCCCCCCCCTGGCTCACAGGGCTGGCGGACGACCTTGACTGCGGCACTATGCCGCCCTAGTGTCAGCGACCTCTCCAACTGCCTGATACGTCGCCATCCACTCAGCTCACTCAGTCTGCACAAAGCTTACATGTGGGCTTAGTGCCGTGGTTTTACAAATATGTTCACAGAATTAATACAGAGAGAATTATAACGAAATTGTAAGAGATTGCTTTATGTGTTTACTCCAAGAAAAACAAAACAAAAAATAAAATGGTTAACAAAGCTCTTTTGACAAAAATAAAATCTGATTCTGTTCTACAATTATTCTTTGATTGTATTACAGTAATAATTTTAAATGATTAATTTTCTATGTCTAAATCTCTACCATCTTATGTAGTCGTCAGGTCATTATGTTGTAATGTATGATAGTTTAGTGTTAATTTTCCACATCCTTTCATGCAAATCAAAGTACTAAACCAGCTTAGACTACACATTCACTTCAGTCACTCCCACACCATCTAATTCTACTACTTATTCACACAACGCAACTACTATAACTAACGCTGGTGTATGGCGTGAATCTCGATGAGTGCCGACGTCACCAGTCTATTCTCTGTGTTATGTGGCCAAAACAATTCATCTGCAAAAATTCTTTTTGCTGAAACTGACACACAAATATCTCAGATTGGTTCAAAACTTTTTCCACTCCAGCTGCTGAAACAAACATAAAAAAACACAAGGTATTAGTGACATCTGGCTGTAAAGCTACATTTCTGCCGTTCCTCTCTTTCTCACAAATTACTGGTGTGTCTATCTCACTGTGTAAAAACATACCAAAGTGACTCGCACATTCTGTGCTCACGCCACGTAGTACAAACTGTTGCCCAAGATCTACCACTCAGGTGCTTGGGCCGGCCGGTGTGGCCGTGCGGTTCTAGGCGCTTCAGTCTGGAACCACGTGACCGCTACGGTCGCAGGTTCGAATCCTGCCTCGGGCATGGATGTGTGTGATGTCCTTTGGTTAGTTAGGGGACTGATGACCACAGATGTTAAGTCCCATAGTGCTCAGAGCAATTTTTTTTTCAGGTGCTCGTGAACCACTTGTGAAAGCCCACACAAATATCGTCGCATAATAGTGCGGCAAACCACATGTGAAAAACACAAACGAATAACCACAGTGAACGACAACCGCATAAGACGCGATAGCTAATCTGTCTAACCACACTCGGATAAAATATCTCATTCGCGAGAAACATCACACCAGAGGCGACGTTCATACACGAAAAACACACCACAACTACATCGCGCCACTGGCGATGACAATCAGCCCACAGCGAAGACACACTGCACTGGGCAATGATCACAAACCACGGCGAAAACACACAAGAAAGTCAACACGCCTCTCGTGTGGAAAATACACGACCATCCTGCAAAATACCTCCATAGGTCTCGCAAACTAATCTTAACGACGCCCTCTCACACACTATGCTACGAATTGTACACCGGATCGTACAAGGGCGTTTACTGCAATGCATACATAATAAACAGTAGAGATTTGATTGTAGCTGAACTCCAAGATAACAGTAGAGATTTGATTGTAGCTGAACTCCAAGATGTAATTCCGCCCCAACTCGTGCACTTGTTTCGGACTCTAAGACATAAAATTCTATCGTTATTGTGACACCTGATTCTGTCGTTCCGTGCAAACTGCAAAACTGCTATGAGAACACTAACTCACGCGAAATGGGACTCAAATAAACAATGAAGTTTCCGTCATGAAATCGGCACGTTTCTATTCTCAACAATTGTAATTGGTCAGCTCTGGCATGACCATCTGTACATCTATAAACTCGTTGCATGTTACGAAGAAATACGTGTACAGTGAAGTTCTATCAATGCCTCTTACCATAGTGAATTACAAAAAAAGTCTAAAGCAATGATTGTTGTCTTTAACACTATTATAACTAAACAAAACTTACGCTACTACGCTTATGTTCGGCTGTCACCGACCATTAAACTATTTGTGGCTTGTTCAGAATAGGAAACTTCCAGCAACGTTTCTTCAAGATCGTCGTATCTACGCGTAATACCATTGATGAGGCTAGGTCTGAGTTCAGTTGCAGATGGTTTTGTGCCTCTACTGCATATTCAACTAGTCATTGACGTTGGCTGTCATTTCCTCGCACCCCTCGTTCTGGGTTCTGTCCACTAATCGCAAATTCCTCGTCCTGACCTCCATTTCCGTTTCCTCCGTTGTTCATTCGCGCACATCTTCTATTGTCATTGAAATAGGATCCGTTGTTTTGTGATCCATAGCCTTCATTCCTTCTTCCATTCCAGCCTCTGCTGCGTAGTACACAACTATTGTGGTTCCCATTCCAGTTTCTTCGTTGATCCACTTCATTGCTCCAGAAATTTCCCGACCGTGAAAGGTTTCCATAAGGCGTTCCATTTCGTACATTTCCGTTCCTATTATTACAACTGTTATGTTATGGACGGGATATAGGGCCTGCGACGTATCTGTCAGCTTGTTTTGTTTTTCCTGATATACTCTCCTCGGAATGCGTAATCTAATTCGTGAGTATTACGGAAAATACTTAGCTCCACATTACACCTGCCAGCTAATACTTGTTGATATTCTGACGCAAGTTAGGTGTAACAGTGACGTATGATTTCACCGGTAGAGCATGTTACGTCAAGATACTGGTTCTTGTCAATCACTGCATCAAGGAACTTGGATCAGTAGATATTTAGGAAGCTGTCCTTGAACTCCTGGTAACACTTACACGTCGCTGATTTCCCCTATTTTATCCGCAACTGGCTCTTGCAAGTATCCGCAAATAAAGTCTAATTTGTATTTTAAAGGCCAATTTGGAGGCAAAGAGAGGTCAAATTGCGATATGCAAGTGCGTGGGTGAGTAAAATTAGCCTCATCTCGGAAAATTTCAAATTTTCAGACTTGTAATAAATGTTGAAAATCGAATGACGTTTCGTCGACAACTTCCGTCGTGCGGAAAATGTCAGTCCTTTGGATCTCCTCGTTCGACGTCCCCTCATCTGTGCTGCCTCCACGGCTTCGATAAAACGCAACGTTTATGACACCATGTCCTCTGATCGCTGTTAACGGCATGCAGTTATCAGTGCCGTCCGAAGTTGTTTCTGGTCCTGTTACGTTCGCGCTTGCCCGTATTTGAAATCGTTTCCTTAGCGCTTCCACCAATTTCTTTCCATACGCGTGTTGATAGCTTACTGTTGAGATCTGAACAAAAGAAGAGTCCGGACCTCTTTAGTCTCGCTCACTGGATTTGCAGTTGTCGCGTCCGAACCAGTCCCTAATTTGCGCAGCTCAGACTAATTCGTCCATGGTCGCTGTCGCATGAAGATCCGTGGCTTCACGTATTTTCGTGTCAATGCGCTGCTCAGCGTCATTTTGCCGATTTTCCACGCTTTCGACTTTCTTGTTCAAATTGATCACTGCCTCTCGTCCTTGCTGTTCTGTGTGTTTAGTCGTTTTCGATGCTGTTACTCGTTTTGCGAAAGTTGATACTGTCTTGGTACTCTCTGCCGTCTTCTTAACATCATGTGCAATATTTAAACCTTTGATTGCTTCGGTGTTTACTTTACGTAGGTTTCCCTATAGTTGATTTGCCCATGACTTGTGTTCCTCTCGCATCTGATTTACCTGAGCCCCGATATTTTTTATGTCCGTCCTCGTCTCATTAATTTCCTCCTCCATCCTTTTAGTCCATCAATCTTCTTCTCCAGTCCCATTAAAAAGGCCACCACATTGAAGTCCTCTTCCTTTTCCTCAGTTTAGTGATCGACCGAACTCATACTTGATTTCTGCGGTGTTGTTTCCGCATCATTGCGTTCTGATGCCTCCCTGTCTTCTCTGTACGGATTTCTGATAATCAGCTCTTATCGATATGTTGTGGTACACTCACATCTTCTATCACACGCGATCTGACACTGTCCATCCCCTCAAGATAAACCCATATCTCTTTCGTCTCCCTGATATCCTTGCTGCACGACATCGTTATTGCTAACATCGTCCAACAGTAACGCCTCTATGTCCAAATTGTGCCTCCACTGTTTCCTTGCGGTCTTCCACCGTGACGTACGCTTTATTTTCCCGCTCCCAGTCTACTTTTCTCCGTTCCCTACTTCCCGTTATCATTCAAATTCTCTATCAACAACAAACTTTAATTATCCTTGCAACGTATGGGCAACCGTATTATCTAACTCTCAACATATCCGTTTTACAATACAATGACATCAAAAAAATAGGAAAGCAGTATGAAGTCGAAGACCACGCAGTAGTACACGAGATCCAGAATCAAAATCAACCAAATACAAAACAAATACAATAGTCAACAACACAAAAATAATACGACATGTGACACAGACGTCAGTGAAACAAATGCTCTGTAAATAAAACAAATACGTAAACCACACAATTAGAGAAATATCTATAACATGCTACCGAAACATATTTTTCTTTTTCATTTCAACATAATGTGGACCTGTTTGGCAAGGTCGCTAAATGACAGCATCACAGAAGTGCCAAGGACCTAGATCTTGACAGAGGTTCGCCAGTTGTAAGCAATGTACATTTTCAATCGCAATCGATACTTTAATAAAATGGCAAATGTAATGTAAATCAGAACACTGGGCAGAGTTGTGGTCTAAATAACAACTGATTTATTCATTTTTAACATCACTCGACAAAATATGGCTAAAGAAACGTCACACAAACATTTTTATCTGACAAAAGCTTTCAATAATATGCGGTCTATGGTTAACAAAGTCTGGGGAATCAACACTCCACATTAACCTGAACTAATCGCTTTATCTGGCTTCATAAATGTGAATCGCTGGTATGGCCCAAAAACTAAGCTACTATCAACCATCTACACTCTACTATTCCATAAAGAAAAAAATATGGTTCCAAAGAAGAGGGTGATGAGAAGCATATATTGGAACCCTATGCCGTAGTAGCCAATATTTTACCCTTCTGCAGGTGAGGGCGGCACAGAACGACGCGTTCGCCGACTGGAGTCACGGACAGCGGCAATCTGTTATCAACGGCGCGCGCCCGGAAATATGCAACTACACGGTCTCGCGTTCGGCTGATGCAGAATGCAGATACTTTCCTATGAGCCTTTGAAACCCCAGTGGATTCAAGTGTGCAAGTGGACCCATTTTCTGCTCTGCCAAATCAATTAGACTCCGTGACAAGACTATGCATGACGGAATATGTCAAACGTTTAGACGGCCAACTCAAATAAGTGCACCCACACATAATTCGTGATGTGCGTGATGCAAGAAGCAGTACCTCTGACGGTTCAGATGGTGACTGGCACTGGCTCTAAGTGGCACACTGCAAAGGACACAAGTCTCACCGTCTAGGTAAAGACCTGGCATTCTTTACTAGTGAAGCGCCAGTACGAGAGTGTTCTTCTCTTTCTCTGCAGCTTCCCTCCGCAGCTCGGTAGCATAGCACATTTGCGTGCTTAGACTACACCCACTTTAGCACAAGCCAATCACGAGCTGGAGGTCGGCATTCGAAGCTGGGAGACCACCCCCCGCTCTGCATACACGGTTTTGACCAAACAGTGACTTTAAAAATGAATTGGGAGAGAAAGGAAAAAAGATTCAGCTTCGCACCTTCTTTCCCAAGCGTTTACGCCGTGTCTTTGCTAAAAGCATGACTTGGTTGGAACCACAGCCCTTCATAAAAAGATCGTTATCTCCCCTGTTGTGTCCATTATAAACTTTCCAAATAACAGCCATAAACTCGCTAAAAGCCTCGTTTGTTCACAAATATGTTTTGTAGCAGAGTCTGGACGCCTGGGTTCCACTGCCCTGTGCCAGAGAAATTCGCAGCTGTCTCTTCCGCTATCTTTGCTTTATTGCCAGTCATCAAACCTACAGTGCTCTGCTCATAGTTGCAGTGACTCTTCGGCGCTAGTCAGCCTACCTGGACGCGGCCACCAACCGACCGGTGCCACCCAGACCAAGGGACTTGGCTGTCAGCAAACATTTTCACCAGGTTCCACAAAAAAAAGCTCCTGTCGGCCGTCAGCCGCCATACGCTTCTACTGCAGTCAATTAACTCTGCACCCTCTTCCTTCGAACGCAGGTAAAGCCTACCGCTATGCCTTTACTAGAGCACACAAGCATGAGCGTTAACAAGTGCTAACCATTACATCATATGAATGAAGTCAGATTGTATCAGCTATGGCAACCAAGTAATAAAGCTCATCTTCCCTATGAACATTAAGCAGCATGACACTATCAAAAGTGAGAGTGCCCTGAAGTATCTCAAACTTACAGGAACTTCCCTTTACATAGCTGAATAAACAGATGTCTGCCATTGATTTTGTACTGTGGCGTCCCGTAATCGAATTTACTGGGAACATTGTACGGTAGTCACACCACTCCTGTTCCGTTAGCACAGGGGCACGAGCGTTTCATTGGTCCTATCGTCAATGCGCCTGCAGACATTTTTCAAGATGTGTCCTACTTGCCTGCATATCAGGCATTGTGACTTCCTCCAGGAACATCAAATGTGGCCTGGAGAACCACAGCTGTAACATAGAAAACGTGCATTAGACTCTACCCGCGTCTCCCTCAGTCTAGTCACTAAATCAATTTTAGTCAAAGCTAGTGCAGTTGCCAATGCTTCGTCCAAGTTTCTCTGAAACTCCACTGTACCTTCCATGAAATTCGGATGGCAGAGCCCACAAAAACGAACCAAGCACCTATTGTTCAGCCTTCTGCGAAATGGCTTTATTGGCATGATCATAATTCGTTAATTTATACATATTAATATTGATTCATGTGATGCACTTCACAAAACCCTGATTCTTCTTGCTTCTGTGCAACACCATTAAGCTGTTCACGATAATTCTTAGAGGATTTTTTTCTTCCTGTAACGATCCACTAACCCTTCCTGAAAGTCTGCAAAGGACTGGACATCTCACAATGTTTCACTGCACGTTCTGGAATCCCATCAGTTTCAAACGAGCTACACTTAACAACTCTTCATCACTCCATTTCCCTAATTTTGTGACTGTAAGCAAACTATCCATGAAGACAAAACTATCTTCCCGAGTTGTATCTGAAACAGTGCCAGCGATGAGATCATATCAGCATTTAGGATAGGTGAAGACATACACGAAGATGAACCTACAACACTAACGTGCCGTGAAACACGCCAATGTTACCCTCTGAGAGGATTTTGAAGTTTGACTGTGATGTGTCTAATGGACAAGGGTATCGGACTATAATTTCGATTCTGGTGAAATAACAGAAAAATCAAATGGGCTTTGATCCTGGGAGTCAATGAATGAAAAAAATGAACGGTGCCCAGCCCAATTAGGCACATATATATTTGAGAAAATTGAATATTGATTATTGAAGTTACTTTTATTGAGATTTCCCTCTGAATAGCAAACAGGATACAAACTAACACAGTGCACTCTGTACTGTGTGTAGCAGCATTTACCAATAACACACACACCAGTAAATCATGAGGAGCAAATTTGCACCAAGTTCATGCTAATGACATCTACACTAAAGTGCATTATTTAATAAAATGCTGAAATGTCACTGCATGAAGTGCAGAACTAAATTTGGACATGAGGGCCTTCTATCTTAGCTGACATGAAAAACACAAAGATGAATAACATCACAAATACACTGTTTAAGCTCCTCTACATATAGCAGTTTCCCTTAGTAACAGTAATAGTTCAATTTTTTCTTAGTAAGTGGAGAATATGTTGGGGACCCATAAACTAATATAGTTTCACTAGTCAGAGCTCTGATTATTCTACATCTACATCCATACTCCGCAAGCCACCTGACGGTTTACAGTAGTAAAGACTAACTGTAAAAGCTAATCACTCACTTCACTCGGAGTAGTTCATAAATTACTTTACAAGACAGTAAAATACAACACTGGGTTTAATTAACTTCGAAAAAGGAACCTTTCATGATGCCTACCAAAAATACACCTTCTTTAAAACTATGCATAATTTTTCTTCTAACAATACTATCGTAAATCTGTTCATTAAAGGTTTATGTGTACTTGAACTTTAATTACCTGTGAAGCAGGTATTCCTTGCAGTAATATTTACACAATCTTTCATGGTAATTGTACAAAACTATATTTTATAATAAACTAAGGGTACTTAAGCAAAAACCTATCCAACTTCACTTTTGTGGTCTTAGCTTTAACTTTTAGTACTCGTTTTACTTTAGACAAGAAATCACTTTTAAACACATCAATGGAAGAACTGTTCATTTAAATCAGGATACTCGGTTTTAGTAGCACTTACGCGAGGACCCAGTGTAGGTTCGTGGTCAGGATTGAAAATATAGTTCTGGACACGAATTTATGTTTCATGTGATTATTATTGAAACAACATACATTACTTAACTGAATGTATGAAGTTGGTGAAGCAGTGGCTAAGATTGGAAGCAGGCGATATGGCCGGCCGGGGTGTCCGAGCGGTTTTAGGCGCTGCAGTCTGGAACCACGCGACCGCTACGATCGCAGGTTCGAATCCTGCCTCGGGCATGGGTGTGTGTGATGTCCTTAGGTTAGTTAGGTTTAAGTAGTTCTAAGTTCTAGGGGACTGATGACCTTAGAAGTTGAGTCCCATAGTGCTCAGAGCCATTTGAACCAGGCGATATGGCGGCTAACTGTACTCACGGCTCTTGGTGTACAAATGCTCTATAAAATCTCTTGGCGTCGGATTTTCAACATATCAGAGCCTTTCCATTATGCCGTGAATACCAAATAATAGCCAGATCCATATCCAAGGCAAATCCCTTATAATGCAGCTTCCAATCGCCTCTCTTAGCACCGTCGAAGTGTACCATGCTAAGGCTAGCCACATACTTCGTGTCGTTCACACAAAGGAGCCGCCAAGTTCGACCGCCAAACCCACCTTTTACATCGCGCCATGTCACTTCCGTTGCGGAGGAACTTCCTTACAGTGTTTACATGTTACAAATACAAGTTCCCTAAGTATGAACTAGTTTTTAACAAACATTTTATTTTTATGAACACATTCATATTATAATAATTTACCATTTCAAGATATTCTTTTGCTTTTTTTCATATACGCATTACAAAACTAATTTTCTTGCCATAGACAAAGTAGTATAAACAACACAGAATACCACTTCAAAAATTGCAGATACATAGTTACATATATAAACCTACTTATAATCGATAAAAGTGTTACACATGCTCCATGTTTCATTGAGGTTTCCAGACAGGGATACTTCAATGAAACATCAATAATATTTCAAAACAGTGTTGGGTGATAAATTTTTTTCTTGCAGATATATTACACTCGTTCATTGAGTTTATGCCTCTGTTGTCATATAACTTGGCCTTAATAAATTCCCGCCACAGGTAGTCCTGTTTTTGCTCTGACTAGTAATCTTCTATAAATTTCTGTTTAAATTCGTCAAATCACACTTGTTCTGTATTAGGCCCCATCTTCTCACATCGCCAGCTAACGCGTTAATAAACACATTGATCTCTTCCTGGTCCGTTACATAATCAGGAAAGTTCCTTTCACAGTTATTCAAAAAATCTAATGGGTGCCATCAATTATGCCTTTTCGCCAGATCGAATCGTTCTTCACCCTCTACCAATCCGCTACACATTCTGTCAGTGACATAATTCGATTTTTCTCTTATTTTCCGTTCAAGGTCGCTCACTTTAACTTGAATTTGGGAAGTGTTCTGTTCACACTTCTTTTCGCATGTTGTTACTTGCTTACTCAGTTCCTTCTTTGAATCATTCACCGTTTTTCTCAATTGAGAAATTTCGGTTTTACATTTGTTTTCTAATTGGGTTTTGAGGCCGAAAACCTTTTCATCAACTTTTGTTACAACCAGAGGTTCGACAGTGTCTTGAATCTGCATTATTTTGGTATTGAACCTATTGTTGATGTCATTAATCTGTCCCTGCATAGTAGCGACATTGTTATTGATAGTACCTGTTTCAGTTTTTTAAGTGCTTGCTTGCGCTACTCATGTGGCGTCTCTGGCACAGAGTGCCCTATCTTTGGCACCTTCCTTCTTTGGACTAGTTATTCTTGTATGAACTTTTCGGCGTGCAGATGTGTAACAGCCATTCTTTTTTATATGAACGAGTGACCAATAAATGTGTATTCAATGTTAAGTGTGGTATCTCTCAACTAATCTTCCGTGATGACCACAGTGGTGTCCCTGATACTGTTGTCGTCTCATCGAGCGTTTTTTATGCTTGTTTTCGTCATTCCCGAACATTGTGTGCCAGAGTGCATTGTTTACTCCGCAATGGATCTACCAGTGTCTTTCGGTGCAAGTGTAACTGGCCCCATCAACTATTTCCCTTGCGACCACGAGTGGACAAGTTTACCTCCTTCGAACTTGGTTAAAAGTGAACAGTTATTTACGCCCAGCCACGTCGGCGGCCACCTAACCTTATCTGGTTCAACATGGGCGGCACCTAGCATGGCAGCACAACAACAGCCACAACATGGACAGTGCATGCCGCCTAACCACAATGTGCATGACCTTCCAGTTAAAGACATTGTGGTTTATCCTTCATGTACATTGTTACCTTCAGGATGGCTTGACGTGCCAGCAAAGTTCCAGGACTGCGAATCGTACATTTCTATGCACAGGGCAGCACGTTGTAATTTACATAGTGTCGCAGCATCCCCCCCCCCTCCCCCCATGCACGCCGTTTCGGCGACGCCGGTCGCCTCGACCGTACTGGTTACTGCGGCCATCGCACTGGGTTGCACCACGACCATGTACCGCTCACTTTCGTAACGGCTCCAACCATTCCACCCATGCTGGTTACTGGAGTGCAGAACTAGCACTCCTGAAAGAAAGGATATTGCGGAGACATAACTTAGCCACAGCCTGGGGGATGTTTCCAGAATGAGAACCTGCAAGGTTCGCAGGAGGGCTTCTGTAAAGTTTGGAAGGTAGGAGACGAGATACTGGCAGAAGTAAAGCTGTGAGGACGGGACGTGAGTCGTGCTTGGGTAGCTCAGTTGGTAGAGCACTTGCCCGCGAAAGGCAAAGGTGCTGAGTTCGAGTCTCGGTTCGGCACCAGATTTAATCTACCAGGAAGTTTCATATCAGCGTACACTCCGCTGCAGAGTGACAATCTAATTCTGGTCTTCATCTATTCACCTTGTTCCCAAAAAGGACGGCACCTTACACATTTGCAGGGTCAACAAGTCCCTTAATGCCTGCACAATTATCGATAACAACCCCTTACCACATATTCAACATTTCATTCAGTTGCTTCATGGTTCTACCATTTTCTCCGCATCACATTGTTCCAAGGCATCCACCTGATTCCTATGCATCAATGGGGTATTCTGAAGACGGTCATCATCACACCCTTTAGCCTATTTGAATATTGTTTCATGCCTTACATATTGAAAAATACCGTGCAGACATGGCAGTGGTGCATTGATTCCTTTTTGCTCTCTCTGCCTTTTGCTTACGCTTACTTAGACGATATCGTTATTTTTTCTTCCTCCATTGAGAAGCATAAAGTTCACCTCGATTCAGTCCATTCGGCCCACACTGGCTACAACGTGGTGATCAACCATGACAAATTTTAACTATGCTCCACATCCGTTACCTTCCTCGGCCATTCCATCTCTGCCGACGGCCTCTGACCAACGAGTTCTCATGTCGAAACCGTACTTAACCTTCCTCTCCCCAAGGATTATGCTCAGCTCCTAATGTGCCACAGAGGCCTATGGTCGGAAGCCCTCCAGTGGGTCCTGCTGGGTATTCGCTCAGCTCATAAAGAAACCCTTAATGCCTCGCTCACCGAGGTTCTGTACGGCGAGTCTCTCCTTCTCCCTGCCGAGTTCGTCGAGGATTCACCTTCCACCACATCCGAGGATCTCCCCACCCTGGTCGAGCATGTCCGCGCACACGTCGCACACTTTCACACCCCCCTGCCCCCCCCCCCCCCCTGTGTTCGTCCACAAGGACCTATCTACACTACTGGCCATTAAAATTGCTACACCACGAAGATGACGTGCTAGAGACGCGAAATTTAACCGAACGGAAGAAGATGCTGTGATATGCAAATGATTAGCTTTTCAGAGCATTCACACAAGGTTGGCGCCGGTGGTGACACCTACAACGTGCTGACATGAGGAAAGTTTCCAACCGATTTCTCATACACAAACAGCAGTTGACCGGCGTTGCCTGGTGAAACGTTGTTGTGATGCCTCGTGTAAGGAGGGGAAATGTGTACCACCACGTTTCCGACTTTGATAAAGGTCGGATTGCAGCCTGTCGCGATTGCGGTTTATCGTATCGCGACATTGCTGCTCGCGTTGGTCGAGATCCAATGACTGTTAGCAGAATATAGAATCGGTGGGTTCAGGAGGGTAATACGGAACGCCGTGCTGGCTCCCAACGGCCTCGTATCACTAGCAGTCGAGATGACAGGCATCTTATCCGCATGACTGTAACGGACCGTGCAGCCACGTCTCAATCCCTGAGTCAACAGATGGGGACGTTTGCAAGACAACAATCATCTGCACGAACAGTTCGACGACGTTTGCAGCAGCATGGACTATCAGCTCGGAGAGCATGGCTGCGGTTACCCTTGACGCTACATCACAGACAGGAGAGCCTGCGATGGTGTACTCAACTATGAACCTGGGTGCACGAATGGCAAAAAGTCATTTTTTCGGTACAGCATCATGATGGTCGCATCCGTGTTTGGTGACATAGCGGTGAACGCGCATTGGAAGCATGTATTCGTCATCACCATACTGGCGTATCACAGGGCGTGATGGTGTGGGGTGCCACTGGTTACACGTCTCGGTCACCTCTTGTTCGCACTGACGGCACTTTGAACACTGGAAGTTACATTTAAGATGTGTTACGACCCGTGCCTCTACCCTTCATTCGATCCCTGTGGCCGGCCGCGGTGGTCTCGCGGTTCTAGGCGCGCAGTCCGGAACCGTGCGACTGCTACGGTCGCAGGTTCGAATCCTGCCTCGGGCATGGATGTGTGTGATGTCCTTAGGTTAATTAGGTTTAAGTAGTTCTAAGTTCTAGGGGACTGATGACCACAGCAGTTGAGTCCTATAGTGCTCAGAGCCATTTGAACCATTTTTTTCGATCCCTGTGAAACCCTACATTTCAGCTGGATAATGCACGGTCGCATGTTGCAGGTCCTGTACGGGTCTTTCTGGATACAAAAAATGTTCGACCGCTGCCCTGGCCAGCACATTCTCCAGATCTCTCACCAATTGAAAACGTCTGGTCAATGGTGGCCGAGCAACTGGCTCGTCACAATACGCCAGTCACTACTCTTGATGAACTGTGGTATCGTGTTGAAGCTGCATGGGCAGCTGTACCTGTACACGCCATCCAAGCTCTGTTTGACTCAATGCCCAGGCGTAACAAGGCCGTTATTACGGCCAGAGGTGGCTGTTCTGGGTACTGATTTCTCAGGATCTATGCACCCAAATTGCCTGAAAATGTAATCACATGTCAGTTCTGGTGTAGTGTATTTGTCCAATGAATACCCGTATATCATCTGCATTTCTTCTTGGTGTAGCAATTTTAATGGCCAGTGGTGTATGTGCGACTTTGTTATGCTGCGGGATGACACTGTGCGACCGGCCCTTCAGCCGCCCTATTAGGGGCCTCACCATGTGCTACGTCGCGGTACCAACACACTCGTCATCCAGCTTCACGGACAGCCACAGACAGTCTCCTTCAATAGACTTAAACCGGCGTGGTCCCTCAACGACGACGTTCCTACAGACGCAGCCGTCCTGCCTTCGGCCGATTCGTCTCCGCCCGCCGTCACCTCTCACGTGCAGGCATTGGAAACACAGGCCTGCAGCACCGCCGACGCTGCTGTCCCCACTTCCCGCGCCAGCCGCCGCCTACAATCGCCGTGTTGGCACCAAGATTACGAATTCATCTCGTGAGCCTTCTCTCCACCGTGCTCCGCACTACCATGAGGGGGTGTCTCTATAATGTCTTTGGCGCAGGATGCCCTATCTTTGGCACCTTCCTTCTTTGGACTAGTCGTTACTGTGTGAACTATCAGCGCGCAGATGTGTAACAGCCATTCTTTGGTATATGTACGAGTGACCAATAAATGTATATTCAGTATTAAGTGTGTAATCTCTCATCTAATCTACCGTGATAACCACACTCACAACACCTACTTTTGATTCTACTGTGTTTTAAGCTGATTGTTAATATTACTACCTCGTCCTGCAATTTGTGCAGACAACATTTTTAATAAATCGTTCATGTTTAGTGGTTTTTCGCTATCTTTTTCTAAGGTGTCGTCATACTCAGATTCTACTTCTCGCGTCCGGAGCTCGTGGTCTTGCGGTAGCGTTCTCGCTTCTCGCGCGCGGGGTCCCGGGTTCGATTCCCGGCGGGGTCAGGGATTTTTCTCTGCCTCGTTATGACTGGGTGTTGTGTGTTCATCATCATTTCATCATCATTGACTCGCAAGTCGCCGAAGTGGCGTCAACTAAAAAGGACTTGCAATACGGCGGCCGAACTTCCCCGCATGGGGCCTCCCGGCCAACAATGCGATACAATCATTTCATTTGTACTTCTCGCGTTTCGCTCGGTTCACTTTCGACTTTCGATGAATTGAACATATCCATCGAGCAGTTAACGTAACAACTGTCCTTATTTGTGTCGTCTTTCATACTTTGTTTTATTTCCGACGTGCTCATCACCTGAATTTGATCATTGACGTGCGTATGGTACTTAACGTAATCCTATTGCCGTCCTGTGGCGTCATCTGAGCTCTCGTCTAGTGAACTACTGCCACCTAGTACACCAGGTATTTTTTTTTTTGTTTCGCTCTTTCTGACGTACTTTGTATCCATTTTAATATTGTTAACACTTTATATTTTATCTTTTAAAGACCTGTAAAGTATTCTATTAATTATTTTGCCAATTTATTGCAACTTCGACCCGCTGGACATTCAATGCTCCTCTTATAGTTGTTTTACGCCCAAAATTTATGTTACAATCTGTATTTTATTGTTATGCTAATTGATTCATGGCCCCTTGAAATTTAATTTATGACCGTCTGGGGATAATCTGTCTTTTGAAGAAACCCGCAAATCCTCCAAGTTTCCCTCCTCTCAAAACCCCAGTGGAAATTCGCCAAACTTCCCCTTGCCGATACAAGCCCACTATTAATAACAAATTCATTGACTAAATTATTAAACTGATCAATTACTTAGAAGAAGCGGTATAGAGCTCACCTCTCAACCCCTCTTTCGTCAAAGTATCACTTACGTGCCGTATTCTCACAAATCTTCCAGTCTGCAATGTATAGCCATTGAATCCACATGATTTCCACGAGTAAGAGGTGTCCCCCGTCATGTCACAGACCCCTGCTAATTCTCTCTAAATCCCATCACGTTCTGACAGCGCTGTTCCATTAGTTAGAAGGCTGCCTAGGCCTCCATCCATCACTGACAAGGTAGAAGGCTATCACAACGAGAAAAATAGCACATTACGCACAGGAGGAACCTGACAACTGCCGGCGTTTGTGGCCGTGCGGTTCTAGGCGCATTAGTCTGGAACCGCGTGACCGCTACGGTCGCAGGTTCGAATCCTGCCTCGGGCATGGATGTGTGTGATGTCCTTAGGCTAGTTAGGTTTAAGTAGTTCTAAGTTCTAGGGGACTGATGACCACAGATGTTAAGTCCCATAGTGCTCAGAGCCATTTTTTTTTTTTTTTTTTTTTTTTTGAAACCTGACAACCATGCTGAGTATAAGTGGATTGCACAAAGAAATTCAGATTCAGAACACCTATAATTTACTGATATCAAATGACGGTCAATAAATATCACTCTCTACATGTCTTGATTTTCTTTATCTTATTCCTATGATTACTGCGTTTGAAATACAACAGTGTAATGGGGTCAGAGATTTCACTTACACCACAGTCTCTCTCTCTCTCTCTCTCTCTCTCTCTCTCTCTTTCTGTCCCTCCTTCCCTTTCTCTCTCTCTCTCTTTCTGTCCCTCCTTCCCTTTCTCTCTCTCTCTCTCTCTCTCTCTCTCTCTCTGTCTATCTATTTACCTCTCTCTCTGTTTCCTTGTTATTTTTATAACATAAGGAGTAAAACTACGAACTATAAAAACTTTGTTAACGTCATCTCTTGTGCTATCAGTTCTGTGGATTTTTTGTAATGTTTGGATTCCATACCAAGGAGGAACTGGGAAGAGAGGAACGATCATAGAAGATAAACACGCTTCCTAACGCTACACAGTTCTGCACTTAAGCTTGCTATAATGTTAAAGCGGTGTGGTTTCGAATATATTAGTCACGTAGAATGAAACGCTATTAATACTCCTATGCACAGGAAACAGAGGGTGATTTTTTTCCACTGTTTACAAACTCTAGGAATGAGAGGATACTGAACCATTTATTCGATCATACTTTGTCCCAGAGACTGCGGTCTAATACGTGCTGTAACATGCAGCCACAGTTACAGTAAGCACGGTTTCCTCCTACAGGGTGATACTGTTCTTCATATGTCATGTCCTAGCGCCATCTCCTGCCATAGTCATTGGTTGTGTTGTGGCCGATTCACTTCTCTTGCTGAGTCACCTTGTAGTCATGTGATACAGCGTTATACACAATGGTTCCACATTTGAATCGAGTGCTTGCCAACATGGTGTTTATATAGGGAAAGGAAACTTGCAACGGGTGGCGGGCAGCGAGGTTGTCTCAGGAGACCTATCTCCACTGACAATAACCACAGCATTCAATGTTTGCAACAGTGTTTCGCCGTTTGTCTGAGACAGGGTCGTTTCAGGAAGCATATAATCATGAACGACATATCCCAAATGTTCAGACACCAGATTTGGAGGAAAATGTGATTAACACTATGGAAGGCGACCGCCGTGTCATTAACAGGCAGTTGGCCCACCAGTACAGGGTAAGCCAGACGACCCTGTGGAACATTCTCCATGACAGTTGTTACTACCCTTATCACTTAGCAGGGCTTACTAGCGACAGACTTTCCACACCAGGAGCGAGTTTGTCACTGGTTTCTTCACCAGGCAACCACAATTCCGGGATTTGTGTTATCCACCTTTACACGGAGTGGTATCTTTAAGTTTGATAACAGTCATCTACGGGATAGTAAGCAGAACCCCCATGGGATGGTGACAACGAATCATCAGCATTGGTGCAGCCAGAATGTATGGACTGGGATAACTGGCCACCATATTTTGGGACCAGTATTTTTTCCATATCGCCTAACACGCCACAACTATTGGCGTTTCTTGCAGGTGACTTTGCCTCCCCTGCTGGAAGAAGTTCCATTTATGATTCGAACAGTTACATGGCTGCTACATGATGATCCTCCAGCCCATTTCGCCATTAACATCTGGATGGTGTCTTTCCTGGTCCATGGATTAGACGAGAGGGGATCCAGTTGGATGGCCTGTTCGTTCATTGGATCTCAGCCTGTGCGATTTCTGGTTATGGGACCCTCTCAAAAAGTATCGTGTATGCAGAGCCCATTCCAGATGTGGAGAGACTGGAGCAGCGTATTCGTGCTACCTTTGACACTGTTCGGATGCAGCCTGGCTAATGAGAACGTGTGAGGAGACAGAACATGCTGCAGCATGCATTGAGGCACACGGAAATCATGTTCAACACATACTGTAACTGTGGCTACATGGCACAGCACGTGCTAGATCACAATCTCAGTAAAAATGCATGACTGAATAACACATGCATTTCCAGACATAAGATCATTAGATCTTTTTTATTCTGTATCCTCCCATCGATCAGTCCCTAGAGTTTGTACACGGTGGAAAAAAAAAGGTGACCTTGTATATTTAGATCACATGACATACATTCACCCTGCAAGTTTTCTATCCCACTATCACTTTGGTGAGAAACTATAAAATGATAAAACTACTACCTTCTACACCAAAGGAAAAAAAATACATGGATTCTGTGTGATCCATGCACTATATAGCTTTCCAGAGGTATATAGCGCCCATTGTTCACATCCAGTTATGGTTCAGAAATTATGCTATACTCGCATCAGTCCTATAAAATCATCGCCAGCAACCGAAAATGAATGAAAAAATGACATCTTATGATGAAACAGACAAATGCATAGCAGCGGTGTTTGATAAGTGAAATTACACTCCATGCTGCTCTCACTTTGTGAAGAGAACACAGTCTCATCCACACATGACACCTGTCAAGCAAATGTAGATACAGGGATTGCAGTACCTCACAAACTCTTATCACAAATTAGAGTCACTGCATTTATGAACGTGAAGACTCGATTTATGTCCAAATGTGGCAGGGGAATGGAGTATTTCGCATACATCTTCGTTCGTCTGGAGGACAGTGCCGAGATAGATTTTTCATCGGTTTGGTATAAATGATTCATGACAAATGCGTTGGAAGTCCTCTGCTGACTGCAGTATGGAGAGGTTTTCTGTAACGATCGCTGGTAAATAGCGCTCTAAGTCACACACAGAACACGCAGCTGTATATGAGTCCAACACAGGTTATACCACACAACTGATACACCCTGAGAGAAAAACGGAAGAAATGGTTAAATGTGAGAAAATGACCTGCCGCAACATCTCCCTCTCCCTAGAATGTATCAACAGACTACCATTGAATCATACATCGTTACAAACTCTCTCAACTGACTAGTTCATCTTCTTTCTATCATCCATTACTGCAGATTCATGCCAAATTAGAGGCAGATGGGCCTCTTTTCCATGAAAGCATCAAAGATAGCAGTCAATCTGTATGTATCCCTATTACCTCAATAGACATACGGCGGAATCTTGTTAAAAACCATGCCGAAACTGTTCTGTAAGGTATTTGTTGGTCGAGACCGCATGGTTGTGATTGGTAGAGAGTACAGAGGAGCACATTGTAAATACTGTTTGTTAGAGTTTCAAACACATATACAGTCTTGCTCAGGATCAAACACACAATCCATTCTGTAGTTATATATTGCAGTCCCGAAGCTGGTAATACAATGCTCGTTGGCTAAGGGCACTTTATAAAAATCTATAAGGCGATAACTTTGTGGTCACACCAGGACTTGTGATCTGACATATATAAATTTATTACTCTACATTTGGTGGTCATCAACGTTAAACAGTCTATACCGCCGTCTTATCTACGTCCGAGAAAAATGACTTGTTACCCTGGTTCCCCATGCTTCTATCTCAACTTTTCATCTTCTTCCTTTTGCTGCCACATACCCGTAGATCCAGTAATCAGTTGAGAGGGGTTGTAACGAGTTATGATTTAATCGTAGACTGATGATGCATTCTAGAGAGAGGGAGATGTTGCGAATCTCTGACTTTATCCTGTGAATGTGAGAATACTTTGTGAGTCCCGGTCACGTAGGGGGAGGGGCAAATCATAGTAAAATCTTGCCGGATTTAAAAAAATGTTCAGCTAAGGAACGTAGTTTTTGCACCTCCTGTCTGCTGAAGGCTATTTCCTACAATAAGAAACGGTATTTGTATCATGTGATGTAAGCAGCGTAACAGGGTTCACAATATGTCCACATATATACGACTCTTTGAAAGTAATGACGGGGGTGGTTGAGCGATGATACAGAAATTGAGAACTGTACTGTAATGTCATTGGCTGATAGCTTCACGAGATCGATGCGCTGAGACGCTTTGTACCGTGACAAATCGTCGGGAGTGGTGGTCTGGACGTCAAGTAATTGCGTAAAATGCGTTGAAGTTAAGGAAAACCTGGTAAAATTACGAAAATTGATGAAAAATAAAGCAAAACTGGTGAAAATATGACAATAAATGTGGAGGATGAGGGTACTTACATGCTCGCCTGTGTACATGAAAATCGTTCCATTCCTCCACTGGTAGGATTGACAACTGATGGTGCCTACTATCCATGCTCTTTAGGTTTAGGTCCTGCAGAATACCCTCCCGTTCCACATGCAGTTATGTATTGTAAGTAGCAGAAATGAAAGACGCCACGTCAAACGATGCCGGGGTCAGGATGAGTACCACGTAGGACATTGAAATAGCGATCACATACCTGAAAGCAATATGCGCCGTCAACATGAGGAATCAATGCTCTGGGTCTCTACGAAAACACAACACCGAGACATGTGCTACGCCATCACTGTGGAATGAGATTAACTGTAGAGGTCATCTCATCTACATCTACATCTACATCTACATCCACATCCATACTCCACAAGCCACCTGACGGTGTGTGGCGGAGGGTACCTTGAGTACCTATATCGGTTCTCCCTTCTATTCCAGTCTCGTATTGTTCGTGGAAAGAAGGATTGTCGGTATGCCTCTGTGTGGGCTCTAATCTCTCTGATTTTATCCTCATGGTCTCTTCGAGGGATATACGTAGGAGAGAGCAATATACTGCTTGACTCCTCGGTGAAGGTATGTTCTCGAAACTTCAACAAAAGCCCGTACCGAGCTACTGAGCGTCTCTCCTGCAGAGTCTTCCACTGGAGTTTATCTATCATCTCTGTAACGCTTTCGCGATTACTAAATGATCCTGTAACGAAGCGCGCTGCTCTCCGTTGGATCTTCTCTATCTCTTCTATCAACCCTATCTGGTACGGATCCCACACTGCTGAGCAGTACTCAAGCAGTGGGCGAACAAGCGTACTGTAACCTACTTCCTTTGTTTTCGGATTGCATTTACTTAGGATTCTTCCAATGAATCTCAGTCTAGCATCTGCTTTACCGACGAACAACTTTATTTGATCATTCCATTTTAAATCACTCCTAATGCGTACTCCAACATAATTTATGGAATTAACTGCTTCCAGTTGCTGAACTGCTATATTGTAGCTAAATGATAAGGGATCTTTCTTTCTATGTATTCACATTCGGATAGCTGTTTGAAAGAGCTCCACAATGCCGCAAACTCTTTCAGTTTCCAAATATTGAAATTTATCCCACATTTCTGTGAATAAGAAACATCGCCTCTGTCTTTTATTTCAACCATCCAGTGTGTTGTGGAAGCAACTCTCCAGCCTTCTGTGAGAACCCATGGATCGAAACGTGTTAATGCCAGTTCAGCACTTGGCACAGACCTCAAAGTTATTGTAGAAAAACCAAAGCTGTAGTCATACATTGCTTGGCTGTGTTACAACAGAAACACAATGTATCAAAGTGCATATGAAATAACAACACAGGAACCTCTCTTGTGATTGATAGTCCGTGAGATATGGTCCTCCTAGAGCACAGGCGACAAACTTTACACAGGTCTGTGCAAGCAACTTAGATAATCGATCACTGGCCACCTGCTGCAATGGACCAATAGTGTATGTTTAACATGCTCGATGTCAACACACAATGGTATTCGTTTTTGATATATTGGAACAGAGAGATGCAGTATTATCTTACTAGGTGACAGTAGCGAAGTTTTTATACTTCTTAGTTGTACTCCATTGGGTGGTATAAAAATAAAGAGAAGAGAGAGAGAGAGAGAGGGTGCGTGTGCTGTCAGCGAAGTCTCTGACACCATTACGCTGTCATATTTCAAATATAGTAATCATAGGAATACGATTAAGGAGACCATGATATGTAGAGGGTGATAATTATAGACCATCATTTGATATCAGTGAATTATATGAGTGCTGATTCTGAATTTCTTTGTGCAGTTCATGTATACTCTGCATGGTTGTAAATTTCCTGCTGGACGTTGTTGTTGTTGTTGTGGGCTTCAGTCCTGAGACTGGTTTGATGCAGCTCTCCATGCTACCCTATCCTGTGCAAGTTTCTTTATCTCCCACTACTTACTGCAACCTACATCCTTCTGAATCTGCTTAGTATATTCATCTATTTGTCTCTCTCTACGATTTTTACCCTCAACGCTGCCCTCCAGTGCTAAATTTGTGATCCCTTGATGCCTCAGAACATGTCCTACCAACCGGTCCCTTCTTCTAGAAAAGTTGTGCCACAAACTCCTCTTCTCCCCAATTCTATTCAATACCTCCTCATTAGTTATGTGATCTACCCATCTAATCTTCAGCATTCTTCTGTAGCACCACATTTCGAAAGCTTCTGTTCTCTTCTTGTCCAAACTATTTATCGTCCATGTTTCACTTCCATACATGGCTACACTCTGTACAAATACTTTCAGAAACGACTTCCTGACACTTAAATCTATACTCGATGTTAACAAATTTCTCTTCCTCAGAAACGCTTTCCTTGCCATTGCCAGTCTACCTTTTATATCCTCACTACTTCGACCATCATCAGTTATTTTGCTCCCCAAATAGCAAAACTCCTTTACTACTTTAAGCGTCTCATTTCCTAATCTACGAGGGGCGTTCAGAAAGTAAGCTCCGATCGGTCGCGAAATGGAAACGACTATGAAAATCCGATAAAGCTTTGCACAGATGTGTTGGGTAGTGTCTCCAGTATAGCCCCAGTTAGCATCACGTCGCTCTTCTCATTTCTGAACTCGCAGTGAGTGCGTAAAGATGTCTAGAAAATAGTGTCTGCCGCCAAGTACGAGGGCCTGGTGAGAAATTTCGCCTGAAGCTATGCAGCTAACATTACATAACTGTCGTGCTGTTTCTTCTTCAAGACAATTCTCAGCCGCATTCTGCAGGGGCAATGAAGATGCTCCTGCATCGTTTTCAAATGGAAATGTGAGATTACCCACAATACAGTCCGCAATTGTCTCCCCCTGAGTTTCATCTCTGGTCACATGAACCGCTGTCTTTGAAGACAACATTTTGACACAGACAACGAGGTGTAGGCCAGCGTGGAGAATTGGCGGAAAACACTGGCGGCTGCCTTCTATGATGAGGCTATTGAAAAGTTGGTACAACGCTATGACAAAAGTCTAAGTCAGAACGGCGACTACGTAGAGAAGTAGCTGAAAGGTGTAGCTAATTGTTACAAGTAAAACATTTCTGATGTTCACTGTGGTTTCAATTTGGCAATCAATCGGAGCTTACTTTCTGAACAGGCCTCGTAATTCCCTCAGCATCACCCGACTTAATTCGACTACATTCCATTATCCTCGTTTTGCTTTTGTTGATGTTCATCTTATATCCTCCTTTTAAGACAGTGTCCATTCCGTTCGACTGCTCTTCCAAGTCCTTTGCTGTTTCTGACAGAATTACAATTTCATCGGCGAACCTCAGAGTTTTTATTTCTTCTCCATGGATTTTAATTCCTACTCCGAATTTTTCTTTTGTTTCCTTTACTGCTTGCTCAGTATACAGATTGAATAACATCGGGGAGAGGCTACAACCCTGTCTCACTCCCTTCCCAACCACTGCATCACTTTCATGCCCCTCGACTCTTATAACTGCCATCTGGTTTCTGTACGAATTGTAAATAGCTTTTGCTCCCTGTATTTTACCCCTGCCACCTTCAGAACTTGAAAGAGAGTATTCCAGTCAACATTGTCAAAAGCTTTCTCCAAGTCTACAAATGCTAGAAACGTAGGTTTGCCTTTCCTTAATCTTTCTTCCAAGATAAGTCGTAAAGTCAGTATTGTCTCACGTGTTCCAATACTTCTACGAAATCCAAACTGATCTTCCCCGAGGTCGGCTTCTACAAGTTTTTTCATTCGTCTGTGAAGAATTCACGTTAGTATTTTGCAGCTGTGACTTATTAAACTGATAGTTCGGTAATTTTCACATCTGTCAACACCTGCTTTCTTTGGGATTGGAATTATTATATTCTTCTTGAAGTCTGAGGGTATTTCGCCTGTCTCGTACATCTTGATCACCAGATGGTAGAGTTTTGTCAGGACTGGCTCTCCCAAGGCTGTCAGTAGTTCTAATGGAATGTTGTCTACTCCCGGGACCTTGTTTCGACTCAGGTCTTCCAGTGCTCTGTCAAACTCTTCATGCAGTATAATATCTCCCATTTCATCTTCATCTACATCCTCTTCCATTTCCATAATATTGTCCTCGAGTACATCGCCCTTGTATAGACCCTCTATATAGTCCTTCCACCTTTCTGCTTTCCCTTCTTTGCTTAGAACTGGGTTTCCATCTGAGCTCTTGATATTCATACAAGTGGTTCTCTTCTCTCCAAAGGTCTCTTTCATTTTCCTGTAGGCAGTATCTATCTTACCCCTAGTGAGATAAGCCTCTACATCCTTACATTTGTCCTCTAGCCATCCCTGCTTAGCCATTTTGCACTTCCTGTTGATCTCATTTTTGAGACTTTTGTATTTCTTTTTTCCTGCTTCATTTACTACATTTTTATATTTTCTCCTTTCATCAATTAAATTCAATATTTCTTCTGTTACCCAAGTATTGCTACTAGCCCTCGACTTTTTACCTACTTTATCCTCTGCTGCCTTCACTACTTCATCCCTCAGAGCTACTCATTTTTCTTCTAGTGTACTTCTTTCCTCCATTCCTGTCAATCGTTCCCTTATGCTCTCCCTGAAACTCTGTACAACCTCTGGTTTAGTCAGTTTATCCAGGTCCCATCTCTATAAATTCCCACCTTTTTGCAGTTTCTTCAGTTTTAATCTACAGTTCATAACCAATAGATTGCGTCAGAGTCCACATCTGCCCCTGGAAATGTCTTACAATTTAAAACCTGGTTCCTAAATCTCTGTCTTAACATTATATAATCTATCTGATACCTTCTAGGATCTCCAGGATTCTTCCATGTATACAACCTTGTTTTGTGATTCTTGAACCAAGTGTTAGCTATGATTAAGTTGTGCTCTGTGCAAAATTCTACCAGGCGGCTTCCTCTTTCATTTCTTACCCACAATCCATATTCACCTACTATGTTTCCTTCTCTCCCTTTTCCTACTACCGAATTCCAGTCACCCATGACTATTAAATTTTCGTCTCCCTTCACTACATGAATAATTTCTTTTATCTCATCATACATTTCATCAATTTCTTCATCATCTGCAGAGCTAGTTGGCATATAAACTTGTACTACTGTAGTAGGCGTGGGCTTCGTGTCTATCTTGGCCACAATAATGAGTTTACTATGCTGTTTGTAGTAGCTTACCCGCACTCCTATTTTTTTATTCATTATTAAACCTACTCCTGCATTACCCCTATTTGAATATGTATTTATAACCCTGTATTCACCTGACCAAAAGTCTTGTTCCCCCTGCCACCGAACTTCACTAATTCCCACTATATCTAACTTTAACCTATCCATTTCCCTTTTAAAATTTTCTAACCTACTTGCCCGATTAAGGGATCTGACATTCCCCACTCCGATCCGTAGAACGCCAGTTTTCTTTTTCCTGATAACGACGTCCACCTGAGTAGTCCCCGCCCGGAGATCCGAATGGGGAAATATTTTACCTCCGGAATATTTTACCCAAGAGGACGCCATCATCATTGAACCGTACAGTAAATCTGCATGCCCTCAGGAAAAATTGCGGCTGTAGTTTCCCCTTGCTTTCAGCGGTTCGCAGTACCAGCACAGCAAGGCCGTTTTGATTAGTGTTACAAGGCCAGATCAGTCAATCATCCAGACTGTTGCCCCTGCAACTACTGAAAAGGCTGCTGCCCCTCTTTAGGAACCAAACGTTTGTCTGGCCTCTCAACAGACACCCCTCTGTTGTGGTTGCACCTATGGTACGGCCATCTGTATCGCTAAGGCACGCAAGCCTCCCCTCCAACGGCAAGGTCCATGGTTCATGGGGGGAGGGGGGGGGGCTGAGCGTTACTGTGCTATTTTTCTCGTTGACAGCCCTCTGCCTAGTTA